>NC_136061.1:854754639-855423634 GCF_964261635.1 Lissotriton helveticus | reverse complement strand
GGGTTGGGGTTGAGGGTGAGAGGGTGAGGGGTTGAGGGTGAGAGGGTGAGGGGTTGAGGGTGAGAGGGTGAGGGGTTGAGGGTGAGGGGTTGAGGGTGAGGGGTTGAGGGTGAGGGGTTGAGGGTGAGGGGTTGAGGGTGAGGGGTTGGGGTTGAGGGTGAGGGGTTGAGGGTGAGGGGTTGAGGGTGAGGGGTTGAGGGGTTGAGGGGTTGAGGGTGAGGGGTTGAGGGTGAGGGGTAGGGGGTGAGGGTGAGGGTGAGGGTGAGGGTGAGGGTGCGGGGTTGAGGGTGAGGGGTTGAGGGTGAGGGGTTGAGGGTGAGGGGTTGAGGGTGAGGGGTTGAGGGTGAGGGGTAGGGGGTGAGGGTGAGGGTGAGGGTGCGGGGTTGAGGGTGAGGGGTTGAGGGTGAGGGGTTGAGGGTGAGGGGTTGAGGGTGAGGGGTTGAGGGTGAGGGGTTGAGGGTGAGGGGTTGAGGGTGAGGGGTTGAGGGTGAGGGTGAGGGGTTGAGGGTGAGGGTGAGGGGTTGAGGGTGAGGGTGAGGGGTTGAGGGTGAGGGGTTGAGGGTGAGGGTGAGGGGTTGAGGGTGGGGGTGAGGGGTTGAGGGTGAGGGTGAGGGTGAGGGTGAGGGGTTGAAGGTGAGGGGGAGAGGGTGAGGGGTTGAGGGTGAGGGTGAGGGGTTGAGGGGTTGAAGGTGAGGGGGAGAGGGTGAGGGGTTGAGGGTGAGGGTGAGGGTTGAGGGGTTGAGGGTGAGGGGTTGAGGGTGAGGGGTTGAGGGTGCGGGGTTGAGGGTGCGGGGTTGAGGGTGAGGGGGTGAGGGTGAGGGGGTGAGGGTGAGGGGTTGAGGGTGAGGGTGAGGGGTTGAGGGTGAGGGTGAGGGGTTGAGGGTGAGGGTGAGGGTGAGGGGGTGAGGGTGAGGGGGAGGGGGAGGGTGAGGGTGAGGGTGCGGGGTTGAGGGTGCGGGGTTGAGGGTGAGGGGTTGAGGGTGAGGGGTTGAGGGTGAGGGGTTGAGGGTGAGGGGTTGAGGGTGAGGGGTTGAGGGTGAGGGGTTGAGGGTGAGGGGTTGAGGGTGAGGGGTTGAGGGTGAGGGGTTGAGGGTGAGGGGTTGAGGGTGAGGGGTTGAGGGTGAGGGGTTGAGGGTGAGGGGTTGAGGGTGAGGGGTTGAGGGTGAGGGGTTGAGGGTGAGGGGTTGAGGGTGAGGGGGTGAGGGGTTGAGGTTGAGGGTGAGGGGTTGAGGGTGAGGGTGAGGGTGAGGGGTTGAGGGGTTGAGGGTGAGGGGTTGAGGGTGAGGGGTTGAGGGTGCGGGGTTGAGGGTGCGGGGTTGAGGGTGCGGGGTTGAGGGTGCGGGGTTGAGGGTGAGGGGTTGAGGGTGAGGGGTTGAGGGTGCGGGGTTGAGGGTGAGGGGTTGAGGGTGAGGGGTTGAGGGTGAGGGGTTGAGGGTGAGGGGTTGAGGGTGAGGGGTTGAGGGTGAGGGGTTGGGGGTGAGGGGTTGAGGGTGAGGGGTTGGAGGGGTTGAGGGTGAGGGGTTGAGGGTGAGGGGGTGAGGGGGTGAGATTGAGGGTGAGGGGTTGAGGGTGAGGGGTTGAGGGTGAGGGTGAGGGTGAGGGGGTGGGTGAGGGTGAGGGGGAGGGGGAGGGGGAGGGTGAGGGTTGAGGGTGCGGGGTTGAGGGTGAGGGGTTGAGGGTGAGGGGTTGAGGGTGAGGGGTTGAGGGTGAGGGGTTGAGGGTGAGGGGTTGAGGGTGAGGGGTTGAGGGTGAGGGGTTGAGGGTGAGGGGTTGAGGGTGAGGGGTTGGGGGTGAGGGGTTGAGGGTGAGGGGTTGAGGGTGAGGGGTTGGGGGTGAGGGGTTGAGGGTGAGGGGTTGAGGGTGAGGGGTTGGGGGTGAGGGTGAGGGGGTGAGGGTGAGGGGTTGAGGGTGAGGGGTTGAGGGTGAGGGGGTGAGGGTGAGGGGTTGAGGGTGAGGGTGAGGGGTTGAGGGTGCGGGGTTGAGGGTGCGGGGTTGAGGGTGAGGGGTTGAGGGTGAGGGGTTGAGGGTGAGGGGTTGAGGGTGAGGGGTTGAGGGTGAGGGGTTGAGGGTGAGGGGTTGAGGGTGAGGGTGAGGGTGAGGGTGAGGGGGTGGGTGAGGGGTTGAGGGTGAGGGTGAGGGTGAGGGGTTGAAGGTGAGGGGTTGAGGGTGAGGGGTTGAGGGTGAGGGGTTGAGGGTGAGGGGTTGAGGGTGAGGGGTTGAGGGTGAGGGTGAGGGGTTGAGGGGTTGAGGGGGGGGTGAGGGGGTTGAGGGTGAGGGTGAGGGGTTGAGGGTGAGGGTGAGGGGTTGAGGGTGAGAGGGTGAGGGGTTGAGGGTGAGAGGGTGAGGGGTTGAGGGTGAGGGTGAGGGGTTGAGGGGTTGAGGGTGAGGGGGTGAGGGTGAGGGGTTGAGGGTGAGGGGGAGAGGGTGAGGGGGTGAGGGTGAGAGGGTGAGGGGGTGAGGCGGTGAGGGGTTGAGGGGTTGAGGGGTTGAGGGGTTGAGGGGTTGAGGGTGAGGGGTTGAGGGGTTGAGGGTGAGGGGTTGAGGGTGAGGGGTTGAGGGTTGGGGGTGAGGGGTTGGGGGTGAGGGTTGAGGGTTGAGGGGTTGATGGGTTGAGGGGTTGAGGGGTTGAGGGGTTGAGGGGTTGAGGGGTTGATGGGTTGAGGGGTTGAGGGGTTGAGGGGTTGAGGGGTTGAGTGTGAGGGGGAGAGGGTGAGGGGTTGAGGGTGAGGGGGAGAGGGTGAGGGGGTGAGGGTGAGGGGGTGAGGGTGAGTGAGGGGGTGAGGGTGAGGGGTTGAGGGTGAGAGGGTGAGGGGGTGAGGGTGAGGGGTTGAGGGTGAGGGGTTGAGGGTGAGGGGGAGAGGGTGAGGGGGTGAGGGTGAGGTGAGGGGTTGAGGGTGAGGGGTTGAGGGTGAGGGGTTGAGGGTGAGGGGTTGAGGGTGAGGTGAGGGTGAGGGGTTGAGGGTGAGGGGGTGAGGGGGGTGAGGGGTTGAGGGTGAGGGGTTGAGGGTGCGGGGTTGAGGGTGCGGGGTTGAGGGTGCGGGGTTGAGGGTGCGGGGTTGAGGGTGCGGGGTTGAGGGTGCGGGGTTGAGGGTGCGGGGTTGAGGGTGCGGGGTTGAGGGTGCGGGGTTGAGGGTGCGGGGTTGAGGGTGCGGGGTTGAGGGTGCGGGGTTGAGGGTGCGGGGTTGAGGGTGCGGGGTTGAGGGTGCGGGGTTGAGGGTGCGGGGTTGAAGGTGCGGGGTTGAGGGTGCGGGGTTGAGGGTGCGGGGTTGAGGGTGCGGGGTTGAGGGGGTGAGGGTGAGGGGTTGAGGGTGAGGGGGTGAGGGGTTGAGGGTGAGGGGGTGAGGGGGTTGAGGGTGAGGGGGTGAGGCGGTGAGGGGTTGAGGGTGAGGGGTTGAGGGTGAGGGGTTGAGGGTGAGGGGTTGAGGGTGAGGGGTTGAGGGTGAGGGGTTGAGGGTGAGGGGTTGAGGGTGAGGGGGTGAGGGGTTGAGGGTGAGGGGGTGGGTGGGGTGAGGGGGTGAGGGTGAGGGTGAGGGGGTGAGGGTGAGGGGGTGAGGGGTTGAGGGTGAGGGGGTGAGGGGTTGAGGGTGAGGGGTTGAGGGTGCGGGGTTGAGGGTGAGGGGTTGAGGGTGAGGGGTTGAGGGTGCGGGGTTGAGGGTGAGGGGTTGAGGGTGAGGGGTTGAGGGTGAGGGGTTGAGGGTGAGGGGTTGAGGGTGAGGGGTTGAGGGGTTGAGGGGTTGAGGGGGTGAGGGGTTGAGGGGTTGAGGGTGAGGGGTTGAGGGTGAGGGGTTGAGGGTGAGGGGTTGAGGGTGAGGGGTTGAGGGTGAGGGGTTGAGGGTTGAGGGTGAGGGGTTGAGGGTGAGGGGGTGTGAGGGTGAGGGGGTGTGAGGGTGAGGGGGTGTGAGGGTGAGGGGGTGTGAGGGTGAGGGGGTGAGGGTGAGGGGGTGTGAGGGTGAGGGGGTGAGGGTGAGGGTTGAGGGTGAGGGGTTGAGGGTGAGGGGTTGAGGGTGAGGGTGAGAGGGTGAGGGGGTGAGGCGGTGAGGGGTTGAGGGGTTGAGGTTGAGGGTTGGGGGTGAGGGGTTGGGGGTGAGGGGTTGGGGGTGAGGGTGAGAGGGTGAGGGGGTGAGGCGGTGAGGGGTTGAGGTTGAGGGTTGGGGGTGAGGGGTTGGGGGTGAGGGGTTGGGGTTGATGGGTTGAGGGGTTGAGGGGTTGAGGGGTTGAGGGGTTGAGGGTGAGGGGTTGAGGGTGAGGGGTTGAGGGTGAGGGGTTGAGGGGTTGAGTGTGAGGGGTTGAGTGTGAGGGGTTGAGTGTGAGGGGTTGAGGGTGAGAGGGGTTGAGGGTGAGGGGGTGCGGGGTTGAGGGTGCGGGGTTGAGGGTGCGGGGTTGAGGGTGAGGGGTTGAGGGTGAGGGGTTGAGGGTGAGGGGGTGAGGGTGAGGGGTTGAGGGTGAGGGGGTGAGGGTGAGGGGTTGAGGGTGAGGGGTTGGGGGTGAGGGGTTGAGGGTGAGGGGTTGAGGGTGAGGGGTTGAGGGTGAGGGGGTGAGGGGGTGAGGGGTTGAGGGTGAGGGGTTGAGGGTGCGGGGTTGAGGGTGAGGGGTTGAGGGTGAGGGGTTGAGGGTGAGGGGTTGAGGGTGAGGGGTTGAGGGTGAGGGGTTGAGGGTGAGGGGTTGAGGGTGAGGGGTTGAGGGTGAGGGGTTGAGGGTGAGGGGTTGAGGGTGAGGGGGTGAGGGTGAGGGGTTGAGGGTGAGGGGGTGAGGGTGAGGGGGTGAGGGTGAGGGGGTGAGGGTGAGGGGGTGAGGGTGAGGGGGTGAGGGTGAGGGGGTGAGGGGTTGAGGGTGAGAGGGTGAGGGGGTGAGGGGTTGAGGGTGAGGGGTTGAGGGTGAGGGGTTGAGGGTGAGGGGTTGAGGGTGAGGGGTTGAGGGTGAGGGGTTGAGGGTGAGGGGGTGAGGGTGAGGGGGTGAGGGTGAGGGGTTGAGGGTGAGGGGTTGAGGGTGAGGGGTTGAGGGTGAGGGGGTGAGGGGTTGAGGGGGTGAGGGGTTGAGGGGGTGAGGGGGTGAGGGGTTGAGGGGGTGAGGGGTTGAGGGTGAGGGGTTGAGGGTGAGGGGTTGAGGGTTGAGGGTGAGGGGTTGAGGGTGAGGGGGGTGTGAGGGTGAGGGGGTGTGAGGGTGAGGGGGTGTGAGGGTGAGGGGGTGTGAGGGTGAGGGGTTGAGGGTGAGGGGTTGAGGGTGAGGGGTTGAGGGTGAGGGGTTGAGGGTGAGGGGTTGAGGGTGAGGGGTTGAGGGTGAGGGGTTGAGGGTGGGGTTGAGGGTGAGGGGGTGAGGGGTTGAGGGTGAGGGGGTGAGGGGTTGAGGGTGAGGGGGTGAGGGGTTGAGGGTGAGGGGTTGAGGGGTTGAGGGTGAGAGTGAGGGGGTGAGGGTGAGGGGGTGAGGGTGAGGGGGTGAGGGGGTGAGGGTGAGGGTGAGGGGTTGAGGGTGAGGGGTTGAGGGTGAGGGGTTGAGGGTGAGGGGTTGAGGGGTTGAGGGTGAGGGGTTGAGGGTGAGGGGTTGAGGGGTTGAGGGTGAGGGGTTGAGGGTGAGGGGGTGAGGGGGTGAGGGGTTGAGGTTGAGGGGTTGAGGGTGAGGGGTTGAGGGTGAGGGGTTGAGGGTGTATTATCGCAAATGATGGAAAAGATATCTCACCTGAAATAAAAACAAGAAAGGAAACAAGACGGAGGGCATTGCTGTGGGGAGGGGGGGGAGGAGAAATGCACACGGCGGGCAGGGGAGGGGGCGGAGCGGGGAGAGCGGCATGAGGGTGTGAAGCAGCCGGGGCCTTTGAAGTGAAGCTAAGCTTCACTTCAAAGGTGTGGGAGGAGTGCGGCTGAGGGAACAGACGGCGATTTGGTGATGTGCACGCGCATTTTAGGTCAATGCGCTTGCGCATTGACCTAAAAGCCACGGGCACAGCACCAAATCGCCACAGTTAGTTAAACTTTGTTTAAAGCCCTATAGTCTCGCTTCTCTCAATGCGCATGCGCATTGATAGGTCACGAGACCTAAAAAACCTGTATCTGCATATTGTGTGACTGCATCTTTTGTGCTTATGCACCGTCTCTAAATCTTACACACCTTCACTAGCACCGCCCTTCTAGATGTTACGACTATGAACATTGTATTAAGCATGTAGTCTGGATATAGGTGCACCAATGTGGCTGGATGCTGATCTGAGGAAAGACTGGCATATAGCACTAGAGAAAGAACAAAAAAAAACAAGATTCCGGGGGAATAGAAAAACATTATCAGCTGGACTGCGGAGACAATTTTGGTAAACGCCGCAAGTGCGGCGACGGTGAAACACTTACACTTGCTCTTAGAATGCGATTATGCAGCTGGGGTCTGATGTGCATACTTTATTGACATTGGTAATTTATCACACTCATACGAATGCACTTTTGGATCCAACAGATGTGTGATTGGTTTGGTTTTAAATGAAATATAAAAGAAGAAATAAAGCAATAAACAAGTAAAAAATCTAGCACTACAAAAAGTATTCCCAAGAAACCCTTATTAATCGGTGCACTCTTTGGGCTCTCAGGGGGTGGGTGGGGGGCTAGTAAAAGGAGCAATATATTTCTACAGTTCAATGCAGTACAATAGAACGTAACCTGGAAACCCGAGCGCAAAACTGTGTGCGCAGAGAAGAGACTGGTACAAAAGGGGGTGGTGATGGACGGAGCATCTGAACCAATCAAACACTCACCCCGAGTCAACAGATCTGGGCTTAATCCATCACCGTTCTTCAGCCCACTCTGCCACCCCAGTTCAGACATGGCCATATGCAAATTAGTCTGACCCTGTGCCTCATGGGAACAGTCCAGGCCGAACTGCGAAGCCATGCCTTCCCTGGACCGGAAACAAGCTTCCGAGGACCGGTTTCTGTCATTTCAGCCGTCTTCAGCCCGGCTTGCTTGAATCCAGTGGCAAAGTGAGCAAGGGACTCACGTCTGAGCATACCCTGCCAACTTATGGCGAACAAAGTGGTACAATAGGATGTGGTGATGGATGGAGCATCTGAACCCATCAAACACTCACACCCAGTCAACAGACATGGCAAACTCTCCAGATATATCCTGTAGACTTGTTAAATGCTCAAATGTATTCTCATAGATCTATCCAACCATCCCCCACCCCCTCCCCTGGAGACAACCCATATCAACTTCCCAATCAATCTCTTGCATCCCATATAGCACAGTGGGAATCTTAAAATACGTCATTAAAGGGTCAATAATCGATGCATACACACATGGTTCACACCACCGTCCTGCACACCCACTCAAATGTGGCAATAGAACCTCCTGGGTAGGTTTCGTTTTTGAGGCGCTATATTGCCCCTTCAACTGAGTAAAAGGAAAGAAAGCCTGGATTCTAAATTCCGCTGGGTTCCCAGCCACCAGGGCAAAACTTGCACTTTTGACATTTGAAACATTTTCTGCAGCTTCTGGCGGGGAGGCTCGCCAGGCTGGGTTCCCTGCCAGACCTTCCCAGCGAGGCCTGTGAAATGTTAATCCCAGACACTATGAAATATTCACGGCCCAGGGCTCTGGCTGGCCGGAGCGCGGCACCGGGCGGAGGCGGCCGCCAGCCTTACCGGCAACAGAATCAATCCGAGCAGGAGACTGACGGAAATGTCATGATTACTCTGCTCCTGGGCATGATTTACAAAAGCAGATCTCAGACGATCAGTGCTATGCCAAAGTAACGCCTTCGGGGTTCTTTTGTGTGCACTCGGTGCATTTTTTGGAGTTAAAATTTCAAGATTTTGCTGCCACTCTACTGGAGCACCCTTGTGTTAAAATCATGTTTTTTTTTTTAAGACGGTGCAATGGATTTGAAAGTATTGGAGCGCTTTATTTGACCACCACATTACAGGACGTCACATGAATTTTTTTGGAAGGCAGATGGAGATTAAGTGATTTGCCCAGAATCACAGGATTTTGAGCTTACGCAGAGGCTCCAACCTGGTTCCCTAGCTCCCAAGTTGGCAGCTCTGTCTGTTATGCCACATCCGAGCCATTACCCTCTTAGTCCGAGCCTTGCTTTCTTCAGCTGTCTGACGGAGGGAGCTTTAATCACATCATGCAGAGGTGTAGCTAGGATGCATGTGCCTGCTGGGGGAGGTGTCATCTTTAAATTTGTGCTGATCTCCAGCACTTGTTAGCACTGTCAGGGCCATAGGTCGCTGCTCATTAGTACCGGTTCAACAGTCAGAGCAATAAGCAACAGAAAGGTGACCAGTCAACCTTAGAAAAGGGGATACCACTTCCTGGCAACAAGTCACTGCGTTTTCAGTAACTTTTGAACCGTTTGGGCTAGAAACTTTTTTTTTTAATCTGCAGATTATGCATTGGATGATGGATTATGTGGCAAATGCAGCAAATCCATAATTGTGTGAAAAACGCTGTTCCTGCACACAGGGCCTTTCTCCATAAACAGAAGACACACAATTGATAGACAGAATGCATAACAAATCAAAACATTCACCCCCAGTCAAGAGATCTGGGTTTATTCCATCACTCTTTTGCTCACCATGCCACCCCAGTTTAGACCAGGCTATATGCAAATCAGTCATGACTCTGTGCCTCATGGGAACAGTCAAGCCTGAACTGCCAAGCCAGGTCCTCCCTGAACCGGAAACAAGCATCCTAGGACCGGGTTCGGACACAGGTCAGAATACTTTTACGAAGTTTCACTAATTTATATTGAACAACAGTTCGCTAAGCTAAAATTTACAACAACAAATATTAATCACATAGGATAAACCTAATGCATTTACCAATGCTTGTTTATATTTGGTTGGTATGAAAAAGGGACTGTACCAGACCAAGGGGGAAATTATTACATACATTGTGGAACAATGACCCTGGAAAATGTCTCACTTCATAGAGAAATGACCTGACATTGACAGAGCAGGCGGGCACTGCACCCTGCCCACGTGACCAAATACACTGATGCTTAGATGATGCGACCATAGGCCTGCTCATCAAGGACCCTCTTCCACGGAATCCAGACCACCGTCTTAAACTGTAAGCACATTTGTGCAAGTACCTAACTCAAAATCTGGAAAGACACAGAGTTCACCATTCTCTTACGCTTCTACTCAACCCCACCAGTACCACCACCTACTGGTGACTGCAGAGGTTCAGGGAGACACAATGGAAAGCAACGAGGGACTGCACCTCAAAAGGCACCTGACTCAACATGCATGGCATGGATGATAGCTCCGAGTTAAGGTGGTCAATGACCTACACGACAACTAGACTTCTGCCAGACAGTACGGCTATTAACTCGAGAAACTAAGGTTAAGCTACCTCCCTACTCCGAGAAACTCTCCACCTTTAGGTGCAGGTCTGAGCTTGGACTGTAACAACTCGTACCTCCCTTCCTGTAATGAGTCAAAGGGATAAAAGCTGATGTGTAAGTTCGATGTGAAGGTCTCATTTTTAATACATCTGGGACAGTCATCATCTTTATTTTTTTGGCAAAAATTATCATGGCCAACCCAAGAGGGAAAGGTTCCTATGGAAACAAAAACACAACAAAAGACGATGAAACTCATGAAATGACGACATCTGCCAACGATATTCAGAGAAATTACAGAGAGGAAATGTAGTTTCCGATGGCTCAGGGATCCCGCAGACACTTAGCACAAATAGAAGAGCAAACAGCAATAGATTCTGGATCTCTTGATCAAGAAGACCTCATCTCCTGGGGCAGGGTGGGAGCAAAGGGCTAGCAGAAGCAAGGCTAGCTGAAGCAGGAGCTCACAGGTGCGGAGTACCAAATAGATGAAAAACAGCTGCCTACAACTAAACACCAACAAAACAGAAGTACTCATCATGGGCCCATACCCCAATGCCTGGAACGACACCTGGTGCCCCCCCCCCGCCCTCGGAAGCCCGCCTACCCCCACGGACCACGCACACAACCTGGGAATCATCCTGGACTCCGAGCTCTAAATGGACAGCCAGATCAACTCAGTCTCGATCTCCTGCTTCATCACCCTCCGCCTCCTTTGCAAGACCTTCAAATGGATCCCCCTCGAACACAGAAAGACCGTCACTCACGCCCTGATCACCAGCAGACTCTACTATGGCAACACACTCTACGCCAGAATAAACAAAAACCTCACCCACAAGCTACAGAACATCCAGAACGCTGCCACAAGACTGGTCCTCGACCTGCCAAGACACTGCCACAACTCCCAGCACCTGCGCACACTCCACCGGCTCCCCATCGTAGCTAGAGTCACCTTCATGATGCTCACCCACGCCCACAAGGCCCTCCATGACACTGGACCAGCATACCTGAACAGCGACTCAGATTCCAAGTACCCCAGAGTACCCTACGATCAGCCCAGCTCTCCTATGCCGTGGTCCCCCGCACCAGAAAGACCAGATCGTCAGGCCACTCCTTCGCGGCCAGAGCCTGGAACGCCCTTCCGCTCCACCTCAGACAGGCAACATCGCTCCCCATCTTTGCAAAAAACCTCAAAACCTGGCTCTTCGACAGAATCCCCCTCCCCCCATCCCCCCCGATGGACTGGTACCTGTTAAACACCCCTCCGTCCCCCAAGCGCCTAGAGACCCTTTCCGGGTGAGTAGTCGCGCTTAACAAACGCCTGATTGATTGATTGATTGATTGATTTACCTGCACGTATTTCATTTTAAAGGGAGTGTGAATACCTGCACTTTTTAGCAGGGATGCAATATTATTTATTGGAGAGTACCTGCACTTTCCAGTAACAAACCAGCACTCTGGAATAGTGAGTACCTATTCCCACTTCAAGCACTTGCTTCTGCTAAACTCGCCTCTCTCCTGCGCTTCAGCTTCAAGAGACCCAGCGGGGATGGTTCTGACATCACCGAATACAGACGGAGGGAAAACGGTAAAGGGAGGCTCGCACTGTCTGAGGATCACTGCAGCTGCATTCTAATCAGTCAATTTTGAGGTCAAATCAATAGGAGGGTGTGCAGGGTGTGGGCAAGATAAGACAATGTCACGTTAAAAGCACACATCGCAAGTTATCATGAACAGACAGTGGAAGCGCCTAGAGGTTGCCCTGCAGCCCAGTCATGGCTAGACAAGAGCTTAGATTGTGACTCTACACAGAGAGGAGCTAGGAGACCACTCAAGGAGATGGATACAAATCGCGGCCACCATGCCCACTGGTGGTTACATGCAGAGAGGAAACCCCAAAGCAGCACCCCAAGATGCACATTATTGGACCAAGTCTATACAGAGAGGGGTTTCTATCTGCCTTTGCCTGGCCTTAAAGGACCCTTCAGATGCTATGCTCATTGCAGACATATTATCCTGCAGGACCCAGAGGATTCTCCTTTGTCTCTTTTCTCCTCATAGTCATTAAAAAAGTAACCTAGTTTAATTATACACAACTCCCATAAATACACATAAAAAGACTCACTTCTAGATTCCCTTACAGTAAGGGGGGGGTACTCAAAATCAACTCTGTGATCTGTGTGGAAGATACGTCTCACTCTCTCACCCACCTACATAAAAAATTAGTACCACCAAATGTTCATTTAAAATAAAAAAGTAAATGGGTATGAGACATGAAAAACATGGACTGTCCTTACCAAAGCAGTCAACTCACTACATTCCATCCTACTAATAAACAAATCAATGAGCTTACTGGTAAATACAGCGAGACCAAGTTTGACATTATAGACAGAACACCATCAAACAAACCCTTATAGACAAAACAAAACGGTGCAACATTATTAGAAAGAATTTAATAAACAAATGAGATTCTATGACTAGGAACCTAATGAAACCTGGTATGGAAGTGTAGTAATTGAGTCTGTAGGCACTGCAGGGGTTCAATCAGGATTTATTCCAGAACAGTTACACAGCAGACAGGAGAGCAAGATGGTTACATGTCCAACTCCCAACTGCTCTCCAAACCATTTGAAAACAGTGAAGCCGGCAACCAGGCAACAACCCAACATTCTACAAAGTGAGGTCTGGAATGGAACATTTAAGACAATGTAATGCAGCATAGAGCTGCAGTGCTAACAGAGGTAGGAGGGAAGATACAACAGGAAGGAAAGAAATACAACAGTTTTAAAGTGAAGCCAACCAAAAGAAAAGCAGAACCCGACCAAGCAAAAAAAAAAAAAAAAAGAAATCGGTTTGAAATCGTGGAACGATTCAGTCTACCTTCAGCAGAGGGGAATCACCAACATATAGCAAAAAATGTGAGATGGTCTTCAATTTCTGTGTATGGAATGGATAAAATATCACACTCTCTCTACAACCCTGTGAGAGACCAGAACTGCAAAGCCATAAACCACAAATCTAAGGTATTCAGTTATTCATATAGAATTGCTCAATACAAGTGCCAACACTAAACCATCCTCCCATTTCTCTGAATCCATCTCTTTTACTCTGCTTTAAGGGATTACCCTGTCAGTTACACCATAATGGTTGAACCTAAGCAACACCTTCATCTCATGGAAGTTTCAGACTGCCTAAAAATAGGACAATTTCCTCCATTACTTAAACTGGACAGATACAGGTAAATCTATTTAAAGCAAAGAGAGGGGAGAGGAAGGGCTTTGTTACTGGGGTCCAGTGTACGCGCCCTTGTAACAGAGTGTCAAGAAGAAAAAAGTACACAGTTCCCCTAGATAAAAACCTAATTAGACAGTTGAAAACGCGAGTGAGTGAAGGCACACAGGAGGGGGATCCTCCTTTTCAGAACTAGAGACCTCACACACCCAGCAAGCTAGGGGTCATGCCTCATCATATGGGCTCGCCCCTCGTCGGTGCAATAGCAGACGGGCACCTATAAAGGGGCTCTTTGGCAGGGATCTTTAGTTCCTGCGGTATGGTGCTGTGGGTGCGAGGGCCCTAGGGAACAATAGTGAAGGGTGTAGATTATTATTATTATTATTATGTTTCTTATATAGCGCCTGAATCGACCCCCGAAGGGGTATCTCCGCGCTTGCCTTGGGAACCCATCCTGGCTTTTCCCTGTGAGATAGCCCCTACAGGGCATCCCCAAGGTGAAAGCCAGGCATCCCGCCGCAGGGGGGCCGTTGTGGAGATTAAGCAAGCTTAATGCCCAGAGTTGCAGAGTGTGAACCCATGATTAGGTCAGGCACCGAAGCGAGAATTATCGAGTCCATGGACATTTGAGCTCAAGACCCTGCCGCGTCGGGAATTGAACCCTGGTCCCGGGTCTGACCTCTGCTTCAGGGTCTGCCTGCTCTAACCAGTGAGCCACACTTGTGTAAGCCACACGTGTAAGTGATTATTAAAAGAGGTCGAGTAGTCTGTTGTATAATACTCGGAGGCTTCCTGTGTATATGAGCAGGTTTATTGCAGTAAAGAAACTGCAGGCATCTTCAATATAAGCTGGCCAGGGACAAACTGTCTCAACTTAGAACTCTAGGAAGAGCCATCCACATTCTGGAATGTATGACATAAGTAAGTACAGAGGAAAAGCATAGAAATAAAGGTAGGATAATATACAACACATCTCCTCTCGTTGAAAACAAAACAACTTTAGAACCAAAAGGAAAACTTATCATTGAAATGAAACTTAAAACAGAATTAATCTAAAGTAATATTAAGGCAATGAATAAACTAAAATAAGATATTGAGACAATGTTAAGAACGCAATGAAAGGGACACAGGTCATCCCTCTGAACAAAAACAAATCACAACAGAAATCATTCAGATACAAAGGAGGTCTACGGCATCTTTGAGATCTGGAAATGGACAGGGAGGAACTAGGACAAGGAAAAGGAACAGATTGATTAGAGAGTCCACATCCAAGCTGGGAATCAGGAGCATCACCCCCACCATTACTTCTTCCTAAAGTTTGCACCTGAACAGATGCGGTAGGAGCATGAGGAGAAATAAACATGTAACTAGAACAATCACTCCCAAAAGTACTCTGATTTTGGACGGAAACAGAAGAAGCGGGCGGAGAATCAGACACAGAACAAGCTTTCTGATAAAGAGCCACCCTTCTCAAGTTCCATTTCTCCCCATTGGAAAGAACAACATAATGGGGATAAACCATCCTTACAGTAAAGGGACCACGAAATTTCGACAAACCACCAGAAACTCTACCAGACTTCACTTTAACAAGGTCACCCTTGGCAAGTTTGTTAGAGACTATCAGTGGGACTTGCCCCACTGAACTCCTATTAGAGGAGCTAGAGGCAGAAACAGATACAAGAGCACTCTTTGTCAGATCAGACTGAAGAACCATATCTTTAAGCCACGAAGGATTTAGTTTAGTGCCAGGAACCCTACCTCTCATGAGCTCAAAGGGAGGCTTGGACTGAGTACCATGAAGAGTTGTACAATAGGCATAAACCATTTCACGTACCAGAGCACACACAGAAGAACCATTGGAAATAGCCATCTGAATAGTACCTTTCACCAATCTATCTAACCGCTCACACAAACCGTTCCCTTGAGGATTGTAGAGAGAGGTCCTGTGATGGGAAATGCCACAATCAGCCAAGAAGGTTCGCATATTATGTGAAACTAACTGCGTGCCATTGTCAGTAATGATGACATTAGGAAATCCTTCCATACAAAACAAAGATTTTAGATGTTTGATGGTATTATCAGTAGTGATATCCTTCAAAAATTCCACAGACAACCATTTGGAAAAACAATCCACAATGACAACAGCAAACCTCTGAGACACAGGTAATTCTACCATAGGACCTATAAAATCCAGACAAATGGTATGCCACGGAACTTCAGGAAATTGCAACGCACCCATCTCAGATCCAACTGAAATCTTCAGTCTCTTCTCCCCCACCTTACACGTGTGGCAATCTTCAACCCAGGAAGAAACCATAGAGTCCATTCCAGGCCACCAAAAATTTAACTTGAGCCTTTGTTGCGTTAAAGTCTGCCCGAGATGGCCCTCATGTGCTATGGAAATAAGTTTAGACCTTAAATCAGCAGGAGGAACAAATTTGTCTCCACGCATCACCACATTATCCTCACAGACAGACAGATCATCAATAACTTTCAAGAAAGGACGAACAGTAACATGCACACAACTCTCCCTACGCGAGCCCAGTTTTATCAACTGGATAACTTCTTGTAATACGCTGTCTCTAGACATAGCTTCAAGCCAATCACTACGTGAAAAGGAACTCTCACTAAGAGACAGGACATCATCAATCCATGCAATATTTTCCTCCACACCCTCAAAACTAAAATCACCTTTAGACTCGACATTAGACGTGACAGCCAGTCTAGACAAACAATCTGCCTGAAAGTTCTTCCAACCAGAAATGTGAGTTATGTCAAAATGATATTCTTGAAGCTTGGAAGCTAACCTCGCCAACCTTGGAGAACTACAGGCTGTACCACCAGGGGAAAGAATTCGGATAAGAGGTTTGTGATCAGTCTTTAGATTAAAGCGCATACCCCACAAATAAGGTCAAAAATGGTGAGCACCCCACGCAGCCGCCAATGCCTCTTTCTCAATGACAGAATAATTCTGTTCACATTGAGAAAGAGTGCGCAATGCAAATGCAATAGGCCTCTCACCATCCTTATGGGTCTGTAACAGGACAGCGCCGAGACCATTTGCACTCGCATCCACCAACAAAGTGGAAACTTTGTTAGTATCGAAAGGTGCAAGAACCTTTGCGCTACAAATAGCTTCTTTGATATTGTTAAAACACATTTCAAGTTCGGGCCCCCAAATAAACTTACAACCTTTTTTTAACTAAGCTTTCAAAGGTAAGGTTTTCTCAGAAAATTTCTCCACAAATTTTGAATAATATTTAATCAATCCCATGAATGAACGCAATTGGTCCTTATCACACGGACAAGGGGCAGAACGTATTGCCTCAAGGAGATCTCTCTTTGGTTTAACCCCGTTAGCCGAAATTTCATGTCCTAAGTATTCAATGTCTTGAACAAGAAAGGAGCACTTCTCCTTACGCAAGGTAAGACCAGTGTCCCAAATTCTATGTAACACATTTTTAAGGACATGATTATGATCGGCCACCGAATCTCCAAAAATCAAGATGTCATCTTGAAAGAACACTACGTTCTTTAATCCTTTAAAGATTTCACTAACTAACCGCTGGAATACACTTGCTGCCGATATCAAACCAAAGGGAAGGCGAGTGAATTGGAAGATTCCCTCTGGAGTGATAAAGGCTGTGAGGTGCTTTGAGGACTCGTGAAGTTTGACTTGATGGTAAGCACTCTTCAGGTCAAGCTTAGAAAAATATTTGGCTCCCTGAAGAGTGGTGACCATCTCTGAAATATTGGGCAAGGGAAATGTGTCCGCGACAACACATTTGTTCAACGCTCTGAGGTCAACACAGAACCTTAAATTTCCATCAGCTTTTTTTTAGAAATGACCACAGGAGAAACCCATGCTGATGCTTCTGTTGGTTCTATCACTCCAGATTGAAGCATTTCTTCAACTATAAGTTTCACATCATCACGAATAGAAATGGGAATTCTTCTCACATGATGCTGCACAGGTAAGCTATTCTTCTTAAGTCTAATGAGGTGAGAATAACCTCTCAGTTCACCAAGCTCATCTCTAAATACAGATCCAAATTCGTTTAGGATACAGTCAATTGAATCGTCTTCCACAACCATAATCTGATTTTTTGCCCTGGGGTTGATAACTATATAAAGATCGTATTGATGTACCCAACCTAGGATGGGAGGACCATCAATAGAGACGTACACCTTACCAAATGTAGATCTCTTCTCAAAGACAATTTCAGATTCAAAGAAACCAAGGATTTCGATCTTTTGACCGTTAAAACCTTTAGGGGAAATATCACTCTCCTCCAAGTTTGAGCCCTCCCAGAGAGTGTCAAATATAGACTTAGGTATGATAGTATGACGTGATCCTGTGTCCACCATCAACGACACTTCATGAGAGTCAATCTTGAAAACAGCTTTTGGTCCGTTTTGTCGTGGATCCTCACTAATCACATCTACTTCATCGACCACTAAAAGTCTTTCTGCTTCAGTCACGGTGCCATATTCGTAGTCCTCCACCGTAGGCTACTCTTTGCTTAGATTTTGTCTAACACATTTTAGAGAAATGTCCAATTTTACCGCACTTCAGCCACTCCTTGTTGGCAGCGAACCAAAATCTTGCGTCAGATGAATGGCTACTGCTTCCACATCTATTGCAAAATCTATTCGTAGTGAAACTTTTTTTATTGGAGGTCTGGGTTTGTTTTTGACCACAGCAATATTAGCACCACCACAATGTTCACACTCTGCTGAACTTTTCTTATCAGAGACAACAGAGACTTCCTGTTGAGGGCACGATTTATGAGAATCTAGAACCTTCATGCATTTACCAGATTCTTCAATCACCTTCGCTAAATCAATGGCATCCTTTAAAGAAGGATTCTTGGCCGCCCATAGTCTCTCCTGAATCTTTTTATTTGAGCATTGAACAATTAGTTGATCTCTTATAAGTTCGTCATTCATAGCACCAAACTTACATTTAACAGACAATTCTCTGAGTCTAGCTACAAAATCATCTATGGATTCTGAGTCCTTTTGGCGCCGAGTATAAAACTTATAACGGTTCATAACTAAATTCTCCTCCTTTGAGAATCTGACCTCAAGCCTCGCAACAGCTTCCTTAAATTCATCAGGCATTTCCTGACCATTAGCTCTCAAAACTATCGGTAAAAATCTGAATACTCTCTGTCCTTTACCAAGAGTGCTCAAAAGAATAGCTTTTTTTCTTTTTGCAGAAAACTCCTGTCCATCTAGTGCCTCAAGATAATTGTCAAACATTATGTACCAATCTTCCCAAGGTATCTCTGGGATACCAGGTTCAGGCAAGAATTGTGGTGGTAATGTAACCACAATTTGTTGTGCCATGTTTGGAAATGACAATTAAAATAAAGGTGTAAGAAACAGGTGAAAATCGAAATAAATAAACACAACCACGAGGGATTGAAGTTATGAGATTAACATACCTCAAGTTCGTTTTAAATAAAATTTTAAATCGAGGAAATTCTGTCTTCTTGAAATGTAATGAACAGGTTCAAAACGTTGAAGAAAGATAGATTGCAGTTTGTTTTGCGTGTTTTTCGTACTTAAAATGGCCGCCACAGACGTTTTTCCGAGAAGGGGGCTTGGAATATGCTTGTGATACTTGAAATGAGAGCTAAGATGGCCGCCACATAAGAAAGTTTAAAATGAGGCTTGAAACGCATACAAATGAGGCTTGGAACGCATGCAACGCTAGCGTATTAAGCGTCTATCTCCAGGGTGATTTCCAGGATGGAGGGAGTGACGTAGGAGCTTGCGTAGCAGCCCAGCAACAACCGTCGTTGCTAATGCTCTTGCGATGTGCTCGCGCTGAGGCGAGAGCACTCACGATTTCGCCGAAACTGACATCTTTTGGCAGAGTTGAAGATACTCGCAGGTATACAAAAGATGACGAAATTTGCACACAATGGGTTCTTTTCTTCGAAGATCCTAAGCTGCAACACTGCTTCACACCGGAACGATATTCAGGACACAAAAATGTCTGGAATCGCTGGAAGTCTTCAGAAGTATCACTGACCAGCTTGAAACGTCGCCAAAATTGTATAATACTCGGAGGCTTCCTGTGTATATGAGCAGGTTTATTGCAGTAAAGAAACAGCAGGCATCTTCAATATAAGCTGGCCAGGCACAAACTGTCTCAACCTAGAACTCTAGGAAGAGGCAGAGCCATCCACATTCTGGAATGTATGACATAAGTAAGTACAGAGGAAAAGCATAGAAATAAAGGTAGGATAATATACAACATAGTCCCCAGGGAAATTTTAATCATGTGGTAACCCACCTCACTAAAAGCAAGAAGAGTGGTTGCTTCTCAGGCTTAAGGGTCCGTAGAAGCAGAAATCTACTCTATATGGTGGTAGTCGACATGTTTCATGCTACTGCGTTGAAAGCGATACTAAGCATTTCATCAGGATCAAGTGGAACTATCTACACTAACGGGTGTTAGTACCCTATTACTAAGTAGTGTGTGCCAGGTTCCTCCTTGTTGAAACCTGGAGAGGATGACAAACAAAGGAAGGGGTTGTCATCCAATATGAGCTCACTCAAAGCGCAACAACTGTCAACTAAGAAAAGTTACAATGTACCTCTCCAACATAGGCTAATAAAAGTGAAGATATTTTTTAAAAACATCTTTAAAATAAATTCTGATGACTGGTGTCAGGCTCATAGGTGGTAAAACACACAGGAATGAAGTACCCATTGCGGGTGTTGTATGTAAGACTCACCCGCAGTACTAGAAGTGTGTGCTTCAACAGATTCCCCAAGCGCCTAGACACCTCTCTGTAGATGTCCTGTATGAGGGTGGAAAGTAGACAAGCAAGCCACCCGAGAGTTAAGGTACAGCAGTATAGTTTATACAAAGGCTGGGTCCTAAAACTAGCATTGATGCTTAGGCTAACACCCCATAGCAGTCGGGTGTAATAAGGAGGCAAATTGCTTTAGGGGCGGGTAGTCACACTGACAATCACGGTGGAGACATACACTATTGGGTGGGGGGCGTGCTATCCAGGTAAAAGTGCACCGGTCCTCTGTGAGGATCCGGGTGTATCCATTCAAATGGCAGTACACGTTTGTGTTCCCCCGAAACAGTGGGAGGGTAACCGGGTAGCATTCTTACCGGTTAGCCATATCTCCAGCGAAGCAGTCAGCAGCGGCGTGCAGTCTGTGATAGCCACCCTCCCGCATCGCGCTCCTGGGTGCGGTTATCAAAGGGAATACCTATGCTTAGTGTCGCTTTGAACGCAGTAGCATGAAATAGGTCGACCACCACCATATAGAGTAGGTTTCTGCTTCCACGGACCCTTAAGCCTGAGAAGCAACCACTCTCCTTGCTTTTAGTGAGGTGGGTTACCACATTATTAAAGTTTCCCTGTGGACTACTCGACCGCTTTTAATAATCACTTACACACATCTACACCCTTCACTATTGTTCCCTAGGGCCCTCACACCCACAGCACCATACGGCAGGAACAAAAGATCCCCGGAAAAGAGCCCCTTTATGGGTGCCCGTCGGGTATTGCACCACAGACCCGATGAGGGGTGTGCCCATATGATGAGGCAGGACACCTAGCTTGCTGGGTGTGTGAGGTCGATAGTTCCGAAAAGGAGATCCCTCTCCTGTGTGCCTTCTTTCACTCGCGTTTCCAACTGTCTAATTAGGTTTTTATCTAGGGGAACTGTGTACTTTTTCTTCTTGACTGAGTTTCAAATATACCCTTCCTCACCTACGCGTTAAAAGAGCGGTGTATAAATCCATCTCAGACTGTTCATAGAACACAATCTACCAGATAAGCTCCAGACAGGCCTCATCAGTATGCAGCACTGCGGCTGCAACTTTCAAAACAGCAGCTGATGATGCTCTTTGCATTGAGTGCAAAGGCGACTCATGCCGCTTCATATTTCTTGAAGCATCAGCAGCCTCGATGTTGTCTAGCATCCCAGTTGCCTAAAGATACTCAAGCAGAGAAGGAGTGTTAATGTGCAGTGCTCAGATAGAGGTCTTCATACGTGGAAAAATGCGTTCAAAGAACTAACTCTCTCTCAGGGGTGACTGGTGTTCATGGGCAAAAGGCGCGTTACCCTGCCAATCTTGAGGAAGAGGCAACAACAGCGTAAACAAATACAGAGCAGCTGAAAAGAAACTACTCCTCTGACGTGGTGTGTGGAGTCTCCTGGGTGAACTCTAGTGAACTGTCCAGATGTCCCAGTGCGCAAACGCCAGCGGGCGAGGTTTTCTTCGACCTTCAGGCACAAGCTACAGCAGTGATATCAAATGAGAGGGAGTGCTAAATTAGAATGCACTGGATCCGGTTGCTTTTGGGGGCGCATGAACAGTGGCCCTGGGAGGAGTTACAAAACTCCATGCACTTCAATGGCGGGGGTGGGGCAGGCCGATGAGGATAAGGGGGGAGGGGGTGGCAACAATTTGATGATTATCCCAGAGGGGCAGGGTGTATTAGGGGTGCCGGGGCTGCTCTCCTTGCAGCAACATGTTTTGTGCTGCATTTGATTTCACTTTGAAAACAATATTATGGAGCTCAGCACACAGAGTGCTCCTTATCTCGAAGGACCATAGAAGCCCAAGAGAAGGAAGGAACCAGCTGCGGACAACAACTGCTATAGTGGACTAAGAGGTACCCCCCTTAAAAAAAACTGAAAAAAAGACAAGAGGGAGGAGCAAGGGGAAAATGAAATCACTTTAATAGCTTCATATTATGTGAATATTATAAATAGTATATCACTCTTCCATTACCAAAGGATACTTGATAAAATAAAAAACAAAAACTAATCAAGTAAAATTAAGCAAACACAGCCTGGGAAGGATGGATTAAATAGAGGATCCCACTGCTTGCGTAGAATTCTGGCAGGTCCACCCCCCCAGAGGGATTGCTACCTCATATCTGGCCAAACAATGCCCACCAAGGATGGACTGTGAGGGGGCATCGGCATAGCCCAAACTCTCGCAATACATAATCGAGCTGTTACGACAGAAATAGAAGCAATTGTAGAGACACACCTATCTGCTATCCGTTTATGACCCAGCATAACATACCTAATATTAAATTACAGATCACATTGTAAATGCTGAGAGAAAGAATGGGCAATTTCTTCCCAGAATTGTGAAAGATGTGGACAACTGGCAAACATATGAACAATAGCTGCATCATGGAGCCCACATCCAGGGCAGCGGCTCCTATTCATATTACAACTTTGATTCCCTTCTCACTCTCTGGACTGTAGTATAACATACATAGAGTTTTAAGGTGTTGTAACGAATATGCTACTTACCAGTATGCATCTGTTCTTGGCATGTAGGGCTGCTGACATTCATATCTACTGCATAGATCGCCGCCTAGTGTTGGGTCCGGATGATTGCACATGGTTGTCCTGGAAGAGTCTTCGAAGTATCACGAGATAGGTGGCTCCTCCCCTGGACTACAGTGCGCATGGGCATCGACTCCATCCCCAGATTGTTTTTAGCCATTGTGGCAAAGATGGAGTGTAACAGTGTGAGTGATGACCATGCTAAGAGTAAGTGTAAGTGCTGCAGCCGCTACAGGCGCCAGGGAGGAGGGCGGGTGATATGAATGTCAGCAGCCCTACATGCCAAGAACAGATGCATACTGGTAAGTAGCATATTCGGTTCGAGGCATGTGGGCTGGTGAATTCATATCTATTGCATAGAATATATAGCAGTCCCTCCATTAGCGGCGGCCGCCTGTGCCAGCTGCAGCAGTCTGAAAAAGTGTTTTTAGAACAGCCTGCCCTACAGCTGCTTGCAGCTTGGAGTGCACATCTACACAGTAGTGTTTTGTAAATGTGTGTGGTGTAGACCATGTGGCTGCTCTACAAATGTCTTCTAAAGCGATATTTCCAAGGAAAGCCATGGAGGCCCCCAACTTGCGGGTGGAGTGCGCCCTTGGGGGGATTGTTAAAGTGCGCTTAGCTTTGTGATAGCAAATTTGAATACACTTACCGATCCACCAGGCTATACCTGCTTTGGAAATGGGGTTGCCTTTGTGTTGTGCGGAAAAGGCAACAAAGAGTTGTTTCGTCTTCCTAAAATCTTTGGTCCTATCAATGTAATACATCAAAGCTCTTTTGACGTCAAGAGTGTGGAGCATTCTTTCTGCCACTGTCTCAGGATTTTGGAAGAACACAGGCAGTTCAATAGTCTGATTGATGTGGAACTGCGAAACCACCTTTGGAAGAAATTTAGGGTTAGTGCGCAGCACCACCCGGTTGGAGTGAATTTGTATGAATGGCTCTTGGACAGGTAGTGCCTGGAGTTCACTAACACGTCGCAGTGACGTAATGGCTATTAGGAAAGCCACTTTCCATGTTAAGAACTGAATCTCGCATGAATGTAGAGGCTCAAAAGGTGGACCCATTAGTCGGGTGAGGACCACATTAAGATTCCATTCAGGAGCTGGTGGGGTCCTGGGAGGAATGACTCGTTTGAGTCCCTCCAGAAAGGCTTTAATGGCAGGCACTCTGAAAAGGGAGAGATGCTGCCTGTTTTGGAGATAAGCCGCTATGGCGGATAAATGTATTCGAATGGAAGCATATGCTAGATTGCATTTGTAAAGATGTAACAGATAACAAATGATGTCATGCGTAGACGCCTCAAGCGGGTCTATGTTGTGGTCTACGCAATAAATGACAAACCGCTTCCATTTTGTCGCATAGCATGCTCTGTGGGTGGGCTTTCTTGCCTCCCGTATGATATCCATGCAGTCTGGAGGCAAGTTGAGGTAGCCAAACTCTAAGACCTCAGGAGCCAGATCGCCAGGTTGAACTGTTGCGGATCTGGGTGCTGAATGTCGCCATGGCTCTGCATCAAAAGTCTGGGTGTGAGGTGCAGCCTTTGATGCGGCACCACGGAAAGTTCTAGAAACGTGGTGTACCATGGTTGGCGTGCCCACGTTGGAGCAACCAGGATGAGCGTCATCGAGTGTTGCTTTAGCTTTCGTGCCACCAGTGGTATTAGGGGTGCTGGGGGAAAAGCGTACGCAAATTTACCTGACCAGTTCATCCATATCGCATTGCCCTGCGACTGTGGGTGCGGGAACCTGGCGGCAAAGCTTTGGCATTTGGCCTTTTCCTTTGTTGGCGAACAGGTCTATCTCTGGATGACCCCACTGCTGGAAGTACGGGTGGAGTACTGATGGATGTATCTCCCACTCGTGCATTTGGTGGCTGTACCTGCTGAGCAGATCCGCCATCTGATTGTCCTTGCCCGGGAGGTGTTCCACCATGAGGAAGATGTTCCTTTGAATGGCCCACTTCCACATGCTCTGAGCCAGATGAGACAACTGTGGAGAGTGTGTACCTCCCCGCTTCTGAATGTAGTACATGGCCGTCATGTTGTCCGTCCGAATCAACACGACCTTGTTGCACAGATGTACCTTGAATGCCTTCATTGCCATGAAGATTGCCATCAGCTCTAGGTGGTTGATGTGCATCTTCTTTTGCTGCGTGGTCCATAGTCCCTGCACTGTGTAGTGGAGTACATGAGCTCCCCAACCCTGGAGAGATGCGTCCGTCGTTAGGATGATCTGTGGCACAGGCTCCTGGAACGGTCGGCCCTTGCAAAGGTTGTGTGGATTCCACCAATGCAGAGAGTTGTATGCACGACCGGTCACCAACACTAAGTCTCTTAACTGTCCGTGAGCCTGATTCCACTGACGTGCTAAGCACTCTTGAAGCGGACGCATATGTAGTCTCGCGTGCGGGACTATGAAGATGCAGGAGGCCATCATGCCTATCAACTGCATGAACACTCGTGCGGGGAGCGAGTGTTGCGGTCTGAATTTCTGAATTTCTGTATCAGCAATTGAATGCTGTTGATCCTCACTGAATTTGGCTGTGCTGTGGCTGCCAGAGTGTTTATTGTCGCGCCTAGATACTGCCGCACATGGGCGGGCTGAAGGTGCGACTTTGGGTAATTCAGTGAGAATCCCAGATTGTGAAGAAGGTGAATGTGTGGGACATGTTGGCAGCGTATATGCCGCCCAGTTCTTGGTGTAGTAGCCAGGAACTAAAAGGTTGGCAGCGCACTGCTGGGCCGACTTTGCTTGAACAAGCCAGTCGTCCAAATAAGGGTAGACGTGAACGTTTGGTCTCCTGAGGTGCGCAGCCACTGTCGCTAGGCACTTTGTGAACACCCTGGGCGCTGTAGTCACTCCGAAAGGGAGGACTTTGAATTGGTAATGCTGATTCTGAATGGTGAATCTGAGGTATTTTCTGTGTGACGGATGTAGCGGAATGTGAAAATATGCATCCTTTAGATCTAATGTTGCGAGGAAATCCCCCTGATTGAGCAACGGAAGAACCTGTTGCAGTGTGAGCATATGAAAGTGTTCTGATAGAATGTATTGGTTTAGGGGTCTGAGGTCCAGAATGGGTCTGAGGGACCCGTCTTTCTTTGGGATTAAGAAGTACAGGGAGTACACCACTGTGCCTCTTTGTTCCACTGGTACGAGCTCGATTGCCCCTTTATGCAGCACGACGAGTACCTCTTGCTGCAATAAGCGCAAATGCTCTGTGGACATAGGACGGTGTTTTGGGGGGTATGTTGGGTGGAGTGGATGTTAACTCCAGACAATAACTGTACTGGATAAGCTTTCTGACCCACCTGTCTGTGGTGATGGATTCCCAGACTGGCAGGAACTGTTGGAGTCTCCCCCGACTGGTGTTGTATGGTCAGGGGGCAGTGACAAGGCATCACTGTTTGTTTGCGGCGGAGGATCGGGAGCTGTTGTTTCCACGACCTCTGCCTTTGGCGCTGTTTCCGCGATAGCCACCTCTACTCTGTTTGTTGTATGAGGTTTGTGCGCCACTCTTAGTGTACTGTGTTTGCTGGGACAGCTGGCCTCTGGAAACACCTCTATTGCTTGAGCGACGAAAAGAACCACCCCTGAACTGCTGGACTGGAGAGCCCCCATAGACTTTGCAGTCTCGGTGTCCTTTTTGATTTTTTCTAGGGTGGTGTCCACCTCAGGTCCAAATAAGTGATCAGGGTTTACAGGTTGATTTAGGATGGTGGTTTGTATCTCCGGCTTGAACACGGAGATTCTGAGCCAGGCTTGACGCCGCAACATCACACTGGTGTTAATGGCCCTGGCCGCGGTGTCTGCTGCGTCCAGTGCACACTTAATAGAAGCATTTGAGATGAGTTTCCCTTCTTGTATGAGCATCTCTGCTGCCGCTTTATAGTCATCTGGCAAGTGTTGTAACAGGGTCTCAAGTGTATCGTAAAGTGCCCTGTCATATCTGGCCAAGAGTGCCTGAGTGTTTGAAATGCGCCAGATATTGGCTGCTTGAGCCGCCACCGTTTTCCCTGATGCTTCTAGCACTTTAGATTCCTTGTCAGGGGGAGGAGCATCGACAGTAGTTTGTGAGTTTGCCCTCTTCCGGGCATTGGAAACTACTAAAGAGTCCAACGGCAACTGGCCCTTGATGTAGGTAGGGTCCCCAGGCGCCGGCTTGTACTTTTTTTCAATTCTGGGGTTTATAACCCTGGCCCTTGTGCGTTCTTTCAAAATGTATGTAGCATGTTTTAAGACACCCTTTAGCATAGGCAGAGTCTTTACGGTCTTCTCAGAGGTGGAAAAGGTGTCAAACAAAAAATCCACCTCAATAGGGTCAGCATGGAGCTGGACGTCATGATTCTTGGCTGCCCTTTCAATAAGCGCATTAAATGCTGCTGAGTCCTCAGTAGGTGATGTTTTAACATTATACACTTGAGTGTCTGGGGCAGTTTGTGGATCCCCTGGGTCCGCAGCATCTGCCCATGTGTCATGTTGATCTTCAGGATCAGTGTCGGCAGGGTAGTTGTACTCATCATAGTCACCTTCCCCAGACTCCACCTCTGAGTAACTGGGCGAGATTGGAGCAGTGTCCTGTCCATGTGGAGCTATCAGTTCAACAAGAACGGGTGAATCCGTGGAATCCTTTTTCTTTAAAGGAATTGTGTAGGACTCCATAGGCTGTGCTGGGGTGATCTTTCGTTTGTAAATCGAAAGTTTACCGGTGTCGGCGTCGATGAATTGTTCCGACTGCTCCTCCAGCAGGGGTTGTCGATGCTTTGTGCCCACAACCGCAGGGGTAGGCTTCGGCCCCATGGACACCTTCATGGACGCCTAGACGACCTTCTTCGGCGCGAATGCCTTCGGTGGCAGCGTAAACTGAATGGGCGCTGTCGACTTGTGCGGTTTGGTGGCAGGCTTCGGCGTGGAAGTATCCTTCGGATTGACAGCGGAAGCTTTGTCCTTAATGCGTTTCAATGATTCAGACACCTGCTTCATGAAGGAGGCGGACGGCTGCGTCAACTTGACTGGTTCCTTCGAGCCACCGCCAGGCGCGGACTCGAGGGTTGTAGTACTTTTGGCCTTGTCCGGCCGACGCGCAGGATCGACAACTTTTGTAGCTCTGAGTCCTTTGTCTGTGTCGACGGCCCTCGGCGCCGAAGTCTTCGGGTCGACGACCTTGACAAGAGCTTTTGGTGTCCCAGTCTTCGGCTCGACACCCTTGAGCGACTTCACCGGGTTGATAACCTTTTTTGGCTTTGTCTGCACCGACAGGTCTGAAGACGTGGAGCCGACCAAGGCGACACGCGCTTTCGGTTTCGACGGCGCCTCTAGCACTTTCGGTTGTGTAGACACCGAAGCTTTCTCTTTTGGTTTCGATTTCACCAATGGTGGCTCTTTAGAAGTGTCCGTAGCCGGGCCCGGAGGCGAGACTGTGGAACTCGGTGCAAGATCTTGGGTAAGGCCATGTGGCGATCCCTCGACCTGAGCCGTATATATCGTTTGAACGGGGCATAGCTCCTCGCTTGAGCTATCCTCCGTGGCCCCATAGGCCTCATCGTCATCTCCTACCTCGTCGACGATTTCTTCTGCATCGAGCATTTCTAAGTCTGCGTCGTAGTTGGAGACGATCTCTGCCGCTGGATTGGAAATCGGCTCTTGATCTTCCTGCTCGTCTGCCTCTTCTCCCTCGGTATCGAAAATGTTCACCGGGTCAGGTGCAGTCTGCTGGGCCTCCTGGCGCGCTGCGCGCCGAAGTCGAATCGTCTTTTTGGAGCGGAAACGAGAACAAGCCATACAGTTGGCTTCCTCGTGATCCGGCGACAGGCACTTGTTGCACACCAGGTGGACGTCGATGTGAGGATACTTCGAGTTGCACACGGGGCATCTTTTGAACGGGCTCCGTTCCATGATGGTTCGTTGAATAAGGCCTGCAGCATCGACCGGGCCTCGAGCACTGAAGAGCCACGCGACTCCTCTGGATGTCCGACTCGGGAACTGAGCTGGAACAGAACTGGGCACCGATCAGAAGACAATACCGACGATAGGAAAGGCCTTTGGGCCAAAAAGAAAGTTTCTATTGATTCCGAACTTGAGTGATCAAATATGCATTCGAACCCAATGGCGGAAAAAACCAATCTGGGGATGGAGTCGATGCCCATGCGCACTGTAGTCCAGAGGAGGAGCCACCTATCTCGTGATACTTCGAAGACTCTTCCAGGACAACAATGTGCAATCATCCGGACCCAACACTAGGCGGCGATCTATGCAATAGATATGAATTCAGCAGCCCACATGCCTCGAACTTTCAAGTTAACCATGGTCACAGAGGAACAGACCGCTTCAAAAGCATCCTTTAGATCAGACTCCTATACCTCTGCCCCTATTTTGCTCGCCATTCAGCCTACATAGTCTTCCCCATGCTCAATCATTATACGGTAGAGTTTCCGAAGAGTTAGTTTGCGATCGCTGCAATGCATATATGAAAAAAAGAGCTCAGAGTCGATATCATTGATAGTTCGATGGGTAACACTGCAGTTGAAAATCTCGTAACTGTAAGTACTTAAAAAAGGCGTCTTTCAATGCAAGTTATATGCTGTTCTTAAGGCAGGAAACGAGCAGAACCCTGGATGATTAAATAATTGACCAGCTATTCTAAGATCTCCAAGAGTCCATGATCTAGCAGCGGCATCATGAAATATAGTTGATAGAGAAGGGTTCCCCCAACCCAAGTGCCTTTCTATTGATGGAAGGAGTGTCTTCAAATTACCATACATCGTGCACAAGGCACTTCATGCAAGAACCGTGAACCATCTTTCCCAGAAACTAATTGGTTTGGGAGGTCAACGCCACCTTTGGTGCTCCAACGCCCTTCTTCTTGAAACTGCATTTTGCAAGATAACTAAGAACACAAAAGCAAACCTCCACTGGAAGTGCACCATGGGAGTGCAACTGGATCTCACAAGCCAATAGGACTAGATCATCATATGAACGATGTAAGAGCGCTGCAGATTCTGCTAGTCGAGCACCACTTCCACCAACAAATGTTACGGCCAGTAATCCGGCCACTCGCATTGAAGGAATGTGATATTATTTTTCTAATTGTTGTACAGTTTAACACCATTATCACTTGCTTGGAATAAATTAATCTTCTGTGTAAACATTCCTTTTAAGTTCTTTGTAAGCAAATTAATAATTTCTGCTACTTTGTCTGTACATATTTTCTACATTCTACGCTTTTCCTATATGCCTTTTCCTATAAACGTAATGTGTATCTACACCACAGTGCCGTACAATGTTGTTCCTGTTTAAAAGTATTACGTTTCAGTTTTGCTCTTGGAAAATTCCTTCTACCCGGACACTTTTGGGTCTTGCATGCGCCAATTTATAATAACAAATATCTATGCCCAGAGTTAGGAGGGAAGGTTATTCCTACCATTGTTGGCTACAAACATCGCCGATTAGGAAATATGAACTGAAAGCTATATACAGATTGAGAGTTTACGTGAAAATTGTTGTAATATTGCCAGATATTTCACAAAATAAAAAGTGCTCAGTTCATTTTACTTTGAAAAACTATTTTGGGTAATGTTGGCAAAATAAATTTCGGGGAAAAGAAAAAAGCTGTGTGTCAAGCGTGTGAGTCAGTTGTAGGACGTGCACAGTAACACTAGCCAGTATCCGGTCCCAATTGTACAATAAAATCTAGTTTACAAATCAGCGCCCTTGCTATCAGCAGCTAGCAGGTACAGTGGCTCAGACCTACCAACTCACAGGGCACCCCCATGGGCCGCACGATATTACCTCTTCTCAAACCGTCACCCCTTGAACACCAAGTGAGATGGACCTCCCCGCCCACTGTGGATTTCCGGCTCACACGTGGAGGCTCTGCACTTTTGAAATCCATTGAGAATTTGAGAATTTCATAGCCTCCATAGGGCATAGCAGGCAGCTCCAGTAACCTTTTGTTTGTGGCATGCGAAGGAGAGGCCACCCCGCCCATGTCCAAGCCTGGCCTCTCCCATGACCATCCATACCTACTTAGACAGTGTCGACCTGAAAGCTCCACCACCGCTTCCAGGCACTGTCCCCTCCGAGCCCCCCCACCCCCACCACCTTCCTTCTCTCAGATGCTGAAAAACGATTCCAGCAGGCAGATCTGTTGGAGGCTTTGGGGGGCTTCCGGACCCCTGTTACAGCCGTTTCTTCTACCAAACGGTGTGATGAGGTGCTTTTCCCCCTGAATTGCACTGGGACCAGAATTCAGAGTGGCAAGTCATTTAGACATAGTAACTCTACATTATATCTTCAACACTAAACTATAAAACGATCTGTCGAGTAAATATGATGTATTCCACACCAGCCTGCAAATGGGAGAAACTGCTGGGACTTACCAAGGTATTTTGCTCTCTCTTCCCTTCGTTCCTTTGCAAGCTTTTGCCTTTCTTCTGCTTTTTGGGCATCTAGGGGAAAAGACAAGAATTCATTGTTGGTCAGTATGCTGTTGCGCTGCACAAGTAACACAGCAGACAAGGCGTTGGAACAGAGGACTAGCCGGGGTCACGGATGCTCTCTTGGCTCAGAGGTGGTCACTGGGGTGCCAGAAAGAGGGCTCCAGGGAAAAATTCCGGCTGTCAATGCTGAATTTGTGAGGTTGGTTGCAGGTAGTGGGCACCAGCACTGATTGATGTGGATCAGGACTTATTTTTCATCACCAAGTTTTGACCAAAATAAGACAGTCAGAAAAGAGACATCAAAAAGTGAGAAAGAAATATAGCAGAAATGAGAAAAAAATCACCTGCAAGTGTGAGATAAAGAAGCTGGAAGTGTAGGGTGGAGAAAGAAAGGGGTACGAGAGGGAATCGAGAGTAGCTGGCAGCAGCCCCCATTTGACAGCTCTGGTGGAGGGCTCCTAAGAGAAACTTTGGGGCCCTGAACTTTTTTTTTTTAATTAAGCAACCGGGACACAGCTAGTGCAATTGAAGATGAAGAATAAAGACCAAGCCAGTGGCAGACATTAAACACCACCAATAAAGTTAGTAATGCCAGTTTAATGGCTTCAGTACATGTTTTGATTGGCAGTGCGGAGTCCTTCACTACAAGAGTGCTGTATATTGCACACTGCTCCAGGGATGAACCCCCTTTTCTGAATCATTTTGTCCACCATAAGCGTGGAAGGGTATACTCAGATGTGAGTCCCTTGCTCATTGCACCATCAGGATTCAAGCAAGCCGGGCCGACGACGCCTGAAATGGCAGAAACCGGTCCCCGGAAACTTGTTTCCTTCCCAGTACAAGAATTGGCTTGGTAGTTTGGTTTGCCCTGTACCCATCATGCACTGGGACAGGAACAGACTAATTTGCATATAGCCAAGTTCTGAGCTGGGATGGTGCAGTGAGCTAAAAAACGGTGATGGATCAAGCCCTGATCTTTGGACTGGGTAAGAGTGGTCTGCTTAATTCAGGCACTCTGTTCATCACCACCCCCTTTTCTGAACCAGGGATGAAGGCAGCAGAAGCTGTACCACAGGGGACATTCTTTTGCTGTCATGGAGCTACAAGCATCTTATGGTGTGCAGATTTTTAATTAACAGGCCGGCATTAAGTACATAAGTACCAGGTCTTCTAAACTAACCGGTGCCACAGAAATGAAAGTGGTCTGATGGGCGTGTCAATCAAATGCCAGGCATGACCGCAATAAGCGGTACACCAGGTTCTGGCACTTGGCCCACCTTCCCTTCTCCCACTCCTGTAAGGAGCCCAGGATCATCAGTGTGTTTATTGGACTACAGAGACAGGCAGAAGACAGGTGCAGCAACAGTGGGTAAAGGAAGGAGAACTGGATAAGGAGTTTGAGCAACAGATTAACATTCTGCACTTTCATGACCAAGGCAGCAAAGTCACAAATGAGGTTGCGAGACTTAAGCAGCACTAGTGCGACTGAGGCACAGCTGTTGCGGCTGAAGAAGTCCTGTCGCGGAGGCGGAGCAGTTGCAACACAGGCAAAGCTAGCACGACAGAGGCAGTCACTTTGGTCTCCTGGGGCACTGTGGCAACATCTTTAGTGGAGTAAACTCTTAACTGAGATCAATAAGTTAATCAATGCAATGGGAAGGGTTCAGTTAAGCAACTGGGCTTGTTGATGGGCTTACTTATGCAGAGAGAGAGGGATCACTGAGGAACCAAAAGGGGTACTTTAAGCGTATGGAAGGGCCACGGAGGAAACAGGAGTGACGCGTTCAATGCATAAAAGGAGGGGCATAAGGGACCCATGGGTGGTACACTGAGACATGGGGTGAAAGAGAAGGAGTTGAAGACACAAGCAATGAACTAAACTCAAGTTTTGAACGGCAAAAAAAAAAAAAAAATAGAACCAAGGGTTTTCTTATTCAATTTAGAGCTTACAGGTGGGACAGAAGCAAAAAGACTTCCGTTTTAAAATCTAAAAGAAAGAAATATATTTTGGGAGAATCCAAATTCCAGTTATTTATGTGCTGCATAATGAAAAACCCCCTTCACTCCTAGGAATCTGATAATCATAGAAATACAGGCAAATCAATTTAAACTACATTTAAAATCATTTATGTTGGACATGGGGCATATATTCGGTATATTGCTGGACACAAATTCTTATATTTCCTTTTCGCGTGATTATAAATTTAGTTAGTCAATAGCTTTTGGTCTGTTAACAAAAGACATGTAAAAAGGCAAAAGAAGGGCAAACTCAATTTGCTTCAGTTTTGGTCACCACTGCAACACTTTTCAGAATATGGCGCATGAAAGCCTATTTACCACTTCTGTGCCCTATGTATTTAACCTATGGCGGGAAGAGGTGGGTCAGTTGGCATCCTGAATTTTGTCCCAAAGTATAGACAACTACCTGGAAAGTTTTTGCAAAAATCTCCACTATTGAAGTAAAGTTTGAGGTAACATGAACATTTTCCCCATTTTTTGATGTTGATTTGGAGGTACGTATTAGGAATTTACGTGATCGAGCAAGTTCATGATTTTGAAACAAAAAGTTGTTTGCATATTGACCTAATGTTTACGTCAATTGGGCAGAAATGCATGCAGAATATAGGAGGTGGGAGGTTAGGGAGTTGGTGTTATTGCAGGTTTTACAAGTTATGCTTAAAGCATCTAAACTATGCAATTCACTTCCCACAAATATAAGATACACTGACAACCATCTTGACTTCAGAAGGTTACTCAAGAGCGGTCTCTTTCCCACATGACAGCTATACTCACAACACAACAGCGTACCACTACAGTATACTCAGGCATGACCAACTATGCTTCTCACAGTATAGCGATGGAGCGGTTATACATGTGACATTGTATAATGAACTTTGCTTCCTGTTATAAGAAGTAGTAAATGGCAACCGGAGTAAAACCCATAGACCAGGTTGAGATCTGGGAAGTAAGAAAGAACTAACAACAATGTCTCAACCGGTTTCAATGAGAAAGGCAAATATACATGTATGCACAAGACATTACAAGAAGGAAAGAGAGAGACTCGTGCTACGTTTTTCAAAAGTGCCCATGGCATCATGTATTTGAAATAACAATTTGTACATAACAGTTATATCAGCACTGTGGGCATAAATTGCAAGGGCAACCCAAGAGGACTTGGTGCATGTTGTGCTTGTGACATATAAAAAGGTGACGGCGCAAGTGACCAGTGCAAGAACAGCGAAAGGCGCAAAGTGATAAAAAAGAAATATATACAAGAATATATGGTTCAGCAAGAGTTGTTATTTACAATGATTGATCATGGTTTAGACATTTCTGTGAACCATAGCCGATTATGCACTGCGCCTTTTCGGTATCTGGATTGACTCCACTCCACCATTTCAACTCACTTCATCAAGTATCTCCGATTTGACCGTTTCTACCTACAAAGTGGATTGGGTCTCCGACCCTGTTGTTCATCGGACACAGTGCGTAACTGTTTGGCTACTTGGAACCTCCTGAAGATTGTTTCCTTGCATCATGCAGACGCTTCGCTGTGCCCGACCCGTGGTTCCCCGCTGGCACATTGTGTTGGCCCTGGGCAAACTTGACTGCCTTGGGATACTTGTTCCCTTCATCTTACAGCACCCCTAACTGGCAACCCGGTCCTGAAGATGATCCTGAATAAATAGGATTTAAACGCCATCGACCAATTTATCAGCACAATTTGCGGTGCATACTCAGCTATGGTTCACAGAAATGTCTAAACCACGATCAATCATTGTAAATAACTCTTGCTGAACCATATATTCTTGTATATATTTCTTTTTTATCACTTTGCGCCTCGCTGTTCTTGCACTTGTCACTTGCGCCGTCACCTTTTTATATGTCACAAGCACAACGTGCACCAAGTCCTCTTGGTTTGGCCTTGCAATTTATGCCCACAGTGCTGATGTAACAGTTATGTATAAATTGTTGTTTCAAACACTTGATGCCATGAGCACTTTTGAAAAATGTACCACGAGTCTCCCTCTTTCCTTCTTGTAATGTCTTGTGCATACATGTATATTTGCCTTTCTCATTGAAACCGGTTGAGACATTGTTGTTAGTTCCTGTTATAAGAAGACAATCATACAAGTAGAAAAAAGTATATTACACCACAAGAGACATGCATTTTTAGACAGTGCATAAATTGCTTCTTCTATGAACATATAGGTGCCTATACAGACGTTTATCAGCAGGCACAAACTCTTCTAAGAAATGGCATGGAAAATGTACAAACCTCTCCACAATATAACTGTGCACATCAGACCATGTGAAATATTCTCTAAACATGGGTCATGCCCATATGTGTATGCCTAAATTAATTTCAGCTTTAAAAAAAATAATACCAATCCTCCTCTAAACTTTTGTCCCATCCCTCCTCTCACAGACTCATCCCAAGTCTTTCTGACAACTATGAACCCCTCCAAACCTCCTTTTCAAACTTTTCCTTCATTTTTTCCCCCGGTCACTCATGGCCTCTGACAAAAAAACAACGTACTATTTTTTTCTTTTTCATATCCACTCCCATCATTCTATCCCTACTCTAAGCTCTACTAAACACGCAACAAAAAAATCAAGAGCACAAACCTAACACAACCGATGCAATGCAAAAAAAACAAAAAACATTTTTTACTACTCTACTCACTATTAACCTCTAATCTTTGGCTTTGGAGTAGCATGCTACTCGCTGCAAAGCACTTCAACGCCTCGTTAGGAGTAGTAAACTCTATATAAATACAATTTATAAAGTGGGCCTGTGTCAGGGCAGATTCGTGACATTGCAAAGACGAGTTTTGTTTACTTTTAGGCCCAGAAATCTTGGTTTTCTTTTTCAATAGGATTGAAGGAGGAGCATCAAACAACTCCAATTTGCACTTTGTTTAAATCCGTCAATCCTGTTGATACCAGACCTCTAAAAGTGCAGTAAATATACACACTCTTGCTCCTTTTTGCAAGAATTATATTGGAGTGGGGCAGTGGACAGTTTAGAAGTGTGCACTGCCTATAAAAAGACTGAATCCGCACTGTTGTACGATTTTGTAACATTCATTGAAAGTGCTTGCGACCTCGCATCCCTAACAGACTTCCACACTACTCTTTGCCAAAAAATATTCAGTAAATGCGCCCTTTGTGAAAGGGTTTGATGGTTCACAAACCTCAAACTTTAATTCAGGGTAATTTTATAAAACGTAATTTATGTTGGTTGTATCATAATTGTCTTTCAAGTGCAACTCGGGTTTTGATTTTTTTTAAATTTATAGTACAACGTTAGGACCCTTGGTAAAAAAAAATAAGCAAAATAAAATACCTGACAAAAGGTGCACACCACCTTCCAGACCCGTGGTATTGTGGTCTCAGCACTTTCCTTTTTCCTCAATACAAATTAAGGGGCATATTATCAAGGCGGGCAATATGAGATTATCGCTGCTTTTGCGTCCGTTTTCGGCCGACAAGCGGCGATAATTTTATTGCCCTATTAGCAAGTTGTCGCTAACAGCAGTTAGCGACAGCTTGTAGGCGATAGCAACCGGTTTGGGGCCCCTTTGCATGGCATTAGCGATAAATATAGCTGACATGCAAAGTGGGCGTACCCAACTTGTTAGCGACTGCTTTCAGTCGCTAACATCGCTATCGCCTATTATCAACGCAGGCGTGGCGATGAAAAAATGTGCACTAAGCGCGAATATCGCCAAAACCTAATGCCTGCTCTGACCACTTCTTAACCTGTATATCCAATGGGAGGTGGATATTCAGGTTAAGACCCCATTAGCAATAATGCCTGAATATCGCTAGATTCCCAGTGATATTCACGCATTTCGCCGCTATTGCCGGACATTTTATCGATTTAGAGATAAACGTTGCTAATAGCACGTTATCTCTGCGATAAAATCCGTCAATGCGCGGCGATAAAAAAAAAAATATCGCTAAGCCCATTTAGCGATAAATATCGCTAGTTCTTTAGCAGAGGATACGATACGTGTGTATGATAAAATATCCCCCTCCCATTTTCTTTCTTTAAAAAAGGAATCACAATGCGTGCTTCCGTAATTCTTCAGTGGCGCACATTTTAATGTGTGCCTCAGTGGGACTGAGCGTGAACTCGTTGTGCCTTTTCCCCAAACAGTTAAAGAAAGGACTCTGATAGCGTTGCACCATGCCTGTCGCAGTTTTGGCGTTAGTGCTCGAGTCATACACTAACGGAGGCTGGATGTGCCCCAGTCCTATAACAGCGCAGAGAGACGACAAAAGTCCCATGCTTCGAGATCCCACACCAGCTCAGAGAGAACCATAGTCGCAGAACTAGAGCTATTGTTTTTTGCCAACCCTAAAAATAAAACACGCACTCCAAACAGCTGACTAATACATAAATGCAGAGAGTAGAAACCACATGATCTATTTAGTAATTAAAAAAAAACACTTAAATAGGGCAGTTCCCTCCCAGTGTGGAGGAGGCGGCGCAGCACTGGAAGGAATGCCAGGGAACTCCTAGCCATATGGCCTCCCCACCTCCCGACCTGCTGGAAGCCTTGCTTGGCCTCCACTTTTACCCCGGGCGCTGCCCAATTCCTCCTGCTTTTAGCGAGACATGGCGTTTTTATGAAAGTTTGTTTCTTTGCTGCCCACCACTTACAGATTCTGCATCTGCCCACTTATTAGAAGAGGTTTGAGTGTGGGGCCGCTTCATGACCCCCTTTAAAGACTCTAATGGAACACTGAACAGCACCTGCCAACGCAAGGTATCTGGACTGCTCCACTGCTTGGCGGCACCTCAAATGCGAGGGTGAGGCCAGAGACCACTGGCATACCCTTGATGACCTTGGCTCTGGGGTCAATGGGTACCATCAGTTTGTCTTAGACCTGTCCAGGCTTTGATACATCTCCTACACTATCCAACCCCCCAAAGTATTTATTCGATCTTGGCAAAGCCCTACTTGGACGAATACACGCTATGACCTAGCACTTACAGGCAGCAGCGAGTTCTAGCTGATCTGCAGAACGAGTCACGGGAGCCCTGTAAATTGACAAGAAGCTTAAAACGCCACTTCAAAGCATGACGTCGAATATGTCGACCCAATAAACTCAAATTGAGGGACTGGCTGCACATGGGCACAGCTCAAAGAACATGCAGAAAAACAAAAATAGAAAACCACCACGTGCACAAGATGGCAGGTTTTGGCATGCACTGAAGATGAGGCGAATATCAGAGATTGCTGGACTGATCTCATCAGAGGAAGACTCCATTCTGAAAGGTGCTCCCTGCTACTCAGTGCATCATGCAGCGGACCCTCGAGCAGGAAATGGGGGCAAGAGACGACGATGAGATCTCCCGGCAGCTCTGAGGCTATTCCATTCCATTTACCCCATAGGGCTTCAGTAGAGGACCGACAGATTCCTCAACAGGTGACTGCTGGTTACTTAAAGCAACCTATGTGACGGAAGACCAGGAAAAAAAATCTCAAAGCTAGTGCACTATGATCTTCCTTCTATACATAAACATTTGAGTTGAGGTGTGCAGCAGGCTGACGCAGGGGTGCATACATGACTTCTATTATTTACGCTCACAGCAGACCTGGGAGAAGTGATAGCGCAGGTAGATCAAAACCCCAATTTCGCAAGAGTTCTCTCTACTTCATCACAAGACTACTGCCGATGATACAATTACCCGTAGCAATCCGATACTGCTCTTCAGCAGGCATTAGCAGCCTTGGTGTCATATATGCAAATTACTTTGATAACACTAAGTGACACTAAGACCGATTGTTCGCAGTTGGGAAAAAGCATCCAGCGTATTTACCAGGTTCGTTCAATGTTACGTTTTAGAATAGATAGAGTTCCCCAAACCCAGAGTTTGGCAGCTATGGCCGTTAGGCCACATCACTATTTCTGAATTTATCTATGAAAGTCACCCATAAGTGGTATTGAGCACATTTTCTGTTAAAATGGCTATGTGAAGTAAAAACCCAGCAGCAACTAAGACTGGAAGGTTCACTTTGAGCCTTTCTTGGCAATATTTGCAAAGGTTTGTTTTAGAACAGGACTTCAGGATATAGTTCAGCAGCTTTGCACTGGTGCACAAGCAGGGCTAATCATTTTCAATATTACTAAAACAGAACAGGACTTTTGCAATCCGCCAAAAAATGGCTTGTGACCCATCAGTGGGTCTCCACCAACAGTTTGGGAAACACTGGTTCAAAGTCTTCCCCTCAGGATTTAAGGGGCAACAGCAATGAGAGTGTCAAATCTGCACTTAACATTGGAAGCAAAGTTCTGAAACTGCTGTATGGAGTAAGACTCAACCCTGGAGCTAATAGTATGCAGAGCATCTCTAAAATAGTTAGCATATCCCCTTCTGATTTTTGGAAGTATGTATTTAGGGCAGCAACTTGCAGAGGTCTCTTCATTCATTTGGTACTAGTGCGGCAACATGCTGCAGCACTGGGATCCCGAATGAGTGATGGGAATTAAAATCAAGATGGCATTAAAGAGTATCCTTCAAAGTATAGCCAAATAAAATAGATATCTGGCAGAAGTCATGCACTTAAAAGCCAAGCTAGCACATCCTTTATATGGATTACGTTAGACTGGTGTAGGAGACTGCTGCAGGCCAGGGTCTCAGGATACTGCCTCCACTCCACCATAGGCGCGGGCTAGTAACTTCTGCTGCAATCGCTGTCGGATACCAGCCTGAGAACCAGAGTGCACGACTGAGACATTGGATTGACCAAGGGCTAAAGTGGGTGTGAAGGGGCAAGACCAGTGAACATCTGCGTAGCACATTTCAAAGTTCGTACGATGGTACAACACTGCTAAATACATCGCATGCCTTTTCCTCGCATTTTTTTAGCACGCATGTTTTTACCGCGAATATGCATTTACATCGCATGCCAATACCATGCATTATTTTTAGATTTAAAAACAATGTATTGGGGGGAATCCCCCACCCCTCCCAAACTTACCTTAATGCGTGGTATTGGCATGTGTTGTAAATGCATATTCGCGGTAAAAATATGCGTGCTAAAAATGTGAGGCAAAGGCAGGCGATGTATTTACCTCGTTGTAAAGGCTGTTTCACCAATTTAAAGGGCATAATATTACCCTAGCACAGTGATCACAGAAAGCATACTACACAATGTTGCACACTGCTATCAGCCACAGGCCTCACTCTTCGGACCTCTGAACCCTATAACCTCATGAGGGACACTTTACGCTGATGACTAGTTGGCTTGATGTGCACCGATGGGGCAGACAACTGCATTGTGGAGACAGATGGAGGACTACTGGTCAGCTGGTCCTGATGTGGCCCCTGCCGCTCAGTGCTGGCAGATATAGAGGAATGGACACTACTCCCGCACAATGGCGGCCCTCTGTCCAGTGCTGCGTCTGGCATGCACTACTGCACAATAATGGCGGTGGGGAATGTAAGTTAGTAGCATGAAACCTGCCGGAAGAGAATGAATTACTTCCACAAATGCATACGTGGATGGCCATGAGCACAACTTGGATATGATGACGGAGCAGGATATTCAGGTCTCCGGCATTTTGGCGGCATCAGAGTAGACCGAATACTGCAAGCGGGGTGGCAGTGGCGTTCTGGTACTCCATCAGAAGCCTAGTAGCTCAGTTTCTTGGTACAGCTCTTTACGACATTTAATGTAGTCTTTCATGCCTTTCTTTAACAAGATTCTGTTCGCCTGAACATCTGTGGCGCAGGGATGCCAATGGCAACATACCCCGCCGGTCACTGTATCTGGATACTTAAGGGGGTATTTAGAGTCTGGTGTACAGGGTAGTCCACCAAGAACGTGGACCTGTAGTGCTAAATAACAGGAAATGTATTTAAGGTAACAATAGGCTGAAGAGTAAAATTACCTGTCACTTTAATCATTCAGTTAAATTTGAGTCACTTTACACGTTCCAGATAGACTACGAACTGTGCATCTATTTATCAGGTTTCCAACTTCGCTTTTTCATTTTAGGTTTCTTTTGGACTTTTGTTGGAGCCATTTCCTGTGATGACATCTCCTTGAACGTAGCAGGGGTCACATCTCAGGGGATGTTACTTTCTAGAAGGCTTCACGCTAACTAAACCTTAGACCAGACGCTGTGGAAAAAAATCACAAGTGGAGTCCTTTAGTCAACCTCCTTGCCCTCAAAGACAGACTATGTTACTCATGCTGGATCCCTAAAAAACTGCAAGTGTGCCTGTAATGTTTCTCACAATTCTTTGAATCGAAGCAGACTTTCTGAAGGAAAGAGAATATATGGAGACACCAACCAGTAAGACCAGAGGACAACTCTCGCAAAGAGGCTTGAAAATAAGATTAAGATCTCAGACCTACAATAGTGCATTAGAGTATTCATGACCCACCTTGTTTCTGTCGGGGGCTGACAACCGCAGAGGTCGGCGAGGGGGCCGATGACACACCGGGGACTGGGGAGCCATCGTTGCTCTTTGGAAATGGAGTAAGGGGGCTTGTGTCTTCTTTTGAGGAGCTCTCTGTGGTTTCATCGGTTGAAGGGCTAGCCACTGCTTCCTTCGGGGTGCTCGAGGGAGCTTTCGGAGGGGTTACAGGCACTTCTGTGTGACTTGCAGTTCCTTCAGCAGAGCTTGGAGGCTCCTGTGAGGAGCTTGGAGTCTCACGTTGTGGTCTTGCAGTCTCCTCTCCATCCAGCCTGAGCATGGTTTTCTCCCCCGCTGGTGGGATCCCAGTTGCATCCCCTTTACCCTGAGATGTTAGGTCTTCTTTCTGGGGTGTCTCGGTAGCTGAAAAACAGAAGAGAACTGGTCAGTCTTCCCTTCCGGCGTGCACTCTAGTGAAGACACCATTCAAGCAAAGCTCCACGCTACACGCAACTCCATACACTTACACACAACGAAGCAGGCACCATGACGTGCCATCAAACAGGCTTCATTCGGATTGAACATCTTTAAAATACTTCTGTAAACTCCTCTTACATAAAGCTCTAAGCATTTCACATTACGCACTTCTCAGGCCTGCACCACTTTGCTAGCTTCCGGCACGCAACTAACCTTCTCCAGACACTATTCCCTGTCTCAATTAATAAAGGCAGAGTTGACATGTCTGTCTTGTGCTTGAGAATTTCAGAAAAATATATAGGTACAGTATGTAATATATTTCGAAACATATTTATTCTAAAACTTTAGATTTAATGTAAAAGCAAACCGGACGGCCAATGGGGTCAGAAAGGTAGGAGAGAGAAATTAAACTAGTATCGACAAAAGGAGCAGGTATTGCCTTTTGGCTGGTAATGCAGACCTATTGGCTTTGCCTGTGCTTTTTGCAGCTGGTGTGCAGCATGGGCGGGGAAAAGCAAACAAGCATCGGCAAAATCAAGATGTCTTACCTATGCGTGAGCTATTGGCTTTGGCAAGGTAATTTAGCCATGTTGTACACTATTGTGGCTGCTGTTCAGCATGGTAAAAAAAAGGTGTAGGGCAGATTAGAGTGCGGAGGATTGGGGTTGAGTGGAATGGGGTAGGCTGGGGTAGAGTGGAGATTGGGGGAGAATGGAATGAGGTGGTTTGGGCTAGAGTGGGACAGATTGCAGTGCGGAAGTAGTTGACTTTGTAGGGCAGATTAATTTGGGGTGGCATTGGGTAGACTGGATTGGGGTAGATTGGAGTGAGGTAGAGTGTAGTGGGGTAGATTAGGGTGGGGTGAAGTGAGGTAGATTGGGTGGATGAGAGAGGGTAGATTGGAGAGGGGTGGGGTAGATTGGAGCAGAGTAGATTGGGAAAGAATAGATTGGAGTAGGGTAGATTAGGGTGGATTGAGGTGGAGTGGGGCAGATTTGAATAGTGTGCGGAATCGTAGTGGAGTTTAGTAGTAGAGTTTGGTAGATTAGAGTGGAGTGTGGTGGAGTGTGGTAGAGTAGACTGGGGTAGATTGTAGCAAAGTGGAGGGGGTTACAGTGGAGTGGGGTAGGGTATAGTGGCATGTCGTGCCGTAGAATGTCAGAGTGAAGGGGCGTAGAATAGAATGGAAAGTTGTAGAGTGGTGTGGCATAGTGTAGAGTATGCATGGTATGGTAGCACACTGCCATTACAGACCATACATTTTCAATTGAAATTACTATTACATTTGCACTAAAATACGGTTTTACTGCACACACGCTAATGTGTGCAAGTCACCACCTACAGTATTGATCGATTTACAAATATTTGTTTTCACTTGGTTTCAAAATTACAAACAAAATGTGCTTCATTTGTACTAATTCTGACATCTTAATCAGCAGAGTTCAATTTTTTTATGTGCTAGAAAAAAAAACATCCTACACCCTCTCCTCTCACATGGGTACTCATCAGGATTTTCACATAAATTCTCACTTTGAAGTCAGAGAAAGAAAAGTAAACATCAAGCTCCCTCCGCCTGTTTACAGAAAACAGGTTTGTGGAAGAATACAGTACAAGGTTTGGGCAACTGAGGGAGAAACTCAAGCTGGACAGCCTAAAACAAATAAAGGCAGCAAATAGAAAGCCAGATAATGTGAGTTATAAACCACAAAGCCAATGGTCAGCAATGAACAGAATGCATTCCTAGGTCAGCTTTCTGAAAGTCCCCAAGATGCCTTTAGTAAACCAGACACAGGCGTTGACCTAAAAAGAACAACTGTAATAAGTGTGGGATCGGGAACATTGTGGGTTAGTGAAAAGCAGTAAATAAAATAAGTGTTGAAAAAATGCCAGAATCAGAGGTAAGGAACAGACAAGCTTGGTGAGGTGAGGGTAGCACAAAGACAGTGGGGGCGAGGATGTCAGGAAGAACGTATAATATACTGGTTGAAGTAAGAAACACACATCTTCCATGAAGTGCTAAAAGCAAAAGAAACAAGAACTGTCAAACCGAATGTCTATTCTTCCTGACTAAATTTACAAATGCCTTGGTCCAAAAAATGTATATAAAGACAACACAATGATGCAGCCGCTGTGCCTGCGTCATTTTCGTGTGCATGCGTGATGAGGTATGCAGGCACATGCACCACCATACGTTTAAAGTGACGGTACAAAAGATGCCTAGATGTACACGATTCTCCATCACTGGCAGTGAATGATTAAACAGGATTTTAAAAAGAAAAACCCATAACCATTCAAAAGAAAAACTTTCAATGCCCCCTTATGCTTTACTGATATCGCACTTGACGTCACAGATTGCATCCTATATGTTAAACAATGGTCACAGCAAACATGACATCAGCTGCCAACTGTGGGATTCCAAAAGGGAAAGAATATGGATATGCGGGCCTATCACAGAGTCAAGGCAGACACATAGTAACGATACCAGGGTTTCTCAAAGTCTTGCTTTGATGCAATCCCATGCATCCTTATGCAGCCCACATTCGACAGCGCAGCGGCCCCACTACCTCCATTTCCATTCACATTATTAAGCTGGATAGGGTTTATACTCTATTGATCTGACGCCGGGGAAGACCCAGCTTCAGTTAAGTGCTGCTCACGCCATCCAGTGTTTTAGGCCCAATGACAAGTGCTGATGCGTGCCCAGGATTCATCAGTGCTATCAACCTGCATTTTATGCAGCACAAACTTCGCAAACTGGCAAATTTTTTTCCTATAAAAAGGACATTGGGCTGCTGCCAATGCCCAGGTAGGATCCCGGTTGCAATATTGCAACTTCGTATGCATGGATATATCCAAAAAAACCTGCATGGCCTACACGGCCCACAAACGGTAAACAACGTTTATAACGAAACGTTGTCTCCGCGGGGAATCACAACGCGGTTGTTATCACGACTGCGATGTGAATCCGCATATCATTACTCCGCAAGTCAGAACAACGACTTGCGGGGGAGGTGTTGGATATAAAATCCAACACCTTCCCTAGTGTCCGCATAGACTGGAGTTGGAATAGTAAATTATACTATTCCAACTTCCAGCACCCCCCCCTCCGCAAGTCGTTGTTACGATTTGCGGAGTAAAGGTATGCGGAATCACAACACGACCGCGTTGTGATTCCCCGCAGAGAAAAAGGCTGCGGGATTACATCATACATTCCTACAAACTCATATTGACATGTTGTTCTATCTGCATCCAGCTTTCCCAAGCCACAGGACTGGCTTCCCATTGCTTCCAGAGTTAATTCAAGCTTCTACACCACGCCCTTTGTGCTATTCATTCCACCACAACTCACCTTCTAAGACACTGCACTTATCCTTATGTCTCCATCAGGGCATTGAGATCGTCCTACCTCTCGCTTTTGAAAATTCCTAGGATTTTGAAATCCACCATGGGAGGTCAGGCATTGTCTCACCTAGCTCCCTAGGCTTGGAATGCCACCGCCATGGAATTAGGAACCGTGGTCTGCCATCTTTGAGTCGGGGGAAAAAAACTGAGGCGCTGCCCTTTGTTTCCTTAACTGAATTGCTGTCCAGCCTTCTATCTGAACGCCAGGAGACCACAACATGTGTAAAACACACATCACATAAACCATATAACATACAACATATCCCATAAAACACAACATAGGCTGGGTCCCTTCCTAGCCCACATGAAGCCAGATGCCACACCACCCACCTTTGAGCAAGGGGTGGATGCCCAGGTTGCATGACGCCACCCAGGTGGCCTCGCCCGAGCCTGTAGAGACACCACCATTCCAGCCCAGCCAGAGCACATCCATACACACCGATGGCAAACCCAGCTAAGACCCCTGACGAGACAGAATGATCTGTTTATAGAAATCCTGAACAGTTATCTGCAAAGAACATCGTAAAATTATGCAACACATTAACTCTGAAATCATTCTGTTGAAAATCCAACAATGTTACTTTGACATTTTTGGACTCAACTTAATATTTTCCTTAAACCGTTAGGAACCCTCCCCCTTCCCGGCGCCCCCGCACAGGATAATAATCTTGTGACCGTTAGAAATGTTCAGAAGTGAAACTAAAGGTGACTCATTTCTGAAAATACCTTATTGGAACTGCTGGTGCTACCTGAAACACTAATAGCGAAAGAGGAGTTCTCAAGCAGCTGTAGGTGATTTATTTGAGAAATGTCTGGTGTTGTGCGTGTGGGGAATTCAGACATGATACTTCCCTTCAATGCTTCGGCATCTGTACCACTCCAATGGCGCGGCTTCTGCGACAGTGCATTGCAGGCTTCATTAAAAAGTACTAAAGTGCTACAAAAATGTTGATCCAACCTTTCCAGGTATCTGAGGTGTTTGCAGTTGAGCACCATCTTCCATCATTTTTATCTTGCCCGTCGTATCTTTGATCCCAGTCCTCTCTCTTGCGCTAACGACACCCAGAGTCTTCTCAGACTTCCTATGCACCTCAGTCAAAGTTCTGGTCGTGTGTCTGTGCTCCTGCGATCTGCATGCAGTCCAACTTCCTCCGGCTCAAACAGCAGCAGAACTAAAATCCTGGTCTTCGGATCTTCTACATCCACCTGGTCACATGCTTGGAGGCCAGCCGAGCTGAGGACACCATCGTTTCAGGTTCACTGTTCCGAACGGTCTTTTGAATCTCAGATAAATCATGTTGCTAAAGTGTGTTATCATGTTGCCAAAGTGTGTTTTTTCTTGCTTAAGATGCTTAATTCCCTTACTCCCTCCACTCACGTGTAAATTCTTTGATAACCTCCCACATGGGACTTCAGTAACGCAGACTATCTCGGACTTCCGGAGTACTTGCTTCACCACCTACGGGTGGTCAACATTCTGCTGCTCGGATGGTCTTTGCCGTTCCAGCCACAGCTTCTACCTCTTCTACTCCTAAAGGTTTGCACTGGCTTCCTGTCGAGAAGCACGCCATTTCAAGGCTATGCGCTTTATACCCAAAGCAGTCAACAATTTGGCCCCATTTATTTGAGATTCAAATGTATCCTTATGCTCCGATTCTTTCTTAGCGCTCACCGTTCCAAATCTAACCGAGACCCCCCTATCAACAAGATCCCCATTGGGGGTTGCTCTTTCCCTTACAGTGCATCCAGATTCTGGAATGGGCTCACCATTGGTCGTAAGTCTACCATCGACCTTCTCATGTTCAGGAAAAAAGTGCAAACGTGCCTGTTCAAACTCTTATTTCTTGCAGACGTTCTTTAATTTCTTCACTCTCCTGTCCCTTCCCCTCTCCCTTTTCAGCTAAAGCTAGGACATCCATTTTTGGGTATTTTGTCATTTTCAATAAAATGTCATAACATATTACAGAAGTGACGCAACCATTTGCGCATTGATGTGGTTCCAGCTCAAAATGAAGCAGCCTGACCTGACTAGCAAGAGCATGCTCTAGCATAAGATAGTGAGATGTCACAGACATACGTCATCCTCATTGGGCCATGTCACCGAGGCGCAGCTTAGAAAACCCTCACACCAGAGTGGGCCAATAGACCAGAGTTGAAGGCTAAATTACATTTTGCTATTCGGGTGACATTTTCTTTGCAGTCTGGTGCGTCTTGTGGCCATTTGTGGTGGTGCATTAAGGCAGCTACCACTCGTGCCCTTAATGTAGCACCAATACAGATTTTGTCATAGAATGTGTAGGGTCTACATAAGGGCACATCAGCATCACTTAGAGCCTCTGCAGCCAAAACCGTAGGACGCACTTCTTAATACCTGGGGCACCTGCTACCTTTTTTTTTTTTTAGCTTCTTTGGCTCAACAGATGAGAATCCACAATATGCAGGTGAGTGCAACACTACCTCAAAATTAGCAACTGGACTTTGAATACTAGGCTGAGCTTCTAGGCGGGCTAATTCTCCAGGTTTCTCACTAGTGCAGTGCATGTTGCGTGTCAATAGGCCACCTTCTCACAAAAAGGAAGATTTAAGAGCCGATCCACAAGCTAGAACCAACACTTCTAAACTACTTGCTTTGTTAGGTTTGTGCCATCAGTGCAGTATTCCGTCATTTTTAACTCTTCTGTCAGTCAAGATTAACCATGTATATGCAACCGGTGCGAATATTATAAGATCATAATGGGTTTCCGGAGTAGAGTGCTACTGCCCCCCCCCCCCCCCAAAAAAAGCGCTTCAACACCCCATCAGGGGTAAAAAGTGCTATATAAATAAAACCTTTTTTCCACTTCTATCCTTCCGCTATCCTTCTGAATTCAAATAACTGACTAACATATCCACCACTTTAATTACATTCATATTTCACTATACCAATTCAACACTAATCCTTTATGGGTCCCGGAGTAGCGTGCCACTAGCCGAAAAAGCGCTTCGCCGCCTCGTCCGGGGTAGTAAGCGCTATATAAATGCAATTACAATACAATAAGAAGTTTCAGAGATAAGGGGTTTTGTGACACGTTAACCCTTTTAGTTGGACTTATGAAGTTATCACTTATTGAAGATTTCCCTTTTGCAATGATCAGATATTTTGTTTTCACAATACAATGTTTGTGCGATGGAATTTAGTGCCCTGCAAGCTCGCTTATGTATTCACACAACGAAGACTGCTAACGTGTGACACTGCTGTGCAGTCTCCTTTTAGTTTACACTGTTGCACCCAATCCCACCTGACATGTCTCAAGAGTAAACCCAGCATAACTACTCCATGTGTGCCCCGGGGGCAGCTTAAAGACATGAAAGGACGGTGCCACGAAGAAATAGGAGATTTCCCATTTGGGGAATTCCCAGTAGTGTTTTTAGACTGCAGGAGTGTAATGTAACCAAGAAGGCAGGTTTCCTCTCCAAAGTAGTTCATTCCAAGTATAGGGTAAAACAGGTGGAGTCAGGCAGCACAGCTGTTCAGTCGCTCAGGCAGGTTACAACTGCCTCAACATGGAATACGAATCTATTCATACAATACATTCTATAAGATAGCTCGTTCTAACACGAGCCTTAAAGCAACACATCAGAATTAATTGAAAGCACAACATAACACATCCCCCCCCCACACAATAATAATTAAAGAGTTCCAAAGAAAGAAAACAACAGATTAAAAGAAAAGAGAATTGAAGTAATTCTTAATAATTTACTTAACGTAGTCCTTTAACCAATACGGCAACATACGCGTCCTATTGGAAACTTTAACAGCAGGTAATGTAGGTGTTGCAACTACATCACTATTGACATTATTTTCATACACATGACTGGTGTCAATAGAGCTGGGTCTATGTTCAGCATTACAAGGTTCATGTAAAGATTCATTGACTTGACATCCAGGAGAAACTGGAGAACCGGTTATCACCTCCACCTCCCTCAATTGAGGAAGGGAAACATTAGGTGAAAGATGGGACTGCAATTCGCTGCCATGAAAATAATCTTCCACCCAATCGAAGTCAGTACGTTTGTCCTTCACTATCTCACATTCCCCATGATTTTGAACAATATCCAATGCTACATCTTTCAAATTCCACACTTTGCCGTCACTTAACCTGACTGAATTCCTAAGAACTTCGAGAACCTGTTTAGGTGAATCAAATTTATTCTCCCCTTTCAAAACCTTGTAAGGTTTTTTAATCCTGACCCAATCTCCTGTCTTTACAATGACATCTTTCACACTATGGCGCTGATCATAGTAAGTTTTACTCTTGTTATGTACCAATTCTAAATTCCTCTTGACCTCAACCGGTGACCACTGTTGTACACTGTCTTTAAATAACCAGCTAGGATTAACTTTACACCTGGGTAACCTGCCTCTCATCATCACAAAGGGAGAAACTCCTGTGCAATTATTCTGAGTCACTTTGTAAGACCAGACAGCTTTCTGTATTTCCACCTTCCAATCTAGTCCCTTGTAATTTGCAGCTTGTAAAATACCTTTAATCACTCTGTTGAAGCGTTCAACAGTTCCATTCCCGCTGGGATTATACAATGAGGTCGTTTTGTGTGTAATACCACATTTCACAAAATAATCTTTCGCAATTCTAGACATGAATTGTACACCATTGTCTGTCAAGATATTTATCGGTAAACTTTCCATTACAAAAATTTTATCTAAAAATTTCAACATAGTCAGAGTATCTACCTTGTCTACGAACTTAACCACAGGCCACTTGGTAAACAAATCAATAGCAACTAACCCATATTCTTTCGGGTCTCCCACCGGACCAAATATGTCTACAGCAATGGTTTCCCAAGGCATGCTAGGAATGAGTCCATCACTCATAGCTGGTCTCAAAGTCCTCAAAGATTTGTCTGCAGAACTGCAAACAGGGCAACTTCTGACAAAATTTTCTATCTCACTGTCAATCTTGGGCCACCAAAACAAATTTTTAACCGCCAACTTAGTCCTTACTATACCGAAATGTCCCTCGTGACATAACTGTAGGATATTTCTTCTCAACCCAGAAGGTGGAACAATTCTATCTCCTCTCAATAAAATTTCCTTCTCCATAGATAATTCAGATCGTATTTCCCAGAACAATTTCGCAGAGCCAGATAACAACTTTTCTTTAGGCCAACCTTGACAAATGAATTTTGATACTTCTATTAACACCTTATCTGCCTTATGTTCTCTTATCCAATCCTCCCTGCTAATTGCTGGAAATCCAGAATCATGAATAAACGCCACACTAACGTTCCCCCAAGGATCGTCAACGCATTCTTCCAGAGGGGAAGGAAGTCTTGACAGACAGTCAGCAACAACATTGTCTTTCCCCGGTACGTATGTGATATTGTAAATGTATTCTTTCATGCGCATAGAAATCCTCGCCAGCCTAGCAGAAGCAGTAGCAGTGCCATCAGTGGATAAAATGTGTACTAACGGTTTATGATCCGTCCTGATGTGAACCATTTTCCCCCAAACAAATGCACGAAAGTGTTCCAAAGCCCAGGCGCAAGCCAAGGCTTCCCTCTCAATTATAGGGTATCTGCTTTCAGCTGGTGACAAGGCCCTGGATGCAAATAAGATGATTCTGTCTTTACCTTTGTCATCCACTTGTGACAAAACTGCGCCCAACCCTTTATCGCTTGCATCAGTAGTCAGGCAACAGTCCAAATTAGGGTCAAAACTAGACAAAGCATTCACTTTCTGCAATTCCCATTTGATTTCAGTAAACTCTCTCACATTCTCTAGACCATTCAAATTTCACATTTTTCTTCAGCAAGGACCTGATGTTATATACTTTAGAAGCGAAGTTCTTAATGAACTTGGCGCAATACTCAGCCATACCCAAAAAGGATTTAATCTCTTCTTTAGAATCAGGTGCAGGTGAGTTAACAATACTTTCTATCAGTGAAGTTTTTGGTCTGACACCCTCCTCACTAATTATATGGCCCAGATATGAAACGCTTCTTTCGCCAAACTTGCATTTAGACAGCTCAACTGTCAACCCAGCTGAAGTAAGTGTGTTAAAAACCTTCCACAGTTTCTTGTCATGATCTTCCTTGTCATTGCCTGCAATTAGAACATCGTCCTGAAAGAAATAAATGCCAACCATATCACCAAATAGCTTGTGCATTAAGCGTTGGAACACTGCAGCAGCCGATGCAAGGCCGAATGGCATCCTAATAAATTGAAAACAGCCAAATGGTGTAATGAAGGCTGTTAGATGCCTAGACTCAGGTTCCAAAACTACTTGGTGGTAGGCAGCGGAAAGGTCTATTGTGGAAAACCAGGTCGCTCCCCTCAAGGAGGAAACCATCTCGTTAATTTTTGGCAAGGGAAAACGTTCAATCACAATATTCTGATTAAGGTGGTGTAAATCAATACACAAACGGATTTTTCCATTAGATTTTCTTGCTACCACTACTGGACTAATCCACTCTGATGAGTCCACTTCCTCGATAACACCTTTGTCTAATAAGCCCTGAATTTCTTTCTTTACCTCGTCTCTTATTAATAAGGGAATAGGTCTAACCTTATGCACTTTGGGTTGTGCATTCCCTTTGAGCACGATTTTATGTTCAAAACCCTTAAGTTTGCCTAACTGTCCACTCACCACACTGGAGAATTTTCTCTTCACTATATCCTCCAATTTGCTACACTCATCTACCACTAGTACCTTTTCTTTGCTATTAGGATCTAAAATGATATGGAGATTCTTTTTGTCATACCACCCCAGGACAGAAGGTCCTTTTTTTAGATATGTATAACTTGCCCCTTGTCATCCTACCTTTAAAAATGAAAGTGAGCCATCTAAAACCCAAAAGGTCAATCTTACCTCCTGTATAGCTCACTGGGTTAACATCTGAGGCATTTAACTTATCCCCTATTTTCTGTGTGAAGTTCTTTTTCCATATTTCTTCGTTGATAATTGTATATGGAGACCCTGAATCTGCATATACTTTAACTTTTATACCACCAAAAGAGACTTCACATATAGGTTTGCCCTCCATAGCTTCATCAGTTATGTTCAACATGTAGTTGCCTTCCTCAGTAATGTTTAACATGTAATTCCCTCTTACATTTTTTACGCAACTCTCCTCATCCTCACTACTCTCGTTCACGCACTCATCCTCATTCCAAATACATTTGACATTAGTGCGCCTACGGCACATTTTGCTAAAATGGCCAATAAGACCACAAACGCTACACTTTTTCCGTAGGGCAGGGCACGATTTGTAGTACGCCATATGTTCTTTGCTGCCACACCGGTAACACCTTTTATCCTCCATCTTATTGTCCATCCCTTGACCCTTGAAGGATTGACCAAAACTTCTATTCGGAATTTGCTTATTCTGATATTTAGGTGTTCCTTGGATTTTGAAAACTGCAGATGATGCCTTGTCCGAATCTTTAACGGTATCTTTAACAACTGTGGCACATCTCCCCGACATTTCCGCTTTCCTCATTATTGCAAGTACATCATCAAGAGGTGCGTCGCCATTCACCCATAGGCGGTCTTGAATTGGAGAATTTTCATTGTGCATAACCAGCTGATCTCGTATAAGCTCATCATGTAAGTCTCTGAACTTACAGTCAATTGCAAGTTTTTTTAAGGTCATCAACCCATTCATCCACTAATTCATCCTTCTTCTGTTTCCTTTGGAAGAATTTGTGTCTTACTACACCTATGCATACTTTAGGTGCAAAATATCTGTCCATATCTGCAATGGCATTGTCAAATTCACTTGAATCAGCATCAGCTAATTTCTGCATACGTGAATATGTCTTTAATCCTTTAGGACCCAGAGAATGTAAAAGTATTCTTTTCTTTTGTTCTGGTTTCATTTTGGTATTTTCATCAATTGCACAGATGTAATTATTAAAATATTCTTTCCATTCTACCCACTTCATGTTTGGTTGTGAACCAGTAGCCCAAAAAGGTTGTGGGGGGCTAATAACGAAACTTTGTTGAGCCATTACCTCTTCACTTTCACTTTGGGTTTGATCCCCAGAATCCATAAATATAGTACTTATATATAGTACTTATAGAGTATATGAAAGGTATTAATCAAAAACACCCTATTTTGCAATAATTGTACTTTGTTATAAAATCAAAACGAGTGCCCCGACAATCTCACCTGTTTGCTTTTACCCTCATCAAATGAAGTAATTTGTCTAAAATTACTTGTCAAATGCTCAGCATAGCTTCGTCAAAGTTCGTTTTCGAGTTTCGTTATTGTGGTAATTTTCCTTGCGTCTCGGTGGAGGAAATGCCAAATTTTCTTTGACCAATCCAAGATGGCCGCCACGCAGGGTCACGCAACGTGACCTGGCGCGATTATGTCATCACGCGGTCAAGGAGGATTGTGAGTGACGTATGGCAGTGAGTAGTGGTCGCGCGTCAGGAGACTGTTAAGAATTCGGCTCCCGACTGAAAGATGCCGGCATGCGCAACCAACGGAAGTTCCACGCCAAGTAAGTCTCAGCCATAACAAACAATATACGAACCTACAGTTCCTTGGATGTCTCAACTCTTCGATGATTCGGATGAAGGGAGAAACAGTAGATTATGCTTCTCTTTTTCTTGGATGAATTGATGGTGAAAAAAATGTTTTTGTATTCCACGAGGCTGTAGGCTTTAAGGTGCCAAATCCCAATCGTCGCCAATTGTAATGTAACCAAGAAGGCAGGTTTCCTCTCCAAAGTAGTTTATTCCAAGTATAGGGTAAAACAGGTGGAGTCAGGCAGCACAGCTGTTCAGTCGCTCAGGCAGGTTACAACTGCCTCAACATGGAATACGAATCTATTCATACAATACATTCTATAAGATAGCTCGTTCTAACACGAGCCTTAAAGCAACACATCAGAATTAATTGAAAGCACAACATAACAAGGAGGCCTGTTTATTTCTGTAAATTGTTTTCGTTGATCGTCCATTAGCACCATTACCTAACTTAAATAGCGGTCTTAATAATACACCTGCGCCTGATGTGATGACATGTATCCCTTGCAGCTGCAGGCTCTTGGAGAGTGCTTGCAGAGGTATTAGGGAGTTCTAAACGTTCAAGCTCCCAGTCTGTCCGTGACCCCGAGAAGTAGCCGTATTTCTAGGCTTCACCAGAAAAACAATAAGGCATAGAAATAATCCCAGATATTCAAGAATGCTATACTTTATCAATGTAACTCCAGTCCTTGATTGTATAAAGAAATGTATGTCTGGCTCACATCTGAGGAAGAGAAGAGAATGGAAGCGCAGACAGCGGTGGCAGGACACTCGGGGAGGGCCTAACAAACCTATCACCAGCTCCTGAAGGGTGGACACTCGGGGAGGGCCTAACAAACAATCACCAGCTCCTGAAGGGTGGACACTCGGGGAGGGCCTAACAAACCTATCACCAGCTCCTGAAGGGTGCACACTCGGGGAGGACCTAACAAACCTATCACCAGCTCCTGAAGAGTGGACACTCGGGGAGGGCCTAACAAACCTATCACCAGCTCCTGAAGAGTGGACACTCAGGGAGGGCCTAACACCAGCTCCTGAAGGGTGGACACTCAGGGTGGACACTCAGGGAGGGCCTAACACCAGCTCCTGAAGGGTGGACACTCAGGGAGGGACTAACACCAGCTGCTGAAGGTTGGACACTCAGGGAGGGACTAACACCAGCTCCTGAAGGGTGGACACTCAGGGAGGGCCTAACAAACCTAACACCAGCTACTGAGGGTATTCGCATCACTGGATCCACCCTTCCGACTGGAGCAGGCATCGGCAAACACTGCTTGCCAGGAGGCCGGACTGGTTGGCACATACTTGGGTACCCAGAGCTGCGTACTGATTTGCCGTTCTCCCTCCCCCATAACGCCTAGCACTCCAATATTGACTGCGAAATCGTGTTTCGCGCTCCGCCTCGTTCTCGTATTCCGTCAGTTTAATTCTGAACTCCGCTTGCGCTTCCCGACTTTGCCCCCGCTGCATTCTATGCTCCAAGTCTCTCAACTCGCCTTCTAGAAGTCTGATTGTGCGCTGAATGTCAGGTAAAACTCCAAACCCTTTCGCTATGCACCAGCCACGTACAGTGACCTTAAACGCCTCCCAGACACTTTCAACATTTTCAACTGAGCCCCGATTCCGTGGAAAGAAATCAGTAATATCCTCCCGCAGTTCTTTCCGAAAAACCGCATCTAATAACGATTGGAGAACTGGGCCTTATGGGCCGAGCGGCGCAGGGCACGCCTGATATCTCCGGGTTCACCTGCCTTATCTGATTACTGATTTGCTGGCGCCCGGGTATCCAGAGGCGCATCACAGCCGGCGCCTCCAGTTTGTGGGCACCCTCCCAAAGGGTATCATCACTGGGAGTACTAAGAGGCAAGGACTGCGACGGGGCAGTGGCCTTCAAACTTAATGCGACGCCCACCACCTTCATATAAAAAAAATTCATCTGGCCTCACAATGGTAGACGTATTTTTTCAGATAATTGGCAGCTTATATATACACATATAAAAAAAAGAATGTTTCCGTTTTGTTCCATTATACCATATAAAATGCACTTGAACACATGATTGCAATCACGATGCGTGAGCAGCAGGATCTCCCTGAAGCGCAAACATATCCACAGTGTGAGCCTTTGTCAGAAAGAGAGGAAGGGGTCTTTGAGGTTTATTTGGGACCCTCTTTGTAATGGACCACCAGGAACCTCTTGTCAATCAAGTCCTGGCTGGGAGAAGATTTCATAGTGGACCACTACCACTCTGTTATTGTCACTAACACAGTACTGTTTTCAGCATGGATCCCCCTCACATCTATTCAAATACCCCCAACATTTTGAAGATCTATGAAAGTCATCTACAACATTTCTCTGTGGGTGGGTTTTTTTCTTTATTCATTTATAACGTTTCTATAGTACTGCAGCACTTACATAGCATTATACACTTTACACACAACTTTAGAGAAGGTTATAATCTGGAAATGGCCAGAAAAGAAAGTTACAGGTGAATAAGTCAATGTAAATATAGGATATGTCATGAGAAAAGGGAGGAGTAGAGCTGTAAAAGTTGAAAATATTTCTCAAATGAGCCGTAAAAATCTTGCACACAAGAAAGGGTGATGCACGTAGCCAAGCAGCAGCAAAAAGAAGCAATGATGCACACTTATGTGCCCACACACAAAAGTTTGAAAAGTGTAGTTGCATAACCGCAAACAGGGTTGCCTGAAAGTATCTCACGTGATACAGAGCAATTTGGGAACTATGGGTCAAGTGCCCTGGACACCGCACACTAGGACTATAAACGTTTTGTCGCATTACTTCTGCAGAGCAGATATTCCTCATTTCAAGCTTTACTAGCACAAAACCCATTCACAGATATAGATTACTTTAGGAGCAGCCATTGAGACCTATTTCGAGGTATTAATTAAAATGTCCCCATGGCCTCAAATTTACGTTATACGATTTCGCTTAATTTTCACATAAAATGGTTGACCAGTGTCCTGTCTTTATTGCCTAGCGTGAAAGTTTCACTTGCGAAACCAGGTAAATAACACATAGTGTAATTCAGGTCATTGTCCTACATTTTCACGGAAAAATATACGCGTAGCTAGAACCTAAAGGGTGGATATCATTCATGCTCACTTCCAGTTTACTTAGAAATATAGGTGCTACACAGTTTTAGTCAATACTAGAGTGCTGGAAGAATGGAAATTAGACTGAAGGATTTATAGGCTTCATTGCCACCTAGAACCTGCACTCATTGGTCTCCTTGGGCCCCGAATGGCTGACAGGCCTCCTGTGCTAAGCACGTGTGCTCCACTTCCGACAGCCAAAGCACCCGACACCTTGTGGCACACTCTGCCAAGCCTCATGTCTTAACTTGTACAAGGCTTGTGCACGTGTCTCTGTAGCTCAGCATTATGACCCTTGGAGTCCACTTTTCACTCCGGGGTACGAGTGGGTGAGCATATCCAGTCTTCGGGACTCTTCTCAAGTCATTGACACCCAGGCAGTCCTCCTTTTGTTTGTCTCAGGTCAACACGGTGTTCTGAAGTGGGTTACTTGAGGTGCCGCATTTATACCCGGCATGAATTTGTGGGTGAGAATGACCCGGAGGATACCCAATGGGTTAAACGCTCCCAGAACTAACCTTACCCATTTTGGGCATTTGCAGGATATCAGAAGTCTTTGGTTGCACTAAACTTGTGCTGTGAGGGATGGGGGGGGGGGTGTGGGATTAAGAGTTATATGGTAATCCTAGTGTCCTACTACATCCAATACAAAAATCTATTTCGAGGCAATCTTTGAATCCACAAGAAACCTTGAGACAATAGTCTGGTAGAACAAAAGATGGCCTTTCAGCAGCCAGGCTGTGAATACACAAGAGCTGTTATGGATATCCTTGCGTATTATATGTAAACCTCGAGCAGACCTGCCACTGTCATGTAAAAAAAAAAAAACAGCACTTTATTACTGGTTAGCAGGGTTAAAGTGCACAGATTCCTATGGCTAACAAAGACTGGTTCAGCAACAGGAGGCAACAAATGTGTGTGGCCCTGTAGAAAAGGGCAAATTTCGAACATTGACCGAACCCACTCTGCTCTAGACACACGAGAGGCGCAGGCCACCTCTGCCACATATTCATCGTTCTTGCCACCCAGCCGTTTGCCCAACCATTCACACATCAACCCGTGCACACCCTCTCAGTGTTAAACCTCCGGCACCTTGTTTAGAGATTCTTCTTATTAAACCAGTGACTTTGGGTGTCAAAGATAGGAGGCAAGGCAGCTCAATCATTTGTGTGACTGGATCATAGAGAGCAAGATACTGGAGGAATGTACCATCAGTGTTCAGAACTTCACTGACTGCATCAGCAGCAATGCTGGGGAGAAAACGCCTCCCTTTCCTGGAGATCCCTGTGTGTACTCATCATCACAAACCAGGAACAGATGATTTCTATAATAAACCCACAGATGCTCCGAAGGATCTGAACTGGGCAACGTGCCACCTGCAGCATGCGATACACGTCATCAGATACCACCAAGCTCCATGAAGCCAGCACATCTACAGCAATAACTTTGAAATACGATGAATGTTAAATGCAAGAGTTCACCACACTGTTCCAACCTCCTTTGTTTCATAGGTAGACAAGTCCATGTCCAGCGTGTTAAATCTCCGGAACACCAGAGGAGGCTCCCAAGAACATAAGAGGGCCCTGAAAACCTGAATGAAGAGAGGCGGAACCCGGGGAAATAAGATCCAGAGAACAAACGAACCAGCCAACGCTATTACTTTAAATAGGTCTAACTCGAATATATTAACATTTATAAATTAAGCATTGTCTCGAGCCCGTATAGAACAAAAAATATTTGATAACTAAAGTAATATATATTTAGTGTTATTTCTTCTCAGTATTTTTCTATTTGACACTTTATAACACTGTTTTTAACAAATAAATATTTGATAAAGGAGAAATAACAAACAATACATGCAAAATATTAAACTTAAGTATTCTCTCAAAGTTGCTCAACCGGACACCCCAGTCATACTAAAAACTATACATACCCTCACGCATATCCCTCTCATACTTCATTCGTTGAAACTCAATCAGATCAAGTAAAATCATTAAAAAGAAAAAAAAAACATTAGATATTGGAATCCAGGCAAGGCCGAAATACAAAATAATTACAATCAAGTATTATATAATAATATATATATATATATATTTTTGTTATAATGATATACTGCATATTGTAGCTCAAAATGTACTCCGTGTTTTCAATTACACAATCTTCAAAATATATTCACATTTTCATCAACATAACTATAATAGATTCTTGTAATGATGGTCTCCTTGAAAACTCCTGGGTTATATTCGTTGGCACGAGGTCTTCTGGTTCACATTCAATTTCAATTGTCACGGACGCAAGTTTCGGTGTAAAACCCAACCAGCCCTGTTTATTTTACAACATTGTCTTTTAAGTAACCCTAAGAATTCACACTACTATCCCTCTCCTCTGCCCCTTAAGCCCCCTCATGCTCTGCTTCTCTAATAATGTATTTTCCCAAACTATGCCAGCTCACACTTGCCGCCCCCCCTCCGTCTTACGGACCAAGCTACACCCCTGCTTGAGGATGACGAATGTCTAAATACGGAAAAACGAAAACTTACAAACACGTACATCAACAGAACAGATAGGACAAAACAAGGTGGAACTTATCCCAATATATGTTAACATTTCTTTAAAAAAGTCTGTAGTGGCCAGCTATGCTAGGGGAACATATAGAAGACCCCCAACCTCACATCCGCCAACCATCTTGTTAATTATGCCGTTTCGTGCCAAAGCATGACTGCAAAGCATAATACGTGGGCAGCTGAAACAATCTTTGTCCAGAATAAAGAAGCCGCAACCCAGCGAGAATATGAACACTGTCCAGTCTGTAATATGTTACAATGAACCCATTCAATAATCGGTCAAAGATGTCAAAGCCAGAATGAGGACACCGGAGAATACTTCTGGATATAAAGTCTAAGAACATTCTGTCCAGCTGGATTCAACACGGATGCCATTGCACAAAAACTCAAGGATGCACGATTTAACTTTCAATTAGGAATCCACATGAATGACGCTTTCCAGTGAACCACAGCACAGTTAATAGAGGAGTGACATAATAAGCTGTTTTATAAGAATGAGCTGAAGAGAAGAAACGCTTTTAAATACATAAATGGTGTTTAATAATAAAGGAAACATTAAAAACGACATGCATTCGGTGACTGCACATCTCCCGAGTGGTACTCCACCCAAGTGTACCCATGTGCATTGCATATGACCACACGTGGCGTTCCCCACTAAACCATGGTGCACCTAGCTGAACTATTTAAAATGCACTTCAGTGAATTTGTAAGAGGACATTCTTTGAAAAAATTATGATCTTAGTGGGAATCAACGATAATGGATACAATAAAAACACCTATAAATGTATGAATGCAGGTGTTAAGAAGTCTGAAATGGTGTGACCAGTGGCCGCAAAAGAGCTCTACAAATGAGGGCTCCGGAGTAGCACTTATTTCAATTATTTGTTAACAAAAAAATAGATACACATGGTGTAGCACCCAAAAAATCTATCTAAACAACCAGCTTTGTGAAACCAAGACAACAAGAGCCCCACTGTTCTCTTGAACGCTCTGACTGGCGGAAACACCTGAAACACCGCCCATAGCACACGGACACACACATTCACTGCACGCAGCGCTGAATCCTACACCTGCATACTTAATATACATCAGCAAGTCATTCATTCACTGGCACACGTGAAATCCACATAGAAAGAAATGCACAACTACATATTGTAGCACATAGATCATACACACACCCACTTGGCTTGCAACACTATACCCCAACACCGAACTCCAGCAAATGCCAAACAAATACAAATGTGTATGTGTTGAAAATTAGTACGTTTTGGTGAACATTATCTGCGCCATCTTGCCTCTTCCCCTGATGCCACACTTTTGTCGTGCGCGCCCGCCATTTTTTTAAGATGCCCCGATCAGAGCGAACCCTTTTGCATGCTGCTGGCCCCTGACATAGCCCTTCGCCTTCACTAAGCCTGCACGCTGACCACCCCCTGCTTGCACCTGCCTTGAGTCATAAACCCCTCTTCGGCGCTGCTCTGCCCCAGGCCCTCATCCTGTTCCCAGCGCGGCACCTCCCTGCTTCCCTTTCATGATCTCCGGCCCTTAGATGCAAACCCCCTTTTTCCCCGTGTGCCCGTTTTGTCTTCCCCGTTCCCAGGCCGACACCCAGCTCTGCCGATACCATTCCTTGCCCCTCCCCGTACAATAGAAAGCTTCCCCCATCAAAGGATCCCCGGGTTGATCAAAGCCCCCACTCCATGAGATCCGATCAAACCCCCCACATTCCGTGAATCGGCGGAATATCCAGCTGCGTGATACTCATCACCTGTTATGACTAGGGTGGGGACTTCAACTGTAAATGTGTGTGGGAACGGGCCCAAAAGGGGGATTCCGGGGATGTCTTTCCGTATATCAAAGCTTTGTCATATGTATGTAAACTGTAATAAAAACCACAAACACTGTATATAAGGGGCCAGGCCTCAAACGTAAGCTAGAGCACCTCAGAACGATACCTTCTGTCCGTTTCGTTGTGTTCTCCTCCGGAGAGAATAAAAACCTTGTTTCCTGCTTTCCAGTCTCCAGCGCCTGCCTCTTCATTGATTAAATAACTAGAGGGTCACAGAGGCAATACCGCCGGGCAAATATCGATTGTCCCCGACCCGACTCAGGTTTTAACATATGCAACCTAGAACCCAATGCACACCACACTCTCCCATGTGGATAGAATATGCACCCATATGTCATAGCAGCACATGAATTCAAAATTTAAAGAATGCTTTTTGACAACTATCCATGTGCATAACTTACACACACACACACACCTACCTAAAACGTTGCAAGCACGTCAGGAAATGGAAACAAACTAGTACCAGGTGAAGCAGCAATAAAGTTACATAAGGGCTACATTAATTTTGTAGACACTGTAGCCAATATGTTGCAGAAAAATATTGATTTTTTTTTAAATTCAAGTATATAATGTAAAGATATACAAAATGTGCCAATGCATATCAATGTAACCTCAATTGTGAGTGTGTGAGAAAGGAAACGCATGTGTGGGGAAAAAAACATTACACTAGACTAAGAAAAGACATCACTTAAATACAAATCCAGAAGAATGTAAAACATACCAACAAACAGTACCCAGGATAAACAATCACTCTACAAAGTAAAATTCTAAAACAAAAAATCAAGGGGAAATTTTAACTAAAATAAATTAAAATATACTCAAACATGACAACGAAAAAAGGAATAATTACACAAATGAGACACAACAAACTTATATACCAGCACAATAAAAAGGATGGATAAGAGAGTGTAACTAAGTGCACTTCATACAGGAGTACTAAGCACTTCGCATTTGCTGAAGGTCTTTCCTCTTCATGATACCTGTAGGACGCGAAACCAGGTCGCGGCCTGTAGGCAGCAGAAGTAGGGAGTACAGGTCGTGGCTAAAAAAATATACTTATCTGAAAAAAAAAACAGAGAAAGATAAATTTGAACTCCCCACATGAGTGCCCCCTGTTCAAATTCAACCTCCTCCTGCCCACCTCACTCCTCCCAGCTCAACCCACGTTGTTGTGATTCAACTTTAGAACCCCCTACCCCTCCTACCCACTCCCCTGCCTCCATCCTGTCTTCCGACTTTGAAAAGACCCAACTCTCTCTATATGGCAAAGCTCTGTTGATCGGTTCAATATATAAGTCCACTTCACATACATACATGTTATGGTTACATTTAAACACCTCAAAACCACTGGAATACCTAGAAGAGTACCCGACCATTATACCCGCTCAGGACCTAAAACATAGAAAATGATATCAAGAATGTTGCTACTGGTGACATAACATCTGATGAGAACCGCAAGTACAAAATGTCCTCACATATGTTATGTGAAGACCGAATAGCTGTCCCCATAGAGGTTATAGTGAGATCCAAGCTTGCAGTACCACCGCCAACCAGGAGACGTCCTCATAATATTTCCACAGAGGCTATTGCTGCTTCACTCACAAGCAAAGGATAACATTACACATATTAAATCCAGTTGTAAGTCTCCAGTACCATAGACAGTATTCAGATGTCACAACAGAAATCAGAACAACAAAAGATCAATTTCCACTGCCCGGAAACAGATGTGAAAAACTGCAACAGTTTGAAGATGCCAGGTCTCCATGGAGAACGTTAATGCTATATGTAATGTCACAAGAGGTTATTATCAGAGTATTTTGCAAGTAATGGAACCAATGGAAGTGCTCTTTGGCAGAGGAACGATACATTTATCTTCTATGACATTTTGGAATTATCGTCTTGTAAATACCAAAGTGGTTCTTTTCCCAAGTGGTCCTAGGGCACAACAGAGTCAAAACCCAACCAGTTTTCACTTTCATAAACACGTGCATTACACTGTGAAATCAACAATGTTTAATGGCATTTTTTAACCAAAGTTAGGGGCAAACCATCGTTTTCATTTGCCTAAGATGCGAACAATCAATCCGTAACTGTACTATTAATTTTTTTAACATCTCTAGCACTCCTTCCCGTTTGGAGACATCCAACAGGATGGTTGCAGTGGGTTATGGAGGATATTGGAGAACACTGTGGTCCAGCAAATGATAAATGTTTCTAGTGATTGAGAGATGGAATCAACCCCAAACGGGTTCCGGGCTAGATTTGCTATCAGATGTCTCCTGAACCTTGAAGTCTCCTTTAAAGACATTTGCATCTTACAACCAATCTGTTGCAAGATGCTGGTGGGTTGCGATGGCTTCAGCAGCTCTCAATGGTGATCGAGCTTGGAGGGCATGGAATCAAGGCAAAAGGTCTCGAAATCAACACACTGCTAAGTTAGAAGCCACTGAGTGACATCTGTGTGGGCAAGAAATGATCTGCAGTGAACCCTTTGACCATGGGTATGATTAAAAAAGAAAACCAAAAGATGAAAATTATGATACAGCAGTGCTGGTGAAAATATGAGCGTAAACCAGTTTTGAATGCATCTATTGGTAACAAGCACACTTTATTAATTTGAGCTCAATTTCATAAGTTGTAGATTATTATACATTTGACCCACAAAGCAACATTCAATCCAAATAACCATGTCCCAAACCAAAGTACGGTCAACAAATATCAAATGTGCCAACAGACCAATTAAAGTACGTATTTAAAGTAGCCACACACACACATACGCAGGAATCCACCAAACAAATATGAAGCTAACTTCATTGATCACATATAAATAGAAAACAAAAATAAATTAAATGAATTAAAACAAACGGTTTTCTGAAACTTAAGGAAACAATAGGTGCGGATAAAATAATTTTAAAAAGGTCTAAAAAACTCTGGAAAGTACCCGTAAATATATTTTAAGAACCAAAAAATCAACATTAGCGTGTAAGTATCAATTGGCATACGACGCAGACTCCCACAGACAGCGGAACCACTTACTACTTATCAGGTAGTCTTCTAAAAGGCCAAGAAAGAGGCATTTACCGACAACGGAATTACGCGCTACCTATCAGGTAGTCGTTTTAAAGACCAAGCAAGAGGCATTCACTACAAGCCACCAACTCCCTCGACTAATGCAAGAAGCAAGGACTGCAAGGATACCGTTGATGGTATACTTTTCAATAAATTCACCTTTGGCCTAGATACAAACTAACAAAAAGAGTCTTTATATTTACCAATTTAACTTGGAATACTTATATGAAGTGGGATAAACAAAAGTCGTACAAAGCAAAACAGGATAGTCTACTGGCAACAGGAAATTACCAAGTCCCCAGTTGAAGTCCACGTTTGGATCATGAACAGATTTTAACCATAAGAAGTGATCCCCATCAGGAATCTAGGGGCATTTTCACACACTCCCTGGTTGTGACAGATAATTATTTGTCTTGATAAATGTGGTTATTATAAGGAGAACCCACCGAAACGCGTCGACGCAATAACTGGTATAATTCAAGTCTCCAACACCAAAGTTGATACGCTGATGTAATAGCGATACAATACCGGTGCAATCACAACGGAGCCAGAATATACAATTCGTACTCAACAATTTCATGTTGTACCTGTTCTGTCTTTTTTTCAATTGTGCAGGTGGCAATTGGTTGTATTGTTTTAATTGTGTTTTAAGACTAGGGATCTAGATTAGTCAACCCTACAATTGTGTTTTTTAATTTTATTCAAAATAAATGAATTTTTAACTCTCAATATGTTTTGTTGTATGTAATTGTGACATTGTAAGGTTTGGTATAGCAACCTGTGTTCATTTCTGTTTCAAGGGAATTTATATACTTTAGTATCAATTGCAAACACATTGCGATAAAACAAAGTGCATGATAATATGTTATTAAAGGTGACTATCTTGTATTTGTGAAATTTATTTATTTTTATTTTTTTTAATCGAACTAATCTGGTACATTTCTGTGGTTTTGAGTATATTAGTTTCTTTTAATCAGCAATCCATGACACCCTCTGAAAGCTATTTTTAAAACATAAGTTTACATCCAATGTTAGTAAACGTTTACTAAGAGTACCGTTTAAAATTAAAGTAAACGCAAAAGTCAAGCGCCAATGAAGGTCGCTTTTTGGAACAAATAATGGCTACCTTATAAATTTTAATAGGACAAGCAGTTTTGCTGAGAAGAGCAGAAGATGCATTGGTTGTTACAAACACAGGTCTCCTGCCTCCCAACGACCAACCTTCAAGTGCACACCAGCACTGCTCCAGTGTCCACCTGCTGGTAGGAGAAGGGTGGTCTCATCAAACCAGGCACAGATCTCAGGGCCTGGGCAGGTATTCTTCCACGCATCTCTTGACCAATAGCGCTATCACTCCAAAGGGGACAGTTGTGGGCTCCGAGAGCCTGCAGATAGGCCGGAGCAACAGCTGCCACATGTCTGATGACAGCAGCCACCAAGCAGCGAAGGTCAAGTGAAGAATGCGAGATGAATGCACACATCCAGCACGGCTGTCGGCCAAGCGAAAGGATCCGGGGCACTTGAGTCCAAACTGCAAATGGAGCTCTGCAGCTGTGGCTACAGAACAGAAGGCGTGATGGCCATGGGGTTTCTAGTTATCAGCGTTGGATTCCGCCATGAAGTGAGGAGTCACTTGCTTTTTTACTCACGTAGCTACAAGTCTATTTTCGGACGGCCTTAGTGATAAAAAGACAACTGTTCCTCACCCGCTTGCCCAGCTTAGAAGAAGACACTGTACTTTCAGTACAACCCATCCTGAAGCCTCATTTTAACATGCCAAATGCCCCTGAGCAAAGCATATGTTGACTGTAACCGCATACCTTGTTGCTGGTCTAGCATGGTCGGTTGCACTGGATTTGAATTTAATCGGTCACCCCGGAGATCAATCCAGCAGGGCAGCTTACCCGCTTTGCTGGACAGTGTGAAGGCTTGCTTATTTGAAGTCTTGGAGCACACGGCTTCCTGTGGCACAACAGCTGTAATTATTTTACGTCATAATGCACGAGATCTTCTTGGCACGGCACCTGTTCTTGATAGTGTGATACATGCACGTGGCTCCCCTGGGCACAGCAGTGGACTTCAATTATCCGACGTATTAATACACTCAGGAATCCTCATTAAACAGCAGCTACAGCGAACAGTGTGATGTGGACTAATTCACATGAAAGTGATTAAACAAAAGGCGAATGAGATGGGAATTCCATGATACTCACTCTTTGACCAATTCAATGACGTGCAAGAGCCCAAGTCCATAGTTATAATGCAGCAATGGCAGAGGAAATGAATAGAATTATTGATCAGTGGTTCAGACTTGTACCGTAATAAAGAACATAAATTAGTGCGACCCACACACGCATTTTCTCAAAGTTTATCCGATGTAATCATTTTGGGTGCTATCCTGATAAGTGCTATGTCCTAAAGCACTCTGGGGGACGTAGTCTTTACATATTGCTGATATCAAACGTGTATCAGACACAAGATGCAACCACCTTTTGGATGATAAGAAATCCTCGTAATCCATTTTTAGCCCATTTTCATTTAGAAGTTTTATTAAGTTCATGTAGGTAAAAACACGGTAACTCCATTGTACAAATGCGTGTATCATGCCGAAGCCTTTAAATACAGCATGTTGAATCCCCATGCTTCATATAGATGCGTTTAACCCAATGCATTTCGGCCCTACGGCCTTCGTCAGGGGTACATCTGCAGTAAAGAATAAACATTGTATCAAGAATTGATTTTGGCGTAACTAAATGCACTAATTCAATTAATACCATTAACGGTGTTAACATAACATGCCATCCCCGAATAAAATAATTGCTCTCCAAATAAAACAATTTTCTCGTTGTACTCGAGCTACAAAATAAACTATTAGTTTGGACCCATCCCATTTAAGTCATCGTGGATTGTTAAACCCTCGTACGGCACAACACGTGTGCTACATTGTAACCAACTCCTACCTTCAGCTGCCACATTCAAAAACGTTCGTGTTGCGCTCCCATAGAGCCCATTTGAAAAAAGCTCTTACATACTCTACCTCCCACTACGGCTTATGTTCCTGATGTCACACCCCCTGTTATCACGTGTTTATAGTTCACAACATAAATGAAATACTTAAATAAAATACTTGAACGAAATACTTAAATACACAACTCAACCGTGCTTGTAAAATAATACATTTGTGTCAACATAATTCAATCAGAATTCCCAATTTCAGTTCGAGATGTTGCTCATTCAATGTGGGTAAGTGAATGTCCATGCAAATTGTAATCAGGTACATTTCGGTGCTGGGTCGGTTTTGGACATCAAGTTTACAGAACATAAATGAGTGCAACCCGCACACACATTTTCTCAAAGTTTATCCGATGTAATCATTTTGGGTGCTATCCTGATAAGTGCTATGTCCTAAAGCACTCTGGGGGACGTAGTCTTTACATATTGCTGATATCAAACCTGTATCAGACACAAGATGCAACCACCTTTTGGATGATAAGAAATCATCGTAATCCATTTTTAGTCCATTTTCATTTAGAATTCAATGACGTGCAAGAGCCCAAGTCCATGGTTATAATGCAGCAATGGCAGAGTAAATGAATAGAATTATTGATCAGTGGTTCAAGACTGGTACCATAATAAAGAACACATGGGTCTTCGTAGGTGTAAATTATTTCCTCAAAATTTACAGGAGTAATAGAAATCTCTTGTACCTGTACATGCAAATATATGAATAACTGTTCACCAGTACCAATCAATTTTCAATAGCTACTAATAAGATTTTTTTCCACCACAAACCCTATGCCTCCAGCAGCTGCTGCTTGAGAAACCCCCTGGGATATTGTGGGTTTGCATCAGTAAGGTGACATGTGTGAAGACACGTGTACACTGAAAAACCGTTATAAGAGTCTGCCTCGAAAGGGTGGGATCACCGTTTTTAGGTCGAGGCTATCAGACAGCGCAATGTCTGGTTGTGAAAGACATGTTGTGGGATTACCAACATCCAGAGGCCTGCAGCCCTCACATTACTTAGCATTCACTGCTTTACTGTCACTCTTTTTTACTTGCTTCTTATTTGTGTCCTAGCTTTTCAATTTTGTGTTCGCCCCTCCCATGGAGCATAGCCTCTTCACCATCTCCTTGCCTCGCTAGCTTCTACGCTTCATGTGCTTGCTTTTAGGGGATTACTTTTTTTGTTTTAATCACTCCAAGAGAGTGCATGTGTTTTCTAGCTATCTCCCTCTTTTGTTTTTCTCTCCTCCACGTTACTTTCTCTCGCCCATGTACTTCTCACCCCCACTCGTATTGTAGGCATTTCTCCATTCCTCGGAGGTCCATGTTCTTCTTTTGCTCGTGCTGCTTGGCACTTCGCTGCAGTGTAGCTTCTCCCCCACCTCGCTGTCATAACCCAATCATTCTTTAATTATTCTTTTTTTAAACATTTAAGAGCTTTCATACCTCTTTTTTAATGTAATGATCCATCTCTGATTCGCAAATACAAATGAAAAAAAATCACCTACGCCTGTGCCTACAAGTGACGCAGTAGCCACATCAAAGCTTTTTTTTGCCATGCTGCACAGCAGCCACGATGCTCTACACCGTGGCTAAAAAGGATTATCAACGCTATTAGTCCATTAGGTGAGACCCGCTGGCTTTGCCAATGCTGGTTTGGAAGAGGGCCTGCACTGCAGACGCGCAAGGAGCTCGTGCTGACATCACACCCTGACCCGCAGTTATTAAAAGTCTGGCCGGACCACAGAGGAGACCACCACTCAAGGGCAAGCAATAGATGGTCAGTCACATGGGTGCCGGCGCCTACAGCCTTCAGGTGGGTTGAATGCCACATCTAGAAGGGCAGACGTTTATTTCATTGCAGTTTGATGGTGGCGTTCCTGTGCACTATGACTTTCTCATTTCCTGTCATCTTGTAGCAACTCCACCAGTCTAACATCATCACTGGTCTGACTCCAGTACTTAAAGGGGCAGAGTCTGAAGATCCCTGCTCTGCCCAGGGCTGGCAGGTCCGAGCCCTCTGGTCGTTGTAAAATGAGTGCACCCGAGCTGTAAGCGAGCACACTCTGGCCCCTGTAGCCCCTCGGCGCAGGGGGCGGGTGGGTAACCTTCACGGGGCCCCCAAACCTGCTGTGAGCCTCTATTCTCCCAAGAGCCAATGAATATCTGTTAAGATACCGTAGATATGGACGCCCTCGTCGCATACTGCGGTGGGTGGGCGGAGGGAGACAGTCTGCGTTAGGCCACTGTGCACATTGCGACAGTGACGGTAAGGGGAACCTTACACCACTGGAATTGGGCTCTTGACTGGCACCACCTGGCTGCAGTGCCAGTGCCAGCCATTCACACTGTTGGTCTTTTGCTGGATCAAAAGAGTGAGTCGGCATGCCATGCCAGGCGTTGAATGGGGCAGCGCGCTTTCTTCCAGCCACCAGGATCTAGTGGATAAGAGAGATTATGCGGCACGCGCCGGGCGAGGGCCAGGCTTGACTGCATTCACCTACAGCAAGCTGGCAGAGAGCGGCGAGAGGCTGCCAGGAATGAAAGGCAGCGGTGACGCTGCACGGTTCAGGCCCGTGAGTGAGTAAGGAAGCTGAGTCAGCAGTGACAGGGCAAGGGGGTGGAAAGGTGTGGGTCTCTCTTACAGGAGAGGTGACAGGTACAGGACATGCCTCAGCACAGGAAGATGTGACACAAACACAGTGCAGGCAGGATACAAGCTTGGCACAGGAAGTGACATACACAAGGCAGAGTTCTGGGCTTTCCTGTCCAGAGCACATGGGCAAAGGAAGCGCGAGGAAGAGGGAAAACAGACATGTGACATGCTAACCATGTGCCGTGATAGGCAGGTGTGCCCAGAAGGGTGCCCATTCCTGGGAGACGAGCACAGACTGCTACAGACGGGATAAGTGCTCGACGATTCTTCAGAAGAAGTCAGATATGGCACAGGTGGTCGATGCATGGATCTACCTGTGCACAGGAAGTAGTATGAGCCCCCCTGTGCAGGAACATGCTAAACACAGGAAATGCAACATGGAGGCCGCAAGATCTGGACAGAGGGCAACGGATAGGCTGCCTGACCTGGTCACGGCTACGCACACAAAGTGCTAGGGGAAAGAAGTATGACCTGTCATCCAGCTGACACGATTAGCGAACATGTGTGTTTGCCTTTTATGCAATGATCCAGGCATAAGGAGACGGCTGGGTCTACCAGTCACCAGATCTAACAAACATTGGAAATGCAGCAGAGAATAAAGTCTGTCTCCCCTGTCAGCGAGGTGTGCCAAGAACCAGAAGTGCAACAATCCTGTGACTTGTCCTGGCAGACATATCCTGGCATGTGGGATCCCATCAGGCATCTTCTCCATGTCCTCGGGCAGATTGTGAGTACAGGGCACCATCAGTGCCTGGCACTGCATTACTCCTCACTCCTCCTGGAACCAGCTGCTTACCAAAGTTAGACAAGACGCCTTCACGTTATAATGTGGCTGTGGTCGAGCAGCCAAGATTTACACGGGGGAGGAGGTTCAATGTGTCACAAACATAAAACAGAGGTTAGCCCACTCAACAAAAACAAGCATTGGTAAATCAAATGTGTCTCTCCTCTGGGATATACTGGCTTTGTCAATGTTTTTAGCCATGCAGTGCAGGATGGCCGAAGGAAACAAACGCATAAAAAAACCTCATCATTTTGTAGGTGCTCATGCGCAAATGGTGGAAGCATTTTTTTATTGAAGTGCCGGTAGCGGCAAGCATCATCATGAGCTGGGGTGGTGAGGGCAGCAACATGGGGGAACGGGAATAAGAAGCAAGCAAATGAGAGAGGACAAGAAAGCCGCAAATGTGTAGTCTCCAAAGACCTGTATGCTCTTGGTAAGCACACAATAGGACTCACAGCTGACAGCACATGCGCTCTCTAGTAGGCTGCACCTAATCCGAGTAAAGACAGATGCCAATACTTTGAAAAGGATTAAGTCTCTATGGAACTTAAAGCAGTAAAAAAGAATACAGTTGTGAAAGTTGAAGTGGCTAGAAATCGTGGATGCGGAAATACTAGCCCCAACACAAACCAGCGTGAATAACCACAAACATACATAAAGAGGCCAGGGTCTCAAGTTCGGCACTAGTTTTTGCAAGTTCAAATGGGAACATCTAAAGCCTGTAAGTGGTTCGTTATCTCTTGAGACCAGTCAGCATAAATGACTTCAAAAAGGATCACCCGCATAGCACAATTACGCTTAGTTTGATGTCCCTGCTCAGTTTAGTTAATCTGTACAAAATCCTTCAAAATGTAAGTACCAACATGCCTTTCATGTATACGTGCAATCATTTTTCAAGGCAAGAAAATAACAATAAATGCACAATAATTAGCTAACATGATGATGTGGGAAAAACCAAAGCAATGATCTAAATAAAGAAGCACATATCATATCGCGATCTCAACATATTGTTTATTGTTTTATAAACCTAATGTGACGTCAAATGAAAATCATTTTTAGACAAACAGAACATTCAACATTTTTTTGTTACACCGGGGGAGAACATGTTTAGGACTAACAAAAAAAATGACAATGTGTAGGCAGATCTAAGGAAGTCACGCCATTCACTGTCCTTATGCAAACCCTCATCTCCTGCCTGGTGTCTGTGGACTCAGTGCCTTAGTGTTGATTTAATGTAAGGGTTAGCTAACTCCTCTAGGTGCGGATTTCAAATAATCAATGCCCATGGAATGGAACAGCAAAACACACAAGATGATGGACGAAATGTTGCACAATGGCAAAACATTCACCCCAGTCATAGATCTGGGTTTAATCCATCGTTATTTTGCTCACCAAGCCACCCTAGTTCAGACATGGCCATATGCAAATCAGTCTTGATCCTGTGCCTCATGGGAACAGTCCAGCCCGAACTGCCAAGCCATGTCTTCCCTGGACCGGAATCAAGCATCCTAGGACCGGTTTCTGGCTATCAGCTGTCTTCAGCCAGGAAAACTTGCCTCCAGAGGCTTAGTGAGCACGGGACCCACGTCTGGGCATACCCTTCCCACATGGGTGAACAGCAAAACACACAAGATGATGGACGGAGTGTTGCACAATGGCAAAAAATTCACCCCAGTCACAGATCTGGGTTTAATCCATCGTTATTTTGCTCACCAAGCCACCCCAGTTCAGACATGGCCATATGCAAAAAATGGAATGGAACAGGCTAGTGTTCTGATGGATGCACATGTGTATATTGACTCTCTTCAGGGTATACTGTGACAGTTTTGAAATGGTGGTGTATGTTCAAAAGGTCCGAGCTTGGAATTGCTGAACTGTACTTATTACATATGTTTTAGGACCAAGGCACATGTAGATGACAAATGACGTCTGACAATCGATAACATAAGGAAAGCTATTCTATCTAGTATTATTAAAGGAGATGTCCTATTTATTTTGCCAATGCTTATGTGTCACTAGCATTTCAGGCTTGGAAACCTTTTGGTACTGAGGTGGGCCAAGTGGAAACAGTGGGGCAATTGTTAGAGCACATGGGCACAAAAATAGTGTAATATTCACAGATAGACGGAGAGTAATTCTTGGCCTATCAGAAAAAGTTCCACTTACATGGGTCGCCTGCCATGTCTTAAGAAGTGCAAGAATTATGCAAAATGTTATAGAGGAGAGCTTTTGAGAACTTGCAGAATGATACATCTTGAAATAGACAGTCTCAGATGTACTTACTTTCTTTTTAGGTACTAAAGAAGATATCCTAGCTACCTTACCAACATCAATCATTAAGTAGATGCTCAAGACATAGCCCTCGGAATAAATCAGTGTTGGGTGAAGATTACAACTAAAGTTATATCGAATGCTTAAACTTCAGTTATGATCGATTTCTGTTTCCTAAAATGGTAGGTGGTTGTACATAATATCGTGAGATACAAGTGACTGTTCACAATAACATTAGCTACATCATAATTTTAAAAAAAAGAAAAGATTCAATTTAGTGTCTATCAACAAAATCTCAATACCAAAAAATGTAAGTTGTACTGTGTGCACAGTTTTGCAGAGGTTCAAACTGTGGTAATTCATATAGTCAGTTTACCATCAGTTTCAATATAGATTACCATAAAATCAGCTTTATATCTCTGACCAACAGCACAAGGTGTCGGGCAAAAAAGTTAACAGCATCAGCGCACGCAGACTACATCCAATCCCACTGCATGAACAATTTGGCTTACGAGGAGGCAAACTTCTAGAACGCAAGTGATAATTTGCAATAACATTTTAGCATTGGTATCGTTGCTTGCACATTTTGTATTTGCATAGGTGCAAACGGAATCCACTCTTTAGTCACGTACGATGGCAGCTTTTGTAGATCAATGCTAAGTCAAACAATCTCTTGGCTGTGGTATGTACTGCAGTCTTGGCAAATTCCCCTTGAAGCCTGTACTTAAGAAGGAAAATCCTTCACAATGGGGTCCAAATACACTGCAGTAAGTGTGGCAGACCTCAGCCCTACTGTACTGGGCTGTTCCCATCAGGGCCACACAGGGATTTGTCCATTTTTGGGGACAAGTAAAACCCTGGATATTGTGGTGTCAAATAAACCACCTCGTCATGAATAAACCTGCCTTCATCCTGGCAAGAATCTCAATGTTGACAAAGCATCATCTTCTCTGCATTCATGGTCCCTGAGGTAGAGTGAGGTATATGGTCATGAAATGGTTGTGGCTGCTTGTGTTGGAGGGGGGAGGGGTGTTCAAGCTCTTTGGGCAGCTTTTCACCAGCATGCCGGGAGACAGGGTAGGTGGAAGGGAATTTGTCCATCAGCCAACTTAATGTTAAAAGATCGGTGAGAGGGGGGTGGGAGGTACCAATGGGTGGGAACTATAGAAAAGAGTAAACAGGAATCCAAACGAGAAGACAACTGCTTACTGCAAAAAAAAAAAAAAACCAGTGTGGATCAATGCCCTTGCGACCACAGACTCCACCAAACAACGAGTTGGCAAAAGGAGGGTGAGTCTGTGGTTTGCAGCTATGATAGTCAGCGACCCTTTCTTGGCTGTCCAATAGTACCACCACTAGGCTTTCTTCGTCTACTCTAAGCATTTAATTTTTTTTGTTGCACTCAACTTTCTCCTGCCTGCCTTATAGATTATATAGATCTTATCCTAGGACTCCTGCCTTGCTGTGGGAAAAACATTTGGATGCTAAATCTGAGCTGGAAGTGTCAGTGTGAACCTCCCTTACTTATGTTGCCTGGAGAACTTCTAAATGGCGGGTGGAAGGTCTACTTTGTTTTCTAGAATGTTAATTTTGGGTACCCAACTGGTCAGAACATCAGCAGAACCCATTGTTATAAATGGTGCTAGCTCTCATTGCTGTGGGCGGTCGTTCCATTCTCCTCGCTCTCCACTTGCCCCACACACTAGTTAGTGCTCACTGACCAATATCAAAACCTGTCTGGGCATTTACTGGTCTGCCCAGCGGTCTGGTTTAGCCGGCCTTGGGACTCCATCTTTCAGCTAGTCTTTGATGGCCTTGGCAGTGGCTTGTGTGGGCCCCAGGACATTGCATCCCTGGCAGCAAAAAAAGGTGCGATCATAAATCCTCCAGTAGTGTTGTTGTATCGCCTGACAATGAGGCTGCACATGAAAAGTGAAGGGTGTTAGGGCAATCTCCATACAGACCTTCGGGTCCAGAGGAGCACGAGTTGTCGAGATCAGGTGCTTCTAAAGTTGCTTCTTGTACAGTTGTGTGGGAGCCAGCTAGGTTTTCCGCTGTCTGTTGCTGCAAATGTTCTGTGTAGTGACTTCTTTCCTATTTGAGAGGATCATGAGTGAAGACTAGGTGTTGAGAAGGGAACACAGTACAGCTGCAAACCCCTGCAGTGACTGCCATAGCAAGAGATCCAGGGAAGCCATGATACAGCATGTTGTGTCCATCAGAAAGGAAAGAATGATATTCGTGTGTGACCCGCACCCTTCAAATTAGAGTAGACCAATTTAGCACAAGTTAATTGGTTAAAAGGTAACACTTTCATTATTAATGCCTTGACACTGCAAAAGTGCTGTATTACGCACTCTATAAAGTTGGAGTTAAGCAAGGATATTGGACGACCTTTTTGTTCAAAACGGGTTAACAAATGGACAATGAAATTCTTAAAAATAGAAGAAAGAGGCTTATTTCGGATATTGCACTCAGTGCACTTAAAAATGAGATAAGGAACTATGGCTAGGTGGGGTACTTATTAGAATGGTCTTAAGCATGATTTGTTAAGAAGTTTTGCATCAGTGGTGTAAATGGATCCTGAAAAACATTCTCTTTATACTCCTGGTTCGTCAATAGTACGCATTTTACAATAGCTCGGGCTTGGATGTCTCACCAGCAGGGTTTTTGGTGCTGGTTGCTGATGAATCAGTTTAACATTTGCCTTGTTGTTTGGTTTGATTGGAGAGAAGTGCTTTATTTTGTTTTCAATAGCAAAGTGTAGTTCACCCAACTAGTTACTTTACTTGCATTACTTTGGTTAATCCTAGAAATCTTTTTTTCATTTAAGCGCTCTTGGGAATCACAGGAACTTGTTGCTTAAAATAAAAAAAAAAGACGTGTGTTCTGATCTTTGACTCTCTTTAGACCGATTTTCTCATTTCTGTGCACCTATCATTAAATTATGGGCGCAAGTTGGGTTTTCTGAACTCCTGTGAGCAAAGGTCAATGTGACAACTTTTGTGACCTTACATAGTTTTGTGCTTTCATTAGTTTCTTAGAAATTTACATCAGCTGTCAATAGAGATTTAAGTTGATTCATAAATTCAAGATCTTCAACATACACAATTGTTCAAAGCTCAGGCTAACATAAATGGTCTTTGGAGATGGCCCTTTAATGTAGTCTGTTTTGATCTGTGTATTGAATTCCCCACTTGACTGACAACATATTACCAGGGAGAGCTTATGGAGCTCAGTGAAGTTTTAATTCTCTAAGAGGGAAATGATTGCCTGAAACGCAAAGTTCAAAGAGGAAAGATGCTTGCTAGGACAAAGACTTTGCTGAAAAAGTACAGATTCTTTGCTGACAAAAAGCCCCACACCCTCTACACCTGCTACGTTTCGGGATCCCTGAATCTAAGTCCTCGGAGACAGGGCGAGCCCTTGCTCCAAGAGAGTCATCAGGGAGGGAAATGTGCTGCCCTCGCTACTGCTGGTGAAAAAAACAAATGAGACTGCAGCCCCTTTTCACAGGTCAGTCCTTGACTGGCTACATCAAGGCATCGACTTGCCTCTGAAAACACATTTCCACACCTCCTTGGCAAAACTTAATCACCCACAACATAGCTCCTTCAGCATGGTTTTAGGCTAATTGTTGGGGAGGGGCTGTTGATCTGTGGCGGCAGGGGGTGAGAGGAAGGGCAATATAGAGGGATGATAGGGTGCTAAAAAACAGACTTCGGCACATAAAAATGATTTAAAACCAGGGCCAGACTGGGAACGGAAACCGGCCCTGGCAAACTGCTCGCCCCCCGCGCCCCCCCCCCCCCCCACAATAAAAAGGTTCTACAGAGCAAATCTGCTGCCAGCATACCACAAACAATAACAAATAAAATGCCTATCTCTCCCTCACATTTCCTCATCCACCACAACACTGGGCACTGCATTACCTCAGTAGTTATCATGCACAACATTGAAGCATTTCTCACATAGTTTCGAAGAAAAGACAACAAACTTTCTACCACCCACTCGCACAGTGTATCAAGAAATCTGCGTGGATAAGTGCTGCATCGCCAACAAAGATTGAAAGTGCAATAAAAATGCCACAACACACTTGTCTGGCGCACAGATATTTATTTTTCCAGTTTTACATCCTTAAACTGCGTGCCATTTCACCCCCACTATATGTTTAACTCCCTGAATGAAAAATGCACCTTGACCTAGAACGATTTAAGGTTCCCCCCTCTTTTATATCTACTGAATCACCATCTCATTTCCCTCCTCCCTCTTCTTGGGAGTATAATCTACTCTATGCCTGTCTGAGACATTCTCTACAACTGTACTTCTGCCAGGAGTGTAATGTAGGCCGGCAGCAATGTAGGCCCGACTCTTTAGGGTGCCCAATCCAGACCAGGCCACTGAATATTTGTGAGATATGGGTGACATGGAGCCACATCACATTCTGCAAGGGGGGGTGGAACCCTTCATTTTGCATTACAACACGGATTTCTGCAAATGTCCACACCTTAATTCATAGATATTACACTGTCATGTTCCTTAAAACCCTCTTCCTGTAACACAGCATCACCCACTCTCCTCTAACCTACCTATTCATCTCAACAAACATTTTCAGAAACTCACAGTAACCATCTTAACCAAACTAACTGCCTTCAAGCTACCAAATAAACTAGAGTAAATCCAAGGAACCTTTTTTTGACCACAAGACAAATGCCAATAACCAGTGGGTTAAACACAATCCTAGGGTTCCAAAGTACCACGCTACTTGCCATTAACTACTCCAACGCCTCGAGGAGCAGTAAGTGCCATACAAATGCAGTTACAATAAGCATGTTTGAATGAATGAATGAAAAACATTTGGTTTAAGTCCAGAGATACTCAAAAAGAGTGTCCCGGCGCTCACTATGTTTCGGTGTCTGACAACTGTGTTAGGAGCAGCGGTGCCGGTCTGACTGTACACATAGTATCTTGGTGCGGAATTGACATTTAGGGAACAATTTGCCACTGGCATGGCATCGTAGCCCTCCCGGTCATCAGGGGCAACCATACGAACAAAGAGTTCTCATGTTTACTGCAAACACTGCAGAGCAAATCCATCCATTCCAACAACCCGGTTCAGATGGGAGACTCCCGATTTTTGAAGCTTTAAAAAATGGCTTTATTTTTTCCAGAAGTCCATATGGGGAAATAATGTCTCCAGATTATTTATTATGAAATCTTCCACTTTCCCCTTCTAAAAAGCTGCCATTTATGCTATCTTATTCAGTTTGCGTAAATACGCTGACAGTGAATGGTCTTTACGGTGTCCGTCGCTCCAGCCAGCCCGGGGCCGAGTGTGCGGGCCCAGCGTCCTCTACAGCACTGGATGTGTGATAAGCCTGGTCTACCCGATGCCCGGTAAATCATCATTTCCGAATCCCTACATCTCTGCAAGGCGCATGCGCTCTTCGGAGTAGGCCTCTCCTGGGACCGAAAAGCATTCGCTGTTTTGACGGCACGCGCTGAGCTCACGAGGCTGGAATCCACCCTCCGCGGGACGCTCCGACGTGCCTGTGCGTCCCCCGGATGGAAGAACAACAGCCGCGAGACTAACAGGACCGGAAACGGAAGACACACCCGGGGGAGCGGCTGGGAACCTTGGAGAATGCCAACCGGGCAGACCCCGGTCCGCAACCCACGGCATTTCCGTCTGCGAGGGAAGAGCGTCTCAGGGGCAAGCGACGACTGACAGACAGACAGAGGGGCTCAGAGGCAGGGGGGCTGGGAGGAATCCAGGCGAGGCACCGCACGGAGTTTGTGGCGACGGCCCCCCAGCACAAGGACGCGAAGTAGGCTGCTCAACCCGCTTCCTCTTGGAGCACTCGGATGCATCTTTTAGTATAATCTTTATTCGACAGGCTTTAGATATTTGCACAATTAAAATATACTTCACAATCAGTGTTCTTCTATTCCGACACCCCTTTGCTCGTTACAACTTTATTTTCATTTTCAGTCGATTCTAAAGCCACACCCCTCACCAGTGCCAGTTGTAATGCCTTATTATTATTATAACTACCTGAGAAGCCAACGTTTTTACCAGTGGTTTCTTGGCGCTTGCAAAATACTGGTCTGATTGAAGCCTAACTATATATTTACTTACTGTCATAACCTGTTTAACTAGGTTTTCAATATTCTGTCAATGGTCCTGGTCCAACCGAATTTTGTTTGGAAAGCATTGTAGAAGGTGCCACTGAGGTCTTTAAGTGGGTTTCTGAGAGGGGCGAGGCCAATGCAATTAGGGCGTGGCTTAAAACATGTGTAAGTTAAAAGTCTGTGCTTAGCATAGTGTGCCGCCTGACTGGTATTTTGTTCTTTCTGGCATTGCATCCTGATATATGATAAGACAAGTAGCATTATACCTACAACAAGCCACGACTGTTTGGCTTTGCCAATGGCTGTTAGTTGCATAAGATAAATAAGCAATAACTATGGCTTTGTTGTATATTGAAAATTCTTCAGTTATGAAATGATGAGACTGAAAGAAATAAAACTAGTCTCTTTGAAGTTACATCAAAGGCTTTGAGCAGTGGTACTGCTGCAGAATAGAGTTTTTTTTTAATCATTCCTGAGGGTGAAGGCAAAAATGGAGAGTCCGATAAGGACCCGTTTCAGCACATGCTTTTTAGAACTGCCGGTGCGGAGCACCAGCAGGACCCGGCACGCTTAAAGCCCTGGCATCACTACTGAAAACCACTGAGCTCCTGGCCCGTGTTTACGAAATCTAGAGCTAGCAAGATTGTTTGCCTCATTAGCTCTCAAGGTGCAGGAGGGTATGTCAGGAAACCACTTGGTAGCAGAGCGCTTTACAAATCCTTTCAACTTTCAACTATGTATGTACCTCTCTCAACTACCTGCCAGAAAAATGAGACCGGTCCAGCACACTCTAAAGTGAATGTGCTCTTGTATCGGAATCCATGTCAGTCTCTCAATGAGGGTGTAGAATGTGTGTGCTGAGGAAGGAGAAATCATCCGTGCAGCTTCACTGGGAATTATTTCGCGTTTGTGCAGAGCAGTGTGAGGGAGGACCGCAGAGAGAGTTCGAATACCTGAGTCTTTAATTTATCACCGAGGTTTCGATCATGCTAAATCAGTTATTGTAATAGAAACAGCAGCTTGCCAGCCTCCCCTCTGATGGGCAACATTGCTGTGTGCTAGTGGGTACAGGAACAACGACAGCACTAGAGCAGGGTGCTTCTAGGACGCACCTCTGAGACAAGACCTACAGCTCCAGCTGTGGTTTGTTAAAGCCGACCTACGCTGTGATGGTCCTAACAGGCCGCCTTCAGTGCCGCAGTAATAGGCTGCAAAATCGTAGGCATCACTAGAAAGTTGTAGTCTATCGCTAACATTGAGATGATTGTCTGGTACGCTTAAAAGGTGGGCAAGCCAGAAAATTAATAAAAGGAGCGGAGACAGGGCCATCACATAGCCCCTGTACTGTAAGAGGCCCCTGCACCGTAAAGGGTCACAACCCTTCAGGGGCCCCATTCAGCCATTGGCCCAGCACTTGGCCCCAAGAGCCAAAACACAAGTCAGACTGAAAGTGAAAAACAAAAATAACACATCATGTGTATACTTCCTTGCTTTCTTTTATTCATTCACCTTCATTTTTCCATTGCCTCATCTTTCTTTTTCTACATTTCGCTATGTCTAGCTCAGTTTCTCCTACTTTCTCTTGTCTCTAGATCCACATTCTCAGTCTTCACTCTCTCCCTTTCTCTAGGTCTCCTTTTATCTCTTTTTTAAGTTCTCACACTTTCTTTCTGTTTGACGCCCTATGTCACTACCTCTTGTATTCTCTTCTTTAATCTTCCTCTCATGCTTCTTTTTTTGTTTCTCCTTTTGTCTTTCTTGCTTCTGTTTTCTCTCTCCCTCCTGTAAACTCATTTATCATTCCGCCATGCATCAGGTCTTTCCTTTCTGCGTGCTATCAGGTCATTCGCCAAGCCCCACTGGGTGCTACAGTAAGTGCTGGCCAGTGTAACAGGCATTGTAAAAAAAAAAAAGGGCAGTGGAGCTGAGCAGTTCCTTCTCTGCAACACCCGGAGGGACTTGAAGAATAATGACAGTGCGCAAAGGGATAGAGGGGAGGCAGAAGTCAAAGCTTATGGGCTCCAAGGGGACCTCAAGCGGAGTCGGAGCCGGACGTCTAGCTCAAGCCATCACTGGATCATCCACTTGTAGGTATGGAACAGAACACCCATTACTACACAGCACTGATCTCCTAAACACTTTGCACTCCTACTCCCCCCATATAAAGGACACCACCACATCCTGGCACCCAGACAAATACTTCACCAGACATTACTATGTCATCTAACATCACTGGGAGACACAAGACACAGGAAAACCTTCGAAATGGGAACAGAATTCAAATGAGACACTGCAACAGGGTGCAAGGGTAGGACAATGGATAATGAACATAGGGATGAGTGACATCAAAGGTGGGCTCAATACAACCAGACCAGGAGAACCAAGGGCAGGGAAACAAAATGGACCATGTGCCTGTGGACAAAAAACAGAGAAATTACACTCATTGGTCCGCACAGCCAAACTTAACTGCAAGGAAGGAAGTGCACCCAGAGGTAAAGCTAATCCTACTCATATTAAGTTTAGTGACTGTTTTTTTAAAACTTATTGCTGGGGGAAGCTGCTGGGACGCTAATCAAATTTTTTTTGTTTTAGAACAAAAATATCTTTTGGTCTCAAAAATCACACATTCCCATAGCAGTCCCTGGCATTTTGGATGACTACATTGTAAGTAGATATGCTCCTTGTCAAAGGGCAGAATGCCATCGCTCACAGTCAAATTAGCAAATGGCTGAAGTGGTCTGAACAACTGCCCCATGTGGGATGCTGTAGTGGGCTGAATAAAAATTTGATTGACACAATAACAGACCAAAGAATGATGAGAGCTGGCTGAAAGCGCCTAGAAAGCAAGATTACACACATAATTTTAGTAAACCCAAATCGGTGACACTCAGGGGGGCTTGAAGAATTACGTGATAGTGAGCATTGGAATAGAGGGGAGGTGGAAATGATGGCTTATAGGCCAACCAGAAAATTGCAGGACGAGAGATCTGCAGGTGCAGCTGAATGACCATCGTTTTCTGGGCTCATGACATGATCGGATTTGTAACATGGTCACCCGTATCTGTAGGCGGAGATACGAGGTGTTGCTACAACAGAGAAATCTGCCTTGCAGATGGCTGAGCTATAAACCAAAGTGACACAGGAAGTTTTAGAAAAGGAAACTGCTGAATCAAAAATACATCATGACATGGGTACAGGGTTAGAGAAGCACGTGGTTTGGAGGCAAGAACCATCAACGACAAGGGGTCTTGGGGCACCGAACAGAGAGACCCAGAATTACACCAGGTCATAGAAAGTGGAGTTCAGGACATACCAAATGAAAGGATATTTTTTATATACAAATAATATCAACATCAGCACCAGTTTAACAACGGAGGAAATAGAAATCCAGAAAAAGAAGAAAAACCACATCAGCAAGCGCCTGACTGACAAACACCCACAAAAATTGCATGAATGAGAATGAAGTCTATCGCCTATACAGGGACTCCCCTCCCTTGGACATCAGAAAAAAACAATACTATATCGATCATGGAACATTTACTTTCAAGAAACTGACGCAGTGGAGCGCACCTAGGTCTTATATTCATGAATCAATCAATCCGGGGTGTATAGAGCATGGCTACTCACCCATGAGGGTCAGATGCTATGTATGTGTGAGGGGATTGGGGTGAGGGGGGAGGGAGGTGGGGTGTAAATCCGTCTGGGCGCTGAAGTTCAGTCGAATAGCCAGGTCTTGAGATCCTTCCTCAATTGGGTCAGCAACGGGGATTGCCTGAAGTGGAGAGGCAGGGTGTTCCAGGTCTTGGAGGCGAGGTCATGATCCATCAAATTTGAGGCCAATCCAAAATCAGAAAGGAGGTGGTCAGAAATTGTTGCTATATTTTTCCAGCGATTGTAGTGCTCGATATCATTCACCTACCCAAATGAGGAGGCGTTAAGCGTGCACACTTTTTAACCTACGCACTTATGCTGCACTGACTGACGCCAAGCTCATTAGATGTATGAGTCTAAATGTGATGAGCTGGGGCATAGTTACTCCACCACCTTTACAAGTTCTAGTTGAAACTTGCTGCAGAGTCATCACATCAGTGTTTCATCGTGTGTTGTTAAAACCCATTAACAATTGCCCTTGGGCTTCCCTTGTGTGAGTGCCAGTGAAACCTCTGGCACGATATCAGCAATGTTTAGTGTATTCAGGAGCACGTGGCACATCCAGCAACGCCGGTTCTACCGGAGGGAAAAAAGTGATGGACAAAATCCCTAAATTACTCTCAGACACTTGCAAGTACTCTAGAATGCTTTCGAGTCAACTGTTTTGCTCCCTCTGCCAGCACAGCCAGACTTGGATCAACCTTATGCAAATTAGCCTATGTCCTGCTCCAATAGGAACAGTCCATTGACTGCTAGGCCATTTCTAATCTGACAAGAGCAAAAGTAGTTCCAGACATGTCCCAGCATCAGCTATATTCTTCTCAGTGGTAGGTTATCTTCAGAATTGAAGTGGTCACCAGCTTTTCAGCTCTACACAGTTCTGGGGCTGAATAAATATATATATATTATATATATATACACACACTGTAGGATACTGTATACTGTAGGATGGGACCCATTGGAAGAGCAAGAAAAGCAATTATGACAAGGTGGCAGTTCAATGGAGGGAAATAAGGATCTGTTGTGGAGGAGACAGCTATTCAGTCGCTTGGCGGGTGGCAGAAAACAGATCAAATACTCCTATTGTACATAAGGCTGCCAGAAGAGGTAAAGCTACTTTTGTGGCAAAGGATTTTACGAGTTTACACGGTATAGCAGAAGTGGTTGTCTGGAAATAGTCCCATGTTCTTAGAACTCAGTAAATTTGAGCATCTATATTTCCATGTGTTTTGATAACGTATGATTTAAAGATATCTTTTTAAGTTACAGCTGAAAACCCCTTCTGTGGGAGTCATGCGAGTATAAATGTGTTCTGCTGCTGTTCATGAGCTGGTTCAAGAACAGATGCTGGTGGACGAAGACGTAAGACTCCACTATGTTGGGGGGGGGAGGGGTGTCACCGATTTCTAAAAAAAAAAAAAAAACATGCGATCGGTGGTTTTTTGCTCCTTGCAGACAGAGATAATGATTGTGCATTTGACACACTCAGAAGCAATAACTCTTGGTTATATTCTATAAACTTCTACTCTGTGGCTGCAAAGAAAAGTAACAAGAAGCAGGTTCAGTTCTTCTTAAACGTATATATAAAAGTAACCTCTTTAGTGTAACATGAGAAGCGTGATGTCTTTTCATATTTGGGACAAATAGAAGAGTGTTATTAAAGAGTCTTTGTGAAATGCCGTTAAACACACTTAAGAATACACGATCAGTACACTGGTGGGTAAGGTTTCTGTTTTAGGTAAATAGTTGATCTTCTTAAATACGTGAAGATTGGGCTGTCTTGCGAAGATAAAGCGTTACATAGTTGTAATTTGAGGGCACGTCAATTGCTGGGTTAACCCAGCATCCTGCTGTGGATTGTATAGACTCCTCTACAGTACCAGCTAGTCGCGTTTCTATCCTCTAAAGGTATTTGATCGTGAAACCAATAAGTCCCCCTCTGATTGTTACTTTGTTAAACCGAGTGCTCCGGTCTGGCTAAGAGTTCACAAACCAGAGATTCTGGTGACGTGGAGCACTGCATGGGTCTTACTGGCGCTGGGTGAAATGGACCAGAGATAGGTTGGCATCAAACAGCACAGACCCTGCCCAGGGATGCACCACTTGCGGTGGCATCATGCAGTAAAAAGTCGGGAGCGCCCAAGCCTTCCCTTCCCTTGAGCCAGGGTATGGCTCCCCACCCAGGGGCAGGCTGGCTGCCTGAGCGGTTGTCGTCTGGATGCCACAACAGGCGGCACACAGAAGCTGCCCTCCAAAGGCCAGACTGATACAAAAAAAAACTCAATAAAGAAGAACAAATTAAGTTTCCATCGAAACACAATACTACACTCACTAAAACTAGGGTGACCAGGCGTCCCCGTTTTGCCAGGACGGTCCCTGTTTTTAACCAGCTGTCACAGCAAATTTCAAGAAATTTAGCTTATGTCCCCGTTTTTGGAGAGGGTCGACTGAAAACGGTGGGAGGTGTTTTTTATGTTTTACAAAGCAAGGATAGTTAGTAGTTGTTTCAGGAAAGCAATTTAATTAACAGGCAAGCTACTGGGCTTAAAAATTGCATTGTATGTATGTTCTTACTGCCTGTTCTGTCATTCTCTGCTGAGGAGCGCTCTCATCGCTTGAAGTAAAATTGTAGTCCTTCTTTTTGTATGAAATGTCCCGGTTTTTTGGCTTTAAAATTCTAGTCACCCTAACTAAAACGGAAAGGGCCTAATTACCTGGAGTTCACCTTTGAGGAGCTAGCAAAATAGAAAACGGCCCTCGGAAGCCAGAACACCCAATTCAGGAGGGGTCCCGGCAAGGTCTGCAGGGTGTCGCCTGAAATAGTCAATCACCCGGCAACTTTGTGAATGAAGTTACGAGTCGTCACCCGGTCCCACGGTACAGGGCCTGCTCAGTGACCCCCCCCCCCCCCCCCACCAGATGACTGCACTCGGTCATGAAGTCGGAGAGCGGAATGGCGCCCTAGTTGCTATTCTCGTCACCGAGCGCCTCGACTGAAAAGGGAAACCACAGACCCAGAGTCCTACGAAGGAGGGGCTCCCCCCTCTAGTCTGGTGGAAGGATGTTGTCCCGAGCTAGACCCACAGTTACCATGGGAGGCCCGAGAAAAATGCATCTGACCTCATCCTTCTCTTACGGCCCCACAACGGTGGGGGGCGGGGGGATTCAGCTTCCGCTCCTCGTCACCGCAAAAACACCATAGCGTGTGTGTAATGCTTCATGGCAGCAAAACTCTAGAGATCTGAATGCAACACCACTCAGCTGAGATCTGAAGGCAACATTTAACTCCGTTGAAAGAAAGCAACATATAACTCAGCAAAAATAAAAATGTAACGTTTCTGATCACGGTGAGGTCACTCGGATGGCTACTCAGTAATGATGGGTGAAATGCGCATAAATTGCCTTTATGCAACTGGGGGACATTTCTGAAAACTTTTGCGACATGCAGCACTGGCATGTAGCACTATATTTTAGTGTGAAATGTCTTCTTGCATATATTTTGGACGCAAGGATACATTTCACGCAAAAAAATCAAACAGAAAACCCAAGCTGTGCGGACAGCCGTCATTAACGCTGTGGTCATTTGTGTTGTTCCTGTGCACTCATGTTAAGTTTTTGCGGAAAACGGTGCATAATTATGCAACATGGCGTAATAGCGAGATATTTGGAAATCTGTGTAACAATCATTACTTAGCTACCTGGATTATGCTGCGAACATAACATACATTTCGCCCAGGCCCACCACTCAGCCTTTCTTCCTTTCAAATGTTAATCAAATCTGTGACATTGAAATGAGTGACAGTCAGCATCTACAGTGCAATATTTCGGCCTCGTGTATGAAACGGAGGCAGGGATTAAACTCAAATCCCATATTTCATGCTGTCTGTATGAACAATAGGGAGTTTGTTTTATAATCGGCTTAAATCCCACTAGAGCATTATTGCACAGTAACACATTTTAAATGCACCGCCATGTTGTGAGGCCGTGTTGTACAGTACATATTTAGCTCAACTAGCACAGAGGTGTAACCTCTTGTGAAATCACATAAATGAGTGAAGAGAGCCTGCGACTCAAGAAAGGTGTTTTCAACTTTCAAGATCTTCCCACATTCTTCCCACAAGAAAACTTTCACATGTTTATTAACGCCTGTCTGCAGTTTTGATTCATTGTGCGTTTTCTTCCTTTTCATTACACGGAGAAAATGTTTGTAGCACCGAAATGTATGGATTTTACGATTATTACATGCTCCACCTGACCAGGGGGCATAGCTTTCATCCTTTAGTGTAGTGTTTATTCTTTGCTAATTTAGATGCTTGCTAGTGTTGCGCGTCATGGCTACAGAATGAGCACAGATCACTCACTCCCCCTGTGCTCCTGAGGAACCAGGCCTCTTCAGGTGTCGTAAGAGCATCAAACACAAATTATACAACATAAAACTAACAATATGGGCCATGAGAACAAATGAATGAACTCGCATCACATTTTATCCCTGCACTCTTAGCCGTTATGCATACATCCTTAAAATCTCTTCCTCTTTTAGCTTTCAGTTCATGATGCAGATGAAAAGAAGCAGAGTGTCTGAACAAATCACATGGGTTTATGCCTGTGGTGTAGCTAGTTTGCCATGGGTCCTAGTGCAAACAAGCAAAGTAACCAGGCCCCCTCGCTAGGATGAGATCTCAGTGTGTCAGCTGCCCCCGACACTACTCAACCTCCTTTGACACAGTCAGCATCTGTCATATCAAAACTCATTACCACCCTCACACACACACACACACTATTGTATTCCCACTCACTGCACTGCATTTCTGCAAGTTAAAGCCATGACCCTAAAAAGCATTACCAAAGCCAATAGGTTTGCGACTTGTAAAGTGCAGGCACCTCACACTGCTGCCTTCAAGTAGCCCATTCCTCATGCTGCATTCACATATGCATAGGTGTCAGTGTCAGGGGCGTAACACAGGCCCCTGCAGCCTCCACGGTGCGGTGCGGTCCCCCCCTCTCTGCCCCCCCCCCCCCCGAGCTGCAGGAGGCCACCTCAGCACAGTATTCAGGACAGAGCTCCGGATTAAATCCGATGGGGGGCCCCTCTGTATACCTTGCAGGGGGGGCACCCTCAACTTTCGTTACGCCACTGGTCAGTCTGCACTCACACAGGCACAGCTTTCAACCTATAGTCCACTCACCGTGCACTCACAATAGACAATGTTAATCCTGCATTCACACAAGCACATCCTCACAATGCACTCACAAATCATGGTGCCTATCCTGCACTCGCACAAGCACACTGCTCTCACACACAAGTACAATGCTCAATAGGAAAGAGCAGAGTTTGGACAGATGGTAGGATAGGAGACAAAAGGTTGATTATCTGGTGCCGCAGTCCACTAGCACAATTCAAAGCTCTTGGAGGAAGCTACACTGAAGCCTGAATGTCCACCCAGGTTATCTAACCACCCATATGCCACAGTTGGACCAGCACTGCAGACTATACAAGTCTGATCTTTGAGGACTTTTGTGAGGAAGAGTCTGGGCATAAAATAGTCCAACTTTTTTTCTAAAGAAACAAGGAGGTGATTTGCTTTGTAGTGCAAGCATATGCTAAATAAAAAAAGACAGAAATAAAATAATAATAGGGCATCTAAATGTGAGGGGCAGATGATTCAATAACAAAATTAACAAGCAAAGCTTCACGCTGGTCAACCGTTTTGAAACGGTTAAAAATGATAGGATATGCAGAATACAGTTTCAAGATGGTGATATGGTTTTGAAGCTGCAGCAGTGATGCCTGGTGCTCTGCATAAGAAAGTTGTGGTCCAATAGCAATGGCAGCTGAGCTCCTGGAAAAATTAAAAGGTGGTGATGGACGGAGCGTTGACAATACAAACACTCACCCCCAGTCAACTGATCTGGGTTTAATCCATCACCGTTCTTTAGCTCACTCCGCCACCCCAGTTCAGACATGGCTGAGCTCCTGGTACTTTCAATACTCCATTGGTACTAGTCTGCAGTCGCAGGTGAGCTGCTGTGGGTGAACTAAAGGTCCAAAGTGACAGAGTAAACAGGCAATAGACTTACTCAGACTGCCTCGCATCCTAAAGACCAGCAGTTGTCTCCTAGGCAGAGCCAAACATCGGCAAGAAAACCAATGGATAAAGAGGGCTGGTCCACTGCCCAGTGTATGTATGCTGTTCTGAAGGGCTGAACTAATATGTGAATGACGCCCTCTGAAGTAGGCGTACCTAAAGCCCATTCTCTTAAAGGAAGATTGGGTTTTTTTGCTGTTTTTTTTTATTTTTTTTTAGAAAACAGGCTGATGGAGAGACAGCTAAACCTAAACTACACAGAAATAGATAGAGCTCAGGGTCTGTGGTTCACATGCAAAAGACAAAGCACTGTAAAGAGCATCACAATCTTCCCTGAAAGACATGGAACAAGTGTGGGACTGCGGGATCAGTGCAAGTTCCCTTTAAGGACATGGTACAAGGGTGCTACTGCAGGGTCAGCCAGCGCAAGCTACTTTAACCCCATCGCTGCTGCCGACCTTCAGCGGACGTCGCATGCACTACCTCGGTAGTGCTGCGCACGTCCGTTGAACGTCGCGGCCCCGCCCGTGCAATAGAACGTTCCGCACTAGCGCGGATCGTTCAGCGCAGGCAAGGGGTTAAAAGTCATGGAACAAATGTGGTACTACATGGCCAATGCAAGCTTCATTCAGAAGCATGAAAAAGTATGGCACAGGGCAGGACCATTTGACATCTCCCTTGGATACAATTATGAAGCAGCATTCAGATTTGATACAAGCTTAAGGAACAGCACGGATACGTAGGAATGTAACCTTCCTCTCACAAATGACAAGTTTTCCACACACAAACAGGTATAGCACCAGGAAGGAGTACACACTTCCCTCACATCCATAAAACACATACTGATCCGGTTAGAAACAATGCAAGCTTCCCTCTCATGCACAGAACATGGACAGCATCACGTACACACAATGTGCAACATTTGGCAGCATTGTAAGCTATAATGATGCTTCGTATAAAATAAAAATGTAGCCCACATGTAGGGTACACATGGCAACTGGCTTGCCTCAGAGTTCACTAATGGTATTGCCGTCGGAGTGGGGGTGGGGACATGAATGTTTAAAAACTCACTTTTAATAAACGCCTCTGAATACAGTGATATCATCTAAGGTACTAAGGTGAAACGCTTGTCAATGAAATATACTTTTAGATTTAGAAGACACTTCATCTTATTTTTGCATAATATTTGTTGCATGATTTCCTTGCAAAATATTCCCATGGCTCAGCTCGCGCCTCGGCTCTTAGTGCCAAGATGGGCTCTTAGGGCCAAGACAGACCCTCAACTCTGCCCTCCATGTTGATTTGTTGGCTCGCCCACCTCTACTACAGTACCGTGTATAACAGTTACTAGAGTTTCACCTTAGTATCTTGCTCTAAAGAGCAACATCATGTTTTCTGAGATTCTGGTCAGTTTGCACAGTTCACAGAAGGATAACTATTCCTACTTTTGGTTTTAATAAAGAAGAAATGTGCATGAGCGACTCAGAAATAGTTTAAAGTTTCCTGTGCATTTTTGTTAGCATAAAATGAAACAAACAATGCTCAAATCGTTCATTTTCCCAGTTCCAGCACTCTGTCCTAAGTAAATCTATGTTCGTTTACTAACTGTCATTATCTGTCCTCCCCCGTCAAGCTGAACACAGTGAGTCCTGTAACGTTATATTACAACATACATTAAGTAACAGCTGATAAGGACCTACATAACTTGGAAGAGAGACGTACGATCAGGTCGTCATTGCAGGGTACGGCAGCTTGATCTTTCCATCTGGAAATGAAGGGTCATGTGCAACTCAACATGAAAACATACAGTTTTCATAGCCACAAACTTACAGCTAGGGCTAAGCCCAGCTGCTGCCATGTCCTGGAGTGTTGTATCTACCTGATCATTCAAATACCCCGGTGCAGCCTGAAGAGGTCCTGCTTAAGCAGAGCCAAGCTTACGAAAAAGAAAAGGGGATGGGTCGGGTCAAGGGAGGAGTTTACTTCGGCCACAGAACTTGAATCGGAAAGAGTTTTCAGCTGTGAGCAAAATAAATGCTCATAGGAGCATGACACACTAGTGTGACATCAGCAGACCGACTTGCAGGGGTAGCTGGTAAATAGGGGTATTTGGGACAAAGCCCCACCAGTCAATTTGAAAGAAGGAGTAAAATGACCGACTACTCTACTGTCCTCCTATTGCATAGCCAGGCAGTACACTTGCAAGATAGACGTGTACAGGCACATAGTGCGCGTGCACAAGTGGGTTCTTTCAATTTCACCCTAGTCTCACAAGTCCAACGTGGGTCTGTGGGCCAGGAATGTATGACGTTACAATGCATTCATTTACAATACATGCCTTTACAACGCAGTTTTTACATCGCAACATCCTTTGTAACGCATTATTTTACATAGCATGCCATTACATCGCATTTTCAGAAACTACCTTTACAATGCATACCATTACATTGCATTTAAGGTAAATGTTGGATAGTATAGGGGTAATAATTACTATTTTAACTCCAGTGAGTGCAACAGTAGGGTAAGTGTTTGATAGTGTAGGGGTAAAAATTACTATTCTAACTCCAGTGAGTGCAACAGTAGGGTAAGTGTTGGATAGTTTAAGGGTACTATGCATTGTAATGTTATACATTGTAATGACTTGCAATGTAATGCCTGCGTTGTAGTGACATGCATTGTAATGACATGCGTTGTAGTAACATGCAATGTAATGGCTGCGTTGTAATGGATGTTGCGATGTAATGACTGCGCTGTAAAAGTAGTGCGATGTTATGACTGCGTTGTAAAAGTTGCTTCCCGTGGGCCAGCGACGACTGTTGGTAGGTGCTGCCAAAGCAGATATTTTTTCCCAGGCTCTGGGAGAGATATGGACTCTCCCTAAAGCAAGCTGAGCCCAGGCTTCAAGGGCTCCTCATAGCAGCAGACCTAGATTTTGTCAGCCAATAGACAGTGGCATAACTCAAAAAAGATGCCCCCCTCCCTGCAGAATGCGATGGTCCCACCGAGTTTCCCACATCTCCCAGATATTCATTGGTCTTGCGCTGAATGGGACCCCCACTCGTTGAAGGGTGGAGGGCCTCGGGAGAGTTGGGTGCCCCCATGCACCTATGTTACACCCCTGCCGATAAGAGATCTCCGCATCCTGGTGGGACATAGCATGAGAAAGCCACTGATACTACTTAAAAAAATATAATTTTTTTTATATTGAAGAGCCCTCTTTCTGGCTTTGCTTCTCTTGTATCACACAGTATATTACTGCTTTGCATTGCCATTAGGTAATGTCAAAATGGCGGTCATTGCATCACAGCACATGTACAGGCATGCGTTGTGACACATGCGGACTCAGCAGCCCCGTTTTGGAGTGACTTTTCTGTTATTTTTCATTTTAGGAAATCTGCCAATGCGTAGGCATGCTCTGCAGTGCATGCGTTTTGGAAACATAAAAAAAAGACCTCATGCTCAAGTCAGCAGTGAAAGATTACAATCAGAACACGGAGACTGAACTGCTCCTGGGTGAGAAATACTATGGAGGAAAGCCACTGAATCAACAACAGACTTGAAATGGCCAACAAAACTCTCCAGTCACATACATGCCAATTCACCCAACTTAGGCGACAGACTCCTAACTTTTTAAACCAAGGAACGGCTTCATTTTAGCCTTCTTCCTTTTAAAATTGCCCGCACTTCAATATAATTCAATGGGGAAAATACATTCCTATGGTTTATTTAAAAGCTCCCCCTTTTCGGCTTCTAAATTCTGGCATGTACGAGCCACGAGACGGGGGCTCACCCAAAGCCCACTTGAGCATTTGTAAGGTGATGGAAGCAAGAGGATGTGACAGACATCTAAACCTACCTTTAGTTGAGAACTACAAAGAGCTTCTACATAGGATGGCAATTTTGTGGCCAGCCAAATCTTTATAAAGCTACACGCAGAAGCATGCCTGTCCAGGCCTATGAGCAGGACACATGACACAGTTTAGGAAAGCTCTTAATTTCCCCATTGTGCACCCAGGGCATTGGACCACTTTTAACACTGCACCTAAGCAGGTCCTGGCAGCCCTGCATGGACCAGGGTAAGCTGGCCACATGGTTTCAGGGTGGAAGGGAGGGCTGATGTATGCCAAACGATCGGCAGAACTAAAGTATAAGCATTGCCTCCTTTTCAATGAATTGTTAGTAAATGTATCTTGAACAATATGTTGAAAAACTGCCGTGGATTTGAGCCCCTCCACCTGACCAAAGTTCCTAATTTTCAGGTTGACCACCTCTCTGAAACACACTACCTGCCATAGTTCTTGGAGCCCAAAACATGCAGTTTGTCCTATTTTCACATTTTGTAAAAGTTATAAATTCATTCCATCTTAAGCTCTGCACCAGTTCGGAGTTCATCAAAGCTGCTGCTTAGGGCTCTGCTACCGCAAGCATCGCCGGGCTCTTTAAAATGAAAGGGAATTATAGATAAATGCTTTTCCTCTGTCTTCTCCCGAGGTAAGGAGAGTCTATCCCCTCGGTTCTTCGTTAATGGAGCTGAAGGATCCCAGCGCAGGAGTGCTGGAGACGGAAATCTCTCAAGGGGTCTGCAAAACTGCTGACATCGGGACACACGGGTGTGCGTGGAATGGTGCCAGTAACAACGTACCAACTTGTCACTGGAGAGAGCGCAGAGGGACACCGAGCATTAGAGACGAGCCACGTGCATGAAGAAATGCTGCATGACTGTTTCTTTATGTATAGTGCTGCGTTTACCCATTGTGTGTCTTCTGGGAGCTCCTTGGTGTCTTGGTATGCCGACCGTTCAGTTATTCCAGTGGAGCGGGCTGCATAAGGACTCGGGCTCTTGAACACCGTCTGAATGTCCAGCAAACTGTTCTTGTTTTCGTTCGCCAAAAATGTGACTGCTATAGCACTGCTAGGGCCAAAGGCGCACATTTATCTCTCTCAGTGGAAGGCAATGTCCTCTAGAAGGCTGTGACCCCCTGCGTCCCGGCACCAGAATGCAACGAGGGTCACCCTCCCCACAGATCCAGTACCCAGAATGACCTGTACGCATGACCCGGGGAATGTGCATGCGATCAGCGGACTCGCCATACCATGGGTACTTGCAGACATTTTCCCAGGAGCCACAAAGTATGGTCTCCAGTGTGCCCGAGGGCGATATGTGTGCAAGCTGGGTGGAGTGGGGCTTTGCTCGAGGGGCTGTGGGGGTGGCTGGCGAAATACAATGTGGGGTTGGCTAAGCAAAGCATGTACATGGCGTAGTCAGTGAGTCATGGAGCTATTTTGAGGTTTTCATTCCATACTGCCCTCAAAATTAAGGCCCTAGTCTCTAAAAGTGTCATAGATTTCACAACACTATACTATACTATACAAGATCTGTATCTCCATCCCTCTACTGCACTTTAGGGTACGCCTATATCTACTGTCTAGCTCTACCTTTGGAGAGTCAAGTGTAAAAAAATAAGTAACTTCCTTATTGACAGGAATGAAATAAAATTGCACAATGTGAAAACAGAAAACATAGAATCAATCCTGGCTCCGCCACTGGGCCAAATTAAGTGACCCTTGGCAATTGGTTCGTTTCACTTTCCCTCTTTTTTCTTCATTATCACATGTAAGGGCACCTTGAAATACACGCATTCAGGTAATGAACTGTAAAAAACTTCTTGTGTTTGATTTAATAAGCTACAATGGTATCCATTTGTAATAACAGCCCAGGGCACCCAGAGGATTCAATGTGACAACTGATTTGCCTCTTACTTCACTGTTTGGCATGGTTGTCAGGGTGGGAGTAGAAAATAATGTTTCTTTGTTCATTTGTGAAAAAGATCACTTTTTTGTTCTTTACAATTTGTATTGATAAATAATACGACAACACATACACCAAACTTGCAGAGGCTCGGAGATGTAAACAGAAGCTGAACACACTAATAACAGGAAAATGAAACCATAGAAACATGAGTAAATTTGGTGAACAACAATCATCTTCCAAATAAGATACAGCAATACAAAAATGGAGATTATGTATATGATGTGGATGTAATAATTGGAAACATAGTAAGATACTGGTCTAATCGGATGTACTAAGGTGAAACACTTCTGCATGATAATGAAATACACTTTTTTTGCATTATGAAGAGAATGTGTATTTTTAAACGTTTGTTGCGAGGTCTTAAAACATGACTACCTTATTTGCTTCTTTTCTTTTACATCATCCGTTATATATCAGTTATCCTAGAAATAAATGCTTGCTCGTTTATTTAATATATAACTGAATGTTAGTTACATCTCTTCCAAGTAAAACGCAGCCGAGAGCGGTCGTTCAGCAAGGGGCCCCACGTGAAGGTCAGGAGGGCCACATGAGGTCCCGGGCCCTACTTTGAGGATCAATAACTTATTTACACGGAGTGTCCTTTTACACCGGCTTGCTCTGCTTGGCTACTCGCTTGCGGCTGAGGGTTAATTAAAGGGTTAGCGGTGCAAACTGTGGTAAATATGGCTCTTAGGGCCCGTTTATCTTCTGTACACACCGCAGCATACCTGACCCCTAAGGGCCATGAAGGCTCAAAATATAAACAGGAATCCAGAGACCCAGTTTACTCTCTGTAGTTTACGTTCCTTGTCCTTTCCATGAACCCACAAGAGCAAATATGAGTCCGCTGAGCAGCTAATATTTGGATAAGGGACATGACCCGGAAAGACTAGGCAGCATCAGACATTAGTTGTAAACAGTCACCATTTTTACACACCCTATTTTCAATAAGCCTACACCCAAAAAAGGACAAGAACAGTGGAGGGTGGTTAGGAAAATGCCAGAAACAAGAGTTTCTCTGGGTGCAGCCAACTGTAGGAGGATTATCTGGTTAGGCCAGTGGCGCGGCAAGGGTGCCATGGCCCCATGTGGTGCCCAGGGCGCCGCGGGCCCCAGTGGAGACCAGGGCGCCGCGGGCCCCAGTGGAGACCAGGGCGCCGCGGGCCCCAGTGGAGACCAGGGCGCCGCGGGCCCCAGTGGAGACCAGGGCGCCGCGGGCCCCAGTGGAGACCAGGGTGCCGTGAGCCCCAGTGGAACCGAGGGCGCAGTCGGCCCTAGTGGAACCAAGAGAAATGAGCCCTCGGCCACTGTTTGGACCGTATAATGCAGCAATAAACAGGGCTAGGTTGCAGCTCTCAGGACTCTGGGCTCCGGAGCCACAAAATCATTGATGACTACGCCCTCTCTTAGTTGGGGTGGTTTCAGGAAGCCACATTCAATGTACCTGCAAGTGTAAAATAAGTATAGCTTGTTAATAGTGTCCCAGTGTTTCTACCTGTGGCACGGCTACCATTCAGCACACAAGCAGACACTAGATTTCCCATGGGAAGATGAAGCTTGGCAGAGTGAAAATATCCAGGTTCCTTCATTCTCAGCAGTTGTTTTTATAAACACTGCAAATGACTGTCAGGTCAGGCCAAGGAAAAACCACTCCAAATCTCTCTTGTTGAGCTGACATGACAGCTCATTGAGTTAATGCACCTGCGCCGTAGACAGCGGTATGTATTCTGCAGTGGTGGCTACAATCAAGCACCTGGAAGCGATTCAGGTCAACGCTTTGTTCTGTCACAGTACTTCATTTCCTCACGCGATGTTACTGTGTACCTGTGAAGCGCAGCATTCGCCAATCACGTGGTCTTTTGGTGCTCTGGGTACACTGCGCCAGCTGCGAGTCATAAGTTGGGGGTACTCCATTGAGGGATTCCTTTCCTGAACATTAGTGGATATGGGGGGTGTCGTTCTGAAGCTGTAAGTTATCTTCAGGTGTACTGTAAGGGGTTTGCGGGCACCCGTGTGAATATGGATTATGTATGTAATGTCTGCGGGGGTCGTATCTCGAGACTACTCCTAACCCACGACAGCCGTCTCGTCCTGACTTAAGTTCCGTCTTGAAGGACCTCCAGAAAAGGTGCGCAGTACCTCGAATATTCAGGGCCTCTTTCAATGTTGCGTGTCACATGCCTGATAGTGGGTTGAAGTTTAGGAGACCTGGCTCCAGGGTACAGTGGCCAAGTTCACCTCCATCTCAGTGCCATGCCGATCCCTGCTGCCGGGGTCAGGAGGACCACCTGTCACAGCCAAGGAAAATGGAGAGCAGCTTGTTGAGTTTCTGGCTTTCGTTGGAGTGGGTTTGTAATGTGGAAGCTGACTAAGGGATATTTTGGTGAGCGATTTTCTCAGTGGTGTTATGGGGACTCTTGGTGCAGGGTGGTGTGGCATGTTGAGGTGCACTGTATAATTAGCTTTGATGGTAGTGCAGAGGGGAGGGCCCCAAGGGCCGTGGTATGTGCTTCAGGCAGTCATCCACATTGCACAAAGGTGGTGTTCTGTTTCTAACAATGTAGGACATTCTCTTCAATTAGGATGCAAGACCACTGGGTGAAACCATTTGACACAGAGATGGAGGGGTCCATGGCAGGAGCTCTAAAAAAAAATTCTTGCTCATGGTAAGAAGAGCACCCGGAAAGGATTCTATCCGGGCTTGAATAAATCAAATGCCGTTTAAGGACTTTCCAGCAGCAAAATCAAGGCAAAACATTCCACACATTGCGACTGAAATGTTTTTAACTTAATGTGAATCTTCGGATATAGAAATTGCTTTCCAGGTGCGAGGTTGGATTGAAAACAAACAGATCATATTTACAGGTGAAGAGTGTACTGTGGTCCTAGGTGCGACACTTGCGCCCAATGCGTGAGGCAAACCTCAGAGGCCTCAGGCTAGCCCAGAATTGTAAGTGCCTAAACGGTTATTCTGGGATGATTTAAAAATAAAGGTCTAAACGCCCGGTCTTGCACCCTGGATAGGAAGTCGTGGGCCAATAATGTCGTAGGTGCGGAAAGGAGTCCTGTGCGATGTCCCCACTGGGGCACTGCGCGCAACTCCGGGGAAGTGCGGCACACAAAACTGGCAGACACAACTGTGCGTGATTAAAGGGGTTTTATGGAACACAGGGTGAATCGCAAACTTCCGCTTCCCACTAATCCCGGAGTGTCTGGATAGTCTTGGTGTTGTTATAAGGTCCCGGAAGCGGAGAAGCGGGGCTCAGCCTTGTCAGGTCCGTGAAGGCTCGCTCCAGTGATTGGCAGGCTGGAGGGGAAAGCACCGCGCCCTCCTGCATGGTCTTGCACCTACCCAGGGCCACAGAGGTGCTCGAGGTGTGCTGCAGGTGCCAGGCTGTTAATACAGTGTAATGCATCTTTGAATGGGCTCCTCTAGGCAAGGGCCCAAAATCGAACCCAACAGGAAATATACGGAAAACAACTTATATAAAGACAACTGCCAAAATGGCGTGAAAACTACTTGTTAGCAGGGGCGGCTGGTGACATTTGAAAGTGGTGCGGCGTAAACTAATTTACATATTGCACCGCAGCGAGCGAGCCCGAACCACCTTGCATCCATCCATACATCATTCATGCATCCACCCATCCATCCAGCATCCATCATTCATTCATGCATTCACCCATCCATCCATCCTGCATCCATCATTCATTCATGCATCCACCCATCCACCCACCCATCCATCCTGCATCCATCATTCATTCATCCACCCATCCATCCACCCATCCACCCAGCATCCATCATTCATTCATGCATCCACCCATCCACCCACCCACCCACCCATCCATCCACCCACCCACCCATCCATCCATCCACCCATCCATGCACCCATCCATCCATCCTGCATCCATTCATGCATCCATTCATGCATCCATTCATGCATCCACCCATCCATTCATGCATCCATCATTCATTCATGCACCCATCCATCCACCCTGCATCCATCATTCATTCATCCACCCATCCTGCATCCATCATTCATTCATGCATCCACCCATTCATCCACCCATCATTCATCCATCATCCATCCATCCATCCACCCATCCACCCATCCACCCATCCTGCATCCATCATTCATTCATGCACCCATCCATCCACCCTGCATCCATCCTGCATCCATCATTCATTCATCTACCCATTCACCCATCCTGCATCCATACTGCATCCATCATTCATTCATGCATCCACCCATCCATTCATCCACCCATCATTCATCCTGCATCCATTCATGCATCCACCCATCCTGCATCCATCATTCATGTATTTTTATGACCATATAACTTGCACACAGCTTGTCAGTGTTTAATACCAGTCTCGAACCTTGTATTCCAGCACCAATGATACATGATTAATATTAATGGTTTTTAAAAACATGTATTTATTCGACACCAATTTCAAACCTTAGTCGGAACATCATTTTTATTTGTTTTTTAAAATATCTATTTATTTAACACCAAAGTAAGTCATGTATACATTTTTATGGTTCGATAAGAGGCTCGAACCTGGTTTCCCAGCACCAAAGTCGGCCGTGCTATCCGTCAGGGGTTATGTAACCGGGCTATGTAGTGACCAGCCAATCCTGCGCCAGGATTGGCTGGGGGGGCACCATGACTCCTCGCCCAGTCGCCCTGTGTAACCCCGGGGGGCTGCGGCCCGCCCCCTGGTCCTCTCTCTAAGGGGGGAATTCACAAGAAAACGATCTGCGCATGCGCAGGCATGTTTGTGCCCAAAAATACACTTGCGCAGCTGCAGCAGCCCGATCCTTCCCCTCCCCCCCCCTTGCGCACTCCGGGAAGGTCGGGTATCTCCCGGTTTCCCGGCCGGCAGATAGCGCGATTTTTACAAATAATTGTGTTTGGCTTCTAGTGACGACGTGGTGGGTCCATGGGGCTTAGTGGGGCTTCGCCCCTACGCCCCAATGGACGCACCGCGCCTGCTTGTTAGAGACAAATACAAACATTTACTGGTGGTAATATTAAATGAAAAAACTGTAGAAATACCCTCCAAAAAATGGATCACTACCAGCATCTACAATAATTATTCCAACGGTACACGTTATGGAGTTGAAATGTTAAAAGCTGGATTCGACTGTGCTTGGTCCAAACAAGGGACCCGCAGATTACAAGCACATTTCTGCAGCAGGGGCTTTGAAGCAGGCCCCATCTGCACGACTAACAAGGGCCAAAAAGTTGCAGCAGGGGCCATGGTGTCATTTCAATAAAAGGTCTCTATAGGACTCATGATCCCTTTCACTTGAGGCTAAAGCTAAATACGGAAGCACAACGGCATCCGGACACTGGTACGATGACCACACAGTCTCATTGGATCATCTAGTTGGGTCAGTCGATAGTAGGTAAATAATACACAATAGCCCCTGTGAGGTGTCCATCTGTTCAACAGAAAACACAGATCAAAATGTGAGTGAGCGATTGATTGGAAGACAAATACAGGTCACTGGTTATTGGGTTCAGGCCACCTACCGCATTGTGGCAATAGGGTACCCTAGAGCTTCCTCAAAATGTGCGCCAATGCTGTGTAACCACACACACCAGGTAAGACTCATACTTTGTCACCTTTCACCTTCAATAGGGATTTCCCAATGCATCTAATAAGAAAGCCTCCATCAAACCCAGCCCGTGCCCTTCTAGCGTGGGTGTGACCGAAGGAGCCCCCATCTCTGTGGATACAGGACTCCTTATCTGCCTTTTAGCTGGGATCACAGTACATAAAATCCAGCTCCTCATATTCACTACTTCTGAGGTGTTGCTTTCTGGGGATCCCTTCTGGGGTTGGACGGTCTTCACCTGGGGGTTTCTGATGGACTGTTTCCATGAGATGCAACATCAGCACGGATTTGCATAAGGTGGGCCTCTGTCTAGAGTGGCATAGTGTGTGAAAAACAATGGACAGAAATGAGGCCGGAGTAATCGACGATGGCAGAGATTTATTCAAGCATTCCTTCTTTTTCTTAGATTTATGGATCCCAAGGAAAATCGCACAAAAAGGGTGGCTAGGTTTAAAAAAAAAAAAAAAACAGCAATCACCCCCAACATTCATCAAGATTTAAAAAAAAAATCAAAACACCAACTTGCATGCAATGCACATGCACGCAAAAGTGTCTCTTGGCAACTTTGCTGCTACCGTTGTGAATTCAAGCCTGCCTCAGAGAAAATAGGGTGCAGAGGCTTGTGAAGCTCTTTCCATTGTTCATCTCGCCCTCACCATTCCTGCAGATAGTTTACCTGGATACCTTACTTGCACCCCACACAACCAATTCAATTCACACATTTAGATTTTTTTTAGCTCATTGGTGGGCGATTTTATACTAAACAATGGATTATCGAACGCAAAAAGAAAAGAAAATCAGCTGTGCTTATTAATGGTATGTCAAAAGCACATTAATACTGTTAATACTGGATGGAGTCTCGGCACAGATGCAACATGTGGGTAATAGACACAGGGAGCTAGGGTCTCCATTTCTCAAACTGCTAATCCTCTTCCATCTATCCACAACAAGATATACAACGCTAAGCCTTATGCGATCATCCAGTGGGACAATGATGAAATGCTTGCTGACTGTGTGGGAAATATGCTCATCCTAGTCACCAATCAAGGGGATTCGAAAGGGCAATATTTAATGGGGTCCAGCGTAGAGGCCCTAGGACTATAAGAACAAAAGAATAACGCTGTTCCCTGGGGAGTTAGGATGAGGGCGTAACCAAGCCCAACAAGGAAGGGGCGTGAAAGGAGAAATGCCCCTTTCGGAACTAAAACCCTCACACACCCAGCAAGCTAGGTGTCATGCTTCATCAGTTGGGTTTTGCTCCTCCTCAGACTGGCGCTGCAATGTCTGACGGGCTCCCATAAAGGGGCTCTTTACCGGAGATCTTTTGTTCCTGCCAGTTGGTGCATGTGGGTATGAGGGTTTTAGGAAAAGTGTAGACGTGTGTGAAAGTGGGAATTAAAAAAAAGTTAGTAAATCCACGGTGGGTTTTAATGGTGTGGTTCACTACTTTACTAAAAACAGTGAGTAGAATGTGACACGCTAGTGCTAGGATCCAGCAGTGTCTTAATCAACCTGAAGGTCGACATGTTTCATGCTCAGAGGAGCAATTCGTCAGGACCTAAAAAAAAAAAAAAAAAAAAAAAAAAGTGGGTGCTACACAGCAAGGGAAGGGGTGAAGACTACCTTCCACTTGGTTAGATGGAGGCAGGCCACGTGGTCTTGCAATATCTTAGTGGGACCTAAGAGAGGGTGACATAATAGGAACATATTATTGCCCACAGTGCATACTGTATTCACAATTGGTCATCACCGTTAGGTTACTTGCTCATTCATAACTTAAAGGGGGGGGGGGGAATGTTAAGGTGCCTAGTAAATTACTCTAGTCAAAACAGTAAATCCAGTTTAAGAGTAAATACGGGCAAAGTGTGCGACTGAATGGGGGTCGCCAGGGGCTACAATTACAATAAGACTACTACTAAGACCTTTGAACGGCGTCAACGGTCATCTCCTGAGTGCTGGTACCCTAAGGATGAGGTAACTGAGGGAGTGGGAGACAAGGGTAAAATTAGTAAACAAAGTGACTGAGGACTGGCGGTTGGGTAGCCAGAATACACTATGTCAAAATGAGGCGAAAATGCAGAGTGCTGAAAAGTCACGCATCCCCAGGTCAACTCAAACTCACATTCAACGACTCCAAAAGCTGTGGAGGGGCACCTAGAGCCATCAAGGGGACCGCAACACCACCCACCCCGCCCGTAAATTCAGAGCAGCGTGGGGGGCAGCAGCGCGGCCCTCCAAGAGGCGCGAGGCCCGGAGGCTCACCGGTGGCCGTCAGGAAGTCAGGCGTGCACCGGTGGGAAGTGCGTGGACATGCCGGCAAACCAACACAACCCCAACTGATATTCGGCGAGCTGTACGAATATACAACGAGGCCCACGCGGGGGGAATTAGACTCTTACCTGTCCGCAGTCCGGACTAGCCTATGGAACCTACCCGCACATCGGGGGGAGGGAGAAAGACCGGAGCAATGTTTCCGTGGCGGTGTCCATCTTTTGAACGCTCACGGTGGAGATCTCGCAGCCCCCGTCACGTGACAGGGGTACAATCAGGAAAAGTCGCACATGCGCGGTTAGTCCAGAGACGGCCTCGGAGGGGCATACGAATGGGTCGGCCATTTTGTAATGTATTCAGAGATACCCAGGGACGATATAGCGAGTATTTGTATGTGAGTCACAGGAAAATATAAAAACATTGCCAGCAGAAAGGTTGTAAGGCAGGGAGGGATCGTCCGTGGTGGGCTCGGGTTTAGGAAGGTGCCTCTGATAATTCTTCTATCATTCTCAGTACAAGGTGGAAGCCTCAGGAGTCTCTCACCGATGGTAGAGGTGTCCTGGGGTGCACTGTTAGTATAAATAGCTGTACTAGAAGCTAGGTAAACAGTACGGATAACAACCAGGGAAGCTTGCACCCGAGGGGTGATCAGAGTCCTAATGCAACCACGTCGGGGGTAGGTAGGTATGGTCAAGAGAGGTGGTATGGGACAATACCTCCGGGCGCGTGGGTATGAAGCAAGAGAGTGTCTTCACAGGGGGATGCCGAATGTCTAGGTAAAGTCATAGACAAGCAGCCCCAGGGAATAGAAACGTTGAGGCCAGTGCGGTCTGTGGCCAAGCGGTGGACCCACCTCTGCTCGATTCTAAAGCGCGCCTGGTGTGTGATCTGCTTGTGTGATTCCAATATAGTCCATTGTAGACTATCTGCAGAGTGGTTCATTTCCATGCAGTGTGTGTAAAGTTTGGTGTGTGTTTTGTGGCATCTAATATTGCTTCTGTGTTCGGTGATGCGCAGCTTCACTGGTCTCATTGTGATTCCCACGTATCTCTTCCCACATGGGCAGGTCAAAAGGTAAATGCACCTGGGAGTGTTTCAATTCGTGTGGTGCTTACGGCGCCAAATGAAAGTCTCAGTGAGTTTGATCTCCTTACTGGCGCTAGTCTGGCCACACACTGAGCAACCACCACAAGGATAATGGCCTGTCACCGGGGGGAGGTCCCAAAGGGTTCTTTGTGTGCTCAGTTCTTTGTCCCTGGGTCTCGTGTGTATGAGTTGATCTTTCAGGTTGGTAGTGCGTTTAAAAGCAAACCTAGGTTGGGGAATGGATAGGTCACACAAATTAACAATCCCCCAGTGCTTGATAATGGTCTTTTTGATGTGTGTGGAAAACTTGCTGAAGGAGGTCACACATGTGATGGTTTCGGACTATTTCTTAGTTTTGGTTTCAAGGAGCGTCTCTCGTAGGTTGTACATAGCCCTTTTGTAAGAGTTTTTGACTTGTCTCTGTGGGTACCCTCTCTCTTGAAGTTTGTTTTGGAGGTGTTTGGCTTCTATTTTATAGTCCTCCAAGGTGGAACAATTCCTCCGGATACGGAGGAACTGCCCAAAAGGGAGGTTATCCCTGAGAGATTTTGGGTGATGGCTGTTGTAAAGGAGGAGAAAAAGTTTTCAGTAAGGGCCAACGAGGCGCAATCCATGATAAAGGAAATGGGTGTTGGAGAGGACCAATCGTCTTTACGTAGGGCTACTTCTACTGCCGCTAGGGTCGCTTGTTGAGGGATATTCGTATACAGTGCCTCTACATCAAGTGTAATTAAAAAGGTCCACCCCATCCCTCCCATTGATGTTGTCAATCAAGGGTAGGACGTCCCTAGTGTCTAGTGAGAAAAATACCTTCCTTTCCCAAGAGGTTGTAGGAACTTGTCAACGAATTTGGACAAGGGTTCGAGTAAAGACCCAATCCCCGATACGATGGGTCTACCGGAAACTGGTGAGGTGCCCTTGTGAATCTTCGGTAAGGTATAGAAGTATGGTATCCTGGGGTTGTCAGATATCAAGAAGGACACCTCATGTTTGCTAATCCACCCGTTGGATTCGCCTTCCGTGACCAAGGATATGATCTGGGTTGCGAGTCTCGGTGTGGGGTCAGCAGTGAGGGGTGCTCAGCCTACCATGGTAAACAGGCCCTTCGGATGGAGCCGATACCGATGGAGCCACAATGCTCCCTGCCCCCACCAGGACGTACCTCGACCTTTCATAGAAGACGCACGCACACCGGCAGGCAGCAGCTCAGAAAGGTGTCAGCAGGATAATGTTTCCAACAACAAGTCGAGAAGATGCTCTTGAATGTAAACAAGTGAGGAAAGGAAAACTAGGGGAAACACGACACAATCTATCCATAAAGCAGTCAACACAGTGGCTGCCCTTTTCAACAGATGCAGCTTCTAGAGTTAGAGGCCTGCCGACACTTGCGGATTCGCTTGTCTCAGTAAACTTTCAATATTAACACACAACCAATTGTTGCTCAACCAGGATCCCACACTTGTGACAGCTCAGCTCTTTCTCCTGCTTCCTGATAGGCTCTTGTCTATACACCACCTTTGTGGATCCCAGGCATGCTCCAGGGATCTACAGCAATCGAGGCCCGTTTCATGGCTTTCAAGAAACCCTAATCTTACACTCAATATTATACCAAAAATGACCACTCGTATACTATAGACCTCAAAATAGTTATGGAGTTGTGAAATTCCAATGCACTAAGCCCTCTATTGTGATATTGACTAATTGCATGGTCAGCTCTTTGTAAAAGTCAACAACATATAGATTCAATGACTTTCTGATGGTCTTTTAACTAGAGGGGCAGACACAGCTTTTGGATAATCCAATTGTCGGCATTCACTCTCTCGAGAACGAATTTGGCAATTCCTTCGTATCTTTCTATTTAAGGTACGTTGCAACATATGTTCCAAAGTTTACTAAAAACGAGTACAAACAAAGCTTGAACGTGTGCCTCAAAGGGAGTAAGAATCTCCCAATGAAAGGGTGCCGGGGTGTGATGAGAGAGGTGTTGCTGTGTACTACGCAGCCAGTTTTTTAAAAGTTTTTTTTAAGCAGTCTTCAATTCTACAATTGGACCTGGCAGTAAAAATAAAACAAAAAAACACAAATTTATAGTTGAGGGTAATGTTAATTTCCCTCTTGGTATCAATAAAAAGCATAAAGAAAGCAGGCGGTGCCATGGACTCTGCGTACTAGTTATTTTGTGAACATTCGTTTTTTTGTTCTATGGCGCGGCTTCTTCAAGGGCCCGGGCAGGTATGAACGTGACTCGTTCTTCACCCAAAAGGGATTTTCGCCTGTAAGCCGCTGCTTATGGTAACTTAAGAGTCATCCCTTTAACGTAAAGATGAGACGAAGGGGAGTTTAATAAGCAGTTTGCCTGCAGAGAGCCTTGTGTGGAGTCGATTATACAGAAGATAACTGTCAACAGCTGGTGCACAGTAGAGGAACACTGGAAAAACAATAACAGGAAGTCCGCTTTTGCCTCGACAGCAAGAATGACTCTTAAAGGAATATGGAGCGGAGGGCCCTTCCGGAAGAAGGGAAGGATGCATTGCCAACACTGGGAGGATAGACCAGGTCAGTAATACAGAAAGAGGAGGGCGTCAGGGAGGAGATGGCAGACGATGAAAGGGAGGAACTTTATAGCACAGTCCTAACTAGTAACAGGCAATGCAGCACAAAGCAGGCCGCTGGACCCAAGGGCTGTATGGATAGGGTGGAAGACACCACAGAAAGACCTAACTGGGTTCCATGCTAGAGATGGACATTGCCCAGAGTGGAACACTGCATCATATGGCCATTCTGGAATGACAGAAGATGGATGCCACTGGTATTTAAATTATAGGGGACAAGTGACCCAAATTTGAGGGGCTTGCGGAAGGCAGTCACTCATAACAAATGCACACTGTGGCCTGGGGTGGCGAGGGGCAGCTGTTCTCAGAGAAGCGCCTAGTCATTTGACACCTGTTGCGCAAACATCGCTGACTGAATCTTTACGTCTTTGTAGGATTGCTTTCGACTATAAGGCGATTTCCTACGCCTTCTATATGGAACCTGAGATGGTCAACTAAAATGCAAACACTGCCCTGTATGTCTCAATTTATCTGCCACTTCATCGGTGTACATTCTTCTCTATAGCACAAAGCTAGCTACCTCACAACAGGGTTTGGTACACCAGAATGGAGTTACAATAGTGAACTGTATCACAAGGAAGGAGGGGTAAAGAAGAGGAGGGGGCTATGGGTTTACATGAAGGAGGTGAACAAGGTGAGGGAGAGATGTTCAAAGTGATGAATTGGACAGCAGAAAGGACACCAGTTCGGTTCCCCAATTGGATGCTTTGACCCAACAATTTGAAGAGTGACGCGAATAGAAAAAATATGTCCAGTTGTGACTAAGCACACGGGTGGGAGACCTCCGTTTAAATATTTTTTAGTGATCATAATATGTTCTCCAGCCGCCCTCTCTCTGTCTCCCAACCCCCACCCCATCGCTCTGCCACAGAAAAACTTGGCTTCGTGTGCTAGTAGACTGAAATTCCTGACTGAGCAGAACATGATTTTTCACTATCTTTGGATTTCCGGTGCCAGAGAGCTTAACTAGGAAAAGTCAAGCGTAAATAGTAGCAGCACATGCCACACATCATAACCTACACAAGGCACACGTTTGACCCTTCAAGCAGAGATGGACTTTAAAAGCAATAATGAGAATGAGGGTTTATCCAACTCGCAACAAACTGTCTTATGTGATATATGCACGTATAGGGACCTAAGAAACCAGGATGGCTGATTCACCTCAGGCGGGATTTGAACCCGTGATATGGAGGGTACGCATAAACCAGGTAAGGTGCCAACACACCCTTCTCAGCCAAGACCATGAAGCATCCCTGGAGCACCACACAATCCAGTCTACTAAGTTTGAGAATTCCGCCTCAAATGAGACTTGCCCTCTCCCAGAGCAGAAATGTTTAAAGCCCTCGGAAGCTCATGTGGGCCTGGTCAGCGTGGAGAAAAAGCAAGGCATCTCTAAATGACAAGAACAACAAGCTATGCTTGCTCAAATAAGGCTGTGTTGAACGCCAGCCTTTTGGCTTTGTCAATCCCTAATTTGTCATAGTTTTTGCAACACTTTGTTGGGGAAGCTGCTGGGGGATCTTCAATTGAAGAAAAAATAAATGATAGGAAAAGAAAAAAAATTGTCTAAAACGAAAATATTTTTTGGGTCTCAAAAATCACAGACGGCAACAGTAGTCCCTGGCACGTAAGGGAACTACTTCGAGTGTGGATGTGCTTCATGTGAAAGGGTAATATGCTGTCACTCAGACTGAAATGGGCGGGACCCACTGTCTAACTATGTAGGTTGCAGTCAATGGAAGAAATATGCGACTGACAACAGACCAAAGGATGAAGAGGTATGGGTAAAAGCCACGGTCATTAAGCATATTATACATAGAATTGTAATAGAATCATAAGGTCTGGCTTAAACCAGATCTAAAAACGAATGAGCATTGGCAAAACCAACAGGTCTGGAGTTGGTTGTCAGCCTTTTGGCTTTGCCAATACTCATTTTGTTTTGTAGTTTATTTATTTTTAAATGGTATTGTGTGTGTGGGGGGCAGGGGGATTGCTGAGCCCTCGCCTATATAAAACAGAAACATTGGCTAAAAAGAAAGTCCGTTTTTGATATTAAAAAAACAAAAAAAACATGTTGCCATAACAGCTGCTTGCACGGATGGGAACTACTTTGTTTGTTAGCAGATGTGCTCCTTATAAAAGAGCAAAATGCAACCCCTCAAGTTTGCATTGATCGCTGAAGTGGGCTAACCCACTACCCCAGAACTAAAAATGGCACGTTGACTAAATAGGGAATCACCCGAAATCAGGTGCTTTATAGATTTGAAGGTAATTTGCGCAAAAAGCAACTTGATGACTTTGTGGATACCATTTTGAAATACTCTCACCAATGAAAAACTGTGCCAGAATATTTAGATTTGTTATCCTCTTAGAATATTCTTTGGGGAGGGGGTTATGTGCCTACCTGCAGGTACTGAGGTCTCTGCCTACAGTACATTAAATTTGCAGAATGACAATTTAACGTGGAGACATTTTTCAGCAACTATATTTCAACAGACTACTTTGTGCTGGATCTGATTACTGTCAAACATCCCAAGGAAGAGACGAGCCCAATTATCTTGTGGGAGAGGCCATTGCAGAAGTGCCTTTGGCGCACAGTATACTGCCGAATTTGTTCTTTGTTTTTGGCTGGGGAGACCCACGTTTCTTCCCCAGGTGCTGCAACAATCTTTCATTCTAATTGGAGAGCATCAGCTGGGGTTCTTCTGGCGCTGCATGGCCACTTCCAATAACTGTGGGTCAGAGCGCTCATCAAGGCAGGAACTATTCCACTGGTACACAATTCCATCAGTGATGACGAATAGTTTGATCAATACTCGTTAATAGGATGCGGAGAGAAGTGGTTTTTTGAGCCTTCAGCACTTGAAATAGGCCGCTGCACAGATGTGCATCAGTGATTGCTCCGCAACTGTGCACCCTTCACTGCCAAAACGCCTTCCTTCAAATGTCAGTGATTGCATACATGGAAGCAACATGGTAAGAATCAGTGAGCGCGAGCGTGAGGGTCAACAGCAAGACATGTTGGAGCACTGGCCTTATAGATCTATAAGCAAACAGCATGGCTTCAGAAGGAATGTACGGTCCGATGCAAAACCCAAGCGTTTTCTAGGCCCGGCCACAAATAGATCCTGCTTATGGGCCCAGAAGCATTAAGTGAGCATAATTCCAAGTCAACTTAGACTTTACAATTACATATATTTTTATAAGTTGCAGTCTGCCAAGGCATAGGCGTTGTAGGCTTGTTTGTCACGCACCCTCGGATAAGGCCTCAGCTTGTGAATAAGATACTTCGTACCTGTTAATGTTGCATACTGTGGAACTCTGCACATCTGAGCAACTGGGTGGAGGCCAAGTGCTACTGGGACAAAACAAGAAGAAATCTGTGCCGCGAGATAAAATCTCATTATAGATACCAACTACTCAAGTGTGGAAATACAGCTGCCTGGTGCTGCCCCGACTTCTAAGGAGATTTTGGTTAACTTAATACAGAAGGCCAGAGAGAGCGATTGCATGTCAGAAAGAATAGGTGTTCCATGGTACAAGCCAGAGACCCATCTGCACAGACAGGAGCAGAGCCTCAGGTATCTGAAGGAAATGGCATGGAGACGGGGGTCTACTGGTACTGGTCGAGAACAAAAAGCACAACAGGACAGGCCTCAACACCTTAAGGATCTGCGCGGACATGTGCAGGGGGTGGGCAAGCAGCATAAGAGTCTTCTTGGGCTGCTGGAGAAACCTGCATAGAACATAAAGTTGGTGATCAAGGCGTCATTTGGGGGAAATGGAGGAGCCCCAAAAATAGAAGAAATCTCACAGGAGGATCTCAACAGGTCACACACATGGGGTTGGCAGCCAGGAAGACTGCTCAGATGAGATCGAAACAGATCAAAAAGAGGAGTCTGAGGAGTGCAGGATGGAGAAAGAAAGCCAGTGGCCACATATCTCACATTGATGTCAATTCGGGGGTCCTCCGGACTCGCAGCCTCTGCTGTTGCCCCCGCTGGTCTCAGGTGTCATAAGGACAGCAGCAAGAACAGGCACGCCAGCTTTACTTTTCCTCGCTTCCACTCATTGTCTTTCGAAAGGCCTTATGAGCAACAACTCGGAGTCTGCTGAATGGTGAAACAGAGGTTCAGCCTCATCCTATCAATGGAGGGTCAAAGATTGTGTGCGGTCACATGCACCAGCTCTGGCATTTTGGTGAAAAGACACCCATGGACTCTCACAGGTGAGAAGCACTGGAGAAGGGTTCATGTGGGGGAAGGGTCAGAAAGGAGCGAGCGCTTTGGCCTCTTGGGGATCTAGCATAGGAAGTGGGGTCTGTTGAAGAAAGAGAAGGGAAACACAGAAAGGGCCCTGCGCGAACAATGTGAAAACCAATAAAGCGTTGTGTGATGTTTTGGATAGGGCAAAGACCTGAAGGAAAGAACACAGAGGAAGCAATGAGAACAGGGCAAACGAATTAGTTTTCAATGTGAGTTTCCCCCAAAATTAAAATAAGTAGAAATTGGAGAAAAACGTGTGTGTTTAATTCCTTTTAGTCAGAAAAAGTTGTTCAAGGAAGGGACACAATTATGCCTAACATTTACTAATTATGTTACTCGCACGAGTAAAGTGTATATACATGCCATGGCACGTGGACTGTGAATTTTAAAATGTAGCCCCAGCTTCAGCTTTTTAAATTAGTAGTGATTAGAGAAACCTTCTGAAGGCCTCTAAAAGTCCTACTCATCCAGCCCCCACCAGGCTTCTCTTCAGAGGCCAGCCTCACCCATCCATCCATCCATCCATGGCTTTGTTCTGCAGCGTGGCCCCGACACTGGAGAGGGGAGGGTGCCTTGGTCTGGCGGAGCCTGGAGGGCATCTGAAACATGAAACTGTGATGAGCCGTTCACACACACGAGAATCCCAGACACAGCACGTTGTAGCCTCTGCGGTGTGCGTTACAAGCACTGTGAGCAGGGTGAACTCAAATGAAGGGGGCAGAGGTTTTGCCGATTTACAGCACGTATCACTAGTTCAAAGATAAAACCGTTCTACAGTGAATGAGCCCCGCCCAGTATATCAGGGTGTCACAATTCACCAAGAAAAAGAGCATCCAAGGGCACAGCGCTGGAGCCCGACACCCAGAGCCCACCAACACAAGGAGTTTCCCAATCACCAGGTCACGGCCACCTGAAGCCCATAAAGACCCAGAACGAAAACACCCAGCAGTCAGAAATCAACCAAAGAGTCATCATATCCATCAATGCCCAACCTCCCCACCATCAGAGGAAGCTCAAAATGTGGTTGTTCAACCAACAAGCAAACCTACAGAAAACAATTAAGTATTCACCAGTTCAATAAATACACAACTCTGTCCTCCAGGAGAAAACCACGCTAGAAAACCACCCAGGACTCATTATCAAACTAACATTCCACCTACTAATCTTCAGGAATCAACTTGCACTTTTCCATCTCAACCAGCACCCATCCCTTATAAGAAAACAAGGCAACGGATTCACCAGCACCACTAACCGACCCACCAAACCATATAGGATTCACCTGTTAAACCAAGACACCAAGCCTCCAGCCCTCACAGAACTACTAAAGACTCAGCCATTCAACGTAATCCCCATACAACACCCTTAACAAAACAACTCTCAACACTGCCTGCAGAAAATAAAGCAGGATTCATATATGCAACTAACACCCCAAACTATTTGCCATCAGAAAACCATGCAAATTTGAACAGAACCTGCACCTAGGCCCAAACTATCCTCGATCAGATAACAATGTAAGTCTCACATATTCCCCCTTGACCAGCAACTCAACCTAAAGACTTCAGTTTAAAAAAAACACATGCTACTGTGGGCCACCCATGTACTGGATGGTCATTTGAGGCAGGAGGGTGTTGGTTTCAAACCTTTAGGGTGGCTCCGTTCCTGTGCCCAAAAGGTGTCTTCCTGCAGATTAGTCAGTAGATATCCGATGCATAGTTTTAACCCACAGAGACCATTTTTCATGCCTTGTAAGAATAGTTTTATCTTTTAAACAGGTAGCAGTGGTGCAGTCAGAATCAGGCCACACAGAGAGTGACAGAACATTTCAGTCAAAGATCACACGGCATTTTTTTTGGTTATGGAGATTTCTGAACCACAGAAGCTCTAGAAATTGAACCGAGAGTCACAAAACAGGAAACAATAGTCTAGAAAGTTTATTAAGTCACACTAATCGAACTAAAATTTGGAAACAATAATAAAGACACCAAAATCACGAAAGTATGGCTCTAAAAAAAGGACAGCTGGCCACACAAAACTACTGTTGGGTTGCTGGTGGTTCCAAGCTTAAGGCTTCCAATGCTGTAAATTGCAAGGTACTGTCCGATACCAAGTACCACAACTTCCTTAATTTGAAAGGGAGAGTACCAGCACTTCACAGCACTGCTACAACACATTTAAAGGGAGAGTACGGTCACTGCTAAGGAGGAAACACATACTCTAAATAGTTAGTACCTGCACTTTTATATTTCAATTTAAAGGACTGAAAAAGACTCTTGCTGAATGAGTGAAGAGCTGTACTTCTTCAGCGAACTACACACGGATACAGAGATTCTATTTTGCTTTATGGACATAATGAAAGTGCCACAAGGCGGTTGGCGAATGTACAACCAGAAACAGATCACTTTCAAACTCTTTCTGAAAAAAGTCAACCTAACAGGACAAATGTTAACTTTCGACAGGGGCACGGCAAGTAAGAACTTTATATATTTACCATAAAATACATAAAAGATTAATGTAGTATGTGAGTTCCCCCTTGATGGCACTTCCGTTAGGCCTGCCCTAAGTGCATGCAGCTTTGCAGGAGTTCTAGGTTTTATATCCCATTCCTTTTTTCTGCCACAGTGCAGTGACAACAAAAGGAGTCACTCACAGCTGCTGGGATGGAGAGGAAGTGTCGATCTCACAGAGAAACACTTGTGGGTGTGGCCAAGAGCGCAGGGCCAAGGTCCAGCGCACGGACGTCATTTAGCGGTCGCCAGGAGTCATAGTTGTGACCCCTGTCTTGCTCGTTGCTACCCCTAGCACGAAGCCCTGGCCTCAGAGGTGGTAACTTTAGTGGCAGGAACATAGGGGCATTAAGGGCGCCACTCTTAATTTTCTGTCATTTTTTTATTACTCTAATAGTGAATAAATATATTATTTGCTAATAGTGTAATAAACGTGGAGTACAATAAGCTGGAATTTGCCCTACTGTGGCAGCTGAGTTAAGTAAAAAATTATGTTAAATGTGGTGTGCATGCTTGTGGGTGAGTGTTTATGTGAGAAAGCGTATATGTGTGAATTTGTGGGCATGTGTAAGTATGTGGGTGAAAGTGGAGGTCAAAGGGCTATCCCTGGCATTTCGGTGAATTGGCGTCCACGGTCCAGGTCCAGCGTGGACATTCCAGTCTTTAGTGAGCTGGGGTACAATGCTATTCACCACGACCGCTATGAGGCATCAGAGAATCCAGGCCCGTACCGCTCTCTATGTTTGCACCGTGGTTTTTTTTTAATAACAAAAATTAAACCACTATCAGTGTTCTCGGTTGTATTCCACCTGTACTTGTCCGTGCCCCGAGTGCCCTAGTCGTCCTTGTCCGTGCCCCGGATAGAGTTGCTGCCCCCTGGCAATGTCACTCCGAGGCCTATGCGTTCCATAGCTGACGCACTTCCAAGCACAGCGACTCCTCTGCCTCGAGGCGGCCACTCCTCCCAGGGGACGCCGGGCCCCTCCCTGCTCAGCAGCAGCCCACTTGCTGCTGCAGCTGCCATGCGCTCGCATACAGAGGATGCCAGGGCTGGGCACTCATGGCATTTCATTCCCCGCCTCGCCTCAGACTGCTGCCAGTCACGTGGTATGCCGACGGGCCCTGCTGACAGGCCAAGGAGTCAGGATACCGCGCATGGCAGCGACACACTGCAGCACGTGGCGCGGCCCCGGAAGTCTCAGAATAGGCATCTCTAGAGTATAGACACGAGTGAGATAGACACACGGACAAACAAGACAGAGAAACAGACCCACATAAACAGATAGAGAGCGCAGCACAAAGAGAGGGATGCAATGGGAGCCAGGCAGAAGCGATAGACCGAGATGGATAAAGGCTAGGGTGACCAGAAATTTAAAGCCAAAAACCGGGACATTTCACAAAAATAGAAGAAGGACTGCAATTTTACTCCAAGTGATGAGAGCGCTCTTCAGCAGAGAATTACAGAACAGGCAGTAAGAACATACATAAAATGCAATTTTTAAGCCCAGTAGCTTGCCTGTTAATTAAATTGCTTTCTTGAAACAATTGCCAACTATCCCTGCTTTATAAAACACTAGCAGCCCGTCCCGACGTTGTCCGGGTATGAATTGCTGCCGGCCAGTAGTATATTGTTTTGTAGGATTTCGTTTTGATAGCATTTCTTATCTGTGACAGGCCTGTGAAACGCTCCGATTCACAGTGCACTGCTGATGCACTTAAGAGTGCGCGTTCAGTAGTGTGTGAACTCGAGTTTCCCTACTTTATTTTTCCTTGCAATATTATATAGCGCGAACTCGACAACATGGCATGAGCACAATTTACATTACAGAAGAACACATTCATTTGTGGTAGGCACGGGGAGACAAAGCGATTTGCCTGGAATCACAGGACGTTGAGCTGATGCCGAGATTCGAAAGTCTAAAGTCGAAGCTCTAAAGTTCGCAATTCTAGAACTTGTGGCGGGAGGTGTGTCTAAAAGTGTATGTCGGTGCTGGCCATCAATGAGAGAGACCTGTGCATTTTTCAAATGGGTGGTGAAAAAATATGAGTATGTTGCTGGAGATGTGGGCTGCCGTACCACCAATGTACTTACCGGGGGAGGGTAAACACCCATTATTCCGCAACTTTCTTTCCGCATACCATCACTCCGCATACTTTCATTACGAAAGTACCATGACTCCGCAATGCCATTATAACGCATGGCATTACATTTTATATGCTTTTACCACGCATACATTTAAAACGAAATTCGTTGTAAATGCATGAATGGTAAAAGCATGTTCTTTTTTAATGTTTGGATAAGGTAAGTATGAGTATAGGGGTATATGTTTTGGGGTACTGAGGTATATGTTTTTTTTTTTTAAAAACTTTATTGATAGGAAGGAGTAGTAGGCACATATCAAAATTACATTTACAATTTCACGGTGTCATATTGTAACGTATCTGTGAACATTCTTAAGTATATTTTCGCACATTGTAGTCATATGTAGTACATTGGTTAATTACTACCGTCTTCCTGTCAGGCAATAAGAACAGTCCTATAATATAACATAGTAAATAAACATTCCCCCCCCCCCCAACCGGTGTCATCATTGCCGATATAGTTCCAATCGCCTCTTCTAGCAGCCCCTTCCTTGGTGCTTGCACTGTTACATAGTCTTAGTCAAGACACTACCCTTTTGTGCGTTCATCCCGCGAATGGCAGGCCCTCTATTCCACTCTTTCACTCCTCCTCCCCTTCCGAGCCCAGGTCATCTCCCTCTGGCAGTGGGTCACAGATCTCACCCCTATACACATTCCATGCTAGCCATATCTTGTTCCACTTGCGCGGTGCCGCGCGTAGGGTGTAGACTGCCCTCTCTGTGATCATCAGGATGTCCATACCTTTAGCCCATCTATTCGCTGTGGGGAGGTCTGGCGCGCCCCATCTTTGCGCTATATCGCGCTTGGCCACTGCCATGGCCAGTGTAGCCCAGATCAGTTCATATCGGCCTAGGTAATTGGGGTCCCAAATGCTTAGGAGGCACTTGCGAGGTTCCGGCAGTACGGAGACATTAAGTGCCTGTGAGATTGTGCGCATTATCTTCGTCCAGAATTCACGTATGTGTGGGCATTCCCATAGGGTGTGAAATAATGTCCCCTCCTCCCCGCAGCCTCTCAAGCAAAAGGGATGTGGCGCTCTCTGTATCTTGTGGAGTAGTGTCCTGGTGTAGTATATGCGGTGTAAAATTTTTAGTTGTACCAATCTGAACCTGCTCGAGATTCCCGCCTCTCTCGGGGAGGCCAGCGCCTCATTCCACTCATTTTCATCTACCTCGCCTATTTCCTCCTCCCACCTTTCTTTGAGTTTCAGCGTGGGGTCCTTCAAATTATTGATCAGTTTTTTATATGTGAGTGAGGTCGCGCTTTGGATCATGAAGTCTGTTAGTAGCCTGTCTTCTAGCGGGGAGGATTCTGGCAGAGTAGTATTTACTGGAATCGCACCCAGTAGTGCATGTCTAATTTGGACATAACGGAATGTTTCTGTGGGTCTGAGGTGATACTGCTGTTGTAGTTGTGGAAACGGTATTACTGTATCCTTGTCCCAAAGGTCCCCCACAGTGGAGATGCCTATGGAGTCCCAACGCTCAAAGCCCTTACATCCCCTGAGATTACCTAAAGATTTCGTGTCCCATAACGGTGTCATTCTAGTGATTTTTCCTGCCCATCCTAGGCGAGCCTGCGCTATGTGCCATAGGGTCGCTGTGTGTTTGGTTGGACCGACTAGATCCTTAAGTTGTTGTTTATTATAAAGTACTGAGAACAGGCATTCCTCCCCAAGTTGTGCCCAATCTGCTTGATAGGCCGGGTCTTCTCTCGGGGTGTGGATCCAGTAGTTTATTACTTTAAGCTGGGCCGCCCAGTAATACAGCTGAATGTTGGGGAGTGCTATTCCTCCCTCATACCAGCTTTTAACCAGTTTGTCGTACGCTATACGAGGCGGGCCCGCACCCCAGAGCAACGTGGTGACTAGCGCCACTATCTGCCTGAAATATCTCGGTGGTACCAGATGTGGTGTGTTTTCCAAGACATAGAGGAGCCTCGTAGTGCCATCATTTTGTACAGTGCCGCCCTTCCCAGGAGGGTCAGGGGTAGGGTCGCCCAGTGCTTGACATCTGCCCGTAGGCGATCTATAGGTGGCTTTAGGTTACTGGCAAAGAAATCTGTATCTGCCCGCGTGATGATAATACCCAGGTATTTAAAGGAGGTCGTAGACACGGTCAGGGGGCAATCAGCCCTCAGTCTCGGTGCCGGGCCTTTCAGTACGTATATGACTGATTTTGACCAATTCAGGGTGTAGCCCGACGAGGATCCGTGTGCATTACAAAGTTCTAGCAGGGCTGGGATGCCTTCGTCAGGTGCCGTCATGTAGACTAGCATGTCGTCGGCGTATAGCGAGACTTTGTCCTCCCACCCTTCCTCCCACTTGATACCCGCAAAGAGGGGAGTAGTCCTGATTTGAATCGCCAGGGGTTCTAGCACTAATGCAAAGAGCAAGGGCGACAAGGGACAACCCTGTCTGGTGCCCCTGCCCAAGTGGAACCGCGGTGAAATGTGGCCATTGGCTACTACTTGTGCGACCGGCTTGGTATAGAGTAGTCGTATCCACGCTATGTATTTTGGCCCAAATCCCATACATTCCAACACCATGAAGAGGTACTCCCATTCCACTAAGTCGAACGCCATTTTAGCGTCGAGGGAGAGGATCACAGCCCGGTCCGAGAGGAGGTGTGCACGGGCCAACACTCCATGTATCCTCCGGAGATTCAGCGCCGTGCTTCTGTGAGGCATAAAGCCTGACTGGTCAGGGTGGATTAGAGTACTTAGGTGTGGTTGCAGACGGGTGGCCAGAAGCTTAGCCAATATCTTTGCCTCGATATTAAGCAACGATATCGGGCGATATGAGGCCCTGTCAGTCGGGGGTTTCCCCGGCTTGGGTATTGCGACAATCGTGGCCGTGCGTTGGTCCAGTGGCAGTTCCATTCTGTCCCTGCTTTCTAGATACATGTTCAACAGTGGGGCACTGAGTTCTGGCGCCATTGACTTGTACCACTCCACCGGTATCCCATTGGGACCCAGGGCCTTACCAGATTGCAAAGCCTGGATCGCCAACTGGATCTCGTCTCCCGTCGGGTCTACCTCCAGGGCTAGCATGTCTTCCTGTGTAATGCTGGGGACTGCTATGCCCGTCAGTGTTGCTGCCGCCATTTGTTTTGTGACTATACGGTCCGGAGTGTACACTGTTCGATAATGCCGAGCCAGGGCGCATACTATGTCCTCTGGATGGGTCAGTGTCTGCCCTTCCTCCGTATGCAGTGTTGGAATGCCTTTCGTTCCATTCTCCCTCTTGTCTAACCACGCCAGCATTTTACCCGCTTTGTCGCCTACGTCATATATTCTGCACTTAGTGTCTGCAATGTAACCCTTTTCTGTCGTCCTAAGGTGGGCCTGGTACTGCTGTTGTCGTATCAAAAGTGTGTGCGTCGCGGCCGGGGAGGGGTCTGTCATGTGCGCGGTATTGGCCGCATGGAGTGCCAGTTCCAGTTTTGTGAGCTCCTTACGGGAGTCTCGTTTATGCCCTGTTATTGCGGATATGGCCGCCCCCCGGAGGACTGTTTTATACGCTTCCCATAAAACTGACGGTGATGTCACCGTTCCCGTGTTTTCTGTAAAGTATTGTGTTGTCGTTAGTTTGAGCTTTTGCCGAATCTTCGGAACTTTCAAGAAATTCGGGTAGATTGGGTAGAGCCTAGCACATTTTCTTTCTCTGGTGGTGAGTGATAGAGCAATGGGGGAATGATCAGAAACGCCCCTGGGTAGAATGTCCACTTTATCCACCATTCCCAGTCCCAACCCCAGGGCTAGGAAATAATCTATACGGGATAGGCTGTTATGTACGGCAGAGTAGTAGGTGTATTGAGCATCCCCTGTATGTAGGTGCCGCCAGACGTCTATTATACCCAGGGCCTCCACAAAATCCGAGAGTGAATTCGTGCCTCGTGAGTGGGTCCTAGTAGGAAGGGTGTCTACCAGTGGATCCATGATTGCGTTAAAGTCTCCCCCAATGATTGTATCCCCCTCAGGAAGGTTAAGAAGGAGATTACTACGGGCAGGTAGTGCCACAGAGTGGAGCGCCGGGGGGATATACACCGACACTATATTAAGGGTTCTGCCCTCCCACTGGCCATGCAGCGCTGCGAAGCGACCCTGATCATCCGCCACTCGGTGTGTAATGATAAAGGGAGATGAATTCTTTACCAGTATGCCTGTCCCCCTGGAACCAGTGGTGAATTCAGCATGTATCGCCATTGAGTAGCCCCGTCTATTAAGAGCTTTACAAGTGGAACCTGCAAGGTGGGTTTCCTGTAAAAGGACTAAGTCCGGGCTTTGTCTCTTGATGGCCTGTAGTACTAAGCCCCTTTTTATTTTGTCCCCTAGGCCCCTGACATTCCAGGTTAGCAGGCGCAGTGGGGGAACTCCCATGCCTACAGGGGAACCTTCAGCAGGCGTGTTGCGAGGCGACCTGTCCATGGAGTCGGTGTGGGAGCTTCGCACTAAGGGCGTCTCTAGTATGAACACAGGTAGTGCCATGTGCTAACCCGTGTAGGAGAAAGGCGACAATCGAGGCAATGATACAGTGTGAGTGCTGCATGATGACTATGAACAAAAACATAACTTCAAACAAGAAAACTTCAATCCCATCCCCCCTCCCTGCTACCCTGCTCCACGGACGAACTCCCGCCCGCTTCCCCAACTGTGCAGAGTGCTTAATCCCATCCCCGCTCATCTTACTTGCTTGTGGGGTTGGTGAGACCCCCCTAGTCACCGGCCAATGCCCGCCCTACTCAGCTCCACCGGCATTGAGTCCCCAAGGGCTACGAATATATTGCTCCACCTGCAGTCCGTTCAGTTCAGCCCCGTACAGGTTGTCCAGAGTCTAGTGGGTCCCTTTCAAGATCCGATTCTAGTTCCGTTGCCTGTTCCCCAGTCGTAGGACCGTTGGATTGATGAAATGTCGTCTCTCCATTGCGTTGGTGTTGCCTCTCCCTGTGCGGGCGCTGGGGCTGGCCCACCTGCCTCCATCCATCAAGCCACTCCCTAGCTACTTCTGGTGTGTCAAAGAACCATGTCTTTCCTTCAGCCACTATGCGCAATTTGGCGGGGAATAGCATAGAGTATGGTAGGCCCCTGTCTCGCAACGCCTTCTTCACTTCCGTGAACGATTTCCTTCGCCTAGCCACCTCCGCCGTGTAGTCCGGGAAAAAGGCCAAAGTCGAGTTCTGAATCTTTATAGGTGGAGAGACCCTTGCTGCTTGCAGAATTGCGTCCCTGTCGCGAAAGTTGAATAGTCTAGCTAGTACTGGTCGCGGGGTAGCCCCCGACTTAGCCGCTCCACCCGGGACCCTATGTGCCCGTTCCACAGAGAAGAAGTGGGAGAGGCCTTTAGGCTTCAGTTGGGTTTTAATTAGGTCTTCAATGTACAAGTCCATCGCGGCCTTACCTTCCGATTCCGGCAGGCCCAGGATGCGGACGTTGTTTCTCCGGGAACGCCCTTCCTGATCGTCGAGCTTCTCTTGCAGCTGTTTTGTGACTTTCTCCATGCGTTCCATGGCCACTTGCAGGTCCGAGGTATCCTCAACGAGCGACTTCGTGACTACCTCCACTTGGGACACTCTTTCCGTCATTTTCTGGAAGTCTGCTCTGAGCAGAGACACCTCGGAGGAAATGGAGCCCACTGTTGTTCGGACCTCGGTAAGGGTTTTCATGACGTCCTCCAAGGTTACCTTCGGGGTCCCACCCGGTTCCGAGGCCGCACCAGCAGAGTGGCGGCCGCCGCTTTGTGAGTGTCCAGACTGGTTGTACGCAAATTTATCCAGCTTCGCCTGGGTCGACGCACTCCTCGTGCCCTTGCCTGCCATGCTGTCGCGTTGATGGGGGTGGCAGGTAACTTCGGTCTTCGGGTCAGTGCTGTTCCGCGAGACCTGCAGTTTATCTGATCGCCAGGCAGTCCAATGCGTTCCCTACCAGGAGCAGGTGGCACCGTGCAATCGCCAAAGGGCCCAATCAAGCTGATACCGGTAGCCGGAGTGGTCGGTACGTCAGCCTGGGAGGCGGTTCTGCGCAGTTCAGTGCAGTGACGCGTCCTGTCTTCGCGCCCCCTGTAGCGCCACTGATCGCTGCTTTGCTGCTGAGGAACACCGGAGGTACCCCACGGGGCGCCCGTCAGCCCTCTCGCATGTCTGTAGGGTACGGGTGTTCATGCAGTAGGAGGGGGGGGGCGCCACCGCAGTGCTTCCCACGATGTCTTCCTTTCTGTCACCGGAGCCCAAATTGTTCCCCCGCTAAAGCAGGGCGCACTCCGGGTCTGTTATGGCGTGGGGGGACGGCGAGGCCCCCTTCTTAGAGTTCGCCGCACTATGGCTGTCACGGCACGGCTGGCTGCCCGACCTCCTGAAAATGGCGCCTCCCGGGGCTCCGAGATATCCCTACCGCCACTGGCGTTCTCGCTGGCTACAGGCAGTACCTGCAGGCACTCTAGCTCCTCGCCGTCCCTCCGGGATACGCAGGGGTGATCGCCAGGCAGGCGGTGCGCGCTGGTACCTTCAATGACAGGGACGCTTGCGGTCGGCTGTTCATACACCGCCCCGGCCGAGGATGGCAAACTTCCGCCCGGGCTCGCTGCTCACTGGAGGCCGGTGCGCTTGACCACACGCAGGCCGACGCTTACTGCTGCAGGATAAAGCAGTTCCCGGTGGCCGATCGTCACCGGGGTCGGATCTGGTTATGCCGCTCGGTTCCCCGAGTCGATGTCGCTCCTTCGAGCGGGCGCAGGATCGGATCAATATACGGATTTACAATGCAGGCCGGTTAGCCTGGAGGAGCTCCCGTTTTACACTGCCGCCATGCTCGGCAGTTGGCCACGCCCCTGAGGTATATGTTTTGGGGTGTTTGGGTATTTTAAGGGTTCAGATATAGTTTTGGGTTATGGGGTGGGTTTAGGGATAGGTATGGGTTTTTGGGTACAGGGGTATTTTTAGGGTTCACGGCTAGGTTTTGGGGCATAGGGGTATTTTTAGGGTTCAGGGGTAGGTTTGGGTTTTGGGGTACAGGGGTATTTTAAGGGTTCAGAGCTAGGTTTGGGTTACAGGGGTATTTTTAGGGTTCGGGGGTAGGTTTGGGGAACAGGGTTATTTTTAGGGTTCAGGGCTAGGTTTGGGTTTTGGGGTACAGGGGTATTTTTAGGGTTCAGGGGAGGTTTGGGGATACAGGGGTATTTTAGGGTTCAGGGGTGGTTTTGGGGTACAGTGGTATTTTTAGGGTTCAGGGCTAGGTTTGGGTTTTGGGGTACAGGGTATTTTTAGGGTTTAGGGGTAGGTTTGGGGTTTGAGGTACAGGGGTATTTATAGGGTTCAGGGCTAGGTTTGAGTTTTGGGGTACAGGGGTATTTTTAGGGTTTAGGGATAGGTTTGGGTTTTGGGGTACAGGGTATATTTATAGGGTTAAGATGGGTTAGTGTTTAAGGGTGTTGGGGTATTTTAAGGAGTAAGGGTGGGTTATGATTATGGGGTGCAGGGGTATTTAAAGGGAGCAGGGTGGGATTAGCACACGATATGAGACATGGCATGAAGGGCGGAACGTACCACACGCCCCCAGCACATCGCAGACACGCCCACAAGGGACTACTTTGTTGGTACGGTTCTTTTACCTTTAAAATGTATATGGTGGGCGTCTGCATAGCCTATGTCCTTCTGCTGCAACTGCCCTTTCCAACGCTGTATTGGGTGTTGCGATTGGTGCTGTGGTTCCTGAGATAACCCGCATCAAAGGTTTGGGCTCTCTCTTTATAGATAGATAAAAAACCACCACTCACTGTTTTCAGTCAACCCTCTTAAAAAACGGGGCCATGAGCTACATTTATTGAAATTTTCTGGGACAGCTGGTTAAAAACTGGGACCGTCCTGGCAAAACGGGGACGCCTGGTCACCCTAATAAAGGCATCATTTACAGAGAGACAGACAAAGGTACAGAGAGAAAGGCAGTGAGCGAAGGCAAGGAGATGGGGAAGATGACCAAAAGAAATGGGGAATTTGGAAAGAGAATAATATAGGGTAATATAAACACCTGAAATAGAAAGGTAGCGATAGAAAGAAAAAGAAAGCAAAATACGGGGCAAATGGAGGAGAGACAAAAGAACATTTAACAGAGGGGGCAAGACTAAAGCATATATCTAAACAGGTAAACAACGAAATGGTACCACTACAATACAGCAGAGAGATAATGGTAGAGTGGGTGAGGCCATTCCTGCAGCATGATGGAGTGGGTGCAGAAAGGAATACAGAGTTAAGTCTATGTGGGATTTATACATCACGATTCAAGCTACACAGCCATGGAGGGTGGTCCAAGAAAGGGGTTTATGGTGAGGAAGAGAGGGGCAAGGTAGGGTGGGTGCAGAGCACACTCAGTCAGAAGCAAGCATGGCATTACAAGGGGTCAAGGAGCGACGAACAGGAATGACACAGCAATATGGAGGGATAGTTTCTGAGTTGAGACTGCCGGGGCTTGATATCGAGATGCTTAGTGAAGGAAGAAGACCAAGAGGCAGAATAGGAAGGGCATAAGAACCGACATTGGTACTGGGTTAGGAGGAGGGGGGGCTGCATGGATGTGAGGGAGAACAGCTTCCTCTTCAGGTGGGTCTAGAGTGGATTACACCACAATGTTGTGTTGCTTCAAGAAAGAAGTCTTCAGTACTTCCCTTATGCAAAGGAGGGGAATAAGTGGGTCCATCACTGCAGCTGTGTAAGGATGGAAATTCTCAAGATGTCTTGAGTCGACCAGTTTTTTTTAATCCGGATTTTTGCAGTGCAGTTGTCAACCTACTGCTAACAGTATAAAGTGGGCTTTGGGCCCACCACTTTCAACTATTGGCTTTCTTCGACAGACTCTTAACCTTTGGGTGGAGACGGTATCAATAAAGTCGTGGCTCACGCTAGTGGAGATTCATCGCTCACCTAATGTCACTGGCTGGGTGTATCCTTCTGCCTTCACTCGAGTGCTTGCATTGAACTGCATGAGGGACTACTTCACAATAAAGCCCCCTGTCTGATCCTGCTGGCTCCCTCGAGCAGCGCTCTAATGTGCCAATACCGCAAGTGCATTAATTCTAGCACAACTGTCTTTACAAATTCTTGTTTGAGAAGAGGCTTGACGCACCATATTTTTAAATATTGAATTGTACCTAGTAACAAGGGTGAATTGATGTTATGAATCAAATTGGATAACAGTGCATAGTAGTGTTTTTTAATCTAGGTTTAAATGTGCTGGCCTACCCTCTTTACTTAAGGGCTTTGTGTGTTTTTCCCTATATCTTCGAGCAAGTTTTCTAAAATGTGCTGAAATTGTTGGGATTGTTTTCTTTGTGATCGTGATGTTGGAGATCTTCATAGTAGAGAAGAAAAGATAATGTCGAACTGAAATGGTTTGGTTTATGAAAAACTCTGCAAATTATCACTTTTGCTCGTCTTTTATTAATACAAGTCCATGATTCTTTCAGCATTTAAAATCACTTTCAAGGTCTGTTTTTGCTCCATTCAGTCCATCACTAAAACAGTTCAGCTTGGATCTGATAACCTTTCTTTTTCAAGTTGATCTTGTAGATTTATTATGTCTGTTGCAAGCAGGGTGCACATTCCTCAATTTTGTTTTTCAATGTCCGCAGTTTTTCAGATTAGTAGAGCATTAAATTGCGGTCTCTTTTATTGGCGCTATAACACAAAACAAACCTAATGCTTTGTCTTATTGCGAGAGGAGATGGGAGATGTGATGAAGAGAGATCTACTTTAATGTTGTAGGGAGTGGGTTCACCATACAATTCAATCATTTCCCTCTAAACATCAAAAGTTAGGCTTTGTAGGTACTTGACTCAAGATTAGCTTTCTCAGTAGTGGTATAGTAACTTTAAGAGGAAGAAAGAGATCACAAGTTGATCAACCAGTCAAGTGTCAGGAGCAAAAATCCAGGTTTTGCAATGAGTATGTTAAGAATGGCACCTCTAGAGCTTCCAACAAACTGCAACAGATCATGATCATTTAGGAATGATTTAAGTCTTCAGCTATTTTTGAGCTCTCCCTAGTGAGAGACACTAGGGCTGCGAGCGCTTTTATCTGGATTCGACTTGCTGGAATATTTACTGGTGATATTGTGTTTTAAACTGTAAAGACAGCATTTTTTAGGAATTTCACCTGGGGGTTCTAAATAGAAATTTTAATTGGGGAATTTAACCAGGCACACTGACATCTCTTTCACACGCTCATACCCCTTTCCTCTGCCTCGCCCAGCCGTCTTGTGTCATTTGCGGTTGGCGGCGGTGGGCACCATTTTAGGTAGGGTTGGGGGTGCGCTCCAGTCGCGCCGCCCTCCCACCCTCCTCACACCCTATATAATGTGCATTCCGGCCAGACAGCGCAGCGGGCTGGCGCAGCGGGCGCGCCGGATGCGCACCGAAGCCGCGCCTAAGCCAAGCCCGTCTGCGACCGGACACGGCCCAGGGCCCCAACCCCTGGCCCGGATGGTAGAGTCACCTGGAGCAGGAGTGAATTAGTAAGTTTTTCCTCTATTGAATGCTCTCCTGGCCATCACAGCGTAAGGGTAGAGGAGAATGAAGGGTGTAGTTACTGTCAATTCCGCTTCAGCACGGTGCCAGTAAACAATAGGGCTAACAACTCCTCACTGTCCTGTGGCCTTATTAACGTGAGATCGCTTAGCTGTCATAAACACGATGTACATGACCTTCTCATTGATAAACATCCTGATCTGCTGTTCATTACAGAAACCTGGCTTGACGCCAACTCTGATCCAGATATCATTCAGGCTTTACCAGATGACTATCAGATGGTACGCCTGGACAGACTGGTAGGCAGAGGAGGCGGAATTGCGATCGCCTTTAAACAGCAATGGGCCTGTAAACTAGAACCAGTTAATCTGGCAGGATGTGAGGCGGGTGTCTTCACCATTACAATCAATGGTAGCATGACTGTTAAAGGTCTGTTAGTTTATCGCCAACCGGGACCAATGTCCAGATTCAAAGGCAATCTCCTAGAGTGTGTCACAGAAGCAGCAATAAGGAGGGACAAGTTTCTGTTTTTAGGAGATTTAAACGCACACCTGGAAGACCCACTAGACAAAGGAGCGGTGGAGTTCCTGGAAGAACTTCACACCCTACAGCTAGAGTTAAAGGGGCAGCTCCCAACACACAACCGTGGGCACCTACTAGACCCTATATTTGCCAATTGGGAGGATGTTTTGGTTGCACCCCCAGTGCCCCTGCCCTGGACAGATCATTTTTTTGTTCCATTCGTTATTCAACTGTCCAAGCATACAGTTATCGCTCCCTCCCCTCTCAACTACCCTCGACGCAGGTGGGCAAGATTCTCCCTGCTAGAATTCAATAAGGCTCTCACCGGGGAAGGGCCGCCAGGAGGCAATGACGTGGTAACGGCAAATAAACTGCTCAATGATCGCATCACGGCTGCTCTGGATTGTACAGCCCCTTTGGGCCGGTCAACTAAAGGTGTCCACAGACAAAGAACTGCTCCCTGGTTCAGCAAGGTGCTGCGCTGCGCCAAAAGGGACTGTAAACGAGCAGAAAGACAATGGAGAGTGGCATACGTTGACCGGCTGTAGGAGACTTATCTCACCAAGAGACGCATCTATCATAACAAAATCCGGATAGAAAAAGCCACATACTATGCAGACAGAATCCATGGGGCAGAGAATTCTGCCAGGGAACTGTTTAGCATATATAAGTCCCTAGCCACCCTTAAAACCTCTACTCACGACGTAGACCACTCAGTAGCAGCATGCAATCGCATTGCCTACTACTTTGGTGACAAAGTGTCTAAGATCTACTCTGCTTTTCCCCGATACACCACCTGTAGCGGATGAGCCTGTAGATCTAGTAGGAGACGGAGCCGATCAAAATCTGCTACTTAAATTTCACTATCCCCTCAACGGAGGATTTAGTTAAAATTTGCAGGTCTGTTAAATCTGGCTCCCCTCGACATCCGGCATCCCCAAAAAGGTTGAGTGACAGTTTGGAGACACTCGAACCCTATATCAGGCACTTGCTAGATGTCTCCTTCCATTCTAGTTCTATACCCGAGGATTGGAAACAGGCTGTGGTGCTTCCCCTCCGCAAAAAGCCCAACATTAGCTTTGAGAAGTTGGACAATCTACGTCCCATCTCTCTGCTGCCATATTTCTCTAAGGTAGCAGAGAAGGTGGTTAACAAACAGCTAATGAAATATGTGGAGGAAAACAACCTTCACCCAACCCTCAGGCAGGGTGCAGATGAGGGACAAACCATGGCTTTAATCCTCTTGGACCTCAGCGCGGCGTTCGACACAGTAGCACATTCCATCTTGCTACAGTGTCTGAACAGAGGGGGGGTGAGAGGGACAGCGCTGAAATGGATTTATTCATTTCTTACAGGTCGGGGCTTCCAAGTGAGGCAAGGTGATCAGTACTCTGAGCGAATCACTTTGGACCAGGGGGTGCCGCAAGGTTCGTCCCTGAGTCCAACACTTTTTAACCTTTATGTTGCCCCGATTGCCTCCTTAGTAGAGAGTCACTGCCTCCGAATGGTGTCGTATGCCGAAGACACGCAGATGGTTATCTCCCTGTCGCGTGCACCCGGTCTCTCGGCGGACATCTTCAGAGCTTGCATGCAAGATCTAGCTGCCTGGATGTCCGCCAATTGTCTCAAGCTCAACGGAGGCAAGACCGAGGTCCTGGTCGTGGGGGGTTGCCAATCTGCGTGGACGTCGGCATGGTGGCCGTCCTGCTTAGGTCCAACACCTATCCCCTGCCAGAAAGCAAAGAACTTGGGCATATGGTTTGATACTGACCTTACCTTTGGCCCTCAGATCAACCGGGTGGTTGGATCATGCTTCGGGACCCTTAAAAGTCTCAGGAAGGCATTAATGTTTTTACCTGTGACAGCCCGTCACACCCTGGTGCATGCACTAGTCACATCAAAGATGGACTATGGCAATCTTCTCTATTTAGGGACTTTGGAGAAGAATTTGAGCCGCCTACAGGTTTTACAGAATGCCGCTGCCCGACTAGTGCTTAGACTACCCAGAAGAGCCGCATCTTCAGCGGCCCTCCGTTCGTTGCATTGGCTTCCGATCAGAAGCAGGGTAGAATTCAAAGCACTATGTACGTGCCATCGGATCATCAACGGGAGGTCCCCTCTCCCTTTGAAAGGACTGCTGACATCTTACGAGCCGTCCCGCCCCCTGAGATCTTCCGGCTCAGGACTCCTGGCTGTCCCTAAAGTGTCTAGAGCACGGATGGGCGGAAGATCCTTTAGGTACCTTGCAGCCTCTAGATGGAACAAATTACCTATGGCATTGCGATTAGAACCATCAGAATCAATCTTTAGAGCTAAGCTTAAAACTGCACTATTCGCACAGTAAGATATTCTGCTCTGTAGGCTCCTGTAATTTCTGCTCCTCAGCGCGGGGACACGCCGTTGAGCGTCACCAAGCACTTTATAAAACCCCCTAAATAGAAGTACTGAGTCAATCCATGATCATTTAGGAATGATTTAAGTACTGAGTCAATCCAAGCATCCCAGAAAGATACTGTTTTAGCTACAAGTTGCTTATCATGTAATCTTTACATTGTCACCCGACGGGTGGTAGATAATGTGGAGTCTTGCACGGTCTTGATGGTAAAGATCCGTTCATAGAAGGTAAAAGTCAAAAACACATATGTTTATTTTTTGCAACTCAAGACGGTCCTAAAGTTTAAAGAGACTCCACTGCCAACCTGTCCAGTCCTATGAGCTAGTATTCAGGGCGAACAAGACAGCCCATAGGTGGTTTGGAGGTGAGCGAGCACCAGGTTTGTGTTAGCAACCAGAAGGTGTTTATGCTTGGTGAGGAGTCCGCTATCTCAGTGCTAAATACTACTGGTGATTTACAGTTAGGAAGAGCAGAGTATGGTATTACCTCAAAGTCCTCCTTTGTGTATGCTAACTGGGAGGTTCTAACATGAATGAGGTTTTGCTTGTTAGCTTATCTCCGAAAGTGTGCGACAAACTGTGCGTGGCTGTGGTAGTTCTGGCTTTCATGATGGCCTCTATAGGGTTACTACAAGATTTCCAATAACCGAATTCCTCTGCATTTTCAAGTCAGTGGGAATTGTAATTGCCATTATAGAAAGTCATTTTAGAACTTACAATAGTAGTTCTAGGAAAGCTTAGCAAGTAAAGAGAGCATTTTAGCAATTTTGTCACAGGTGGGAGAGGTGTGGCGTGCAGCAGCCAGAGCGGCTGACTCCGGAGTACGGGGCTCACGGTTTGATTCCCAGCTCCAGCTCAGTTTAGCATCATGTGACTCCGGGCAATAGCTCTCTTAATATCCCTGACAGCCCCCAGCGCCTGGATACTCTTTGGGGTGATAAGTTGCGCTTTACACAATGGAATTATTATTAATTTGGATCTTAATTATGTTAATGTAATTCATTAAAGAGTATTGTCGCCAAATGTCTCCTGGCTCTAGCAGTATAGGCAGAGATCAAAGCAAAAGCCACCATTAGCAAAAAAATATATATATATGCAAGTTTGTAAGATCCATTCTGAAAGGAAGATGGTTTGAAAAAAGCTGGAGTTCGATCAGAAACTTATTCCAGAGGGTAGGGGCACATAGTGATAAAAGTACAGCAACTTGAACGAGCCTTACAGAATATGGAGAAGGAGCAGGGTAGAACAATGAGATCCTTCAGGATACTGTCTCTGCAAATGATTGTGTCTCCACAAACCATTGGTGATAAATGTTGGTGTCTTGCCATACGAGGCACGATGACCTAAACAGAGAGTTGTAAAAAATGCCTCACTGATGGATTGGAATCCTTTAAATAGACGTCCGAATGGTGGTGGTGGGACTGAAATGAGAAGTTTATATTCAAGTATAGACTAATACAGTAATTCTATCAGTATCCCACTGTTGACTCAACTGCCATGCGTCTGTTCTCCAACTTTATAGGGCAGAAACGTGTGAAGCCATTGAAGATGGAACTGCTTGATGAGGAGACAGCTAACGCCTGGCAATCCATTTGAAACAAGGGGTCAATTTTACCCATAAACCTTTGACCACCCTGGAAGGATGTGGACAGGGACCAAAAGGTGGAAGCAAGTAGGATTGGTTCCTCTGCTTACCAGTCCGAGCCAGAGGTAAGAATTTCAGTCTTGAACATGTTGAGTTTGATAGAAGACAGGCTCGCCCAGTTACGGGCATCAATAAGACATTTCTGCAGAATATGAACATCTTTTGTGTGGGAATTCAATTTAGATAAAAGTAGTGTTGTCTACAAAGATCAGTTTGTAAGATCTAACACTGACCTCTAATCTGATATGTCTGAGAAACAAATAAGTGCCAATTTCAGACGAGGTGTTTAGGCGACGTTTCTCACAGCCATAAAACCACACACTGGTAAGCAAGTCATCAAAAAAAGACATACGTGGCAGCACAGCGTGTGGGTCGGGTTCGCGCGGCGATCAGACCCTGACATAAGTGGAAGTACGAGAGAGCCTGACGTCGGTATTTTCACTATTTGCCTTTGTCCAGTGCCTCCCTCTACACTCTGTGGTAAGGCCCGGATGGGTGTCTCTACGGGACCCTACACATTGCTGATGAGTGGAAGTTGTTGCGTGGGGTCTCCTCGATCGTTACAAAGGGCATCGTTGGCATGGAACTTGGTCCATGGACTCATGGAGTGTTCGGGGATTCCATCGAATGTGCGACTTGTGGTGACTCCTTTGTTGCCCGTTCCCTTGTGACCGACATCGTCGTGTAACCCAGACAAATTGAACTGCCTGAACCGGACTTTGTCTTGCTGCATGGGATGCGGTTGTGGGCTGTGAACGGCTGTGACATGTGTCGTGTCCTGGCGTATTGCAAGAGTTCCTGCCCTTCTTCGGATATCCTTGTTTATTGTACTTTTGGTGTTTTGTTGACTACGCATTGTGCGGACTGGGACACGTCTCTGATTAAGGCCGGATGGGGCTGGGTTACAAAATGGTGATCGTATCCTTCAGTTGCTGAAAGGGGGGGCCCTCATTGAGGTTGGGTGACTGGGTGAGCTGGCGGGGCGCTTACTGTTCTGATTCGATAGGTGCCTTGGATATTTTGCAGCAGCGCTGATGTACCTGTAAGCTACGCGGGGGGAGGGGGGGGGGGCCCTGTACCTGGGAACCCCCAATAATTTTTTTTTCTTTTCTATTTTCTTCTTTTATATTTTCCCTTTCTTCTATATTTCGGTTCCGTACACCGGGCGACAGGCACGCTGTTAAGGGGGTGGCCGTAGCCATTGGCAGAGGTGCAGGGTGGGGGGTTAGGGGAGGGGTACTATTGTTAATTCCTTTTTATGTTTCTAGGGCCTCTTTCTTATCCTTTGTCTCTCTTGGCTTTTTTTTCACTTTTCCTCCTTTTTATTTCTTTTGGGAACGGTGTAATAGGCTGCTCTCTATACGTCCTAGTGGTACGGATTACAGGGGTGGATGTTTCTATAACGTTTTTATGTTGCAGCGGGCATATACTGTATTGGTGGGCGAATTGTATTGCTCATTGTTTATCCTGCTTAAGGTGCGTCGACACCAACGTCCTGCCTGCAGTAGTCCTGACTGTAAATATCCTGATGACCCCTTGCTTTTGTATTTTTGGATTAGTGCGGCATCAGATCCTGTTCCTTCATAAAACTTGAAAAGAAACCTCTTTTATCCTGGTACCAATATGGCACAGAGAATATCCTGAGTTACAACGGGGCGTTCGGGAGGCGGGTTGATGCACTCTTATGGCTTGATTGATTTGCTCTGCCCGACTCTGTATTACTGGCCGGCTGTGATGGTTTTAGGCCCGGTTTTGTAACTGCTTTATGCATCAATAAAGGTTTTAAAAAAAAAAAAAAAGACATACGTTCCGATCTCACTTGACAGCAACTGGGAGGTGGACGGCAGCAAGAGAGACAATATCACCGGGTGACCCGGCGGAGCATCATTTCACGCGAGACCCTTATACACCTCTTCCAACGCCCTCTGTGACACCCCAAGTATTGAGTTAGTGAGTTATTAGTTTGGTGCATTAGTCCCTCTGCCATGAGAAGGTGCCAAAAGACAAACATGGCAGGGGTTGGCGAGAGGACTGCTGCTGCACGTGAACTGGTCCAAAAGGGAGAACTGAGTATCCTTTGCCGTTTATATTCTGCAAAGTGGAGTATGAGAGGAATATTATTTAAACTCCTTACACGGTTCTAGATACATCTGAAACAGAAGCGTCCATCATAGATCCAGGACAGCCAGATGTTCAGAACACTCATCGCGTGGCTGCTTACTATGTAGACTGGTTGCATGCAAATGCATTTCTCTGACAAATCCTGAAAATCTGGCAAGAATCCGGCTCTTCTGGACTTACGATGGACTTGCATGGTCTAAACAATGTCTGAGGAGTTATTCAATAGGAACCTGTTTTGCTGAGTGAGTTTCAACAATATGTAAATATTTGGTTCTGAAAGCATAGCATATTACACATGCCTTAAAGTGAGGCAACCTGCATACTTAACTACACATGCGCAGTGCGCCCAAGATCAAAAAACACATGCAGCACACCATCAAACAATCCCCAAAAGTGCCTCTTTATGGCACCTTTCAGGATGGGAGTGGTGTAAGTAAGCCTCTGCCGCCGGATCCTGTCGATGCAGAACCACCACACATCTGCGACATTATTTTTGCAGCCATAAATTATTTTCAACGACTTCAAAGGCTACACCACCCACCCGTCGAGGGAAAAGGATGCAATGCACGTCATACACAGAGCTCACATGGTCCCTGCACAGGAGATCCCAATGGCATTCCTGCACATCTTGCAACAACGTCTGCAACATTACAAGCATGACTACTTGATTTATGCATTAAAAGGAAGACCTAATGATGTGGCATAGTTTACTAAACTATGTGGCTAAGGAAAGGCAAATTGTGGGGCCCATTCAATGGCTATTTTGGCATATTAAAACACTTCGATACTAAAGGAAGCCCGGTGCAGTAGAAAATAGACATCTTAATTAATGATTCTGTCTTTAATAGACGTAGAGGAACACGATTTAATTAACACCAGCCTTTCTAGCTCCCAGTAAAACAGTTTGTGATAATCATACACCAGTGCACACAACAAGAAAGAAGCCTATGTGTGCACGCATCTAGTAATTAATAGGGTGGCGTTTAGGCCTGCGAATACCAATTCTTTTTTAAAAGGGTCTCATCAGTTCCAGATTTAACGTGAAACAACAAATTACGGCCTCTGGGGTCGCTTCTTTTCGCTAAGTACCACGTCTGCCGAACAGCACCGTAAAGTGCATGTTTATTATGGATGTCAAACATCTGAAGACACCATGATCCAGTGCTTTCCACTTTAAAAAATATGCCAAACGCCTGCGTTTACCTTTTAAATACTTCTTACTTGGTGAAAGGTGCCTGTGGAATTATTTTCCACCATGTTTTATTTACAGTTAAGTTTTTGTTTCCTGCTGCAGTGTAAAGCCACTCCCCCAAGCCTGTCAACTGGGCGATAGTAACACCATCTTATCAAATCTGTTGCTTCTTGAAAGAGTGATCTCACAACTCAAAGGCGAGCAGTTAAAGTATCTGGATAAAAATGTTTGTCTCCATCGTGAACGAGAAACGTTTTGCAAAAATATGTTAATTACCCAGCAGATAAAGCTTTTCATGGGAAACGCAGCAAATCCTTATTAATGTGGAATAAACATGCAGCATTGAGAATATCTACTGGCCTTGGTTGCAATTAACAACTTCATGCCTTTTGACTCAAAATGTAGGTCCTGAAAACAAGCAATAAATTGCATGCGTGGCTGTCTCAAATGCCGAGCAGCCCCCCCCCCCTCCCCCCGCTGCAAGGCGCCATATTGGTTTTCCATGAACTTCATTTGTACAAGTACATTAAAAGTATTTTTGCCTGACTGGATAGAAAATGGCACCTTTCCAGTCAAAACATGGTCGCTAACACATTTAACCTGACAATCGATCAACCCTTCAAGGTATTCTCAGCTTTTCTGAGCCTCAGCTCTGTTGGAAAATATTCCACTTGCATGGGCTATCTCCAGCATACCTTATGACTTGTCCGTGCATCTGCTCGACACATGGGGTGCCACATCACCATGCCCTGCCTAATATGGAACACAAGTGAAAAGCAGGAGCTCTACTTAGAGTAAATACTCATTCATATCCTGTAGGTGCCACAAATGTCATCTTGTGACACAGGGAGCAGTTCCACAGTTCATGACCATGAGTGGCTTTTACCATCTGGGACCAGTACAAACTGAAGCAGGGCTCAGGCAAATGATGGGAATATGCGAGACCGCTCTTCACGTAAAGTCTCACCATTGCACGAGCCCTCCAGTCCCCAACCTGCCCTAGCAGTCCCCTGTAAGACAGACTTGGACTATGTATACCCAGGCACTACGGTTCCATCCATCCAAGCCAAAGATGGTTGAGTCAATTCAATTGCTGCTGTGCAGGAGTGCACATGTGCTGATTTATGCCCCTAGCCTGGTGTGGCGTGGTAGGAAAACATGTCATTAGGGTGCGGGTTTCCACTGAGACTCCAGTGCCTGAACTCTGAGTGACCGCACTCTGTTGCAAGTCTATCCAGCCCTCCCCATTCACCATTTGTTATTGGCAGTGAGTGTGGTCTATGCGAATACCAGTTAACCAATGGCTACCTGAACATAAGGTGGCAAATGCATCTGACATTAATGGTAACTGTTAAGGGGGTAAGAATACAGGGATCGGACGTGTGAATTATACCACCACCGCCCTACTACCTACAAGTGCAAGTAACCTCTCTCTTTCCATACAGGCAAGCCTACCTCTTGCAACACCAAAACAGAAAAATACATTAAGTTAACTGAGCCGTGCCAACATCTATTTTTTTTAAAGGGAGAATGCATTTTCCGCCCAGCCCAAGAGGCATTCTCAGACTGAACTGTAACCATCAAGTAGCCATGTGGCAGAACTCACTACATGCAATTTATTCCCACCCTGCCTCCACAGAGGGCTGAAATTCAGCGCTGCTCTGCACTTCCAGCAGTCTCAATTATCCGTTTTAAAGCCACAGTCTTCAAATTGGAGCCAAGGCCAGGAAATATAGGGTAAGATCAAGGCAGGCGGATCCTGTGAACGACTGATAGGGCTGGTGTTGCGCCAGTGCCTTGCACGACTGACACCACCACACCAGCCTTCGAGGCACTAGGCTGCCAAAAAAAAACCTCTTACAATCCACGTCAGCCAGTCAGCCTCCGGACCACAGGCCTGTAAACCGTCATTCGAATTTAAGAGCAGAATCAAACAAAATAGCTAAAGAAAACAAGGAAGGAAATTTACTGCTGCGCAAACCAATTAAAATTAAGCACTCTATTAATGAATTCCTGAAAAACAAAGTTTTACGTAAGTACTTCTAGCTCGTGCCCTGGGATCGTTTTAGCAGAAGTTACTTTGAGTCATGCATTCACCCCTCATCTCCACAGTAAGAGTGGACTTTATTTATAAGGCTCACGTGTTGTGCAAGCACTTTGGCAGACTAGTATGAGACGGGAAGGAAGTTCGGGGGGGGGGGGGGACTCTGTCCATGCAAAGGATGGGCTGAATAGGCAAGTTTGTAGAAACTGATTGAATGCTAAGGTTTTTGGTTGTCACAAAGTATCCTACTAACGGTGTATCAGCCTAGGGAATAAGCCCAGGTTCATGGAGGACTGACGTTAAATTTTGGTGCGTCTGTAAACTCTGTAGTATTCAGAGTACATGCCCACATTATGTTGATTGTAGATTTAGTGTCTTCAACTCAACAAGTGGGTCTGTGATAAGGATAGATCCAGAGCCTCTAGGAGTGACCTTAACAGATATGACCAGTGCCCTCTACTAGTGAGAGAGGGTCCGCACATAGAGACAAAGTGGCATTAAATAAAAAATACAAAAAAACCCCCAAAAGGCCAGCAATTTCCTCATGAATAGATCACTGTGGTTACAGCACCTAGAAACCACAGATGTGTGTGATGACGCACTATAAAAATAAATTATTATTACTGTGTCACATAAAGATAAGGGGATAAAGTGCGGCTCACTCACACAATCGTGTTTTGAGGCAGAGGAGTGCTGTTTGGAGATAAAGCCTGGGACAGTTGTCTCCATGTGGGACAGTTGAAATCTGTGTGGCTAAGCAGAGCCCTCTAAACCGGACTATCGGCTAGGGATTGTAATATTCGAGGGGATGGTGTCCATAGTACTGCCTTCTGTAATGATGGACCCTTAGTGCTGTCTCAGAGCACCGCCCGGATGACCAAGCAGAGACTATTGTACTAGCTCGTGCATGTCGATTCACACAAGCACAGGATTTATTCACAAAATTCACCTCTTGCCCAATTAATTTGATTGCATTAACATGTCCAGCATCTACTTGGATTCACCTTTCTGTGAACACCTTACATGCCTGAAGCAGTCAGAATATTTTACAGAAGTAGTGTGGTAACAGGATTCCAAATTGAAATATTCAAGGGCACACGAAGGGACAGAGTGTCCCGAAATGCATTGGGCACCCGTCACTTTCATTGTATTGATCTTTGCTGCCTTAGTTAATTCCGAATTTGTTGCTAAGAAGTTCGAATATTTTGATGATTAATGACTTTGGGCACCATGAAATGCTAACTGTTTAACCAGTAACAATAAAAACAATATGGTTTGATTACATTTTTGATTTGTACAGATTAACGGATGATTTTGTAACAAAATATTTCATTTGAGGCGGTGCACACCCTGTCCAAGTCACCTTTGCGACTTGGCTCACCATTATTGATAAGGTGGGATTATTGAGGCAATAATTACTAGGGTGGAGCACACCGATCGTGTTGAGCTACAAAGTATATTTTTTATATATTGTTGATCCCACGGAGTGCGCAATCAACATATCACATAGCTGGAATCCACTCTGACATGCTTGAAGTTTCATCCCAGGTATCGTCATTCATAGCTTTTGCCACAAAACCAATGGCTACAACACCGAAAACCACCTGGTGTTAGATTTGGCAATGTCTATAGGCCAATAGGTACTTTAGCAGGTTTCTACAAGAGTAATTCCAAGTAAAGTGGGTCCCATCCGGAACTGGGGGCATGCAGTCCGCACACAAAGGGTCCATACAATAAGAACTGTTAACACTCCTTTATGGAGGTCAAGTCACTTTCCAAAGAGTTGGTTTAGGAAAGCACTCAATCCCTTTTTGGGTTCAGATTTTGGAAAAAGTTTCTTCTTACACTCTGGCCTTCCCGCGTCTCAATTTTTGGAACCGTCTACTGGCCATGAGTCAGACATAACGATTTAAATGTGAATGTATTCATCATAGGTCATCATCTTTGTATTAAAGATGCAAATCCCATACATTCTATCCGACTTACCCAAGCCACACAGGAGCCAGTTTCCGCTAACCTGCACGTGGACAGCTACAAACTAGCACTCTTATCACAGACACGGATCCCCAAAATTAACGAACCGCAACACGCGTTTCATTCATCTCTAATCAGAGGCCTGGGAATCCTCTCACGTGGAGAAGGTTTAGTGCTTCCGGTAAATGTCACTGGCCGCCCTCAGCCCACAGGGACACCCCACGGGCCTCCCGCACCCATTGCATTCCGAAATGTAAATCGCCAACGTATTTAAATCTCGGCACGAGTATGTAAAACGCATCATCTCCTGGGCCGTGGCGGAGCTGGGCTTCAAACAGCCAACGGTATTTGTTATGCAGGTGTTCGTTAACCTCTGACCCTGCCCTCTGCGCGGGGGCAGCCCACACTCCGCTGCCGCGCGGCAGCACTCTCCTGGCAAATCAGAGGACGCCTTTTGTCAGCTCACCAGAGGTCAGTGCTCGCGCCGCCTAAACGCCATTTTGGATGTTGTCAGAGTTGTGCGTGTTCGCGTGCGCACCATTTCCAGACACTTTGTTGCCTGGGCACGTGTTGTATCTGTACCTGTTATTTCTAATTCTATGACGTGTACTGTATTCCATTATGACACATACCGCATTCCATGTTCTATGTTTGAGCTCTGCTGTCGGGTCATTCGATTCCGTGACTTGGACACGACAGCATTGCTCTTCCTTAGCCTGTTCTTGTGGGTTTATATTATTACAGATTTATTCTTAATAAATCTTCTACTCAAACTCCTGCCTTGATATGTTGTTATTCCTGTAGAAATACAACATAAATATGGCGACGATGGATTGGGATCTTGGAGATAACTTTATTTGAAAATTATTTTTTGGGCAGTTCGAGTTTAATTTGAAATACCCACCGAGAAAAGACTCAATTTTTCAAGAAAGGAAGAAATTAATTACAGCGACTATTTTCATATGGTAAGATCAATTTACCAACTTATTAACGTCGCTAAGCTAAATTCGTTTAAAAGTTACCTGAATTCCGTTTGAAATCGTTGGGAAACGAGCGCGTGTGAAGAGGGGCGAGCTGAGAGCAGAGCGTCATCAGGAACTGAGCGCGAGAGGAGAAGAGCGAGGAAACTCTGTGCGCGAGTTCAAAACAGCTCAGTTACACTCTGTCATCACGCAAGGTCAAGCAACGTGACACCACGCAGCGGCCATTTTGATTCACTCGTAAACAAAGGGAAACATCACCGGTTAAAAAAACGAGCAAGTTCTTTTCACATATCAAAAGAAGATAGTCGATGGTAATATTAATTTATTTATAAATCGGATCATTTTTGTTTTCGATATCTGAACTTAACTCTTTAAAAAAAAAAAAAAAAAAAAGAATGTTTTTTTTTTTTTTGATAAAAGATAATAGAACAGCTATAAGGTAAATTTATTGACTATGGCTTACCAAATTCAACCTTATCAAATAAATCCTTTCCTACAGAATGCTGGTAAACCACCAGTTAAATGGGAACAGTGGCATAAATCTTTTGAAAGCTATCTTATTGCAATAGATGGTAAAGATTATACAAAGGAGAGGAAACAAGCTGTTTTATATGGACTCTTAGGTGATGCTGGAAGAGAAATCTTTGATAATATGCCTGAAAGTGAACCACCACCTGGACAGTTCATTCCTTGGGATGAGTACACTGAGGCTGTAAAAAGATTGGAAAAAAGATTTAAAGAACAACCAAATATAATGGTAGAAAGGCATGGATTTAATAAGAGAAAACAATTACAAGATGAGAGCATTGAAGACTATCTTTCTTGTTTGCGTATTTTAGCTTCTAAGTGTGAATTTGGTGACATGCTCGATACTTATTTAAGAGATCAATTAGTCTTTCACTGTTATTCAAACAAAGTTCAAGAACGTCTTCTAGCATGCAGGAATCCCACTTTAAATGAGGTCATCGACATCGCTATTGGTATTGAAAGGTCTTCAGTTTCTGCTAAAGTTATATCTGGAACAAGCAATGCGGAACCTGTATGCTCTATAACAAATAAGAGTAAGTTACAAGACTTTAAAAAAGAAAAAGGATCCATTTCTACAAAAAAGAATATAGTTTGTTATCGTTGTGGTTCCAAAACTCACATCGCTAATAATCCTATTTGTCCGGCACATGGAAAGAAATGTGCGAAGTGTAGGAAAATTGGACATCTTGAAAGTGCATGCAAAACTATTTTTAAAAATAGAAATGTTTCACATACTAGTGTAAATGCCTTAGATGACATGGAAGAAGATATTGGTAACCTTGTTATTAATGTTAATTTAGAAGACTCTGATATTACATTCAAAGCACCTTTAGGCGAAGCCTTTATTCATGGTGTTAAATTAGAAGTAATGGCAGACTCAGGGTCACCAATAACCATTTTAGATGAAATGACTTATGCCAATTATCCTTTTCCTAGTAAACTTTCTGTTGCTGATGTTAATCCTAAAGCGATTGGTGGACAATTCCTCAGAATATTGGGATACTTCACTGGTTTAGTTGAACTGCTAGGTAGAGAAATTACAACAAAAGTTTATGTGGTTGAAAAAGGCAAAGATATTATTGGTTGGCGTGATTTAGGTAAGATGGGCATTATGTTGAAACCTGGCAGTGACACTCCTATTATCCTTGGTGAGATTCCTATAGCTTCTATAGATATCTGCAGAGAGAAAGTATTTTATAATAACCTAGATTCTATTCTTAGCAAATACAAAGAAGTATTTGAAGATAGAATCGGTTGTGTGAAGGGTGTTGAGCATGACATTAAGTTAAAGGACAATGCTGTACCTATTATACACAAGGTCAGAAATGTACCATTGAGTGTGCGAGCAGAGTTAAAAGAGCATTTGGATGGTCTATGTAAAGATGGAGTAATTATACCTACAGATTCCTCTGAGTGGGTTTCTGCAGTTGTATTGGCCAAACGAAAAAATGGTAAGTTGCGCATGTGTGCAGATTTGCGCTCTCTGAACAAAAACATTTTGGTGGATTGTCACCCATTGCCATTGATTCAAGAGATGCTTATGGCAATAGGAAATTCTACTCATTTTTCATTAATAGACTTAAAATCAGCCTACCATCAGGTTGTTTTGTCAAAGAGATCACAAGATCTTACTACTTTTGTTACTCCCTTTGGTGCCTTCAAATATACGAGACTCCCTTTTGGATTAGCTTCTGCAGCAAGTGTATTCCAGAAGCTAATGGATTCGTTATTTGGAGACATCAAAGGGGTACAAGCATTTCAGGATGACATACTCATTTTTGGAAATGGAGTCGAAGACCATAATAAAACTCTTGACAAGGTCTTAAACATTTTGAGTAAAAGGGGAATGACTGTGTCAAAAGAGAAATGTAGTTTCTTAGTTCAGGAATTAGAATATTTAGGGCACTCTATAACTAAAGAGGGCATTAAACCAAAAAAGAACCTGATTGATTCCATCATGCTTGCACCTGCTCCAATTGATAAAGACTCTCTTAGATCTTTTTTAGGATTAAGCGAATACTATGCACGTTTTGTGCATGGTTATGCATTTGTGGTGGAACCTCTCAGGTGTTTAACGAGGAAGAATGAAAAGTTTGAATGGTCTCTTGTCCATGATGAAGCATTTAACAAAGTCAAGGATATGATTAAGAATGCACCAGCTTTGAAACCATTTTCTTGTGGTGTTAAGTGTGTTGTTACCGTAGATGCTAGTTGTGTAGGTCTTGGTGGAGTTCTCACACAGTTTGTGGATGGAAAAGAAAATACCATTGCCTTTATTTCGAGAACCTTAACTACAGCTGAGACCAATTATAGTACCATAGAGCGTGAGGCTTTGGCTTGCTCATGGGCGGTCGAAAAGTTCAGGTGTTATTTATGGGGAACTCGTTTTGATCTTGTTACAGATCATAAACCCCTCATTTATTTGATGAATGGGAATGGTACAGGCCATGCAACTTCAAGACTAGTTAGGATTATCTCTAGGCTACAAGAGTATAATTTTGACGTTAAACACATCTCAGGAGGAGCAAATTTTAGGGCAGACTGTTTGTCAAGAATTCCTCTTGACAATCAGATTGGATCCTCTGACGTTCTTGATGATGAGTGTGTTGTAGTTTCAGCAATAGATGCTTGTGACAATTCTTTGGGATGTTTTTCTGAAAATGATTGGTTGGATGGTTATGAGAAAGATCAAATTTTGAAAAAAATCAATGAATACATTAGAAAGGGATGGCCACCTGTTAGAAGTCTTAGTAAAGATCTTGTACCTTATCAGCAAATATCCTCTGAATTAAGTTTGGAAAATCAGTTCATTACCAGATGTGGACTTTTTATTCCGCCTTGTGATTTGAGAAAGGGTCTTGTAGAGAGAGCTCATTCTGGGCATCCAGGAATGTCTGGTACCAAGAAAATTTTGAGAAAATTTTATTGGTGGCCTAGTATGGATAATTTAGTTGATGATTTTGTTAACCAGTGTCCTGAATGTCTTCTGTCCGACAAGCATTGGAAGAGTAAAAAAAATGTTACATCTACTAATTTATTGCCTGAACAAGCATGGGAAAAATTAGCAATTGATTTTTCGGGACCTTATAATATTTTGCCGGAAGATATGAGATATTTAATTGTCTTAACTGACTATTATTCTAAATGGATCTCATATGATTTTGTTAAATTTCCATCTACGGATATTGTAATTGAATTTCTAGAGAAGATCTTTAATGTAGAGGGTTTCCCAAAGAAATTAGTATCCGATAATGGCACACATTTTGTATCTAAAAAAATGGTGGATTTCCTTAATAAATATGACATAAAGCATATTAAAAGTCCTTTGTATTTTCCAGCTGCAAATGGACTGGTTGAAAGAGCAAACAAATTTTTCAAAGAAGGCATACAAACAGCTTTGTCATCAGGAATGGAGGTCAGGAAACATGTAAAAGACAAGGTTTGGAGTTATCTTAATACTCCGCATTCTATCACTGGTTTTACCCCTTTTTTCTTGTTGAAAGGCAGGGATGCAAATGATATCATCAAACCTCTTTTTGATAAAAAATCATCTTCTTTAAATAAGTTGCATCTTTCAAAAGCTGATTCGGTTGATGAGTGTGTCAGGCAGAATTTTGAGAAAAGATACAAAGTTGCTAATAATATTTCTCCGACAAATTTTGAATTTAAAACTGGTGATTGGGTAATCATTAAAAAACCAAAAAAAGTTGTCAAAGGTGAATCTAAGTTTTCTTTACCCCAACAGGTTGTTAGATCATCTAATTCATCTGTTATGATTAAGAATAAGGGTTGGTGGAATAAGAGTGCTGTTGTCAAGCTTGAACCTTATCAAAAAGACATAATCTTAAAAAAACTTAAAAATAAGAATATTTCAAGAAATTCTTCTTTTTTATGTTACAAAGATTTTTTGGATTTTGTGCAACCATTTTTTCCTTTTGATTTTGATCAAGGGTTAGTATCTAGAGATCACGAAGTTTTTGAAAATACTCAAAGTTCTTCACGTGTTAGTGAAACTAATTCTCATTCTTGCTTTGGTGAGGGAGTGGGTGAGAGTAATCTGTTAGATGTAGAAACTGATGCAAATTCTGTAGATAAGGTAGCAGAAACAGTTGTTATTGCTGATGCTAATTCTGCAACTAAGGAGGTTGATGCAAGTCAAAGTTCTTTATCTGATTCTGATTTGAATCTGACTTCTGCTAAGAGAAACATTGTTATGCCTTCCAAATTTAAAGATTATTATTTGTATTGAAACTTGTTGAACCTTATGATATTTGTTTTACTTACTTTTGTTTTCTTTTCCTTTTATGGAAAGGAGATGTTGTATCTGTACCTGTTATTTCTAATTCTATGACGTGTACTGTATTCCATTATGACACATACCGCATTCCATGTTCTATGTTTGAGCTCTGCTGTCGGGTCATTCGATTCCGTGACTTGGACACGACAGCATTGCTCTTCCTTAGCCTGTTCTTGTGGGTTTATATTATTACAGATTTATTCTTAATAAATCTTCTACTCGGGGAGGAGCCTAGCTCGCGACCGAGATGGCCGCGCTTTAGCTCGGCTCCGTTTGCCCGCCTGTGTTTTTCGCATTTATCCTGCATTTATCCTGCCCCGGGAAGCCCTCCTTGCTGTGTGGTACTACTACGACGCACTGCAGGCACTTACCACTTGTTCCGGTTGTCCTGGCTGCTGTGGGTCCGGTGCAGTGCCCCCGACCATTCCCGGGACTCGGGGGCGGACTGGCCTGGTTCTTCATCCCGGCTCCTGGACCGGACGCAGCCTGCGGGCTTGCCCTTCGGGGCGCGCTGGAGGTGATTGGAGGGCCGCTGTTCGTGTGAGCCGGAGGTTCCTGGCTGAGAGACTCCTGTGTGGCGGCAGCCTTGGATGGTGACGCTGCCCTTCATTATTGGGGTTCCTCGTGTGTTCAGCTTCCTCCCCCTTTGTTCTCCGGTCCGGCCATTTTGTTCTTTGCCGCCCGGACTCGGAGCACGGGACTGGCGGCATTGGGGGGCTGGCGAATCCCCTTCTTCTGGTGGCCCCCCTTCCTGTCCGGGGTGTTCTTCTGCCTGTCGGCGGGACTTCATCTGCTTGACTGCCGCCCCGGCGGAGGTTGTTGGCCGCGCGGCCTGTTCGGGCTCTCAAGATGGCGACCAACCCCATTTGTTTGGGCCGGGCCCGGACGAGCACTGGGGGCCCGCCGCAAGGCCCGGGTGTCGGATACTGTGAAGGTTTTCCTGCACTTAAGGGGATCTTGAACATCCTGCTATCCTGGCGGCTCTCGGTGGCCGCGCCACTCCTGGCTCTGGAGACGGTTCCTCACTGCGGGCCTCCCGGGCCCCCACGACCGGATGAGGCATTGATATCGCGGGGTGTGGCTGGTACTCTCCTGGCGGACTCGGCCCCGGCTGCCGCCCCGGAGGTGCGCAACCTGATGGCGCCTTCTCCTCCTGTGCTGCCTCCTCTGCCCTTGGTCCGGGAGCTGGATTTTGTTTTGCCGGACTTTCATGATTCTCCTGGTCCCTCTCAATCACCACTGCCCGATGACGTCTCCTGTGCCGGCCCGGATGGGTCGGTTTTTATGGACATATCCTTGGAACTGTGCCTGCATCGTTTGCTACATTCTGTGATTTTCCTGGATCTTCCGTGCTTTTCTTCCTGTGACTTTTTTGGACTGCCGTTGGACTCTCCTGCTGCCTGCCTTCTGTTCTTTCTGGCAGGGTCCTCGTTGGATCGGACCCTTACTGCTTTGGATAAAAAGGGTCAGGGCTGATGAAAACTGACTCTTATATGCGGTAGCTTATGAACGGTTTGGATGGTCTCTGTGTCCTGATATGGTTCTGTGTAACTGGTTAGTGCTCCTGGACTTTGGCCTGATACTCTTTGGCTTCCCGAGGACTTGGACCTTTAACCCGGGCGGGTGGATGGGTGCGTTTACTCCTGTCTTTGGCCCTCCCCCGTGTATATGTTTGTATGTCTTTACTCCCTTCTTTCTTTCCCTTCCTTCCCCCCCCTTTTTTGTCTTTTAATTCCAACTTTTCTTGCTCCACTAAATTTCGGGTTCCATTTAGGGCGACAGGCACGCTGCGGGGGGGGGGTTGGCCGTAGCCTTCTGCAGGGGTGCAGGGTGGGCTTAGGGGTGGGTGGGGTCTGTTTGTTTCGGGGGGTCTTTTTCCCCCCTTATTTTCCCCTTTTTTGTTCTATGGCTCTTGTGTATTCACTTTTTCGGGACTCTGTCGCCTCGAATCTCCCCCGGGGGTTTTCTGTCCTTCTTCCGGTGTGTGGCTGATTGTGGTTCGCTGCCTATTCTGGTATCGTGTTTCTGTTACATCGCATGCCGGTTTTATTGTCCTGTTTTTCCCCCTGGGGGTGCGTGGTCTGGCGGGTGTTCCTTTTTGTTGTCTTTTTCTCCCTCTTTCCCTTCCTCCTTTATGGAGGTCCCCTTTTTCCGTTGGGGTGCGTATTGCATAGTCTTTGTGATGGGGCTTTTTGATTACGTCTTCTTTGTTCGGGTAGGGGCGGAGGTGGGTGAGCGCGATTGACTGTTGCCACTGTCGCTATTTGATGGTCTGATTCTGTTTCTGTCCTTTGCTGGATTTGATTATATGGCTTCATTTTCTTACGTTGTGTTCGTAAAATGGCGGCCTGCCGCGGTCCCTCCCTTGTATTCTCATATACGGCCCGTTATTCCTTTGGTCCCCTCCCCGTGCTAGAAAATTAACCTTTGTCATCCTGCTCTTGCTGAACGCTCGATGGTTTTTATTGCTTCACCAGTGCTCCTGATGTTATATCCTGTGCAGATCTTCTTTTTGTATGCTGGTTATTCGACCATTCTGTTCTGGCCAGCCCGCGGGGTTGTAGGCCAGTATTTGTGAGCTTTCATTGTTCAATACAGGTTTTAAAAAAAAAAAAAAAAAAAAATAAATAAATCTTCTACTCAAACTCCTGCCTTGATATGTTGTTATTCCTGTAGAAATACAACAGCACGTAGGGGGGTCACCGAGTTCCGCCTCAGCTGAGCTGAGGCAGCATCCGCGCCGCGAGCTGGGCTCTCAGAAACGACACGGAAGAGGGGGGCGGGGGATCGAGGCTCTGCGCTCCCACAGAGCAATCAACACGCACGTGAAGAGCGGGCTGCAACCACCCAGGGCTGCAGACACAAGGGGTGGTGGAAAGGATGGGGACGGATGGAAACTATACACGGGTGTGTGCGGTTTTCCTGGCTGTCACTACATCGTCCATCAGTCTCCCACCGAGAGGGGCTGCAAGAAACGTAGGCCCCCCTCAAACTATCTACCAGAGGTGATCAGAGTAGCTCCAGAGCGCCGTATCCACAGCTGATTATTCAGGATATTCAAAAAAGATACATTTGCACACAGCGAATTTAAGTGAAACTCATTAACTCATGTTTATTTCTACTGTGGCATAGATTCGACTCTCCCAGACACTGCCGTTATGTACTACAGACCCCCTGTCAGCTTCATAGCCGCTAAGTTTCCCAGGTCCATGTAGGATGTGCTGCTCCAGTTCAGTTATTTCTTTGAGTCCAATGCTTATTGTTCGGTTTTATAATGAAAAACACTACAAGTGCAAGAATTCAAAGGGAAAATCCAGGATTGCAGCAACACATCACAGATGGACCGGAGAATCTTAGCAGAGCTGCAGACCTGCCAACATGCAGAGCGCCACTATGTGTCACAAGGCAACTTTCTTCACACTGTCTCCTGGAGAGGAACCAATATCATATGATACAACAAGTGACCTGAAAACCATTGCAAAGAGTGCTTTTGCAGCCATATGTGGATGCTCTCTGCACGTCCATCAGGGGTTTTGCAAACTTCCTAGGACAATGGTCACCAACAAAGAACCTTTTGTTTCTGTTATGGAGGGAGCCTCTGTCACTGCTGGGCACAAAGCCCAGCCCCCCCGTCTCCACGGCCACACCCACGCTTCCTCTCTTAAACAATGACATTTTTAAGCCTCACCTACCAGACTGCTGTCTGGTAGCATACGTCCTAGTGCCAATTTACAGTGGGCTTATAGCCCACCACTGATTTGCATTGGTTGGCTTTAATGTCACTCATTTGCTTTTTTTGTTGTTTTTTTACTGCTAGTTTATCCTGTTCTAGGCCCTCCCCTGAATGGTAGCCTCCTTATGATCCTTTCCGGTTAACTTGTATCCTCAAACTGATCGTATTTAGAGACTTACTTTTTTGTTTTTCTTCCAGCATGTGCTTTCTAGCTATTTTCCTCGTATGCTGCTCCCCACTCAGGTATCTCCACCATACCCCCTTCCACTCCTTCCCTGCCCCCAACATTGGGTTGCATCCCACCCCTTCAAGCTGGCATGTAGAAGGACAGCAATAGGGATAGTTTTGCTGCAGAATGGCTGAAGCGCAGATTTTTAGGGCTGTTATGGTTTCATCTCCTGCATTCCACATACTGCATGACCACACAAGCTTTGGCACACTAAGGGCCTTCTGCTGCATGCATTCAGGTGGCGTCCGAGGGATAAAGTGTACTTAGTATGATACTTTTCCCGGAGGCTCATACATCTTTTCCTTGGGCTACTACAGAAGACCAAATGGCTGAATCCTGAGGAAGGTAAATTAGGCCTTGTCAAGCATTTCCCTTTACGATGCCACACTTCCTTATGCTTTTTCAATTCCGTTTTCTGTGCGAGAAGTACTGGGAAAATAATCCATGCCACTTTGATTGAAAACATTGAATTCAATGTACAATTCTGAGCTACCAAGAAATATGTGTTTACTTTTCCTCCAGCATTTTGAAGCAAATATTTTGCCACTCACAGCAAATATATGTATTATGCTGTTCTCTCTGAAAAACGGGCAGATTTTGGCACCGTGCAGACAAGCCTCTTTTTGCTCGCACAGTGGGTGGAAAAGACAAAGCAGGGCCTCGAGCCACAGCATTTAACCATCATGACCTATCATTCCTGCAGTATGCCTCACTCGGTGCCACCAGGCTGCTTGCAAACATACATACTGCTGATTACTAATGATGTCAGGTGCCCACACCGAGTACTGCTCTGACCTGCCGGCCCTAGCTGCCTTATCCTCTACTATCAGTGTGTCTGCTCAAGACTGGCACGGACTAATGCCAACGTATATGGGCGGCAGCTTTATTTGGTTACACCTAGCCGCAGGATCCTGTCTAACATTCTAGCTCATTCCAAACAAGTGCCAGAGCAGGATTCGGATTGGTCGGTGGGTCAGAAACAATGCCCAGAGGTGGGCACTGCCATGCAGGGGGCTGATATCATCAGCATGTCTTTTCCACACTGGATGGAAGGCTGCTGGCCTTGCTGGCATTCCAGATTGACCTCTATGATCGGAGAGTCCCAGAGGCAGAGCTTAGCTCACTGAGCCATCTTGAGTCAGCCTCCACTAGAGTTAACGAATCCCACAGCACGGACGGGTGTACTAGAGTTCAATACGTACTGTACTACATTGCAATATTTATACAGCCCTTCATACCAAGTTGTGGGGCGTCGAAGCCCATGAGAAGATGGGCAGCAAACTATACCATGGGGGTGGCACTTGTTGGCATAATGTTGTTTTTGTAAGTGGAATTAAGCAGAGACCCAGCTGCATGCCCCGAGTTACAGGTGTAAGTAGTCCGGTATAAAGGTGAAGATTGGGGGTGGTGAGGGTATGGGGGGGTGGGGGGGGACTACCAAAATATTATTGGCAGCTACAGAGCCCCAACCCAGCCATAAAAACACCGGGTGCTCTCTGCGTGTAAACCAGAAATTATTTTCTGAGAGTAAAATGATGCCAGTCAGGCAAGAATTGAAGCTGGTGGCGTGAGCCACAGCCATGCAACTTTTTAAAGGCAGGGGAAAGGGAGTCGTGGTAAATAAATACACCTCACAAGCGAGAAACAGTGGAACCGCAATCAAGGTTGCAACCTATGTTCCCTTTAGGCTGTGCGCGCAATCTACCTTGCACCAGCGCCAGTGTCTCTCCATAAATGCGCACAATCGCCTGCAACAAGAGACACAGATCTAATCAGCTGCTCGTTCAAAAGAGAAGCGGCCTTTCAAAAGAAAATGATCTTCTTGGAGTTCCGCCTGAAGCATTTTAAAGTTCTGACACGATTTATTTAATGCAGAGTGAAGCTCAGCAGTTAACGAATACAAATGATCCAAGTGTCACCTGTGTGCAAATCACTGCTGATCGTCCCAACAGACACCTAAATACACCTCTCCTTTACTTTATTCACCAACATGTATTGACCTATTGTAATCAGTAAAATGCAGCCCACCCCCTCCCTCACTCGCCATTAAAACAACAATCTCCCCAATGAGAACTGAAAGCCGAGCGATTATTCACCTCTTGTCATTCGATGCATGTATTTAAACAGGTGAAAAGCATGTGCTCTGTTCATGTGCACGGTCAGTGTTGCTACATGTGCACAGAGGAGGTGTAGCCGACTTTCTTGTAGGGTAGGCTATGCACACTTGTTTTTAGTTGACAAAAGACCTTGCACCCATGCTGAGCGCGCCCTATGTCACATTGTACCATTTATCACAAATCTGAGGCACAAAGAATGAACACATTTGATTCCTGATAAGGACAGTAGACATTTCGAGATATGTTAGTGTCTAAAAATAAAATTGCCATACTAATTTTCCCTCAGACAACCAGAGTGTCGCAGAGACATCCAGACAGGGGTTCTACTCGCCTTTATAGTAATAAGCCGTGAAACTCCCAGTACGACAAAGTCAGTAATCATACATACCAGTATTTTAGAAAGATTTTGGGGAAAAAGTTGGGGGGAATTTATTTTCTTCAATGGGATGTATTGAAGCAGAGGCAATGGGAGACAGCAAAAATAAATGCATTTTTGGGCTCAAAAATTGTCAGTCTCGCGCCTGAATCGGGTCAGTTCTGTTGGCATGTATGGGTCGTGCACAGGCTGAGAACAGCGGCCTGCAGTGCTAGCAGTACTCACACCAGTGTCGCAGAGCTAGGAACATGCGGCAGAGCAACAAAGACTTTGCCTCACTCTGCAAACATAGCAGATTAACACCCTACTAGTATACTTTAAAGTCAGTGCATTTGAAGCGAAAGACTGAAATACAATCCACGATGTGAATCATGGTTTAACTAATTCCAACCCTATAAATACAGCAATTTGTGCTGTATTCAAGCTCATTTCTTTTTCACTGTGTGTCGCTGGACAGTTGTGGTACTTTTTTAAGATCTATAAATTGGATTTTCTTATATTTTGTGTAAGAGGCCAAACCAGGATCCCTGTTTATAATTAACATTTCTTCCTACCACAGTCTGCGTCAACAGAGAGGTAACATGAAGTTAAAGAAATCCATGAAAACATTAAATTAGGTTGAAAAGACAATTTTTGAGGGCTCGGCTCGTGCTTTAGGTCTTTCGCACAAAGTATGAGGTGCTAATTTGACCATTTTGGTTTGTAAGGCAATTACATTAAATCCTTTGCCTCAAAAATGACGATTACATATTGATAAATGAACCTTTTTACATTTGCTTTCATGCAGACATCGGAGTAAATACCAGTAATTCTAGAAGCTCACGCACTGCTCACTGGACTAGATCATTTCACCAGGCTTTAGGGGACATAACCCTGGCTGCAGTGCACAGAGGCTAGGCTCTTCATTGCCACACACAGAGTAACAAAATTAAAGGGAGCATTGTTTACAACATGAACAGAAATTACACAATCTTTGAAGGCTGAGATTTCACCTGCTCCTGCAAGAACAAGGGAGGCAAAACATTCTGAGCCCTGATTCATGATCCAAGCCCCTCTCGAGCTACGCTGGCACGACTCGCATGAATGAACTTTGATGATATAGCTCAAACACTAGGTTGACTGGCACCTTGCACTTGTAAGGTTGAGAGACCTAATGCTTGGTAGGTGGGTACTCCGACAGAAAAAATAGAGACCCTCCTGTCCTCACACCTCCATGTGTGAGCCCAATACTTGTTCTAGTTTGAGACCCTTGATGCTCCCAGGTCACAATAGGAGGAATCTCCTGACCTTATGAAATATCTTCCCAAACAATGTCCACGTTCCATTACTAGTATGAAAAGATGTTTCAGAGCAAAGAAGAGAATGTGGTGAAAGGACACTTGCCCGGTGTCTGTTGTTTTAGCCAGCTTTGTGGCACAGATTTGCTGTGTCACTTTTAGTTCAGTGCCTGCCTTGCTGTTCTGTAACTTGTGGGCTTTTGAGGACATCCTCACAAGTTCACTTTTATCCTAATCTCCTCTGCCTGTCCCCTTCGGACTCTACCTCGTCCCAGTAACTGGCACACTGCTAAGGAGACGTATGAACTCCTGGCACACGAGAGAGGCAAGATGCTAAACCTCCTTGGAAGCTGCAGAGCTGAAATGTGAGAGGTCCTGGCACTGTAACCCTAAGGCTTTAGGGGAGTAAATGTAAGATTCTGTAACCAGCGCAGGAAGCAGTGACCCACAAGGATAGGCACAAGTAGAGCTAAGATGCTAGATGCAGCACACCTAGTGGTAAAAGCCTAGTGGCTGAACCAGCACAGGTAGGGGTATGATGCTTGAACTTTCACCAGTAGATGCAAGCACTGGCACGAGGATAAAATGCTGGGACCAACACATCAACAAGGTACAACCTAGGACTCTGTGGATGGAAGAGGCTAGACCTGTTGCCACTGAAGAGCGGTGAGATGCTCTAAAACATTGTGACACCTCTTAGAAACAGCTTCTTGTGAACACACTCAGCGCCTCATGGCGCTTTATTGATCAGGTCGGTACTCAGGTTTGTTTCCCGTCCTGCATCCGCCTCGACACAAAGGCAGGGCCTCCTGCTGCAGGCCAGGTAAATCCATGGATCCAAATTTTATTACCACATCACAGCTGTACTAAGGCCCTACACTGACCTCGCTGGAGGCTAAAACTTAAACCAGGTAAACTGCTTAATGAATGCCGACGTTAGCCTCACGCACCTTTCATCACTTTACCCGCTGGAGGTCGGGCACTTATGCTTTTACTGTTAGGTTTTTTAACATCTGGGTTGACTGCACGGCCTGTCCTTAGAAATTCTTTAAAAAAAAGTAAGGACTTCGCTCCACTCGGGAGTATTTCTCTCACCCATTCCTGCGATGTGTTCTTCAATGTATCATTCTGCTTTCGATGAAGTGCTTGCATTGCAAAGTTGGATGACAATTTTATATAGGAGAAGTTCTCAGAATCATCACACATTAAATTATTTAACTCAGATGCATTATGTACACAAAGCGGCCGTTTTTTTCCTTTCACTGCAGCAGGTTTTATTTTATTGTTTTAGACAGGACTCAATACAAGCCAGAACTACAGGCTTTGCAATGCTGGCTAATGTTTGCATACAATATAAGTTTTTGTGCGTTATTGGGGTACAGGTGCTTTGCTGCCATGTTTATGCATTGAAAACCAAAATAACTCAGAATAGAACAGTTCATTGGGCTGAGAGCTCACCGCAGAGATTACTAGTATCTCCTTTTAGCGGTATCGTGAGGATAAATGGCTGAGTTGACCACCCCAGGTTCAAACACATGACCTACCTCAAATATGGAGATCTCGCCAACGCTTCCGTTAACCCACTGAGCTAGCTTACACTATCCACATATGATAGCGACAGGAGCACGAAAGGAAATGCATCGACGCAGAAAAGTAAACAAATGACAAAGATAATAAATATACGACGCGCTCAAAGGGCAAAGAAAGACGGGGGCGGGGCACAATGGCGCCTCACATCCCACTGGCGGTTATGTGAGGAGGGTGGACAATGAAATTAAAGGCGGTCAAGGGAACTCTTACCCCTGCCCCCGTACCACCGTAATGGTCACCGGTTTAATCTGTCCCACGCAGATACTGTCCTGGATGCACGAACCCGTCTCCAACCCACACACACAAAATCTAGAGCATCTTTTCCAGGGGCAGCGTTCTCAAGTTTGGGAAATTCTAAGGAGTGAACACATTCACATATTTGCTGACATCACAGGAAGTAGTGTCGCACAACCACCGATGACAATATAGTATCGGACATTAAAATGACCAATCAAAATGAAGTGATAGCTAATAAAATAACACCCAAAGTCACTAGGGTGGGCGAATGGCAACTCAAGGCTGTGGACAGCCCTCTGGTGTCCAAAGCCTCGCCGCCCATCGGATGAAGGCGTCTGGACCAGGCCATCCCCGGACCTGATGCTGCTCCCTAAGCTTCAGTGGCTCCCAGAAGCCTCCCTGAAGGAAGCAGGGAGCTAAACAGAGGTGCACTAAGAGACCAGGCTCTAGCCCTCCCCGCAGGGCGGGCATCAGCCTGTCGTGAGGGAGGGCTCAACCACACCTCCAACTGTGCGAGCCTCACGCGCAATGAGTGAGACTTGCCGTCTCTGCAGGTGATAAAGACAAGTGATAATCACTAGACCCGCATATTTAAATGGCATACATGTGGCAAAGGCGCAAGCTCCTGGCTCTGTTATCGGCTGGCAGTTCAGTGCCAGGGAGAGAAGCGGCCAGCTTCCATGCACTACAACACACTCTACAGAGCTCTACAGTGCAAGATGAAACAACAACAGGTGGACACAACGCCAGCCCAGAATATAAGGAAGGAGACAACCACAGCATTACTCAGCAGAATGACACAACCCCATCTCTCAGAAACATAATTCCAGCCAACACCTCAAGGGATGAGGCAACCACTGCAGCGCTCACCTGAATGACGCCACATTCCCCGGAAGAGAAGCGTCCCTCCCAGTCCGCATCAGAAGGCATGGGACAACCTCTGCAGCACACAGGAGTGTAATGCCATCATAACACCAACAGGATACAAGACCAGCCAACATTACGAGTGAAGGTTTGGGATCGGAGACAGCTACTACAACTCACACCCGAATGATGCCAAACTCCCCAGAAGTGATCACCCAAGTCCAAATCACAAGGTAGGAGACAACCAACCTCTGCAGAATTCTGTAGTACGAGGACATCAGACCCCCAAAGATTACAAGCAGGCCACATCACGAGGGGAAGAGAAAACAACTCCTGCAGCGCTCACCGGAGTGATGAAACCAGAAACTCCAGAGGACACAACCACAGTCCACAATACACACGAGAGAGAAACAGGGCAGTCCACACTGTAGGACAGTACTACAAAGCACAGGGCAGTTTGAAGTCTTAAATAACCCAATAATTAAGCAATGATCACATACTGTAACACGAGGACCCACTCTTAACCTCTAGTAGGTCAGAGGGGGGTCGAAGTGTCTGAGGTAACAGCACTTCTTTATTCAGCATACGCCCCTGCTGTGCCAAAAATACCCAGGCCGTATTCGTAACAGCACTCCGCCGCCTCTGTGGCAGGCCTCGTAGGTGGCAGGAACAAAAGACACGCACACACAGATACCCATCAATAACCAAACGTCTGTCTTCCGTGTGGCAATATATGATCAAATATTTCCCATCGCCGAAACACCACTGCAAGCGGAGAAACTCTACTCCGGCTTCATTGAGAGTTCTTCTACACAGTTCTACCTCCCGACCGCGCCCACGGCCACCTCCTAGCCATCTCTCGTGCTCAAGACGTCTCACTCAGGAAAGCAGCCCCGTCCGGGGTCCTCCAGCGGCTCTCCAGTGAGAGAACTCGCGGCCAGGAGCAGCGCTGGCCCTCTGGTCGCCGGTGCGAGGGCTGCACGCAGCCTGGCCACCGGACAGCTCTGCTAGAAGCCTCATGGGAACTGCTGCGGCGCTAGGGATGCGCGCACCCACCTGGCCCGTGCTGGTCCTCTCTGCCCTCGGTGCCCCCGATCTCCCGCCCACCCATACTCGGCTGCAGTCACATTCGCTGCAGAGAGGGCACTCGACGCACAAACGGCGTTTAAACAAAGGTACAGGTGAGGCGGCTGTGTCAACAGGGCACTGCCGGGTCAGGAGGAGGGAGGGGCTCCCCCCACACCCCTCAGAGCTCTCCTACGGCGGCCTGCTTCGAGGCACTAATCACCAGGCCGCGGCTGAGTCACGCAGACCGAGTGCGTCCAAGGCAGACACACGCGTTGTGTCATCCGTCTGACACTATGGAAACCGCGCTGCCCGCAGACCTGGGCTCTGCCCCGACACGTCCTGCGCCCGACACACGGATGGGGAGGACTCGGAGCGCGAGAGGCACAGGGCGCTCACTGACTCTGCCCAGCTCTGCCTGCTGGCCTCTCTATCCGAGGATCTGCAGGGAGTATGTATGAACCTCCCATAGAGGCCTTTCATGGCAATGCTTGTTGTGCCCCAGGTCTTGCATGCTTTCCGAGGCACTGGGCTACCATATGACTGAATTAGCTCCAGCCCGACCGGCATTTCAGAGGCTGCTGTCCAACACAGAGGACATCACAGTCCGGGGCCACGGGACTTTTGCATTAATGGAAAAACAAATCATGGCACATGGTTGACTAAATTATGCAGCAAGAAAAGGCAAACTACGTGGTAATGTGCCCATTCTGCGACAAAACGTCGCAATTTTGCCATTTTTACACACATTAGTACTGCCTGGGCAAATGTTTCACTCTGTTTCTTCCAGTTTAAAACCTGAATGTAGCGATCAGCAACTGAAAAGTTACTAGTTAATTTCTGCAGTGACTGACACTGTACCGCCATGCATGGCGCTTTTTTGGGTAACTTTTGACCGTTTGAGCTACAAACATTCGCCACTGAATTCTGCAAACAATGTAGTAGGTGGCGGATTATGTTGCAAATGCGGTAACTTCACAAGTATGCAAAAAATGTTGTGGCTGCAGAGTCACAATTCCAGTGGCCCTTTCGTTAGCCCAAGAGCACTGTGAGACAAGGATTTCACTATCTCATCCAGCCTCATCAGTATTTGTAGCCTACGCCGCTACGGTCCACTAAATGATTACATCTGGAGTATTTATTTCATCTCTGAAGTTCACATCTGGGCTACTGCTTCCAGCTCTGCAGACCACATCTATAGAGCATTGGGGCCTAGTCAGCGCTCCCTCGCCTGTAGTATAGACTGAGATATATTCTATTTTGTTAATTACATCTACTTTTCGTTAAAAAGTGTTGAAATCCACACAGTTGTCAAAAGGGAGCTGGGGGTGTTCATCCCGGTCATTCCTCCTTAAACTCATATTTCTGGAAGAAGGGCATTCTCAAGCACTACTACCCATGCCCAGCAGAACCACCTGCAAATTACCAGAGCGCAAGATACGGAGGTGCATGATCAGAGACTACAATATCACCAACCCAGGGCATCTCCACCATGATAGAAATCGGTCAAGACCCATGAAGAACTAGTGTAGTGGAGATAATGTTTAGTACCTTCCCTCATGATGCACAAACCTCCAGACAAAGCTTTCATCAATGGTTTAAGAGAGAGCATTAACACAACCCCAAGACTAAGAACATCTTTCGCACATGGAGGAAAGCAGCCGAGTATCTTTTTTGTGTAAAAATTCTGAAAAGATTTTGGGGGAGATCTTAGACTTGTAGGAGCAGGTGGTGAAGACATTTCAAAGGTGCAGCAACAAGTCGGCTCACAACCATCCTCCACAGGAAGCTCTTAGTTCTTCTGAGGTGGCTGGCCCGGAAGTGGTTCAAATGTCTTTGTCCTCCCTATGTCGATTGTCTGAAACAAGAGCATAACCTCAACTCCCACTTTTGAGCACGTCAGTGACTATACCAGCAGATTCTACAAATAATCAGTGGAAGATCTAAGTACGTCATTAATTGTTTAGCAAAAATAAAAGTGAAACTAAGAATATGCTTCCAGAAAATATTCTGCACATTTAACTAAGGGTTATTAAGTTAACGTTGGTGAAAGGAACTACCTTTATGAATTTCCTACTGCCAAATAAAGAAATATTATGTTTAGCCGGCGGCTTGAATTTAACCTGGACTGGACATGGTAGTGGTTTATGAAATCGGAAATGGACAATGGTGGGGAGTGTGCAGTAACAATACCAAGTATGCCTCTGAGCATTTATGGAGAGATTTCCCGCTCTTATCGCCTATTGGTCATGAATATTTGAAGCCTGTTTAAAGTACTTTGTGAGAACATGTGTTGATGAAATTCGGTGGGATGAACAATTTAGAAGTTGTTTATGCACAGATTATTTTGTTTTATGCAGCAATATTTTAATTTAGATTTGTAAAGGCCTGTATGAATAGTATTATGTTTAGTAATGTAATTGTCGGACCATTTGTGTTTTATGTTACGGATTCAAGGGCTTTGTCTAAAAAGAAATTAATAAACAAACGTTTTTCAACTCCACAAACCTACTGAATTACTATTCAGTATCTCGCCAGGTGTTGTCTAAAGAATCAGGCATTAAAACGCAATCAGCAGCAAGTTCCTAGGTGAGATGTATACTCCTCTCTGGATGTGAGCCCAAGGTTGACTCCATGGGGGATGCTTTTTGGGTCTGGGTTTTGAGAGCACAGCTGTCAAACAAACCTGTTGCTAACAATATACATAGCCTGGGCTTTGGACCAATCTCTTTCAACCTCTGGCTTTCATTGACCAGCATCTCTTTAAAGCATTGACTAAAGGTTTTGTCAATCAGGTCTCGGCTCAGCCCATTGGAGTATTGATCTCTCACCTAATGCTATTGGCTGGGTGTATCCTTCCAACTCAACTCCTTTCATTGAACTGCCTAGCGGACTACTTTACAACTGAAGCCCTCTCTGCCTGCTCTTGCTGGCTCATGTCCCTGTGCCTTGCTCTGATGCGCTAAAGATACATGTGCAAGCACATTAAAACCAGACCTGTAGGGTTTGCTAATGCAGGTTGTAAAAACGGCACTCTAAACTTCTTGAAGTACTGGGTCTATCAAATGGACTAGTGCGGATGCTGAAGCAGACACACAGGAACTCTTGATGCCTGTGAGCATGTTTCACGTTTTGGAAATAATTTTTTGAGCAGTTGCATTTACATAAGTGCGCCTAAATGCAAGAAGCGTCTCCTGTAGTTCTTCTGTAGCACAATGATTTTCCTCTGGACACACCCGGTTTTGAACGATATTGTCTGTGGGGCATAGGTTGATTGTTATATGGAAAGAAGTGTAAGAACTTTGGAACCAATTCCTAAACTCAAAATCAAGCTTGACTGGATGATCTGAGGGTTCAAGGAACAGTGGAAAAGGCGGCACGGACACTGCAAAAGAGCGACTCAATATGGAGGGTATGTTTGTACTGCACCAGTCTGTCTGCCATAATATTTAATGTTAAAAAAGGAAGAATTTGCTTTTACCTTCTCTCCCTTGGCTTTAGTCCATAAAAAGAGTGACACAAACATTTGGGACAAGCACAGATTGAGGCAACATTAAGGAGTTTAAGTGGTGGCAAAGCTTCTAGAGTTTGTAACTCGTTGTAGGCATGGAAGAGGACTAGTAGGATGGGCCTTGCTCTGTTGATGCCTCATTTCATCTTCCCATTTGAAGCCAAAGCCTTGGACGAGGGGCAAAAATGTCTATGATGGGTGCACAAGAGCATGCAATGCCAGGGACCATAAGCAAATGGGAAGGGTCTACTGGCCAATAGTTTAGCTTTTTACCCGAAACACTGCGACCTTGTCTCTTCGGAATCTGGCTAGGTTCTAGGTGCCAAGAAGGGCGTGATAGGCCACCTTAGTAACGGTGTACCTTTCTTTACCCTCCGCTTTCACAGGAAGCTGTTAACTCTGAAACCAAATATTGTTCCATCTCCAAGGCAGTCTTTGCAACAGGAGCGGATGAACCTTGCTCCCTTCCTTATAGTTTCACATTTTATCTCGGTCTCATTTCCTGATCAGTATTACATTTCACTGCCTGGCACTTTTGTCGCCACGGTTGCAAAAAAACTCAATCTCGCTCAGAAGTGTTCCAGCATAAACATGGCATAATTACTGCAGACAAAAACACCTGTCCCCTAAACTCGGGGCGTGCCTCGTATGCAATGAGCTAAGGTAGGGCGCAGCAGCCTGCACGGTAGGGAAGCCCTTAAGGGCCCAAACGGAGAAGGCCACTAGTTACCGCAGGGTTCAAAAGCAGCACCCAGCCACACAGAAACTAGCATTGGCAAGCCCAAGAGGACTGTGTAACATGTGCTGGCGCAAATACATTAAAACCAGTAGAGGTGAATATCAAATAGTTCCCTGTGTATTTAATGCAAGGATTGGAGGTGGAGGGATACACCCAGACAGTCAATAGCATTAGGTAACAGCAAGATAGCCCACCAAGCTGCTGAAAGGAATGACTGCCTAATACCGGAGGCTGAAAGATGCTGCCCAGAGAAAGCAGATGGTTGAAGGGGGTGGGCCCAAAGGCATGGCTTAATTTGAGCCAGTGGTTGCAGGTGGGGCCCACCAGCACTTATATGCGGGGGCCACCACTTATTTTTCCCCATCCGACTTTAGCCCTGAGCAAGAGAGAAAATCACAAAAGCGAGAAGAAAAACAAAAGAGAACGAAAGCAAACCAGTGACAAAGAAAGAAAGCACAAATGAAAACAAGCATTGGAAATGCAATAGGTCTCGCACCATTAGAGTTAGTGCTTTTAGAATTGTTTATGGGTTTTTTTGTAAATGTTTAGCATTTTTGTTTCCTGTAGCCAATGCGAAAGTATTACAAATAAAAAAAGCCATAAACATTTCTAAAAGCTCTAACTGAAATGGTCTGAGAACTATTGCACTGTGTGAGGGTGAGTGAGGGTGAGTGAGGGTGAGTGAGGGTGAGTGAGGGTGAGTGAGGGTGAGTGAGGGTGAGTGAGGGTGAGGGTGAGTGTGGGTGAGTGAGAATGAGGTGTTGTGGGTGAGTGAGGTGTTGAGGGTGAGGCTGAGGCTGAGGTGTTGAAGTGTTGAGTGAGAGTGAGGGTGAGTGAGGAGTTGAAGGAGAAGTGTTGAGGGTGTGTGTGTGAGGTGTTGAGGGCTAGTGAGGGTGGGGGAAGTGTTGAGGATGAGTGAGGGTGAGTGAAATTGAGGGTGAGTGAAATTGAGGGTGAGTGAGGTGTTGAGGGTGAGTGAGAGTGAGGTGTTGAGTGAGAGGTTGAGGGTGAGTGAGAGTGAGGTGTTGAGTGAGAGGTTGAGTGAGTGTGAGTGAGGGTGAGGGGTTGAGTGAGGGTGACTGAGGGTGACTGAGTGTGACTGAGGGTTAGTGAGGGTAAGTGAGGGTGAGTGAGGATGAGCGTGATGGTGGGTGAGGGTGAGTAAGAGTGAGTGAGGCTGAGGGTGAGGGAGGGCGAGGCATTGAGGGTGAGTGTTGGTGAGGTATTAAGGGTGAGTGAAGGTGAGTGAGAATGAGGCGTTGAGGGTGAGTGAGGGTGAGTGAGGGTGAGTGAGGGTGAGTGAGGGTGAGTGAGGGTGAGTGAGGGTGAGTGAGGGTGAGTGAGGGTGAGTGAGGGTGAGTGAGGGTGAGTGAGGGTGAGTGAGGGTGAGTGAGGGTGAGTGAGGGTGAGTGAGGGTGAGTGAGGGTGAGTGAGGGTGAGTGAGGGTGAGTGAGGGTGAGTGAGGGTGAGTGAGGGTGAGTGAGGGTGAGTGAGGGTGAGTGAGGGTGAGTGAGGGTGAGTGAGGGTGAGTGAGGGTGAGTGAGGGTGAGTGAGGGTGAGTGAGGGTGAGTGAGGGTGAGGGAGGGTGAGTGAGGGTGAGGGAGGGTGAGTGAGGGTGAGTGAGGGTGAGTGAGGGTGAGTGAGGGTGAGTGAGGGTGAGTGAGGGTGAGTGAGGGTGAGTGAGGGTGAGTGAGGGTGAGTGAGGGTGAGTGAGGGTGAGTGAGGGTGAGTGAGGGAGGGTGAGGGTGAGTGAGGGTGAGTGAGAGTGAGTGAGGGTGAGGGAGGGTGAGGGTGGGTGAGGGTGAGGGGTTGAGGGTGAGGGGTTGAGGGTGAGGGGTTGAGGGTGAGGGGTTGAGGGTGAGTGAGGGTGAAGGTGAGTGAGGGTGAGGGTGAGTGAGGGTGGGTGAGTGAGTGAGGGTGAGTGAGAGTGAGGGTGAGTGAGAGTGAGGGTGGGTGAGGGTGAGTGTGGGTGAGGGTGAGGGTGGGTGAGGGTGGGTGAGGGTGAGGGTGGGTGAGGGTGGGTGAGGGTGAGGGTGGGTGAGTGAGAGTGAGGGTGAGTGAGGGTGAGGGTGGGTGAGGGTGAGTGAGAGTGAGTGAGGGTGAGTGAGGGTGAGTGAGGGTGAGTGAGAGTGAGTGAGAGTGAGTGAGAGTGAGTGAGAGTGAGTGAGAGTGAGGGTGAGTGAGAGTGAGGGTGAGTGAGAGTGAGTGAGAGTGAGGGTGAGTGAGGGTGGGTGAGTGAGTGAGGGTGAGTGAGAGTGAGAGTGAGTGAGAGTGAGGGTGAGTGAGAGTGAGGGTGAGTGAGGGTGAGTGAGGGTGAGGGTGGGTGAGGGTGAGGGTGGGTGAGGGTGAGGGTGGGTGAGGGTGAGTGAGGGTGAGTGAGAGTGAGGGTGAGTGAGGGTGAGTGAGGGTGAGGGTGGGTGAGGGTGAGTGAGGGTGAGTGAGGGAGGGTGAGGGAGGGTGAGGGTGAGTGAGGGTGGGTGAGGGAGGGTGAGGGAGGGTGAGGGTGAGTGGGGTGAGTGAGAGTGAGTGAGGGTGAGTGAGGGAGGGTGAGGGAGGGTGAGGGTGGGTGAGGGAGGGTGAGGGTGGGTGAGGGTGGGTGAGGGTGGGTGAGGGAGGGTGAGGGTGGGTGAGGGTGAGGGAGGGTGAGGGGTTGAGGGTGAGGGGTTGAGGGTGAGGGGTTGAGGGTGAGGGTGAAGGTGAGTGAGGGTGAGGGTGAGTGAGGGTGGGTGAGTGAGTGAGGGTGAGTGAGAGTGAGGGTGAGTGAGAGTGAGGGTGAGTGGGTGAGGGTGAGTGAGGGTGAGGGTGAGTGAGTGAGGGTGAGTGAGGGTGAGTGAGGGTGAGGGTGAGTGAGGGTGAGTGAGGGTGAGGGTGAGTGAGGGTGAGGGTGGGTGAGGGTGAGGGTGAGGGTGGGTGAGGGTGAGTGAGGGTGAGTGAGGGTGAGGGTGGGTGAGGGTGGGTGAGGGTGGGTGAGGGTGAGGGTGAGTGAGAGTGAGTGAGGGTGAGTGAGGGTGAGTGAGGGTGAGTGAGGGTGGGTGAGGGTGAGTGAGGGTGGGTGAGGGTGAGTGAGAGTGAGTGAGGGTGAGGGTGGGTGAGGGTGAGGGTGGGTGAGGGTGAGTGAGGGTTTTCTCTGCAACTGAATATTCTCTGTTTCTCACCCAGTGACTGTGCGAAGGGAGCAGAAATCATGTGACACACTGGGGCACCGTGTGAGATGGTAGGTTTGGATTGACCACACTTGCCACATAACGTAACATATTATTGGTAACTAAAAAAAGAAAACATGTTCTAACTTAGATCAAAATAATACTGCCAGAGAATGTGCTGCAAAATGTCACAACATTTTACCTTCTTGCACATTAGGTATATAACCACGCTGCTGGATTCAGTCCTGCATTGCCGCATAATCCTAGTGGCTCTGCCCATGGTAAATCCGAGTAGTGATTCGAGGGGTTCTACTTATGATGATGAAACCCGTATTTTGAAGGGACTCGTGAGTCATTTCGCATATTTCAAGTGTTGCAGCTGCATTTCTGTTTGAATGAAAGGTCCTGGCCTCTATAGACCAACGTGCTTTGTTAGCGCTGATGCAAGTCTGGTGGTCTGTGATTTGGCTATTTAAAGACCTGTGTAGATTGGCCGTTATGTCTGGATATATGTAACATGTATTGTGATATAGAATTTGGATTGCCAATTGTTGTTTTCTACAGTGCGTTGTCCAAACATGTTACATACACAGCACACTGTAAACAAGCCAGTTTACACCTCTTCCAAAACACAAGTTGCTATTTCACTCTCCGCCTCGACTGATGCCACGGGCTAGGGGTGCGTTATTTTGGGAAGCTTGTGGCGTTTTGGCAAAAAGTCTTAAATAGGTAAAAAGATAAAAAGTTCTGTGCGTTTAAGCGTTCGCCGGAAAACGTGTACTTTACCGAAACTATTAATATTGCCCAAGCTATTTTTCTCAACGCAAAAACACTTTCCTGCATTTTAAAAATGTTGCAGGAGATTTTTTTGGGGTGTCGCAAACATGCGTTTTTTTGTGCGCGAGTACACTAATTTGTCACTCATGTCGCTCAAGCGCATCGGAATGACCTCATTTTCAAAGTGGCAAAAAAAAAATATAGGAAGCATGACGTGTATACGGTTTAATTGAAAAAAAAAAAAAGATGACAAAACAACACAGCCAGCTGCGAGAAAATATTCCACCATACAGGTAAGTGTGGGAGGAAAACGTTGACTGTTTGAAAAACGTGTGAATTTTATGATGCTAGGTGAAAGTAAATAACTGGCTAATTTTTGGCAAACCCCTGCTTCTGTAACAAAAATCAAACCCATCCATATGACAGATTAATTAAATTATTCCTGGTGCCCGTTTTAAGGAGAAAAAATAAACAAAAAAGAAGCCGGAGGGAAGAGAGGGGAGGGGGGAGGAGAGCGAAAGGATCGGAGACACGGCGGGTAAAATAAACAAAAAAAAAGCCGGAGGGAAGAGAGGGGAGGGGGGAGGAGAAATGCGACACGGCGGGAAGGGGAGGGGGCGGAGCGGGTCAAATAAACAAAAAACAAGCTGGAGGGAAGAGAGGGGAGGGGGGAGGAGAAGTGCGACAGGGGAAATGCGAGACGGCGGGAAGACGGACATGCACGCGCCCGTGACTTTTAAGGTCAATGCGCATGCGCATAAGCTTAATGCGCATGCGCATTGACCTTAAAAGTCACGGGCACTGCAAGGAATCGCCACGATTCCTTGCAGTGCAGATAAAGAGTGGATAACTCGCAATACTCTCGCCTTGCTCGATGCGCATGCGCATCGACAGGCGAGACCTAAAAATCCTGAAAGAGTGAGATAAGGAGCAGGGAGACTCTGCTGATGGATGAACAAGGTGGACTCAAGACTACGCAGCCTGGCTCTCAGCACCCCTGGCATTCACCAGTGACAGCGAGGGGCTTATGAGCAAAACTTTAGGTACCTGCTCTTTTTATTTTATAAAGTAACACAGACCAAAGACCAAAGGCCACTCCATGTATATTTTAAGATATAGGTCTATTTGCTAGTTGTGCTGTAAAAACCCAGGCCTACAGAGGCTACTAGACTCAATTTAAATAGCTTCCATAAAATAAAATCTTAACCCCATTAACCTTTTTCAACACATAAGGGAAAGATGTTTAGACCCCTAGGCCAGAATTTTTGGACTACATTTATTTCCAGAAATACTATGTCGGGCAAAAACACTGGGTTAAGACCCGGAAACCCCATTGAACTCAACATCAAACATGTGCCATATTTAGGAGTTTTGATGTTAAAAAAATAAAATGAAAAACAAAGAAGAGTAACATCAACCTCTCCTCCAGTCTTTCAGCTGCATGTAAACGTAATAAACTGACTGCGGCTAGGATCCCAGCACATTTTTAAAGTAATGTATACGGTATGCAAAGGTATGTCTGAAGAAATGGTTTTAAAAACCTCATCAGGAATTCTAGCAGACCCCATCCTGCTGTGCTGGCACATACAGAAAAGGTTGGAGAGGGGGCTTGTTCTTCTGAATTACAAAGTTTTGGGCTCTGTTTTCATCGCTCCATATGCTATCCCAGAAGTTAAACAGCAGTAAAGTAACTAAAGGTAACAGAAATGCTGGTGGACTTATAGGTGCAGAAAACACAGGCAGAGGTCCCCAGGCATGCCCCCACCCTCACAAGTATTGTATTGCGGTATCTATATAACGCTATCCGGGGCACTGAAGACCTTGCCTAAATTAGTAGCATGCAACACAGTGTAGGGTGGGTGGTTGGAATAATCTAGTCTTAGTTTAGAACCTGTGTAGACAGTGTTTCCATGTCCTGCTTGAGGACCACAGAGGTGCATTAGTAAAATGCTATATGGGAAGGGGCCATTTAAGATGGTTCTCCAGGTGGTGAGGAAGCAACAAGGCCCAGACGTAATATCTGCACAAACAGAAAAGGTTGGAGCAGAACTGGTTCCACAAATGGCAGCCCTTTAGGCACAGTAAAATGTAGGCACGTGACCTGCCAATCCCATATAGATTAAAAAAAATGCTATCCCCAGAAAAGATGGCTTTTCCAGAAGAGCTGGACTGCTGGGGGGGGGGGGGAGTCTGAGGACCAAAAGATGCTGCCTAGGCAAAAGGTGGAAGTAGTCCATTAAAGGGACCACAATACATCTCCAAAGGAAAGCAGACGCACATCAAACAAAAGAACATTCTAGAATACCTATTGTTTGTGATTATCAAAGGCACATGACTGAAGAAAGTGAGATCCTCTTTTCACTGGCTGGCCCTTGTAAAGGGGCGGGGCAGTGCAGAGCACTTACAGTGTGATTAATGAATGGACTGGAAGTAAGAGAGGTACTCCATGGTTGGAAGTGGTATGGGTGCACTGATTAAACACAAGTGATTGAATGAGCTATCGGTCTTACCTTCCTGAACATAAAACGCTATTGTGAAAAGGGAGTCCTTGGCATAAACGACATAGTATCCTCATAAAACAAACGAGTTTCTTTCAGATTTCCTTAAGACATTTTTCTTTGTATTATGAAATTTTGGAAGGATCAAGTGCTGGGAGGTCAAGAAAACTGGCGAAAATTTCGATATAGACATGATTAGCACAGACACTCTGGCTCTATGCACTTGTGTATATTTAGGAATTCACATACCATTAGAGTGGTTTGTAGTGCATGTCCACTTTTATATGTTTATATAATGTTCGCTATTTTTCTACCAAGCAAATCGGTAGATGAAACAGTTATAGCATTGGTCGTGTAGACATTAAGCAGCTCATTATTTGGCAATGACTCCTTCTCATAGTTTTGAGCATTTTTTGCCAGGGCTGCTTTTAATTCCGGTCTACGTTCCACCCGCAGGACACAATCCCAGAATAGTTGCACAACTCCCTCCATTCACAATCCCCTGACATAGCAGCAGCCGCAGACAAATCGAAACCGTGCCAAATTAAAAATATCTGGCTGAAACCTGAAATGGTGTTACAATGAAATCCACTCCAAAACAGAAACAATTCAATCAAAGATCCCTTTAAGGGACGGCCACAGAGCAGCTACAGGAGCTAAGATACAAAGGTGCAACCCGGATCAATGAGCCATGAAATGAAAACGACCCTGTTAAGGTCTTAAATCGACCGTCAAATCACTCACCCATAGGCCCGATTTCTCAAGAGTGCAGGGAAGTTCATGCAGAGTTTTTGAACTAAGATCTGCTCCTCACTCGTCAACGGTTCGAGGTTGTCAAATTTCCTCATCCACACTTCGCCCCGTACCCCTTCATGTAACGCCATACCCCAAACACTCGTTCAGATCTTCCTTCGTTAGGTATAAGCTGGATCCAATTCTGAGAAAAAGAATAAATCCTCATAGCAGCCTTCTCAACAAAGCTCAGCAGCAAGTCTGAAACAGTAAATCATCATAGGCTTGATATGTTTATCCCATAGGAAGGGGCTTTTATTGAAATGCTGGAACACTTAATGTCACCTGTTGTTTTTTCAAAGACCGGGCAATGAAGGAGCAAGCCAACGAGACCCTACAACCTATCTTATATAAACAAGGCTGAATACTGAGGTAAAAGGACAGCAATTAAGTTATGTGAAAGCTCTTCTCCATGACCATCAACTGGATGTGTGTTGCTGGAAGGATGGAGACCACCGTATTGCGTTATCAGAACTTCGTGCTTCAATATTCGAATAAATTCTGATTGGGCCGATTGCTCATGGACCTCTGGCAGCATGCAATACTGTGAGAAGATCCTCGGCCAATCCTACCTTTCCTATCACAACCAGATAGACACGCACAGCTTCAACCTGAACCCCAACATACTTATAAGCGGGGTCATTGCTATTAGTATTCATAGGTTACTGAAAGACATACGTTACGTAGATATACACTATCAAAACGTGCAAGAGTGGTACCCAGATCCATCACCTATTGGGGACAGATCTAGGACAATTTGAACCAGCAAATCTATCCAAAACCAACAAACAAAAGAAAGTTTACTTTCTACAACCATCCCAAGACATAGTTGCAAGTGGAATGAGACAACAGGATGTAAACACCATCTTTGAACAGGCCCCATTTATAACCAATGCACCTGCCCCAGTATACCACTCCAAAAACCATGGGGTGCTATTTGTTTCTGAAAGCGCTCTACACTGCGCATAAACCCGGTTCCTATGTCACTGATGTTTCATCTTTGTATAAAGCGGACCAGACCTCTAGCGATGGCCTACTGAAATACAGCGTCTATTGTCCACCTAAAAACACGTGTAAAACTCTGCAGAGCCCGGTAGCTAGGATGTGCCGTTGATTGAAGAAATGTAACCTTGTCACATCTGTCTCCGAAATCACTTTGCCAGCTAGCAGTGGATTACACAGTGAAATCCCAAACGTGGAGTTTCATGAAAAAAAAAGCTTTGCTTCTCAGATGAAGGCTTTTGCTATGTTCAGACCAGAAACCTCGGTATACCACTCATATAACCCTCGGAAGCAGCTGCCTCCCTAGAAGGCAGACTGACTTTAGATGAGAAAACATGGAGCAGATTTATTAGGCAAGAAGGCCATCGAAATCTCAATGTACTCAGCCCATTCATGGTTTCCGATAGCAGTAAATACCCTCGAGGAAGAGCCTGCACTTTTCAGGCAAACACAACACACACAACAAACACACACACACACAGGCTGTTGATGCCTGCAGACACATACGGATCCTTCACACAAGTTTCCAGAAAGACTTGAACTTTACCCAAACAACTCAGGTTACCAGAGTGCTCTGAAGTGGTCTTTGGAGGGTATTTTAGCGACCATTTAGAGATGCTCCAACCAGATATTTTACTCAACCACAGCTGGCAATAGTAGGTGCCTTCGTCATCCCACAAAAACAATCTATGGTGGAAGGCCATTCAAATGTGAAAGAAGCGGCCTTCTAGGAGAAAGCAGAACAAGGAGTTCTACAATGCAGGGTCAAAAGAGTAATTGAGAATTGGTGTGTATCCTCTTGAGGTGGACTCTGGAAGAGATCCATTCCTTGGTGGGCTTAACCACTCAGTGCAATAGTTGACTGCAGACTAGGGGGAGTGGCAGTGCTTTGAAAGAAGCGATAAAATAAAATAGCACTAGATAGTCACTGGAGGTGGTCCAAATGTTAATTCAGCCAGAGGCTACTTTATGTAAAGAAACTGCTGTGGGAGGCAGGAAAGAGATACACAATTGTGGAGATTGGTAAAACAAATGCACTGGGTGTCTATAAATACTTGTGGCAGGAAGGGGGGTGGGGGAACTGTACATGATGATAATGCAATATCGGTCTGACACGGGAAATGGTGTCAGAGGCAAAAAATAGAGCATGCAACACCTGCATGCACACTGCTGGGACATTTCTTTTATAGTCTGCAAACCAATATATTGTTCACCATTCAGCATCCAAAACGTACATTTTTAAGCAGCTGTGATCTAAAATTTAGCAAGGTTATGGAAGCCCTGCTGGAAATCCAAACGAGTAAAACCTTTACAAAATTAGAATCACGAACATTTAATAAAGTTGCCTTAGAGCTGAAGTCCATGGAGAGCAATGCAATTCCTGATGCACGGTCGAGGTTGCATATGTGGCCCTGAAGGTTAATCTGAACAGGAACTTTACAAGACCGGAGAGTAAGAACAGTTTAGCTTTAGGACATCAAGCAAAACATCTGAGAACAGGAAATCTGCAGCTAAAGGGACTGGCTCAATAAGCAGAACAGTTGAAGGTCACACTGATGGACTGAGACATAGGTGAGAAAACATGGGCCCACTGTGCTCTAAAGGCCAACAAGGGTTTAGAATGAACTCTGAGATAGGCAACGTTCATGTTGAATCAAAAAGGTGCAAAATGAATGGCGCAGGGACAGAATCCGAAGGTTAATCGCACAAGCTTATGCCCCAGATGTCAGGTAGGTCGAGATTGTATGCTAAGAGGGGAATAGCCTAGAGTTTGAGCCAGCTATGCAAAAGGTCTTGCTCTTGGTAGCTTTAGGGGCTGAGCAGAATCTCAGGCTCAGAAGAATGTTCTTTCCAGGGTTATCCACCTTTGATCAAAATACACCTGAATGTAATTTTATTTTCCCCTCAAGGCCATCTTTGGATGTTTGCAGACCAACCAGAGGGCTGCTGGTGAAACCGACCAGACCTTATTTCTTGCCAGGAAATCAATATGTGGTGTGGCATGATGACCTCTTAAGGGGCAGCTGAATGACTGACCTGCCATCTACCCTTCCAATGGCAGTATGCACAAAAAGACAAATGTCAGCGAAAAGCCCATAAGTTTCGATGTACCCGGCCATCAACTCCATGTCAGAAAAGGACTGAAAGGACATGTAAGGGCTTGGTAGACTGGATTATTTGGACTAATCTTACCTACTGGCTGCCACTAGTTCACAGACAAAGTACATGGCCAATATTTTCAATTTCCATGGATATGGAGTGAGTTGTTTCAGTGCATGTGCATGTCTCAAACAAAATCTTGGGGCCACTGCTACTCATTAATAGAGAAGCTCATTTGACAATACTTGCTCTAGCTACTGCTCATACATAAAGGTAATTCAAACTGAAGATAAAGGCCTCAGGCCAACCGAGTGATCCAGAGAGACAGATAATATGCTCCCTTGACTACAGGAAAATGTGTTAACCTATTAACCCAAAGGAGAAACACACTGGTACAACGGGTTACGATCAACATTAAAATGTAATTATATCCACAGACGATTTGAAATGATCAGGCTAACTTTGTACAAATGTTGTCAGAACAGGATCTAAAGCTTATGATTGCTTTATAGAGGTGATGAAACTACACATGCGGAAATGGTTTCTACTAGAAGGCTATCATGGGCAAGGAAACACAGGTGCCTGAAGAAACACTTGTTAACAAACAAAAGCCTTTATCAGTCTACAACTGGAATTCCCATTGTATTTTATGGACAGCTGGATCCAAGTCAGATTCTGAGCATATATAAGAAGCATTGGCAAAGCCAATACGTCCCCCCTTTCAGATCTATTGGTTTTTCCAATGGTTTTAGTAATGTTACTGTACATACATTACAAATATTAGGTTATGCTGAATCTCATTAGGTATCTAGTTGTGGCAGGAGGTTCACAATAGGGTACGATTGAAAGCTCTGGAGTGGAGACTTAAGGCAATGTGAGCCATTGATCCATAGCAGCATTCAGATTACTTGCTCATCCAATCCTTGGCCTCTCTCCAGTGCACACATAGTGATATAGTGATGGTCACATATACACCATTTGCAATTACCAGTTTTAACTATTTACAGGAAAATCACTGTTGCTCACTTATATCAAACAGCTAACAAGCACTCACAAAGCCAATAGGTCTGGCTTGCTTCAGATATATTTGTTTTTGGGTGATATATTTGGAAGCAATCACAAAAAAAGTCACAAAAGCAACCTAATGATGGTCCGGCAGTATGCTACGTAAAGCAAAGCCTTATAGCTCATGTTTTAAGCCACATACTTTTAGAGGCACCCCACCCTCTTTTCATCTCACTTAAGGCACTGTAGTTTACAAAAGGCTTTTCCCTAGGACTGATAAAAGCAGTCTCATACATCAGAACTAGGATTCCTTTCGGTCAAATCTACAACTTCTGTAGCTGAAAAAATGAGTAACTGCTTTGTTCCTCTGGGGCAATCACTCTGCAGCATCTATGGGAGGGCAGGAGCACAGTTATGTGTACGGTGGGGAGTTTGGGGTGGGGTCAGGTGGGAGAAGTGCACTTCAGTGAGAGAAAGCACGCGCCTGACCCCTTCAGCTGTTGCATCCCATACTGTGATTTTAGGTCCTGGGATCTTGGTGCAACTGCACCCTTCTAGAAGTGTAGCTGCAGTATTTACTCCTTGGCGAACCAGATCCAAATATCCTGTGCTTCTCTGGGGGGGGAGGGGAGGGTTGAGAGAATTAAAGCAATGTGGAGCGCAGGAGAAGGGGTGGAAGCAATACGGAGGGCGGGTGGCTGAAACACAGAAGATATGGGTAGGGGAAGCAACACAGAGGACAGGGAGGGAAGCAAACCAACAGGAGAGAGAGCAATATGGAGCAGGGGGAGAAAAGGCAAACAGGCGAGAAAGCAGAGGGAGAGTGTGAGGGAGAAGCACATGATAAGAGAGAGCGTGCAACACAGAACATGGGAGGGGGGGACAGGAGCACAACAGAGAGACTGCTGGAAAACATGTGCACTCAGAGTGCTTAAACAACATTTTAAAAAGTAGTACTTGAAAAATGAGCAGTCAACATATAAGTTATATATCCAGGAAAGGGACAAGCACAAGGGGAGAAAGGGAAGCCCATAGAGCCAATGAATAAGAAGCAAACAAATGAGTGGCAATGAAATCAACCAACAGTGATCAACGGGCGTACTCTAAGCCCGCTATAAGCGAACAATATGTCTTGCAACAGACAGTGTATGTCCATTCTAGTAGGCAAGACCAAAAAATGAACCATGTACATTCAATGAACTAAGTGGAAGTCACCTGATTGGCTACCCTAAAAGTGTGCCATGGATCCAACCCTTTTGGACCAATGCTTTGCATTATGCTTAGAAGCAGCCCTCATGTTATCGTAATACACCATTTGAGGTATTTGCCTTTAGAATTGCTGCTCAAGCTGAAACACTCACCATTCAAATCCACAAGGGAATGTTTATTCAATCTGCATTATAGCCAACAGCCATGGCACCGCGAGCATAGGTTAAAGCTTGAGATGTTGTGCTGTAAATGCAGGCAGGAAAGTGGTAGCTGCAATGTATCTGATGAGGCGGAACTTTAAGGAAAAGGCTATATTTGGTACAAGTCAGATTGTGTGGCATTGATAAACTAGTGCTAAAATGAAACTATCATACAACGGTGGAGGAAGGCGAAGCCTGCAGGTCATGACAGAATGAGACTCTCAGTTATTGGCTGTTAGTGGCAAGCACAGATTGCTGCCCACAGATCCAGGGGATGGGAATAGTGAAAGGGAATGATAGAGTTTGCATGCATTATATGAGGCAGATTAACAAAGGACTCTTTGCTTGACTTTGACCTTAAGTTTTAGATCTTAGAAACACATACACAAGCGGTAAGGAAAATTACACAGCTCTTATTTGAACTGAAGATGACGGGATTTGGCACAGTCCAAGCAAAAGTACTTACAAAATAAAATAAAAAACAAAAATATTTTTTTTAGACTTTATCCAATGCACTACTAATCTAATAGCTCTTCCTCTACCTCCACGGTTTGCCTCATCCCAAACCTCATTCAACTACTGTGTTCTCCAAAATAACCCTTTCTAGACTCTTCCTTCATTTATCCCTTCTTGACCCCAAACCTCTTGTTTTACTACTATGATCTCTGAAACAACCCTTTCTAAAGTTATCCCCTCATGTATCACTCCTTTGACTCATCCCAAACCTCATTTTACTACTATGAATGCAGTAACCCCTTTCTAGAGACTCTTCCCTCCTCCATCTCCCACTTTACTCATCCAAAACATCATCTTACTACTATGATCTCCCAAAAAACACTTTCTGGACTCTGCCCTCTATCCCTCCATTATCCCATTTGATCCAACTAACAGACGTGCATGTTCACCGCTCAAATTAACCATTACAATAAGAAAATATACAATAGGACTGGAGCAGTGGTTCTTAACTTCTGGTCCAAGGACCCCCAGGGATCCAAAAGGCCTACTCCAGGGGTCCGCCAAGGTGTTACCAAATAAAATATTAAGATGAATTTATTAAAAGTAATAAAGTATATAAAATAAAGAAGCTAAATTGAAATGTGAATATTTCAATATATTAACATTTGTTTAGTGTAGACTTGTTTTTCTGTTTTTGTGTATTGTTTTGAAGTTCAAACCATAGAAATTGCTTCGGCCAGTAGCGTTGAGATTCAAATAATAACTCAGTGGGGGTCCCTGGAATCCAGTAACGATTCATTGGGGGTCCACAGAAGTTAAACTGCTTAATCAGAGTATATTCATGGATGTTTTTTCATTTGAAATGCGTAATCATTGCTAGGATGGTAAAAGATCTATACTCATTCAGCATTTGTAGAATTCTATCTAATTTTAAACATTGTTTATCGGTTAGGTGATATGAAAGCATAATACGACCTGATTTTTATACAGGTCATACTATGTCTTAATAAAACTGTTCTCCCTCTAAACAATAATACATTACAGAGCTCCTTTTCCCTATTAAAGAAAGTAAAGCAAGGAAGCATGTTTATCAAAAGAACAACTCAAGTGCAGACTTGGTTGGGCGATCACATGGGACAGAACAAAGTTCATGGTTCTTGTCTGTGTAAGTAACTCAATAATGTTCCTCAAACAGTGCTAAGTGACTAGTTTGTCTACTCTTGTAGGATAACCTTTGCAGCAATTATCAGTGTTGACAAACTCACTGGATATCAGCAATGAAAACAATGGAGAACAATTAGCCACCTATAAACTGATTAGATAATCTTTCAACACCAATTGTTTGTGCAAGAGGGCAGTCACTGGGTCAAAAGTGCTTCACCCAAGGAATGTCTAGACTGCCATTTTAGAGGTGTCTGCTCTCACGCTGCACTCACTGAATTCATAGAATATTCATCCTAGGATGCACCTGAAAATGAATTATCAAAAAGGTACCTGTCAGGAGAGTTTAATTTGAGATCACCAATACGGTAGCACAAAGTTAGTGTCACGTCTATATTGGGGGGGGGGGGGGGGAGCTCCACATTACATGAATGGCACCATCACCGACTGTACCCCCAAATGTTACCAGTTACTAGTGATGAACATAGCTGCATTACTATATAATTCAATTGTGAGTGTTTTACTTATACTGCTGTAAGGCACTGGTTGTCAAGGTTTGATACCTTCAGAGTGCTGAGATATATGAAGAATAAAGGCAAAACAAAAACACAGTAAACAAAGAATGTCCAGCCGGATGAAAAGGGAGTGCTTATCTTGCATTCTTCTTTAACAGGCCTACAGAAGAGTCTACAATGAAACGTTCTTGTGCATAGTCCAGTTTTGGGGAGCCGCCTGGATCAGAGGTAGTTCGGCTGTGCACTCAGTTAGGGATCCTGAGCGTTCCCAGATTCAGGATCCTGAACTTCTCAAGAACAGCTTTGTATTTCTGCCAAATGAAGCGGCCATAAAAGATTAGATGCCGGTATAAGATGCCTGTTAAGGATGTAATGAGTTGTCAACTTTGTAGATAGCCATGAGTGTGTTCCAGTAGGCCTTGAGACTAACATAGATCACATTCAAAGAGATCCTGGATTCCTATGGGAGCCAGCTAGGGCTTAACTTATAATAAGTCCTGGACCCAAAGTTTTGTTCAGAGGCTCCCAGCTGACCTGCCATATGGCAGGGGTGCCAAATACCAAGATACTGTTCTGATTCCACCTCATGCCTCTTTCATCCACCACCACACTGTCTCTACCACCTTACCTCACTTTTGCAGGTTCTCCCTCGCCCGTGCTTTCTCACTTCGTCACAATTTTTAATCTTTCTCCTCCTCGTCCTTTCCTTCTTGTGTTTTGCTCTTTCTTGCTCTGTGTCAATCCAATGAAGAAAACCAAGTCCTGGCCCCTTAAATGAGTGGCGGTGAGCCCCACTTGCTCAAATTATGCACCAAGTCAGCACAGTGCTTACAGGGATGGTTTGCTGTTGTCACATCTTTGCATTCTCATTTTAGAGCCTTTGTAGACAGTCTATACAATTCTTTGGAAAGCCTGTGCAGATCACACTGCAGTTTTCTAGTCAATACATCACAAAGCAGCTTGCTAGACAATAGGATGAGAAGCGTGCAGAAGAGGACAGCGTTTCCAAAGCATGGAGAGTTGCAGATGGAAAGCTTCACTAGATTTCTGCATCCTTTAATGATCCAAGAAGGAAAAGAGTTGGCACCAGGGAAGAGACTTTAACCACTGACTTGAGTGAGGGTAACACAAAAATCTCAGCAGAAACCACTGAACTCTCTCAGCTGCGGTCATCACTGTCCTTATGTAGCGGGTGTTGATTTGTGGAGTGGTGTGGCTCACTGGTTAGAGGCGGCAGACCCGGAAGCAGAAGTCGGCCCAGGACCAGGGTTCGATTTCCGACGCGGCAGGGTCGTTGACCAGGGTCAGCGGACTCGATAATTCTCGCCTCGGTGCCCACTCTAACCAGGGGTCCCACTCGGCAACTCTGGGCATTAGCTCGCCTAATCTCCACAACGGCTCCCTCAACGCCAGGGATGCCTGGCTCCACCTTGGGGATTCCCAGCAGGGACCATCCCACAGGGAAAGCCAGGACGGGTTCCCCAGCGGTATACAGCACCAGGACGCCGGCTGGCAACAGTGCGCTTTACAAGTATACACATTACATTACATTGATTGTAGGTCCAGAAGGAGTGGGTCTATGCCAGACTCTCAAACTAACCTAATAAGATCTATTTACAAAAAACAAATGCAAATTCTTTACATAACACTCTGGTGTCCTGAATATCTGGATCCAGCGCTCCTGGACCGAGGCACCCCTGTGAACTAAAAATTAAATGAACCAAAAAGAGTGAAATCTCACTAACTTCCCAAGTAGTAGCAGGCAAACATCAGGATGTTTTCAAACTGCGCAGGCTTTACAGGCGCGGCCACACAAACACCGAGTCTTCCTCTTGGCATCAAGTCTGCTGACTACATTCTCAGAATGTGAACTTTCAGATAAGGCTCCGATTTTAGAAGGCAACATATTATGAAACTGATGCGAGTTGCAGAAATCTGCTGCAATAATGTATCAATTGACTGACATTTCTGACAGCACAATGCTGTACAACAAAAATAAATAAAAGTATAAAAACAACAACATTTTACGTTTTGAAAGACAGGAATAGAAGGAATACAAAAACAAAATGACATACTTTGGGCAATGACAAAACGGAAAACAAAGCAGTTAGTTTGAATTGCTAGGTGTTTGCGATGAAAACTTAAAATATAAAGACCTTCTATTTGAAGGCTTTCCTAAAACAGAAGAACTGTCTCATTTAATGAGTGGCCCTTCCAATTTAGAGTGGTCAGCCCCTTGAGTAGACATTTTCCCCCACAGTGGTTTTCACAGCCTCCACACCCATGGCAGGTGACCACTGCATGGTAGGGTTCAATTTTATCCAGCATTACAGGCCTTCTGTAGATGCCAGACAGGTATCACATTTACGCAAATTGAGGCTTTTATTTATGCGTTGTTTTTAAAACAGATAAATAAAATGCATTGTCATTTACAATGCCAATAACTCAAACTCTCCTAAATGAGAGACCTATTGCATTGCAAATGTGTTTGGCACCGAACTATAAAGATACTTTTTTTTTTTAAGCGTTAGGAGAGAGTGTGTCCTTGCTTGCAACAGCAGGCAGGACAAAGGCATTTGAGAAAATAATGCTCGGAGGCTGTAATTAAACCTACCGAGTAACAACACACGTAACAGGGAGTGTCGCTATGGGAGGTTACAAAATTAGATGCGTCGGTGCTAAGGAGGGAATACTAAGCCTATTGACCAAGAACAGCCACAGTTTACAGTGGACAATGACACATCCAATGAAAAATATGGGTGGAGAGTGGGTGGAGCTTCAAAACAGCCCATGCTTGCTAGAGTGAGCACAGGCAGCTACTTCATTCATATTCTGCTGATTGAAGCAGCGAATTCTGTATGCATAAAATTCTAACTCACGAGTGTGAAGCTCCTCCCAAGGGTATTATGGGTCAAGAATCCTCGCAGGACCAATTGCAGTTCCTTAGCCATCCTTTCCCATATCCGCTTCCAAAAAAGAATGGTGATCCAAGGATCCCCTCAGCACAAGTCTCTCCAGGGAAATAACAGGGCAACTCAAGCGTTCTGTTTGCGGCAATGTGTTCTGCCCAACCGATTATCATCATCTATCACGTTTCTTTTTTTAAAGGACAGCCGTGTGGCACTGTGTGCACAGAAAATATGTAGAAATTTAGGAAGACACAAAACGTGGTAATAGGAACCACTTTTAAAAGTCTTAGCAGGACAAATGTGAAGTAAATGAGATACGAGGTAGAACACTGGAGCACCTGGGGCATGGTGTGCAATTCATCCATGCACCACCGGTGCTGAAAGTGCATCATTCATGGAGTCCAATATCTGTGCCTGCGTCCTCAAAAGTACAGGACTGGTCATTTCCCCTTTGCAGAGGGATATCTCCATCCAGGGCGCAGACGTGTGTTTCCAGAGTTCCCACGAACGGATTCCAGTGGGAAAGGAAGTTTAGAAGTTGAAAGGCCCACCAGGTTCTACTCTTTGAAGGTTAGGGTCTTCATTCTCTAACTAGGACAGAATTGATAGGAAAAGGTAGGAGCCATCCTCCACCATGCACTCTCCGCCTACCACCAATACCCTCTACCATACCACCAACCTCCCCCCTATGTCATCCACCCCCAACCCTCCCACCCCCACCACCAACACACATCCCACACCAGAATACGTTATGGCCTCCCTCCTCCAGCTCAAAGAAGACATTCACATCATCAAACAATTACTCTTCACACACCCCAGACACCCCTCACCCGCCTCCACCAGCACCACCCATCCCAACAGGACCTCCACCCGGTCGGCTGACTCTCGCACTCAATGCCACCCGCGCTGGACCTCAATCCCTGTACGCAATCGTGAAAACCGTCCCCATTGCTCCTTCAACCCACTATCGGACCTCGACACAGTCACCCTCCTCCGCTCCTACGACCCAGATCCCCATAGCAACATACCCACCACCCTCCGCGCCATTCTGACAATTCATCCAAATCCCCTTAGACCCCCCACACTAAACAGAATTTCTATCCTTAGTAACCTGAAAAAAGTCCCCCTCTCTCTAGAACCCCCTTCCACCCTCGACACACCCAGTCTCAAATGCACCCGCCTCAACTGCAGATCGGCCTCTAGGCACTCCTCCGCAATCGCTGATCTCATCTTAACACTGGACCTTGACATAATCATCATGACTGAAACCTGGCTAACTGAATCTTCTACACCTATAATGGACATACTGGTTCCCCCCAACTACCACATCACTAGACTGGACAGGGTTGGTCAAAAAGGTGGTGGAATCGCATGTATACACAGGAGTAACCTCTCTGTCCTGAAAGTAACCTCTCCCTCCCTACCCTCCCCAACCTCCTGTGAATACATCTGCCTCGATATTATCAGTGATGGCAAACCGATATGCTCTCTTCACGGCATTTACCACCCACCAGGGGACAACCTTACCTTCTCGCAACAAATCATGGATTTGATCACAACCAATTCTGGGCGACAACTCACACAAATATACCTTGGCGACTTCAACCTCCACTGGAACGATCATAATGACGCGTGGTAAATAGTCTTAAAAATTTCCTCGACGCCCTTGACCTCTCCCAAGTATGCAACAGCCCGACCCACGAGAAAGGCTCTGTCCTTGACCTTATCATCTCCAAAGAGGACGCTATCCAACTCGAATCTATCCAACCCTGTGACTGGTCAGATCATCATATTGTCACATTCTTCATTAATGAAAAAGTCAAATTCAACCCGGTTCAATCCTTCAAGCCCAAAGTCTGGAAAAGAGACCTGAAAAAACTCAACTCAAACTCTCTACCTCCCAAAAGCTGCAACCTCCTACTTCCTCCTACCGGCGTTACGGATGTCCAATCCTTGACGGAACACTATCTCAAAGCTATGACCTCTATAGTTAATGAAGCTGCACCTATGCAGCTAAAAAGAGCCTCCACAAAAATGTCCAATCCTTGGTACGACGGGAGTCTCAATGACGATAGACGGGCCATGCGAATGGCAGAGCGCACCTGGAGATCAGCTCCCTCCACACTGCACTTAGAAACGCTGAAGAAAAAGGGAAATGCCTACTTCAGGAAAATAAAACGATCAAAATCAGATTTCTTCAGCCGTCAGCTCGACCAAGCCAAAAATCGTCTGAGAAAGCTGTTTGAGCTAATCAGAACACAATCCAAGGAACAACCACAACCTCTCAGCACTTTGGGCGAAGCACCCTCCTGTGAAGACTTCGCCTCTTTCTTTATCCAAAAAACCGACAACATAAAGAACGATCTCCTCATCGACGTAAGTCTTTACCCCAAACCCCACTGCACAGCTCCCACTGAACCAAAAAACAATGCTACATGGTCATCCTTTGTCACCTATTCAGAAGAAGAAATTGGCAGACTGCTCAGCACTGTGAAACCAGCCAATCACCTCTCGGACCCCCTTCCTGCCAACGCTGTCAAAGACCTTACCCCGTCGATCCTCCCACTCTGGACTAAAATTATCAACAGTTCACTTCAACAAGGGACCATCCCCGACTCCCTCAAAGTTGGACAAGTCACACCTCTACTAAAGAAACCTTCAGCCGACCCCTCTGATCTAAATAATTACCGTCCCATTACCAATATTCCGACTCTTGCCAAACTGTTGGAAAAATGCGCACAAATACAATTGACTAAACACATTAATCAGTTTGATCTACTCAACCCTCATCAATCAGGCTTCAGAGCAGATCACAGTACAGAAACTGCTATGACTCACATAATTGACGACGCCCTTCAAATCCTAGATCAAAACGATACCTGCCTCCTCATCCTTCTTGATCTCTCTTCGGCATTCGACACCGTCAAACATGAGAATTTACTCGATCTATTAAACACAAGAATGGGTCTATCTGGAACTGTGCTCAAGTGGTTCAAGTCCTTTCTACACAACAGATCGCAGAAATTCAAGAGTAACAACTTGATGTCTTCGCCAATACCTGTATCGCTAGGCGTCCCACAAGGATCCTCCCTATCCCCTACTTTGTTTAACCTATTTATGGAACCTCTCACCACCTTGCTACAAGTGTCCAATGTTCACTTCCACATGTACGCCGATGACACCCAACTTTATCTCAAATTACAATCACCCAAAGACATTATGCTCCTGAATTCAACGATCAGAAGCACCCAATCATGGCTGGCCGCTAATCATCTCAAACTCAATGCTCTTAAAACAGAGTTCCTCTTGATCTCACCTCCCGCGAAGATCACTAACGCTCAAATTTGGCTTAAACACCTAACGGCACTCAATGTTCATCCCACCATCGTGGACTCAGCAAAATCTTTAGGCATAACACTTTACACCAACCTCAACATGCAGGAACAAAGCAACTAAGGGTGCGAACTACCAGATCAATACCTAAAGGAAACTCAAGCCCTTCCTTCCAGCCAAAGCTTTCCAAACTGCGGTACAAGCACTAGTCATCCCTCGAATAGACTACGGCAGCATCGCCCTCTGCGGTCTCCCCCTAACCACTACGGCACCTGTGAGAAGTTGGCCTGATATGCAGTGCTCACTATTCTAGTGATCACTATGTATCAGTCCAGACAACCCTTATTGATGATTGGTTGTAAGTCAACCTGATAGACCAGCTATCCTAGTAGCATGGATACGAGCAGTCTAAGGCTAAGACTCTAGAGGGCGTGTTAAGCCAGCTGTTTTACCATCACATTACCCCTTGAACACCAAGTGAAAGGACACAACACAAGTTGTTATCAAAAATGAACAGGTATTTATTTATAACAAGACTACCCTAGCTCTTTATGAGACAGGGAGCTAAGCACACAACAAAACTCTTACGAAAATACTTAAAGTCGCACAATTTACACAAATGCCCGAGGGGCACGAAAAACCATATACACAAGAAGTGGAATGCGAAGTTACTAGCAGGTAAGTAATACTTTTCTAGACTGTAGAAACGCTAGGCCTACAATGCTGAACCCTTAGATTAGAAGCAGGAGGCCTAGGGACGCCGTGTGCAGAGTGGGAACTCTCACGCGTAATGCGGGAACAAGTCTATGGATACTAGCACTTGCAAAGTTACTGTTCTCGGGCGAACCCGACTAGGTGGGTCGAAAACAAGGGTGGATCCGAACACTTAGGGTGTTGGACTATGCTGGAGCACCGGAGTACTCAGTTTACCTAGCCCAGGGGCTGCGGCTGAATAGGGTTCAAGTTGCGTCGGAAACCCTCGTTGAAGATCCAGGAGCCTGAAGAAAGAAGTTGCTGGCAGGCGGCCAGTGAAGGAGTTCGTGGTGATCCAAGCCTGGATCAGGGAAGAAGAAACCTGTAAGCAGAGGGGACCAAGTTCTGAATCACTAGCCAGTGATTTAGGTGGGCACCAGGATGGCACCGGACGAAGTCACCTCAGCCAGGTGAGTGGGCGCTGCTGGGCTCTGCAGTCTCTCGGACCAGGAGGCGTTGTCGGCGACCAGGATGGAGGTGCGAGCTGTCCCACGAAGGTACTTGCTGTCGACGTCGCTGGACCCAGGATTGGGGCAACAAGTCTTGGCAAATGCAAGGCCCACGCGGTGGACCTAAAATGGCGTCTTGAGTGGACCAGGAGGGTCCAGGGTACTTCTCTGAAGGAGGGAAGCAAGGGCCAGTCTGGAGCAACCAGACCAGCGGTGTTTGTCGTCGTGGAGCGTCGTGAGGGGGCCACTAGCCAACGGGCAAGTGACTTGGACAACGCGGTGAGCAGCAAAGAGCAGAAGGGCCCCACGCAGATCTCGTGGATGCAGGGGGGCTGAACTTCGGTGCTGGAGCTGCTCAGGGTCGGGGCTTCTCTTACCCCAAAGCACTCGGTCGAGGGTCACTCGGTGGTCGTGCTGGACAAACGTCGTGCAGTTCTGAAGATGGCCGGTCCCTAGAGGTCTCGTCGCACCCACGGATCACAGCTGGGCTGATGATGTAGGTTGAGGTCAGAGGTGCCAGGGAAGCCGGTTCTCGTCGTGCTGGAGCAGTCTTGATCCGGAGGAGAGACTGGCAACAACCCGCGATGCTTGGTTGGTGCCTGCTGCTGCAGGGTGACTACTCCTTAGTCACAAGGGAGAAATCTTAGGAAGAGTCTTGAGTTCCTCTCGTAGAAAGTCGGTTCAGGATTTAAAGATTGATCTAATTTGGAAGGGGGCCAGTTCCTACCTTTATCCTGCAAAAAGGGGCTGGCACGCGACTAAGTCCTGCCCTATGGGTGGGACTAGGAGGGGGGTGGTTACACCCCTCTCCTTTGGCGGGCTTTCCCCAGATCAGGGGCTGGAGTGCCCCTGGAACTGGTTCAAGCCGGCCTATGCACAGTGAGCACCGGGGTGCCACTTGCAGTCACCTTCCTCTAAAGCCCTGCCTACCTAGGATACACAAAATCCTGTCTGGGACGGTGCTGGCACCGCCCCTGGCAGGAAACCCTTTGTCCTTGCCTCCTGGGCTGGGAGGACTCCCAGCAGCAGGAGGGCAGACTTGTGTCTCGGTGGCAGCATCCATCTTGTGGAGCTGAGGCGATGTCTGACTTTAACAGGGGTTACAGGTTACATACATATCGTGTCCCTCTAGAAGGGTGGAATGCTAACCCCGTCACCAGAATTGGCGAGGGGTTAGTATTCCAATTCGTATGACACCTTACTCGACATGTTTTGATAAAGCGATACCAGAGTTGGCATATAACCGCGAGGATTATAATGCACTTAAGAGTATATGGTATGCGTTATCATGGAACAGCTATTAGGACTTGGTTCCGCAAGCTGCAAACGGGCTCAGCTCATGCCAGAGCACCATTTCACATTATTCCAAGCACTCTGCCAGGTCTGCCTTCAGGATTGTTAAGGCCTGCCATAGGAGTGACTGATAGGAATATATGTGTCCATTTTAGGGTTAGATATAGGAATACTATATCTAAAGCAAAGGGTGATTACACCACCTTGCCCCAGCTGTCGTGCAGCCAGTTGTGTCAGATTTGGATGGCCAGCCAGGGGTGGCATAATACATGCTGCAGCCCCTGGTAGGCCCTGGGTACACCTATGCCCTGGGCACCTAAGGTACACTGTACAGGGACTGATAAGGTGACTCAGTATCCAATTAGATATGTACCTAAGGTACATGGAATCCAGTTTACAGAGAGAGCAGTAGGCCTGGGGTCCTGAATAGCAGGGCCCCAGGTCAACTAAGTCAGAAAACCAGCAAAACACCAGGCAAAAAGTTGGGGGCAACCATAGTCAGGGATCTACCTTCCTACAGCACCAGGGGTGGTGAATTCCTATCTCCCGACGCCCGAGACATCTAGATTTCTTAGGAGGGCAAGAGGTTTTAATTTGCATTTTGTCCAAAGGACAAGTAGACAGTTTAATGGTGCTGGGGCCTGCACTTTAATTTCCCTTCGAGCAGAACAACAACAGAGATATAGCAGAGCTCAAAGTTGCAGCCAGCTCCATAAGCTTGTGTGGTCCCCAGGCCCACCCCTGTTCCTTTTATTTTCTTTGAGCATGAGACAAACATCGTGCTTCTGCAGCTCCAGAACACTCACAGCACTGGCATGTAAGAGGCTGCCTTATCTGCCTCTTGGCCCCTTGCTCTGACTTGAACTCTATGACCCCTGCGTTTTAATCTCTGCTCCACTCTTGGGCCTCATACGGCCCCAAGAGCAGTGCTTTCCCTTCTCATGCACCTCGTGCACCCTCTTCTTTGCACTTTGCCTTTCCTGTACACTTTATGTTTCACCCCGTGCCTAAACCTGCTAACACCGCCCTCTCTGACAGCCCGGACCTGCTCCCCTTGCCCTCTCGTTTTCTTAGTCATTCAGGGCTTACATTAAAGCTCATAAGTTTCTCCATGAGGCTTTCATGCAGGCCTAAGGCCACCCCCATTTCTGTCCTTGCACTAGGCCTCTCATCTCACTTTGTGCATACACCAGGGGCATTTTGAACACAGTGCCATAGCAACTACAGCAGCTGTGGAGTTCTTGATGGGCCTCTTTAGTCTACAGGTCTGCACACAAAGGCCCATAATGGATTTGAAAGGTGTGGGTGGATGAGTGATAGGGTGGATGAATAGATGCATGGATGAATGAGTGAAAGGGTGAATGGATAGATGCATGGAAGAATAAGTGAGAGGGTGGATGTATAGATGCATGGATGAATAAGTGAAAGAGTGGATGATAGATGAATACATTAATGAGTGAAAGGGTGGATGGATAGATGCATGTATGAATGAGTGTAAGGTTGGATGGATAGGTGCATGGATGAATGGGTGGAGTGAAAGGGTGGATGGATAGATGCATGAATGAATGAGTGAAATGATGGATGTAAGGAAGGATGCGTGAAAGAATGGATGGGCAAGGGTGAAAGGATGGATGGCTGAGTGGATGGATGGGGTGAAAGTGGATGGATGAGTGAAAGGATGGATGGCTGAATGAAAGGGGGATTAATGGGTGAGAGATAGAGTAGATGAATGGATGGATGGCTGAGTGGGTGGGTGGATGAATGGGTGGGTAGGTGGCTAGCTGGGTGGAAGGGTGGGTGGATGGGTGGATAGTTGAGTGTAAAGGTGGATGGAGGGATTAGTGAAAGGGTGGATGGAGGGATTAGTGAAAGGGTGGATGGATATATGAGCGAAATGGAAGATGGGTGGATGGATGAGCTAAAGCATAAATGGAGGAAGTGAAAGGGTGGAAGGATATACGAGTGAAAAGGAGGATGGATGTATGAGCTAAAGGATGGATGGAGGGATGAGTGAATGGGTGGATGAATATGAGCGAAAAGGAGGATGTGTGGGGTGAAAGGATGGATGGATGAGCAAAAGGATGGATGAGTGAAAGGAAGGCGGGATGGATGAGTTTGATAGATAGGTTTGGAGATGGAAGGATAGGTATGAACAGGGGCTTCGTGAACACCCCACTTTAGCAGCTACTGTAGAGGTGTAGCTCTTGATGGGCCGCTTCTGTCTGCAGCTCGACAGACAAAAGCTCATAATTAATGTGAAAGGGTGGGTGTGAGTGAAAGGATGGATGAATGTGTGGGTGAAAGGATGAGTGAGTGTAAGTGTTGCTGGCTAAATGCATGGATGAATGAGTGACAGGGATGGTTGAGTGACGGGGATAGTGGATGGACAAAGGATGTTATAATGAAGGAAAAGGTGAATGGATGGATGGGTTACAGATTGTATGGATTAGGGAGCGAAAGGATGGATGAGTGTAAAGGATAAATGGATGAGTGGAAGGATGGATTGATGGATTGGTAGATGGGTGGGTGGATGGATGGATGAGTGAAAGGGTGGATGGATGAGTGAAAGGGTGGATGGATGAGTGAAAGGATGGATGGATGGAGGGAAAGGGTGGCTGTATAGATGAGCAAAAGGATGGACAGATGGCTGAAATGGTTAGGTTTGGAGATAGATGGGTAGGTTTGGATATTGATGATCGGATGGACTGACAAATCAACAGATGGACGAACATATTGGTGAAAGGCTAATGGATGACCATGTAAAGATGAAATGCTAGATATCAGTGGGTGAAAGGATGAATGGATAGATGCTTAGATGGAAGAGACTAGACAGCCAGTATTTGGTCTCATAAAGGCCTCATTGCCATAGAAATTCCTGGTACTGAACAAAACTACTTTGTAAATGAGCAGAATGTTGTCACACACAATGAAGCCAGCCGATAGATAGGATGAGAAAGCATTTAAATAAAAACAAAAAGTCTTGGTTAACTCAGATTGAATTAGGGGCTCAAATGTTAAAGAAAGTCACAAAAGTGCACCCAGGATGTATGTCCTTATATTAATACAGATTTACGTTTTTCATGAATTCACATGAAATTCCCTAAGTAGGCCAGGAAACCGTAATTCTAGAAAATATTTGTGAATTGCATTTTAGCATGAGCAATGATAAATGTGCCCCAATGGAAATCTGAGTGTTTACAAGTTCACTTTTCCTCGAACCACATTTTTCCCAGCCCTGGAAGAAACTTTACTTCTACCGTTGTCAGGGGTAGTAAATTTCCAACCTTTCTCAGTATGGGGAAAGATTAGAGAAAAGCTAGTGAAAACCCCCAAAAGTCAAATCCTTTTATAGTATTAGCTTGACATTAGCCAGAGAGGCTACTATCAGAGCTCTTCTATAATGAGATTGCTGCCATTATTTTACGGCGCACTATGTGGCACAAAAGGGACAAGTGGATTTTGTTACAGGACAAGTAGATTTATGAAGCTACTTGTCCCTTGGACACGTGCATATTTCATTAAATTCCACACCCCTGAGCACCCATAAGAGCTTCTCTAAACGCCGCAGCGAGACTCATCACTGGATCAAAAAAACACTCACACATTTCCCCTGACCTGAAAGCCCTGAACTGGCTGCCTTTTGAAGCCAGAATACATCTGAAAATCGCCTGCATGACACACAAGGCTGTCCACCTGAGCTCACCCGGAAACCTAGCTCAGAAGCTAACGATTTCTGGAGGCTCCAGAAACACTAGAGGCACAAACAATCTCTTGCTAAAGCCCCAAAGATTCCGCAAGGAAAAAACCTATAAACGCTCCTTCTTAGGAATGGCACCCAGGATCTGGAACTCACTCCCCCCCTGAAACCAGGCTCATCTCCTCTACCATACTCTTTAAGAAAGAAGTAAAAGCTATCCTCATGGCTAAATACACTTGAATTATTACTGGGGATGATATTTACAGACGCTGTACCATTCAGTTCTACTGATCTTTTTGCATTTTTGTATGACTCGTGTTATTGTCCTACCTGATTGTTTACACTACTACTTATTTGTACTTGTATCATTATTGATGTATCTGGCTGACTATGCTCCCACATGTACCTTCCCCACCCCAATTGTTATCTACTCACATGTTGTACCCTTCGTCTGTAAAGCGCTCTATCTGCAAAGATCTTGTTTGCGCTATATAAAACTTTCAAAATAAATAAATAAATAAGTGGGTGATATAGGAAAAGCTGAAGTTACTGGAGGTATAATCGAAGTATTTATAGGGTGCGTCTGCAGCACTGCATTTGCACCAAGCATGGGTTTTTCATAGTAGGCAAGTCCCATAAGTACGTTCAACCAACTGAGCAACAGGACATTCTGTGCTAGTGGTCGGCCATGCATTCGCCATATAAATTTGAAGAACAAAAAGGTATTCAGAACACAACTACATAATAGAAATAGCATGAAAAAAATCCTACTAGCTTAAAAAAAAAAAAGTTTGCCTCCAAGAGCTCTCAGATGGGAGCCCACTGACTGAAATCACTGGAAAGTTCAATGTGAGGAGCAGATCAGAGAGTGACCCATACCACCCTGGTGGGCGAGGGCCTCACAACCTTATATGTAAAACACTGGGTCTTTAATGGCTACCATCTCTGGGGCATTGAACTGGTTTGCTCTACTAAACTGAGCCCATGAACCTATTTACAACCTGCATGCCTTTTTGATAACCAGGTTTCTGTTAATACCCTCCGTTGGACGAGTAGGTCATTCATAGGCCTATTCCACATTCCGCTAAGGAGTTCCTCAACTTTTTGTGCGAGTCCTCAAACTTACTGTTGCTTCTGTGCCATTCCAGCTCTTCTCCCAAGCTGCACTCTTCTTCTAGAGGGAATAGAGTAGTGGTCGGTTTTCCCCATAGGTACTAACTGTAAGAGCAAGCCCCCTTGCTGTGTGGGGAATCACGCAGCTCTGAATCCTCCTCCATATCATCAAGGGGGGCAGGATGTATTTACTTATGGCATGGGTTCCCCCACCCCCAATTCAACATATGCTGTTTAGCTAAGAGAGATGTACTGAAGTTACTTAAACCAGGAAGCAATATGGAAGACTTGGAACAAAAAAATAACAATTTGGTACCTTATTTTATTGAGTTCAGGGGTAGGCTTTGCAAGAATAAGCACATTTTGAAACATCTTTGTTAAATAAAAACTCATCTTTCGTGCAACACTTAGGGCCAGATTGTGATGTCAGATGGGCCATCGGTGGCGGTCCGTCTGACATCTGGGGTTGCGGTCAGACTGCTGCATTATGATGCAGTCTGTCAGACCGCATCTATCAGAGGGATTGACTGACAAGCCAGTTGGACCATCGGTCAGATCGTAGTCCCTACAATAGAGGTTGTGCCTGCTCAGGCACTGCCGTAGGATTACGATTTTCCATTCCGACAACCTTTCCATGTCGGTCCGAAAGCCATAGAAAGGCTGTCAGAAAGGGACTTGGGGCCCCTAGCCCTGCCCCTGACCCCCCCCCCTGGGCTTCCGCTATGAGGCCTGGAGGGCACCTGTGGAGCCCCAACCAAACACGTATGCCTTGTGTGCCAGGCACCAAACGGTGCCTGGCACACAGGGCATAGATGTTTGAAAACATATCTTTCACTATTGCGGCTTGTGCTGTGGCCCTTTTCCAGCCAGCAGCACAAGCCGCAATAGTCAGGGCTCGAGTCGGGGTACCACGCGGGTGGACGGCGTCCCCCCACTTATTTTACTGGGTGGACGCCGTCCCCCCTGCAAAGATGCCCTTGCTGAGGAATAACATGTGTATTCTTGCCATTAACTGAATGCAGACGGTGCACAGAAGATGAGTGCGCGCTACTCCTACCTCTGCAACAGAGACTGCCTTTCGAACGGGAAAGCTGTACACAATAAGCTGTACACAATGGTCACACTGAAATGGCATGATACATGATTCAGGCGCAGTGTCACGGAGACGGTGATAACATAATACAGAGAATAAAATCTCTAGAAGGTGAGCACAGGTGGGTGCAAGAGGCACCCTGTTTCCTTTTTGAGTCGCATCAGTGAGCTGTCAAGGTGGGTTGACGTCCTAATATTTGCTGGCTCCCTTGCGGTTGCCATATGGATCCTCGAAGGCCATAAAGTATCTCCAGTCCTGATGCTGACCCCCTCATTATTAATATGGGGTTGAAATGTCAACATCATACTGATAACTGGCTTGGAATTCTATGTAGACATCGATAAATATAATGAAGAGATTTTTAGTCGTGACATTTAATGATATGAGACTCTTATATTTCCCTTTTTGAGGTCCAGCGTCTCCGGTCAAATGTTTTTACCTTTCGTGGCGTCATGTTTTTACCTTTCGTGACGTCACTTCATGTCGTGACGTCACTTCCTGTCTTTGAGCGTCCCCCCTTCTTCTTTATTTAGGACTTGTGCCCTGGCAATAGTATAGGCTATGTTTCCGACCGCCGTGCTGGCGGTCGCTTTGTAATATGGCAGGTGGGACCTCAGACTCCTTGTCGGGCGGTCCCTTTCCCACTACTATGTCCGTCGGAAGCTCGTCTGACCGGCATCATATTGAGGGCCTTAATAATGGAAGCAGGTGTGCTTAGAAGCTTTTCCATCACAGAAACACTCATTAAGACAAAAGTACAACGGGTGTCCTCGAGTGGAGTAGACTGATAGGCAAGTTAATTCTGTACATTCCAGTAGAAACGAAGCTCGGAGGCGAGGCCAATAAAGAGCTGTAAGGCAGGTCGGGGATATGGGTAAATGAAACAAAAATCTTAGATGAAGTGATAAACAGAAGCATGGAGAGGTTCACCACTTCCCCTGTTATGGGAAGACTATTATTTGATTCAACTGAATAAACGGAGGTGGAAACTAATGATCCTTGTGAGGGATCACTCAGTACAGCATCAGGAACTTGTGCAATTCTCAAGTTTCAGTGCGATATGCTCTACAGGCGTCTTATTTTTTTAAACTACAAATGATAATCAAACTCTCCAGAATACCCTTAGTCCTAACACCCAAAATATTATGATTTGCATTTCTGTTCTTACTATCCTCGATCGCCCAACTCCCTGCACGAGGTACACACGATGTCGATCTCTGAAGTCCTAACTCCTGCACTCTACCTATGCACCCCATACGTTGGTGACTGCTCAGACTATGAAAACCAAAACGGATCTGGGCAATTGTTCTTTGAAAATACATTGCACACTCCAGTCTGACACGAGCGCAAAAGCTTCTTCTTTCGCAGGAGATCTGCAGGAAACTGCGCCCATACCCGGCCCAAAAAAGCAAGAAACAAAAGAAAATTGTACAGTAGGGGTAAAATTGCTCAAAAAACATCAGGGCGATGGGGCACAGCAAGAAGACAGAAACACATAGAGCCAACAAAATATCACTTACATTCACAACATGAGATAGTTCTGCTGCTTTAAAGACATTTGTGAAATAAGTAAAATTACTAGTGTCTGGGGAGGCACAGGTTAACTGTAGGCGCGGCAGTCTGCTTTAGTGTAAAAAGTGTGTGTAAGCAGTTTACTGTAGAAAAAAAAAACATGTGGCATTAATGCAGAAAGACGGAGGCCAGCCAATGGAACACACTGCCGCCCTGTAATTTCACAGCATCACCATGGCTCCAAGTTTCTGAGATTATATATGTTCATATGCAGGGCCAGTCCCCAAAGCCTTACCACACAGCTTTGACTTATCATTGTTGACCATAGGGAGGTTGCTTTGGTTCACACGAGGCACAGCCTTGTGTGGGGCCATGATGCACCTCACTTAAATATGGTAATAATTGCAATCTGCACACATGCATGTATGGTTTTTCTAGGGGTTGTATACAAATAAAAAAAGTTATAAACCAAAACAAGGATGCAGGGAGTTAACTTTGTACAGTGAGTCAAGATCTCTTTGAATAGGCGTCGGATCCTTAGCAGGCCAGCTTCAGTCTGTAAAAAGTCTTTAACATGCAATCTGTGAGGCAGTAAACAGTGTTCTTCTTACATCATTTTAACAGTATGACCTATGCACGTACTTTAGTAAAAAATGTGGGAATGTGCACGTATTAGTACAATTGCTATAAACAGGTTATTGGGTTGCTTTCATTTTCACTGATATTTTTGGGGGACAGAAAGTTAAAACAAGTGCAGCAATTCAACCAAATGTGATTTATCACTACTTACAGTACTGAGTCATATGAGCTCTCAAAAAAATATACGAAAAATTGGGAGTTAAGGGCAGAAGTCATACTGCGAGACGTAGTCTGTCCAAAGCCTTCATTAACATACAGAAAATGCCCATCACTAAAGGATAAATTAGTTACTTATAAGGTTTCCCAAAACATAACTGGCTGACATCAAATTCTTTTTTTTCCCCCAGTGCGGACTCTGCAGAGCTTGTAAATTCAGCCCTCCAGAACAGAAGTGGTGAATCCATTAAGAATTGTATTACTTGTAACACGGTGTTCACCATATAAGGGAGTCAATATCCATGCCCCAAACTGTACATTGGGAGTACGATCTTTGCAGTGAAAAAAAAAAAAATAGAACATTTTAGGGCTATTTCCCATGATGATTCAAACTATAGTACAGTCAGACATTTCAAGGACAATATCCCAAAACAAGAGAGGTGGCGATTTAGAATCAATTTACATGTGGTGAACCCATTAGGCATTAATATGGATGAGGAATTATCTGTGCATTTGTAATTCAGGTTTATGACCCTTCTGTATATATGTTCTTACTCAACTGCGTTGTTTTTAATTTGTGTGTGATGAATTGATAGTTTCTTTTTAATGTTCATGTTTGGAGCACATTGGTAAGGTAAAGGAAAGACTCAATGACTGTTTTTTGCTTCCTTTAAGTGGGATAGTTTGATACATATGGGACATTTGTGACATCAACACTGTAAGCATTCAATTTGAAAATATTATTTGATAGGTTACTAATTACGACTTTGGCGTGGAATAAGCGGTCATACTAGCACTTTACCCTGGATAGAGGTGTGTGGTAAATCATGAATCGTGCTTTTTGAGGAGGACTATCTGCACCTAATGCTTGGATTATCCACTAGGGCGATTTGATCGGCATAAGTTATATATCATGAACCCTTACAGGATTGCTTGGGCATTGTAGCTGTCTTTGCTAATCAGTGCATTCATATTTATATCTACATATTGATACATCGAAGGACCCAGTGACTTCGGATAATGGCACCCCAGGACTTTTGGATCTATCTGTCCACAGTGCTGAGAATGCATCTGGAACACTGAATGATCCGGTGCTTGTGGCCAATGCCTCTTGTAGACTTCCTGACCCACCCGCCCCTACTGTTGGCAATGCGCCAGATCTCTTGATTGAAACGGTGTCCGAAACTACCCCCTTCAACCCTTCTGGCAAGGCAAACAATACATCTGACCATTTGAGGTTAATATGTTGGAACGTTGCGGGGCTGGCCAATAAATTGGGTGACCCGGAATGGGCAAATTACATCGAGACCGGTACGTATGTATGTTCCAGGAAACCTGGGCCAGGGAGGATTATGGTCATCAAGGCTACTTGTCATTTTTTATTCCAGCTAGGTGGGAAGGCAAAGGTCGTCCTTCGGGGGGGCTTACGACTTGGGTCGCATCTCATCTGGGCTGTGTGGCAACTCGGCTGCCGACCAACTCCGAAGATATTCTTGCGGTCTCATTATCCTGGCCTAACCAAGTGAAACTTGTTTGCATTAACATCTATTCTAGGCCAGTGGGAGTTGCAAAGGAATCGCAGACCATAGAAGAACTCTCAAATTATTTATCTGAATTACCGAGTGGTTCATTCTATGTGGTGGGAGGGGATTTTAATTCCCATTTTGAGCCACTACCCGGTCTTCTGGAGGGGTTTTCACTGGAAGAAGAGGCCAGATGGGCAGTGCCCCCAGTGGAAGCTCCCCCCCCGAAGGCTTGGACCCCATTAGCATTACAGATCACAGCCCTTACCCTTAAGTTTGGAATTAGAGCTTGCAATGGGCGATTGAACTCGGATATACCCAGTAAAACCACCTACAATAAACTTGGAAGGGAATCTCGTCTGGATTATGTCCTGGTTCAAATAGTGAAGTGGCCGGCAATACAGGACTTTAGGGTGATGGAGAGGTCGGATAGTGACCACAACCCGCTCGAGCTTGATCTTATCCATCCTGGCCCCCAAGCATCCGCGACTAACGCGGAAGGAAACAAACCTGCTCCTCTCCTGGATAATACCAGGAGAAGAATTAGATGGGAGCACTTGGTTGCAAGTAAGAACAAACTCCCCTTGCTCTATGATGGGATAACTCCCATCTTGGAAATTGTGGGGGGCCTGGATTCCGATCCACATAATAAAGATTCCCAGGCCAAACTGTACAAGGCTCATGAGGACCTTATAAATGCTGCGGCCCCTCATCTCTCCTCTAGTTTGCGAAAGCCTAGAGAGGTGCGACAAGGCAAAAATTCATGGTATAACCCAGCATGTAGAAGGGCAAAAGCAGAACTCCTCAGACTAATTAAGGAGGGGCTAGGGGGGGACAGCTTAAAACAAAGTAGGAGAGCCTACAAGAAGCTTGTTGCCCATGCTAAGGCTGAATGGGAGGAAAATCAGTGGGAAGAACTCACTAAGGCCCTAGCGATCCAAAACCATCGTTTGTTTTGGAGGATAGTGTGCGGGGGGTCAGGGAACCTACATTCGGCACTGGAGCCCAACATCGCTCCAGAGGTGTGGCAGGCACACTTTCAGTCCTTATATAGCTCCGAGCTGGGAGAATCTTCTGCAGTTACTGAGGTGGGCTGGCCGGGATATGAGGGTGAGCCTATAACGCTGGGTGAAGTCACTGCTGCCATTTCAGCCCTGGCTTTTAGAAAGGCGCCGGGACTGGATGGCTTACCTGGAGATATGTTTAAACAAGAGCCCATTGTCTGGGCGCCTTACCTTGCTGCCCTCTTCAATGGAGTCATTGGTGGCATGGAAATTCCCAGTACTTGGCTGGGGGCAGAGGTGGTCCCTATCTTTAAAAAGGGCTCGCCTCTGCTCCCAGCCAACTATAGACCCATCAGTTTAATAGACGTGGCACAGAAACTGTTTGGCAGGGTCTTGCTGAATCGGCTCCAGGACTGGATGGAGGAGGTGGGTGCCCTTAGTCCTTACCAGGCGGGATTTAGGAGAGGGGTATCCACAGTGGATCAGGTCTTTAGATTGAATCTCATCTATTGGAGGGCAGCAAAATTCGAGGGCGGCAGTTTGTACACAATTTTTGTGGACTTACGAGCCGCCTTCGATTTGGTGCCGAGGGGGAAACTTTGGAGCGTCCTGGCAGAGATGGGCGTTCCCCCGGACATCCTACTAATCCTACGGAGGCTCCATCAAAATAATTATGCCCGAGTGAGGTGTGGGCGCTCGGGGGAACTGACGGATAGATTCCCCGTTGGCCGCGGGGTAAGACAGGGTTGTGTGTTGGCACCGACCCTGTTCTGCCTCTTCGTCAACGGGGTAATCGCCCACCTAAATGCCACTGACTATACTGACGCTCCCAAATTGAATGGCAGCAGGGTGCCCGCAATTATGTTTGCGGACGACACCCTGCTGCTATCCAAAACCCCAATGGGGATACAGAGGATCCTCGATTCATTTCTGGCCTTCTGCACCGACAGAGGGCTAGAAATCAACGCAGCAAAAACTAAATTCATGGTTTTGAATACGAGTCAAAAATTGCGGCCGAATCCGCAACTGGGAGCTGTGCGACTCGAGAGAGTATCCACCTTTGAATATCTTGGTGTGACTCTTAACGAAACCATGTCTTGGGGAGCCCATCAGACTAGGGCAAACCTCAAACTTACACAAACTACTGGAGGTATTGCCCGGATGATGACCGGTTCATCATACCGCCCACTGGGGGCACTAATCCAGATATACAAGGCCCAGGCTAGGGGTGCGATCATGTATGGGGCGGAATTGTGGGGTCATACACCCTGCCGGAGTATGACACTTACGGAAAACAAGTTTATAAGACAGATAGCCGCACTTCCGCCCAGTACTCCGCTGCTCCCCCTGAGGCTGGATTTGGGCCTACGACCGTTAGCGGACGAAATAAGCTTGAGACCTATAGCTTTTTGGCGTAGGTTGTGGAGCAGTAACGATCTCGCAGAATATAGGGCGGAATTGGCCGAATTATTGAACCATCCAAAAGCGCTCCATATCCCCTGGGTCAAAAACATTCAAACTACCTGTATGGAACTAGGGCTCCCTGATTTATGGACGGACCCGGCGAATGCTGCATTAAGCATTTCTAAAAAGTCCCTGGCCAACATATACTACAAATACAAACTAACCAGGGCCCGATCAATGCAGCCAGAAGGGTCCTTATCCTCTGAGTTTTTGCAAAGCAAGGACCTTTATAGGTTCGAGAAGGTACTGGATCCTATCTCTCCTGTTTTAGCTAGGAAGTTGTTTCTCCAATGGAGATACGGCACGCTGCCCTTTCGGTCCTTCACAAGCACTTGGTCACCTTGCTCCATCACAAAGCAGTGTCCGGCCTGTGATGCCACAGAGGAAACCGATCTACATGTGGTTTTCTTCTGCCCTGCTTACAAGGCAGCTAGAAAATATTGGCTCCTCCCATTGATAAGGAACATGGGCTGCAGGGAATATGCACCAATGTACAGGATTTTAAAATATGATGTCTCTGCCCCAATAGTTTTTGCATTAACAAAATTTCTTATTAAGGTTTGGTATACACGTAACCGCATTTTAAAAACGTTGGGTCTCTCTTAAAAAAAATTAAGATGTACAGTTCAAGTATTTTGTATACATATTCCAATGGTACTATCTTTTATGAATCGATGTATTGTGATGTATTTGTGTATTGTTACCTTTTATGGCCAATGGCCGAAATAAAGATTGGATATGGTATTGATACATTACTTTACTATGTCTGATTACACAACTCAGTCACTAGGGCTATCTGTGGGATTGCTCAGACTGTAATACCCCTTTGAGTTTACATTGACATTTATTTTTGTATCTCATGATTCACATAAAATCTATTAATTGTATTACATTGTTGGACTGGGTATATAGGTTGCAGTCCTGCTTAGTCACCAGTCTGATTACCTTGAAATCAAGCCCTTGGCAGACCAACACTTCCAGCATGCCCATCAATGTTGTTAAAGAAACCATCTCCTAGAAGTGAATCATAATACGGATAGTGTAAACAGCTATCCATGTTATGTTATGGTTTTGGCTAAAATGCACTTGTAGCATTTTCAGTCTATCTTCACTGGTTTTTGGTATATAAGGCACCCATTAGTTGAAGTGGGATCATGTGATCAAGATACCCAAGGCCGAAACACAGCAAGTCCCTCAGTTCTGAGACACAGTAATAACTAACTATACAACCCAGGAGCAACCCAAGTACGTTAATTTGAGGATTGGAACACTGGTGGTGGATATATAGATCTGTGTACATACACACACACACAAATTCTCGTGATAGGCCTCATCATAGTGACGAGGGATAAAATGATGTCTCGTGAGAAAAAGTGTAACCACATCGTAGGTGCACGGATAAACGGCCAGAGAAAAGACACAGGAGAAAAAGAAAAAACACCAATTAACTCAAATGACAAGCTTTAAGAAACAAAGTGAATAAAAGTGCACACGTACTCATTTTTGCATACACTCAAACTAATTTACAAATGCAATCAAAATGAAGGTACAAACAAAAACATCTCAAGGGGGAAACAAAATAATAAAGCCTTGTTCTACACGGCGTTCAGCCTTTACTTCTGCCATTTATTGACGCAATAAACGCAGGTGTTGCTCCCATCCATAGAACAATACGCACAATAAACCCTTGAAGGCATAAAATAACCTTACGCACAAAATAACACTCCGCAGGATCAAAAGGACGTGCAGAAAACAATTACAGGGCCTGTGCGCTCTCTCCTACGCCTCCCCTTCAACTCCGCCCCTCCCCCTTTCAAAAACACATCACTCCTCTTAAGCAATTGTCCTGGCCTGGGGTCCAGTGAAGGTCAGGCAGAGGAAACAACACTCCAGTTCTATGGTGTATCCGGGAAGCCAAACATGTGAACTAGGACTTCCAAAAAAGGAACTGGCATGCAATGCAAGCAGAAATCAAGGGAGGAAGGCCTGCTTGAGGCCCTGCGGGAGCTAGTGCAGCAAGAGTAGTGCAAGACAGGCAGGGGTGACCCTACATCAAGAGGAGGGCGCTCCTGCACCAACAAAACATAAGGTGTGTATTTGTAAAGCGCACGTTAACCCGTGGGCTTCTTGGCGCTGAATAACAGATGTTTATTGTTACCCAACTCAACGGAACTCATTTTACCGACCTCAGAAGGATGAAAGGCTGTGTGGATTCGCCGGGATTTGAATCTGTGACTATGATTCAACAGGGAAATGGGGTGTTCCAGCAGCAAGCACGAACCCCACCCCCAGTAAAAGTTGGGATTGAACAGACAAAGCCAATAGCTCTGGCTTTATTTTGCTCCCACGTGCAGCTAAAGGCATGCATGCACACGTCTGTTTATTCAGGTGTTGGGTGCTTAGAAATGCTATTATACCTATTGCAATACCGGAAGAAAAGTAGGGCAGTTGTTGCTTTCTGCAACAGAAACCATACAGGAATGAGACAACCTGCGATAACTGGGTAGACTTTACAGATGTAAAAGAGTCCCTCAGACAGTCTTGTGAAGCAATTTCTAGAAGACGGAATGGTCCATCAAACCGCCAATGGCATGAGATAGGAGGCTGTTACTCTGGGGAGTGCTAAAGCTTGATCTGCACAGATATTAAAGTATTTCGTAACAATAGGCGATGAAGACACTTGTGCTATAAAGTAAACCCTAAAAATTAGTGGAATCAAGTCTTGCAGCAAGGGCTAGGGGAACTCGGGGAGTGGGGGCAATGCAGGCCTCGTGCGGGCACCCTCACCAAGTGTGTGGGGGGGTGCAGTTATCCTTGTCTGGACTCTCTGGGGTGTATGCCCTTCTAACCGGGGGGGGTGCTTCATTGACAAAGCCTGCCTAAGCCGAGACCTCCTTATTCAGCAGGTGTGTGTGTGAGGGGGAGGTGGTGACTCTCCCCCCACCTCCCCCTGCACCATGACATGGTGTTCTTTTGATCAGCAGGTGGGAACTGGGAGGGTGGGGGTCTGGCCTTCTCTGGTAGGGCCTCCGTTCGCTGTGACCTCCTCGTCCAGCGAGCACGTGGGCTCCCGGCCCCCTCCTCCGGCGGTGAGGGGGGAGCGAGGCCTTCCCGCTGCCTCAGACCTGCAGGAATGCGCGGCTCCCACCAGCTGCATGGGAGATGTTTTCAGATTTCTGAAGTCTGTGGCGCGGTGGGCGGGTGCCGGGAAAGGCTCGAGCGGAGGAGAGAGGACGGGAGACTGATGAAGGGGAGTGTGCGAGGCTGCCACCGGGAGTGACGATGGGGCGAGGAAGAGAATCCACGGGGAAGGGCGGCAGCCACGGGTGACATGATCGCAGGATGAGAAGAACCCACGGGGCGAGACTAGAGCGATGGCAAGGCGGCAGTAGTGTCCCGCCTTCTGGGCCGGGGATATATTGGCTAAGATTCACTATGCGGTACAGACAAGAGGGTGAAGGAGACACCAGCAGCTTAGCATATGTAAAATAAATCACGTCACTTTTTGCCCCTTTCCTCAGATGTATCATAGCATTGCATCATTTTTCAAGACCCCTTAAAAATACGAGGTTAACTATTTGCACAGGTTTATACGCTGTTCTTTATTGGACCCAGTATCGCCAACAACTTCAAGAGTGGGGAGAAACCGAGATTTAAAACAAGAGAGTTCTCGACACACAGTTATTCGACAAGAACTGACTAAAGAGTGCAAACACTGTTGCAAGTACAATATCAACACGTTTTGCATCTAAAACACGGTTTTGTGACAGGCACAGAGATGGCCTCTGCCCCATGCATTCAACTCCCCCCAAACTGCCCCCACCCCTACAAGTCCCTGACCCCACGCCTGCAGTAAATAGTTGCAATGCTAGTCACCAGGGCCTGTTTTCGCAAACAATGCTATTGACATTTCACCTGATTACCTATATACAATGTGGTGAAACGTTTGTTACGAGTGAGACGAGCGTGCAAGGGAGCGATGGGCTCGCACAAGAGGGAATGCGGGTTCCACCCCTGCCCCCCCCACCCTTTCCTTTTTCTTCTGCAACAACAAAAGCTTCCTGCCTGCCCCGCAACAGCCTGAGTGTCATACAAAGTATAGTGCCTCACCAGCACTTTTCCCATTCACCCAAGTCTCACAAGCAAAGCACGGTTGCACCCTGCCCGCCACGACTGAGCCCTCTTACCTCCTGCCACCTGCTGGGGCTGTACCCCCAGCTCCCCCGCGCATCCTCCTCCCTGGCTCTCCATGCTGGGCTGGGATCCCACAGAAAGGCTGGGTGCGGCGAGGGGGTCTCGCGTCCTCTGTCAGTCCGCCTCCCTGGGGAGGTGCCGCATTACTCCCCACCAAAAATATATTAAAAACACGAAATAAACTTAAAAAAGCAAGCGCCCTGGGCTCAGTTTGATCCGGGAGCCTGCATCACGTTTAAAACATCCAAATAACGCAAATAAAATAAAAATACATCCATAAGATTGTAGTTAGAGCCCGGGTTTAAAGGGACAGCATGGTTGAGCTCAGCTCCCTCTCCACAGGGCGCAGCTGGGTGCGTTTTCTCCTTCCTTTGGGGTGTTTTCCTCCCTTGGTCCCCAGCTCAGGGAGGCTGTGTGTCAGCAACGACTCAGATTCACACAGAGAGGAGAGGCAGTTAAAAAAAATCCCTTTTCACATCAGCAGCTGATGGGCTGCTATTGTAACGCTCTAGCCCTGCCTCTAGAACTGGGCGATACCACTGCAGCTTGGAGGGGGGTAGTCAGCACGGCTTCCGTGAAAGCAAAGCGTGGGTTCGGTGGGGGCATGGCTAAGGCCCCTGGGAGGGCTGTAGCACTAAGCAGGCAGTCCCAGGGGTGATCGGGGGGCAGTTCAGACACTAGGCGCTGAGGTAAACGGAGAGCAGTGTAGCAGCTCTCCCCTGCAAGCGTTGCAAATTTAGAGGCACCTCGCGAGCGTGTTGAGACTATCTAGGGAAAGTTGGATTCCTTTGGCTGGGCGCACAGATGGTGAGTCACTCAGGGCCGAGACCCAGCCCTGTCCGAAGATTCAGCCCCCGTCGAGCCGGAGGAGGGGGCCCTGACAATAGCACGCAGGCCTCCTCGCCAGAGGCGTTAAGTGGACGGATGAGGGGGCACCGAGGTTGAACGCGGTGCACGAGCCCACTTAGGGTCTGTGAGGAGAAAGCACGCACATTGATTTGTGCGTTTGTTTCTTGCTCCCAGTGCTTGCCATTTTTCGACGGGCAACTGAGCGCTGATAGCTTTCCGTCAGACCTCAGTGAGAGGAAACGAGGCGCTACACGTGCTTAAAATGGAAAAATAGAAGTGCAGGTACTCTATATCAGAGTGCCTACTCGCTTCTGAGAAGTGCCGTTACTCCTCAATTAAAAGTATCACACCCTTTCTGAGAAGTGCAGGTATTCTCCCTCTGAAAACAAAGTGCAGGTTCTCAGTGCCTGACAGTACCGGCAGATTTAAAGCACTGGGTAATGCACTCCCCACTGATGCATTTCTGGCCGCCATTCCACCCCTTCATTCCAACGAGTACTTCGAAGAAATCCTCTCATAGCTCGCTACAAACCTGTCGCCCCAAATGGACAACGCTATTCAGCATCGCAGAAAAAAACACACACATACACTTTCCCCTCCCACACACACACCAGCATATTATCCTGTAACCCCCTGTATCCTCCAGCAGGTCATTTTACAGCCATTACCACACTCAAGCATACCCCTGCATACTTTAACAAACCCACCAAATGATCCTCTCATATCCCCAACAGGTCTTCACATACCCTCTGTATATGCCCCCCCCCATCCCCTTCCAATAGGTACTCGGCTAACCTTGATTAGTTCCATCTCAACTACCTACTGACCCTCACACAGCCACAGTGATGAGCAGTCTCCCACTTGAACCCTTACTAAAACTGACCCGTGGTGCTCTGAAGTCACTATAAAACAGCATAGAGGCTGCATAACTCGCCCTTAACATATACCCAATGGTTTACACTCAGTGCGAATAAGTGTGGTGGTATCCTGAGCACTGTGTACTTTCCCAATGACGACATGTTATAATCCACAACACATATAGGGCCCAAACCCGACTGGCTTGCAAATTGAGCAGTTTGCAAATTGGCTGGGTGCCCAATCTGTGCCCAGTCACAAAGAACTGGAGAATAAAATACACATAATGCACGTTATTCTCTCCATTCCTGCAGGTGCTAACAGCACATTTAGGTCCCTCTGGAAACAGTGCATTTAGGCGAATGTGTGCTGAGCATGGACAGTTTTTTCAGCTGCAAATTACAGGTGGAAACGCTGACTGTTCGTGCTCCTACCATAATCCTGTTTTGGGCGCCAATAGGAGTTTGAACCCAGAATGGGAAATGTTGCCCAATCATGACTAGTGCCTTCTCTGAAATGTCTTCCCTTTGCCAGAAACCCTCCCTTCATTCAGAATGCATTTATTACAGTGCATACTGGTGTATGTCTGCGTTCACCTCTTCATCCTTGATTCTAGCCAGGGTCCTCGCCATTGATCCGCGCCTCATTGAGTCGAGAGAATAGTTTTACTTTAAACGGTCCCTCCAGCCAGTGATGTCACAATCGGCTTCACAACACAACCAGACAACTTCAAAGAACAGGACATTCTGGATTTGCTCATGAATTTTGATGATGCAGGATTGGGCAAGAGTCTGCAAACTAACGACAGGTAAACACCTACTCGCACACCCTGCAATACAAAATCCTTTAAAACAATTGTACCAGTTTGCAGAAAGCCTCAATATTGCTGCCCTTCTTATACTCTCCATTACTGGGAAAACACACAACAGGCAGACACCAGTATGAGACTTCCTGCAGCACCACTAGGTTGAGAAACTAGAAAATGCTGCTATTTACAAAAACATATAAAAAAGCCATTTACACAATGACCCCACTAAGCTTCTAACTAGTATACATTTGCATTTACTTCTCTTCTTTCCAGGTTCTGTTATTAGGTCTGTCCTATAGATAGCGTTAGCTTTGTGTTGTCAAAGAACAAGTTGTGTACAATACCTAGTTTTATGTGGAATTTTGGGTCAGCCCTTTGCTTAGCCTTGGTTGACCTTCTTGTCAATCTCATTTGCTTGCTTCTTATTTGATGATTTTCTTCAGGTCTGGATGCTTACCCTCATTCCTGTCCAGGACGTCCGATGTATGAGAGACTGTTTCTGGAATCCATGATGTCACCATGCAAGTCCCTCAAGAAGCTGCCATATTCCCAGGAGGAAAAAGTCAAGCCAAAGGCTTCAAAAGCAAACTTGCTGGATGAAGACTTCACAGGGTTTAAGAAAAACCAGGAGTACGTAATCCAATAGCGAAATACTTCAGTAGCGAGTAGTCAGTATCAGCAAGTAGAGGAAGCGAGGAAACAAACGAGGGAACACAGCTTTTTTGTGACACATCCTCCAACCACACTGAAGTCTTTATATTGTAAAAGAACTGGAAAAGGAAATGATATCAACTTTCACACTACGTGAAACACACTGGATTGGGAAAATCAGAAAGGAATCAAGGAAGAAACCGCATTGATGGAAAAGGAAAAAAATAGAGTGTGAAAATCCGAAGTGGACTAGCTGCTCTAATCCTTAGACACCATCTTGGAGCTGAAGGAACAAGGACCAGCAGCTAGAAGCCCAGGAGCATGAGGGAAGGCAGCACCAGGCGATCGAAACCGCTGCTGGCTTCATGTGGGTTCTTCTGAGCCCTGGAAACTGAGGGACCATGCAAGGTACCACGGTTTTCAGACATATGAGTTATGGAGACACCATGACTGCAACAGTATAGCCCCCTGCTGAGGCCTCCAAGCTTGTCAGGAAAGATCAGAAAAAAATGACCGGCCAATCTGGGGGCATGGACAGAAGAGGTAGGGACTCAACAATGATCACTAGCAGGATAGCCTTTCCAGTGAACGAAACAAAAAAATTGGGAATTGCAGTTCTCATTAACTTTATATTCTGGTTCCCATTCTACCATAACAGGAGAAGGAGAAGAACACAGTTGAAAAGGGTTGGGTACAAAACGCTTTAACTGGGAGACATGAAACTTAGGGTGAGTTTCCCAAGAGTTAGGAAGATAGAACCTAAAAGCATCAGGATTGATTTTCTTGGTTGCCATAAAGAGACCCAAAAATCGAGGACACAACTAGACCAGCAACCTTCTCTCCCACCATAAAGTTTGGGGCCAATCTTTATAATCTGTCGGTTCTAGTTTCCATAGCAGCTTTATAATCTTGTAAATTCCGGACCATGTCTTTACTTTCAGAGTCAATACTCTGTGGACAATCAGCAGCAGCCATAAGAAGAGTGGATAATGGAGAACATGGAAACAAACACAATTGGAAACCCTGGGTATATCAGAATGGAGAAACCTTGGTAGCAGAGTAAACAGAGTTGTTTAATGAGAAGAAGGGTAAGAATTATGGCCAGTTGGTTTGAGTGGCATTGCAAAAACACCTGAGACACTGTACAAGACTGGTTGACCCCCTCAGTCTGTTCAGTAGATTGTGGATGGTAACCTGAGGACAGAGTGTGATAGCTATCCGGGGTAGAGCAAATGGAGCACCAGAACCTAGTAATGTACTGAGATTCCCTGTATGAGATTATAGTGGCAGGGATCATATGCAGGTGGAATATACCCCTCAGAAATCTTCTTGTCATCATGCTGGCCGATGGAAGCTTCTAAAACAAAGAAAAATGAGCCATCTTACAAAAAAGTTCTATTGTGACCATGATCACTCGGTTTCTCCCGACACGGAGTAAGCCCACAATAAAATCTGTGGAAATCTTGTGCCATGGGTAAGGAGGAACAGGCAAAGGCTAGAGAAAGACAAAAGGCTTATCATAAATTGCCTTTGATTGTAGACTAAGAGGACAAGATTTAATATAAAGCTGTACATCCTTGTAAACAGCTGGTCACCAGAAGGAACATTTTAAGGCTGATTAAACCACACAATGACCTGCTATTGCAGTGTCATGACACATTTCCAGAACCTTGGTGTGAAGGATCTTAACTGGGATGCACAAGGCCTAATGTAAAAAATCTATATTCTGGAATTACGCCAAGGGTGCTTGACTCTGTAGAGCATCAAGGTCTTCCAGAGAGATTTCAGAATGACCGTCTCTCACACAATGTAAAAAGGACTTCGTTAGACCAACAACTTTGTGAGGAAGCAAAAGGACATCTGTTTCAGACTCCTCATCCAAAATGTGCAGTCTAGACAAGGCATCAGCCAGGATGTTTTGTTTGTCAGTATGCCAGGGAGTAATGTGTAAATCATATTTAGAAAATAAACAGGCCCAACAAGCTTCTCTTCTGTTTCTACATTGCATGCTCTGCAGAAATCTGAGGTCTCAATGGTCCATCCAATCTTCAAAAGGTTTGACTCCTCCATTAAAATAACTCACCATTCCATACAAGCAGACTTGATGGCCAAGAGATTGCTTTCCAAAACTAAATACCATTATTGACATGAATTCAAGACATGCAAGAGATAACAAAAATAGGATTCTCCAGGTTGTCGTTCATCTGGAGCTGAAGTAGCACTGCTCGAATAGAAAAGTTTGAAGCATCAGTATAGATTACCTGGATGGATCTGGGTGTCTGAGAATAGGCACTTAGGTGAAAGCCTGTTTGAGATTTACAAAGGCCTCCTGGGCTCTATGGGGCCCAGGAAAAACATTTAGTTAGGTTCTCCATCAAAGGGGCAGAAATATGGCTATTCATGTTTGCATAGTTCTTTATGCACTGTCTATCCAAGTTAGCTATTCCTAAAACTCCTGTTATCCTTGATGCACTTAGGAGTTGGCCAGTCTGAAATAGGAGAAATCTTCAGCGAGCCAATACATAATCTATTCTAAGAGAGGCGATTCCTCAAATACTCCATGTCTGTTGTTTGAAATTAACACTTATCCGTTTTACAGGATAGATGTTTTTCCCTGAGGTGTATAAGGACAGAGAAACCTAAACTCGATGTTCAGGAACAGAAGCAGGTAAAATCAGGATGTCTTTGAGGTACACCACAACAATCTGGTTCAGGAAATCAGTGAATATGCTGTTAATGAATCTCTTGATATCTACTGGAGAATTGGTAAGGCAAAAGGAATATTCATAGTGCTCAGAGGGTGCCCGAAAGGCTGTCTTCACTCATCGGCCATCTTTATCCATAGAAGATGGTAAGCTCCATAGAAGTCTAACATTATGAAATATTTAGCTCCCTGTATGGACTCAAGAATGTGTGGAAGCAGGTAAAGGTTCTTTATGGTGACCTTATTCAATCTGCAAAAGTCGATGCACGGTCTTAGGTCTTTGGACTTCTTTGGGACTAAGAACAGATGAGCTCCAGCGGGGAATGTTGACCAGATAATGAGACAATTCCAAAGGTTTTCAGCCAAATATTCCCTTAGAACATGCTTTTGGCGGTGGGTAAAGAGAGTACATTCTGACAAAGGGAATTATGGCTTTGTGTACTTTCCTGATGCCACAATCCAAATCCCCATGTGGAAGGAGTGAGTTAGAAGTAGGCTTCTGAAAGTCTTCAAGGGTCTCTTGTTAAGCCATGGCAAAGGACAATGTCTGAGACAGTGATACTGGTCTTCATAAAGTTTGTGTACAGCTGGAGGCCAATAGCTCCCTTATGAATAACAATTGTCTCTGCAAACCTGGGAGGAATGGGAGATGACCCTGGTCTACCAGTTGATGTAGGAATTGTGTTATTTCAGCCAGGGTATCCCAAGTACAATGGAATAGTTCAGAGACTTATTAGATCAGAGGCAAACATCTTTTTTTGATTGCCTTAAGACACTAAGAGAGAAACTGTGATGGAGGCCACACTGCCCGAAGTCATGGAGATCCTTAGGGCTCTGGAGGTGACTTTTTCCCAACCAGAATTTGGAGTCTCTAGGCACAATGTAAGGCCATATGCATCTCGAAGGCACCGGAATCCAACAAGGCTGGAACAGATTCAGACTTGCCAGGAGGGACTTTAAGAACGAAATCCAATCCGAACAAGTATTAACTTGACCCACTGAAGGAGCTGAAAACTTTAGGGAGAGTAGAATCTTCAACCCCTTCCTCCTTTATAAAGGACAGAATCCGGAAGGTCGAACAGTACAGTCTTGCAACAGGTGATTTGGGCCTGTACAGTAGAGACACAAGCCTGCCTTACGTCTTGTACCATTTCTTGTTAGACAAAGGGGCGCTAGCGTAGCCAGGCAGCATTGTTTCATCAGGCACATCAGGTGAATGTATTAGTAGGCCCTATAGTTGGATCAGTTTGCCTAAAAACACAGGGAAGGGGAGTAGAAATTAAACTCTGATTTCTCAGTTTTGTCATTCTCCTTTCTGTAAGTCTGTTTTCAGTCAGGAGAACTTGATCCAGGAGTTCAGTAAATGAGGAAGCTCTGGGAACTCTTACCAATTTGTCCTTTATCTTCTCTTTTAACCTTATTTTGAGTAAGGTCACCTGAGTGCATTCCACCCAAGTGTTTCAGCAGCAAGTTCACAGGTGTCTAACCCCATACTGATCACAGCCTTTGTCTGTGGACAGTGAGGGTTGCACCCAACCCCCTGCAGTGCCCAACCTTCCTCGGGTGCAAATCCTCTGGCCATGGCCTGTACCAAAGTCGCTGCTGAGCATGTGCTTGGCTGTGCGCAGAGTAAGGTTGCAAGCATGACCTAACATCTGGCTAGGCCCGCACCCTTCCTCCCATGAGCACTGAACAGCCACTCCTCATGGCCTTTGCCATGGGCACCCAACCACCTACTGTGTATGGGGGCTGGATGATGGTCCCGGCCTCTGACCAAGCCCTATGCCCATCTCCCCACTGGTTGCTAACCGCCCACTGCACAGTTGGGTAAGTTACAACTTTGACATAATGCTACAAGGTGTACTTTCCCAACCACCGGTGACATGAGTCAACTTGGTTCAGTGAACCAGCAATGAATGTGAAAGACAGGTTATTGTAAACCGGCAAAACACGATTCAATGTGTAATTAAGATAGAGGCATTACTTTTGGGTTACTAACAGTCCTATAAAGGGATCAGGGGCATCATGGTAATAGGAACACATTGGATTTCATTATTCACAGTATCACTCATACTGTACCAAGAAGAATGAACACTTTTAAGTAAAAAGTATTTATTACTAGAGGAATAATCTGTTTCTCAGTAAGTCTAAAGCAACAACATAGCAAGAAGGCAAATTATAAACAATGAGAATAAAATGAACATTTCTGACAGTGTTAAAATGTTATTTAAAATCTAACACCCTAACACCTACTTCTATGCACTATACTAAGAGAGCATGGAAGGCAGAGCAACTTGCAGTCTAGAATTTCTTAGGGAGAAGAAACGCACTGCGTACCTTGTCGATAGTGAAGGCTGTCTTTATCAGCAGAGGCTAGAAGACAGTGATCTCTGTGAAAGGCAAACACATGCTTCAGTAGCAGTCGGTCGGTATTCCTCCGGGACTTGGCTTTATCAGCTTCAGACGAGATATAGCATCTGTGAAGTGTGCTGGCAATAGGTGAGACCATCTCTGGCAGAATCTCTGGAGAAGGACCTTTCCTGACAAGTGGCAAACCTTATGTACTAAATCCCACCACAATTTGGAATTTCTGACATACATTTAGGAATGTCTGATGTAGATTTTGTATATCAAGGTGTGCATCCCATACATTTCCTTATGAACATATTTGGTAAAAGGACATCAATGTAGGCTACATTATTTTGGATATATGTCTGTATATGTTCTCATATAACCGTTACACGGTGAAAAGTAGACATTTGACCAACCCGAATGTCATCTATCAAATTACTTGACACTTTCACAGTTCTTAGAAAGCTAAGGTCAGAGGGCATCTGTGTCTAATGGCAGATATGACAATAAGTCTGCATAAATCGGGAAAGATGACGACTTCCATTGTTTCTAAGTGAGAAGATGGTGACCTCCATTAGCCAAGATGGAGTCGGGCCTACATAAAATAGAGTTAGACCTTAGGGACTCTACGTCATACCTGGCTTGTACATCTGAATGTGAGATTATAGGTGTGCATTTAACCAATAGGGATTTATCTAATGATTAGTGAAATCCATGTACTCAAATTATTGAGGTCTAAAAAAAAAAACCTCAAAAATATATACTTAATCAAACTATGCGTGTAAAATATAATAGAAAGCCTTCAATATGAAAATATAGATGAAGCATAAAGAAAGGCAATCAATACATCATAGATGCAAATGGAAAAAATTATACGTATAGTAAGAATAATAAAGCACAAATGCTTTCAAACCTTGCATTGTTTCAGATAATCAGTATATAAATTGTAGTCTATCTAAAGGGTTTTATGCTTTTTGGCAATTAAACATACCAGTGATGATATGGAATAAGCCAGATTAAAAATATACAATATAAAAATAAAAGCAAACATTAAAGAGAGTCTTATTAAAAAGGAAATTTTTTCTTCAGTTTATAGACAATATAGGCTTTTGTTGTATAACGGACCGATGCATATTGTCATTCGGTGGTTGGCTCACGTGTAGAGTTCATTCCTCATTGGATGTCGACATTGTCAATTATTTATCAAAAAAGGAGAGGGGGGACCCAGGAGCTGATTAAGGTCCAGTGTCCATTCTCCTTGTGTCAATATCAAAATCAACAAAGGACACTGTTCCTGAATGCAGGGTGCAAACAGTCACCGATGCATAAGGGTGCAAATAGTCACCCGTATATTTGAAGAAATAAATAGAGAAAAATAAAAAGATTATCCTAGGTGAAAGGGACCCACCAATGGAGTGAAAGAGCACATTTTGTCCTCTGTTGCCCTCACACACCCCAAGGGGTGTCATGCTTCATCATTGGGCGTTTGCTCCACATACGGCCGGCGCTGCAATTCCCTATGGGTCTCCTGAAGGGTCTGTTTATCAGAGATCTTTTTAGGACAGCCGGATGGTGCATGCGGGTGTGTGGGTTAGGGGTCCAATGAGGGTGAAAAAGGGCTTGCCAAGTGATGATTGAATTAAAAAAGGGTAAACATGCAGCGGATGTCTTATTTGTATACCCTTAGCAGACTACAACTGCTAAATAAAATCTTTTCCCTGGGGCACACTATACCCAGGTATCAAGAAGGCGATGGGTCTACATATTTTGCACCTGTGTCGCCTTACGGGTCGTTGGCGCTTCATCAGGACCAAAGATATAAAATTAAAGTGCACGTGAAATAATCATTTAAAAACCCTCTTTTTAAATCAATCAGGGCGGGCAGTGAAGCTGTATACCTCTAGTCTGGCTACAGCTGCATAGTGTATACCGCTCCTGATCAATAACTAGGAATGAAAAGCATAGTAAACCACAGGTATGAACATCAGTAACAACTTGATGCCACAGAACGTGCCACCGCTGTGTGCACTTCGCTTACATAAAAAAGCAAAAACAGGCACCCGAGACTCAGGAACAACAAGTAAATACTCGGTGGGGCCCATACCCATACCCATACCCAAGTGAGACACTCAGGGTCTATAGGGGACCACACTTACGCATTAATTATGTAATCTAGTTATCGCGTGGATGGTAAAACCCGTGGCCCCATATGTGCCCAATATGCAAACTATCTAAAAATCTCAGCCGCTGATACTATAATGCAAGATGAGCACATCAACAAGAGGTGCCATAAAGATTATTGGGTCTTCCAGAGTGCTTACCTCACATTGCTGAGGGGTATCTCCTCTTGCGAGAGCACTGGACGCCTGCACATTACCAGGCAAGAAAACACTAAAAAGTAAACAGGAATGTGGAACCATAAGATCAGAGCACAGTTGTTTCTGTACCACGCTGTCCAAGTCCCTTCCCAAGGAATTAAAGAGACTTACGTTATCCCCGGGGTGCTGCCTCCTTTACACCTACCCCATCCATATGTCAGCCAGTAGTGAGCAGAAAATGACACGGACGCTGGTACTAATAAAGTAATTTGGTCCCACTGAGTATTTACTTGTTGTTCCTGAGTCTCGTGTGCCTGTTTTTGCTTTTTTATGTAAGTGATGCCTGGGGATAGTGTGCCGCAGGGACAAGATTTTATTTAGCAGTTGTAGTCTGCTAAGGGTATACAAATAAGACATCCGCTGCATGTTTACCCTTTTTAGGTCTCTCAAGGGAGACCTATTGTCGTTGAGATGCCTCTCAAGGGAGACAGACCGGGGCATGCGCAGATTGTGGTTTGTGGACGCGCACGTCCAGCCACGCGCACAGCGCCTGTCCCGCAGTCAAACCAGCATTCAGTTTCGCTTTCGCCCTATCGTTGGAGCGACCCGCAATGGCGGGTCCGCTCAAGAAATGAACATTGATACTGTGCCTTCATCGGCACAAATAGAGAATGCTCATGAATCAGTTCTGTTCCTATTGTGAAGCGCTCAGACACCTTCGGCTAAAGTCCGCACTATACAAAAACGCATTAAATAAATAAATAAATAAATCCCCCACTCACCTGGTCTGCGGGAGGAAGATCCTCCTGAACGGCAGGGTATGGCATCAGGGAAGGCGCTGCGAGGCGGAGTTGGACTTTGTGCCCACTGGCCGCATGGCGGCTAAACATGCGCTCCGGCTGCCTGCAGCGCAAGGGCCGGTCTATCGAGGCTTGCAGCTTGTGCATGCGCCTTCCAAAAGTGCATCATAACCGCCCACTGCGGGGGGGAGATGAGTAATAGACCCCGTGCTAGTGTGCGGGACCCTTGAGCCAATTAACAACCAGCAGAGATGCATCTAGCCATTCCCATGCCAGGCTCTAAAGGCTCGAAGCAAATGAACATCGGAGAAGATCTCTGCAGCCCGCCCTCTCACGAGTACCTAAACCTATCGGTATGATGTAAACAACGGGGGTGCAGCACGGGCTACGGAGGGACAACGACATCATGAGAGATGTGAAGAGTGAGTGAGGGTCGGTGTGCTCTTGCTGGATGGACAAAAAAGGTCTGAACAAGCCCGCGGGTCATTTACATAACTTGATCTTGAGGTATGCTAAGGTAGGTTAGAGAGAATTCCTTTTGCAGACTTTATAACTGTTTCCAGAGGAAGGAGCAGGGACTTGGGAAAGGTCAGCGTGTAGGCTGCTGAAGTAGTCCAATTTGATTTGAACTGGCTCACCAACTCGTATTTTGACCATATGTAATAGGGTGTGCAGATGAGGAGTTCTCTAGAAGCGGTGGTAGAGAGGTGATGATGGTTTCAAAGGTCAGGCCTCTTGAAATGTATACCCTGGTTTCTAGCTAAGTGTGCAAGGGTGAAAGTGTCGGGGGAGAACCAAACAGAATTGGCACATTTGTGTGTTCTGATTTGTCATTGAGTTGATAGTTTTGGTTTTGAAATAGTTTACCAGCAGGGAACAGGTAGCCATTCACTGACAGACGTTTGTGAGGCAGTCCATGATTCTCAAGTGGGGAAAGGGGGAAAAGGAAAAAAGGTGTTAACTTTGGACCCTACCTTTTTTTTTTTTTAACTAAAATCATCTCATAAACAGTAATAAATAAAATGCTAGTCCGGGTGTAGAGGCCTTAGGAATGATGATATGCATAGAAAGTGAGGGTGGATGAGGTAGGACGCTTTTCTTATACCTCTCTCTCTCCCATGCCCACTTTATGTTTTAGCGATCTGTTGGTCTGCATGAGGTTGTGTTCAGGGTAAGATCAAGTGTCATGTGGATTTCACTGTGACATCCTTAGATCAGTTCTCAATGATCGGCGTAGTCTTATGATTGGAAGTGTAGCGTGATTTCCAAACGTTCTTGTCACGCATGTTTGTAGATTTGAAATCAGAAGTTGGCAACACAGTCAGGTGTTAGTAGAGAATCTTGCTTAACTTCCTAAACTGGTTTGCATGGGAATGTGAGATGATTGTTAAGTGGTGTGGTGTGTCTTTGGTGGGACATGGGGTAGTCATTGGACTTTAGGGTTAATGCTAATTGGATAACGATTGAGTGTGGTCTAGGCTTTGGGATCCATTGTGGTGTTCCTGTCACAGAGCAAAACCAAAGGGGACAGAATTAAATGGGTGTATGGATTAAATACGTTTTTAAGCATAGTAGGAAGTGAATTGAGAAAGCCTGTCAAACGGGTTGCTGTTTGGTAGCATGCATTCTTGGTTAGACCTGTATTGTTGTGGTGAGGGAGTGAGGTGGGCGTGCTGGTAGTAATGTTAGGTTCTAGTGTTGGCCTGCGTGTCGGTGGTTGTTGTGTGGGCTACGAACAAGACAGAATGGATACTACTAACAATAAGGCAGGCTATAGAAACTGGTAGACCAATCAAGAATGTGCATGCACCCTAGAATGCATTACAAGGCAGGGGTTTCTCCAAGAAACGGCACTCACTGTCTTTGCTGAAACAGGGCCCATAAACAAGGCTTCGGAGCCTTTACCTACACCGTACACATATCTTGTACCCACATCAGGAAGCAAAGTCCAAGCATCTCCTAGTTTCTTGAGAAGAGCGAAGTCGACAAGTGTGGCTGCTTTTGATTGGCTGCCCCAGAGTTGGCTTGTGCACTGAGCTTTCTCAATAGGATATGAACATGTCACCAGCAGGTTAAAACTTATAAATCTACAGCAGGTCCATTCTAAGGTGCTTTCATCTGCGCCATTCGGAGTGTTTGCTCTTCCACCTGATATATCTAAAGCGCACTTTCTGTTGGTTTAGATGGTGAGGTTTATTGTGTTTTTAACCCTTTCTATGCTGATGACGGAACCGCTCTGTCATCAGATGCGGTGGCGCTGTGCTGATGACGGAGCGGTTCCGTCATGGCCCGGCCGCCGCGCCTGCGCTGGGCGTTCTATTGAGCGGGCGGGGCCATGACGGAACCGCTCCGTCATCAGCACAGCCCAACCGCGGCTGGTGACGGAGCGGTTCCGTCACCAGCATGCGGCCGCCCCGCCCCCTTAGCGCTGCGGCGGAATAGCTATTCCGCCGCAGGGATGCAGTTAAGCTATTAGAATTGTAAATAACAATACCTTCTATTTATGTTTTAAAAACCCAAAACATAAATAGAAGGCATTGTCATTTACAATGCCAATAGCTCAAAATCATGTGAATGCGAGACCTATTGCATTGCAAATTCAATCATCACTTGGCATGAACTTTTTCACCCTCCTTGGACCCCTACCCCACACACCTGCATGCACCATCTGGCTGTCCTAAAAAGATTTCCGATAAAGAGACCCTTCGGGGGACCCGTAGGGAATTGCAGCGCTGGCCCTACGAGGAGCAAACGCATGATGATAAAGCATTACACCCCTTGGGGTGTATGAGAGCAATAGAGGACAAAATGTGTTCTTTCACTCCATTGGTGGGTCCCTTTCACCTAGGATACTCTTTTTATTTTTCTCTCATTTTTTCTTCAAATATACGGGTGACTATTTGCACCCTTATGCATGGGTGACTGTTTGCACACTGCATTCAGGAACAGTGTCCTTTGTTGGTTTTGACATTGTCGATTACACATGCACCATGCAGAGCGCGTTCATAGTTAACAGTCTTTGTATTTCTTGCTCTTCCGTGGTACTCAATCGTAATTGCAGCTCCTCTCCAGAGGGCTTGAAAGATAACAGTGAGTCTAGCCACTCATCAAGAACTGCATCAAAAAGTACCACTGGTAATATTGCTCTGTCAGAACATGGGATACTGATTCTGGTATTATTATGATGTGTGTTAAGTTCAGACTGGAAGACTGATTTGGGGAATACGATGTGCCCCAGTGATGTATAATCTGAATGAAAAACAGATGAACATGAAGATAAGCTTCCATTGGTCCATGTGAAGCTTATCTTGTAAGACAGCTACCTTTCCCCAGAGCTGTTTATTCTTTATAGGTTTTCCTTTTAAATCCTTGAATCCATTTAACCGCCAATGTTGCAAATTGACATTCAATCAATGAATCAGTAGATTTGTATAGCGCTAGTTGTCACCCTTAAGGGTATTCAGGCGCAAGGTCCAGTTGATTAGCCGAATTACCAGGTCTTCAGGGACATTTGGAACTCTGGAAGAGATGGGGAGGGCCATAGATGAAAGGGTAGCTCATTCCATGTCTTTACTGCTAGGCAGGAGAAGGAGTGACCTCCACATCTGTTAATTTGGGTGCAGGGGGGGGGGGGTGAGGTTTAGAGAAAGGGACATGGAGGAGGGATGTCAGGTGGGCTGATAGAAGTTTAGGTGGTGGTTCAAGTAGATGGGTCCGCAGTTGTGTCGGGCCTTGTATGCATGGGTCAGGAACTTGAACAGGCCTCTTTTCTGTACATTGAGCCTGGGGAGTTCCCTGAGGTAGGGGGTGATGTGGGTTCATCTAGGGAGATCAAGGGCAAGTCTGGCTGCGGCATTTTGTATGGTCTGTAGGCATCGGAGGAGGTCAGCTGCGTTCCCTTTGTAGAGAGCGTTGCCGTAGTCCAGACAGCTGGAGATAAGAGCCTGGGTGATGGTGCATCTTGAACTTTGGGGTTGCCATGTTAATATCTTATGAAACATACAGAGGATGAAGAAGCAGGAGGAAGAGACAGAGTTGACCTGAGTGATCGTGGTTAGTTTGTTGTCCAGACTGATGCCTTGGTTCCTAGTGGGGGCAGGAGTAGTTCCGAGTTCTGGTCGCCACCAGGATGCAGAGCTTTTGTTTCCAAAAATCAATACTTGTGTCTTGTCTGTATTGAACTTCAGGTAGTTGTCCTTCATCCAGTTGGCGACGTCTGCCATGCAGTTGTGAAAGTTGGTCATGGTGGTGTCTTCAGAGAGGGAGAGGATGAGTTGTGTGTCGTTGGTGTAGGATGTGATGTGGAGTCCGTGGGCTTTGGCAGTGCTGGCCAGAGGTGTCATATAAGTGTTGAAGAGAGTAGGACTGAGCGAGGATCCTTGGGGTACTCCATAGATGATTTCCTTGGTTTTGGCGGTAAAGAAGGAGGCAGACTTTATGCATTCTTCCACTGAGGAAAGAGGTGAACCATCACGGCAGATCCTTGGATGCCCATGTTGTGCAGCCTTGAGATTAGTGTGTGGTGGGAGACCAAACCGAAGGCCACCGAGAGGTCTAGGAGGGTCAGAGTCGCTGTCTTGGTGTCATGGTTGCTGCGGAATTTGGATTGCAAGGAGTTGAGTTGGAGGTTTCGTTCCAGATGTGAGGAGAGTTGTTGGTTGATGGATTTTTCTAATACTTCGGCAGGGAACTGGAGCAGGGAGATCAGTCAGTAGTTGTTGAGTTTGCTGGGGTCTGTCGATGCTTTCTTTAGTAGAGCGTTGACTTTTGCATGTTTCCATTCCTCGGGGAAAGTGGTGAACAAGGTGGTGAGTATGTGGCTGATTCCTGCTTCGCCTAGGTTGAAGAAATGGTGAGGACATGGCTCAGTTGGTCCCTCTGAGTAGGCAGAGTTCATGGTGGAGGTGGTGTCCTGTCGGGCGAGCTGGCTCCATTCAGTTAGTCTGATGTCTGTGGTGGTAGCAGGGTCGTTGTGTTGCTTGAAGAAGTCGGTGACCTTTGGCTGGAAGTTTCTTTTGATGTTGGCGATCTTGTTTGCAAGAATGTCACAGAGTTCCTGTGAGGGGGTAATGTTGTTTGTTGCAGCTGAGGGGTTGGAGAATTATTTGACAATATTGAAGAGTTCTTTGCTGTTATTGGAGCTTGCCTTTTTCTTCTCTCAACTGTCTGTGGTAGAGGTTGGGGTCTGTCTTGAAGGCAGCCTTGTCGGCCATGTCCTTGCTGGTGCTCCATCTCCTTTCTAGTTGTTTATAGGGTTGTTTAATGGTTTTGAGGTCTTCAGTGTACCAGCTAGCCTGCTTGATGGACCTTCTGTGGGTGTTGTTGTAGATGGGGTGATACTGTCCGCACAGTTGGTGATCCATTTGCTGAAGATTCTTACATTCTGGTCTAGGTTGTTGGAGGAGATGGAGTGGGTAGTGTTGAGGGGGTTGAGTCATTTGTCCTTTGAGACTTTCCTACTGCTGTGGTGGGGGGCGTTGGCAGTCTGGGGGCAGAGGTCCATGAGCTGGTGATGTTGAAGTGGACAATCGAGTGGCCATCCAGGTGTGTTCCAGTGATGTGGCTGTACCTGATGCAGTCCCTGGAGGTAAAGATGGGGTCTAGTGTGTGGCCTGCAGTGTGCCTAGGGTCATGGATGAGTTGGGTGAGTCTGATGTTCTTTATGCTGTCGAGGAGGTTGGTAATGTTGAAGTCATTATGGATGTTGAGATGGAAGTTGAGGTCATAGAGGAAAATGTAGTTGTTGGACTCTGTTGTGAGGGGGCGATGAAGTTGGCGTTGAAGTTGCAGAAGGCTGGATGTGTTCCTCTCAGATAGTAGGTGAGCATGCCCCTGATGGTGGTTTTGCTGTTTGTTTGGAGTCGCCGGTTGAGGTGTTCCATGGCTGGGATAATATTGTTATTTGTTTTGCTGCATTGGATGGATTCCTTGTGTGTGTTGGAGATTCCTCTGCTAGGCTTGTTGATGCAGTCATGGTGGATGATCTTGCATCCTCCGGGTATTACAGTGGCGATGTAGAGCGTGGAAGTGGGGTTGCACCAAGTCTCAGTAAGGAAGAGGACATCAAGTGTGAGGGTGAAGATGAGGCCCCAAATCTCTAGTGAGCGTGACATTGTAACCTTGCACTCAGAAGGATGAATCAGATATGAAAAGTGTGGGAACTGACGAGTCAGTCACGCCCTACCTGGCCTTGAGACTTCTTCCTTGTATCGCCGCCCGACCTCCGGGTTGTGGGCCACCAGGCTGTGTACAGTACTGATTGGAGACAGAAGAATGGCGAAGCTAATAGGTGTTAATACTGTGATGTAACAGCTGTATTGAATGTCTGCAATAAAAACAATTTCGCAAAAAAAAAAAACTGACGAGTCAGTCTTCTGTAATGCAAGCAGCAGGGCATGTAATTCTGCATGTTGTGCTGTTCTGTCCCTAAGGTTTTAGTGTGGGTGCATTCACCATCCTTCACTGCACCTTGACTGCTGCGCATACTGCAGAGTATTTGTATTTTGTCCTACCGCAGGTTGGGCTGACCCATCTGTATAGAAGATGCTCGAATAAGGCTCTGTTTGTGAATGTGGCCCGAGGTGGAGCAACATCCTGTTCATATTGAAGAAAAGCATATGTACAAAGGGAGGGATCAAACTGAAACTGGACATCCACTGCACTTAACGAAGAGGCCCACTGTACCCATCTCGTGTGTAGGACAGGACCAGTGGGAATGCTTGCGTTTCTGGCTGCCTCTAGTGCTGATACGGGAGAAACAATAATTATGTGTTTTCCCTGCGCCAAAGGCTGCTCTTTTAAGATAGCTGTTTGCACAGCTGTCAGGATGTTCTCAATAGAATCAAAATGTGCTTCAGTCATTGAATACAAGTGGTCTGTCCTTCATTGTAGGTAGGTGTAACCATAGGCACTGGGTATGATTCTGATAACTAGGTTGGTTTTTTTGTCCCTATATTTTCTTTTTTGGGAACAAATTGTATTGATTTTATAAAGGTCCCAAGTGTTCTAGTAACATGATGCATACAATTTGAGCAGTCATAAATTCAATAGAATAGCAAACCCCCATCTGTTCTTAAATATACCAGAGGAAACACTTGAAACATTATACCACAACCCAGATATTATCCTCAAACATGCAGGGCCTCGGCTTATATAACATTTACAATTGTAATCCTCATCAAAGTTATCGTGTCCTATTTGATGAACAGTTATTGGTGACTTCACACCTTTCCTTTTGCCTCGCCTTTGGATTGGCCATCCGTGACCTTGTATATTTCCATTGGGATGCCCCCAAAGGTGGCCTACCTGGTCCAAATCTTGGTATGTTTTCGGGGGCAGCCTCGTGCTACAAATACTGGGAATTCTAGGTACATTGCAAAGTCCATGCCTGTATTCCAAAGCGATACTCAGGGAGAATTCACTGCTTTTCAATGTTGGGCAATGTCTTGTTTATAAATCCCGTAGAATCCACGGGTCCCTAAAAATTATATATAAACAGACAAGTAAACAGCGCAAACCAACAGGACACCAAACATTAGGGGAAGTCCTCTTTAAGAGGACAGAATCCCATCACCCACCGAGGTGGCATGCTTCATCATTTGAGATCTCCTCTTGGCTGAAACCTGGTGCAGCCAAGGAGCTGCAACTCCTTGCTAGTGTAAAGGAGGAGCTTGTGGATGTTTTAATGTAATCCAGGGGCTAGGGGCCGGATGTAGGTAGGCCAATACCGGTCGGTAACGGCCGAAAATCGGTAAATTCGGCCGTTACCGACCGGTATTGGCCTACCTACATCTGGCCCTAGATCTCCTAAGATCGATGGAGCATGAAACAGTGTGGTGAGAGTGCGTAGTGCAGTGTATAAGAAAAGTGAATTAAAATTGACTACCAAGGGAAAAAGTGAATTTATTAAGTATCCCGTGGTGTCAAAAATTAAAAGCAGTCGGTGCGCTGTCTGAATAAATGTGCGAGCGCGCAAGTTAAGAGTATAGGAAAGGTCTACATGTTTCAGCCAATCTTGATCATGAATTGATCACGGCGTTTTTCAGGACCTAGTTGTTACTACTGCAGAATTCACTGAGTGAAAACTATCACAAAACAAAAACAAAATATTTAGGAACGGTACAACCACCAGTATGCCTGTGTAATACTTGTAGTGAAAACTACAGGGATACGTGGTGAACACCTGTTGGAAAAAGAGAAAAACAAGCTCAAATATGCAGACATCATACTTGTCTATTTATAGAAGAGCATTTTCAATCAATGAAAAAATGCTAAATGTCTTAGAAATACAGAAACAAGGAAAAATTGTCAAACTCCTTACCCGTATTAAATCGGGAGGACACTCTATCTCCCCCCATTTAAAGACATTACACTGGCTCCCGATCACGGCCCGTGTCAAATTTAAGGCCCTGGTCCTTGCTTTCAGGGCTCTCAACGGAAAAGGCCCAAAATACTTGAAACAAAGATTAAAACCAGTCCACTCCTCCCTTAATCTCAGGTCTAACCATCTTCACCTTCTGCTCACCCCTAGATTCCGTCTAGTAAGAAAGGGTGGCAGAGCATTTGCAGTGGTAGTGTCAAAACTCTGGAATTCACTACCCATCAGCCTTCGGTTCATTGACGTCGAGTCTCAATTCAGGGGCAAATTAAAAACCTTTCTATTCTCGGGTCAATAAATTTCTCTCCCCTGAGCTGCATTCCTCAGCGCCGGGACACCCCCGTTGGGGGTAGCTGTGCGCTTAATAAATGTCTGAATAATAATAATAATAATAATACCCACCGCTCCTGGTAACAACTCAGGGCGTGAGGCAACGCTCTGTAGAAAAGAAAGAAAAAAACTAGTACCACACATATGGATAGTTCTTAAAAATGGCGGACCATCATGGCACTGCCAGTATTGCTTATTAACTGAGTAAGGGTTTATCAAGGTCACCACAATAGAACGTCGTGCAGAAAGACAAAGTCCAACTGCACCTCACACATAGACGTATGTGGAATGCAGACTGTCAGTGGGAGAAATTTGCTATTGCTGAAAGCGTTATCATTCCACCCAACTCGCCACTAACCTCAGCAGGTATTAGAAATTCACAGGCATGTAGGAAAGTCTACCTACACTCAAATGAAAATGTCATAAAGACGTCCAAATGGTATAAAATGTGCCGAAAGTCACAAACAGACTACCCATTACAAATAGGCATATATATTTGCTAAGGGTAAATCAACATAGCGGCCAGCCACGCTCAGCGCTCACACCAGCAAGTGTTGGAGGAAAACATTTTTTTATAAAGTTCGCTCTGAGTAAAAGGCGTCTTAAGACACAGCGGTCAAACTTGCTCAGCACTTACACCAGCAGATGTTTAAAGAAAAGTTAGTGAGGGTAAAGGCTCAAAACAAATCCCCACAGCCCGCTGCACTCACCTGTCCGTCGCTACCCCAAGCTCGATCCTGGCTATCACGAGCGGTAGGGAACGGACGAGTGCGCGGCATTAAATATATATATAGCTTGTTTTTCTCTTTTTCCAACAGGTGTTCACCATGTATCCCTGTAGTTTCCACTACAAGTATTACACAGGTATACTGGTGGCTGTATCATCCCTAAATATTTTGGTTTTGTTTTGTGATAGATTTCACTCACTGAATTCTGCAGTAGTAACAACTAGGTCCTGAAGAAAGCCATGATCAATTCATGATCAAGATTGGCTGAAACATGTAGACCTTTCCTATGCTCTTCACTTGCGCGCTCGCACATTTATTCAGACCGCACACCAACTGCTTTTAATTTTTGACACCACGGGATACTTAATAAATTCATTTTTCCCTTGGTAGTCAATTTTAATTCACTTTTCTTATACACTGCACTACGCACTCTCACCTCACTGTTTCATGCTCCATCGATCTTAGGAGATCTAGCCCCCGCATTACACTAAAACATCCTCAAGCTCCTCCTTTACACTAGTAAGGAGTTGCAGCTCCTTGGCTGCACCAGGTTGCAGCCAAGAGGAGATTCCAAATGATGAAGCATGCCACCTCGGTGGGTGATGGGATTCCGTCCTCTTAAAGAGGACTTCCCCCAATGGTTGGTGTCCTGTTGGTTTGCGCTGTTTACTTGTCTGTTTATATATAATGTTTAGGGACCCGCGGATTCTACAGGATTTATATATATGGTAGTGTGGTGTGAGCTCAGTGTGTACGATCCTAGACCCGAAGTCCTCCCCGGTGGGGACCTCCCAATCAAGACTCGGCGAGTTCTGTGGGAGTGGTGGATCTTGGGGTGACCGGGTGAGCACAACCTGGCCCTCCGAGATTGTTGGAAGGGAGCGATCTCGGAGGGCCAGGTTGTGCTCACCCGGTCACCCCAAGATCCACCACTCCCACAGAACTCGCTGAGTCTTGATTGGGAGGTCCCCACCGGGGAGGACTTCGGGTCTAGGATCGTACACACTGAGCTCACACCACACTACGAACAGACACCACACCGTTGGATTCTAGTAACAAGTTCTTTATATAGCAAATAACGAAGGAAGCACTCTTGTATACACAGTGGTCAAGGGACCACACAGTCTTGGAGGATTCGGGAAGGGGGAAGCGGGACAGTCTTTTAGTCTCTGGGTCAGTACGCAGCGTACCCTACGCACAGCTCTCAATCCTCGAGCCGGGGGGTACGGGATGATGGTCGTACTGGCTGTCTCACCTCCGTCGAGTCGGCTCGGTCGTGATGGTGGTTTCGATGGTCCAGCCGGACCAGAGTACTCCCCGAGCCGCGACGAGGTCAGCAGGGCTCGATCTGGAGAGGTTCGTGAGAGCCGCGACAGCGTCAGCAGGGCTCCGATGGTCTTAGAGGTCGAGCCGCGACAGCGTCAGCAGGGCTTCGATGGTTGCAGGTTCGGCTTGAGCCGCGACAGCGTCAGCAGGGCTCCGATGGTCTTAGAGGTCGAGCCGCGACAGCGTCAGCAGTGCTCCGATGGTTGCAGGTTCAGCTTGAGCCGCGACGGCGTCAGCAGGGCTCCGATGGTTACAGGTTCAGCTTGAGCCGCGACAGCGTCAGCAGGGCTCTGATGGTTACAAGTTCAGCTTGAGCCGCGACAGCGTCAGCAGGGCTCAGAGGTTCAGGATGAGTCTTCTTAGGGTCAGCCGCGATCAGATCAGCAGGGCTTCAGGTCCAAGATACAACTGCCCGCTAGTTGTCGGGCGGACCCAGTTATAGTCCTTTGGCTCTTTGATCTCCGGACCCTCGCAGGCAGAGGTCTCCTGCCCGGGGGGGCTGGTCATTGGTGAGGTCCGGCGGTTGGCTCTTTGATCCCTTTGAAAGATGGGTCCGGGAATTCCCAGACACCCAGCGGGTCTGGAGCCAGCACTCGGGGAGGCCAGAGGGGTGATCGAAACTGGCCCACAGGGGAGGGCCAAAGGTGTGACAGAAACCAGCCCCTCAGGGGAGGCCGGAGGTGCCATCGAAACTCCCTGGCTTATCTCACTCGGGGAGCCCTTTACCCCCCAGCCGGGACTGGCGCGCCTTTGGAGTCTGGGGTTCGCTGGGGCTGGGGTAACGCTCGGCCCAGGGAGACAGGGATGTCGGGAAGGGAAGATGGCGTCTGGGCCTTGTGGGGCATGCAAGGTTAGGCGCTCGGAGCCGGGCGCGGAGCGGGAAAGGCAGGCCTGGTCGAGGTTCTAGGGGGATCTAGGTTTAACGGGAGTAGGACGACCAGGCTCGGGGTGCAGGCTACACTAATGGGGAGGCTGCGCAGGGGACTCGGGGCACAGGCCTACGCTCACAGGGTGTGGAGGGACAGAGGCGAACCACGCCACGAGGCCGGGTCCAACACGCGTCCCCCCCAGCTGAAGGCGGGGAGAACTACCCATCCTCTTGGGGGTTCTCTTCGCTGAGGCGGAAGAATCTGGACAGGCCGTCTGCGTTGGCGTGGTCAGAGCCAGGCCGGTGTTCAACAGTGAACTCCATCCCCTGGAGGGAGATGGACCAGCGCAGCAATTTGGGGTTCTCCCCTCTCATCTGCATTAGCCACCGGAGAGGTCGGTGGTCGGTCTGGACCCGGAAGTGAGTACCGAACAGGTAGGGTCTCAGCTTCTTCAGGGCCCAAACCACCGCAAAGGCCTCCCGCTCGATGGTGCTCCACCTTTGTTCTCGAGGGAGTAGCCTCCGGCTAATGAATGCCACTGGTTGGTCTAGGCCGTTCTCGTTCACCTGGGACAGGACAGCTCCGATGCCATGCTCGGACGCGTCCGTCTGGACTACAAACTCTCGTGAGTAGTCGGGGGCCTGTAGGATGGGGGCGGTGCACATGGCGTCTTTCAACGTTTCGAATGCCTCTTGGCAGGCGGAGGTCCAGCTGACTTTCTTCGGCTGGTTTTTGGAGGTTAACTCCGTGAGGGGGGCTACGATGCTGCCGTAACTCTTGATGAACCGGCGGTAGTACCCCGTGAGCCCCAGAAACGCCCGCACTTCCGTCTGGGTTGTGGGGGCCTCCCAGGCCACGATGGCATCGATCTTGGGCTGGAGGGGGGCTACGAGGCCGCTTCCGACCTGGTGCCCGAGGTAGATTACGGACCCTTGTCCGATCTGGCACTTGCTTGCCTTAATGGTGAGACCCGCCCTCCTCAGGGCGGTCAGCACCGCCCAGAGGTGCTGGAGGTGCTCAGGCCAGTGGGAACTGTAGACTGCGATATCGTCCAGATACGCAGCGCTGAACTCCTCCAACCCCGCCAGGACCTGGTTCACCAGTCGCTGGAAGGTGGCGGGGGCGTTCTTCATTCCGAAGGGCATCACCCGGAAATGGTAGTGACCATCCGGGGTGGAGAAAGCGGATCTTTCCTTTGCTCCCTCGGTGAGGGCGATCTGCCAGTACCCACTGGTCAGGTCGAATGTGCTGAGGAAACGAGCAGCCCCGAGGCGATCGATAAGCTCGTCGGCTCGGGGGATGGGATGAGCATCGGTTCTGGTGACTGCGTTGAGCCCGCGGTAGTCAACGCAGAACCTCAGCTCGGGAATAGCACCGGGGGCGGCTGCCTTCGGAACCAGGACCACGTGGCTAGCCCATGGGCTGTCAGAGGCTTCGACCACCCCGAGAGCTAACCTCTTCGATACATCGGCCTTGATGCAGGCCCAGACTCGGTCAGGGACGCGGTAGGCTCTGTGCCGTACCGGTGGGCTGTCCCCGGTATCCACGTCGTGGACGCACCAGTTGGTGACGCCGGGGGTGAGGGAGAAAAGGTCTGAGAATTGTCCCAGTAACTGGCGACAGTCCTCTCGCTGCTCGGGAGAGAGGGAGGAGGAGAGACTCACCCCCCCTACGGAGCCATCTTTTTCTTTTGTGGACAGGAGATCGGGGAGAGGCTCCGTTTCTTCTTCTTCCCCATCGTCCGTGGCGAGGAGTAAGCTCAACTCGGATCGGGCGAAGTGGGGTTTGAGGCGGTTTACGTGAAGGACCCGCAAGGGGTTCCGGGGGGACTCCACGTCGATGAGATAAGTCACCTGACTCTTGCGTTCTACCACCTTGAAGGGCCCTGTCCACTTGTCTTGCAGGGCACAGGGCTCCACGGGGGCCATCACCCAGACCCGCTGTCCGGGCTGAAACTCGACCAGAGTGGCATTTTGGTCATACCACCGTTTCATTTCTTCTTGGCTGGCCTCGAGGTTTGCCTCGGCCAGCTCTCGGAACTTCCTCGTCTGGTTCCGGAGGGCCAAAATTTATCGAAACACATCGGGAGGGGGCTCTGGGGCCGCCGTCTCCCACCCCTCCTTGACCAGGGTGAGGGGTCCCCGGACGGGGTGCCCGTAGAGCAGCTCGAAGGGGCTGAACCCCAGGGACTTCTGGGGGACTTCGCGGTATGCGAAGAGGAGACAGGGAAGGAGGACGTCCCACTTACGCCTCAGGGGCTCTTCGAGTCCCATGATCATTCCTTTGAGGGTCCGGTTGAAGCGTTCCACCAGACCGTTACCCTGGGGGTGATATGGGGTGGTGAACTTGTATGTCACCCCACATTGTTGCCAAAGGGACTTCATGTATTTCGAGATGAAGTTGGTCCCTCGGTCGCTGACGACTTCTCGGGGGAATCCCACCCGGGAGAAGATGGCCATGAGGGCCCGCCCCACTACGGGGGCCGTCACCGTTCGGAGGGGAATGGCTTCGGGGTATCGGGTGGCATGGTCCACCAAGACAAGGATAAAGCGGTGCCCCAAGGAGGTCCGGGGGTCGAGGGGGCCCACAATGTCGATTCCCACCCTCTCAAAGGGGGTACTGACCACGGGGAAGGGTTGGAGAGGAGCCTTGCGCTTCCCTCCGCTCTTTCCGCTGGACTGACAAGTGGGGCAGGACTTACAGTGGGCCTCCACATCGGAGCGCATGCCCGGCCAGTAGAAGTGGGTGACCAGGCGCTGGTACGTTTTGTCTTGTCCCAAGTGTCCCGCCAGGGACACGTCATGGGCCAGGTTCAGGAGAAAGCCACGGAAGCGTAGGGGGACCACCAGCACTCGGCCGGACCCTAATTCGGCGGACTTTTGCTCGCTGTATAAGAGGCCGTTTTCCCAATAGACAAAGTGGGAGCCAGACTGGTCACCGGCGGCCTGGGCGGCGGCCTGCTGCCGTGGCCCCACCAAGGATGGACAGGCTGTCTGCTCTAGGCAGAATTCTTCTCGGGACGGTCCCCCTTCCTGGCGCCATTGGGCCAGCTCAGGAAGGTCGTCCAAGCTCGGGGTCGATTCGACACCAGGGCTGAGGGGACCTGCGTCGGGGGGGAAGCTCTCCCTGGGGAACAGCTCAGGGGTCTCAAAGGATTCAGGGACCTCGGGGTCCTCGGGGGTCGCCGGTGCCGCCTCTAAGGTCGCCCCTTCGGGGGTGGTCCTTCGGGCGGTCATCGACTGGGTACTCACACAGGCCCACTCGGGTAGGCCCACCATCTCTAAGTGGGTCCTTTTCTCAACCCGCTGCCATGGGGAGCTCTCTAGATCGTTGCCGAGCAGGCAGTCCACAGGCATGTCGGAGCGGACTGCCACTCGTAACTCCCCAGAGACGCCCCCCCATTCGAACGGGACTTGAGCTATCCGGCAGGTGCGGACGGAGTTATCAGCTGCGATCACCCTGCAGGAGATGTGGGGAACAATCTGGGCTTCGGTGACTAGGTGCCGTTTGACGGCGGTGATACTGGCCCCAGTGTCTCGGAGCGCCCCTATGTGATGGCCATTGACAGTCACCTGCTGTCGGTATTTCTCTGTGTTGTCGGGTAGGGGAGCTCCGGGGACCATCTCCCTATCACCTGTGGAAAAGTCAGCCCATCTCGCACCTGATGCCCAGGCTGCTGGCGCAGGACGCCTCTTAGTTCCCATCTTGAACAATTACCAAATAAAGAGACGGGCGCTGGAAGCAGGAAAACAAGAACAGAGTTTTATTTCTCATGAGGAGAGCCTGTCATTTCGGACACTTGCATAGTGTCTTCAGGAGGTGCTCTAACAAGTTTCTCCGAGGCTTCGTCTTTTATACACATGTTTATGATGCACAAAACATTCCTTATTGCAATAAAGACGCTTTGAAGTAGGAAGAAGCATGCTTGGAATCCCAGCTTCAGGCCTATTCCCATACCAGTCGCTCAGATGTCATTCTCCCCTCCTGAATGTAACAAGAGATTGTGATCTCTCAGCCGGACATTCCTACAGGACACGAGGGCAGGAGGGGATGATCAGATCAAAGGTTGGGCAGGCGATAAGATCGGGGACTTCGGCTGGTGTATCACGGTTTTGTTATGCTGGGCAGAAAAAAGGGGGGTGTACATCCACGAGGCTTGGTCTTAGGACTTGGGACCGGGTCGAAGGGCCAAGTGCAGTTGGGGGGGGCTCATCAGCTGAGGGGAAGGGTGCTCTTGGGAGGAAATGGGGGGGTGGGTCAAGCAGGAGGGTTACTTCTAGGGCAGGGTCACGCAGAGGGAGAGGGTCTTATGGCCGATGCATGAGCAGTGCGCGCGGGGAGGGGTGCCGGGAACAAACGGGCAGAGAGGCCATGGTGCCTAAAATGGCTGTCGTGTACGTGTGTGCATGGGTCTATGCTGGCGGGATAACACAGTCAGTGTTTAGCGATATCCGTTCTGCTTACAACAAGGGGTACAGTGAACACAAATGAACGCCGCTTATGTGCATATACATTGCCATTTTCAACATCACCCAGGGAGACTAACATCATAGCTGCGGGGTCTGCTCCCTCGAACTCCTCTTCCCCCTCCTCTTCTAGGGCTACTGAGGTGATGTGGCGCACTGGGAGCCCCGCAGCGGCAGGCTTCTGGAACAAGGGGCAGCGGGGGTCATTGGCATAGTGCCCGGGTTTCTGGCAATGGTAGCAGGCTTGGCTGACTCGGGGCCCTGGCTTAGCTGGGGGAAACCCTGCGCGCGCTGTGGGAGGCGAGGTGCCGGGCTGGTTTCTGGGGGGACTACGCGGGGATCCTACCTGGGAACCCCTCTGTCTATTCTGATTCCCCCCTCCCCTCTGGCGGGACGATCCCTGTTCATTTCGGCCAGAATCTCCCCCGGGACCCCGGGGGACTCTGGTGCTCACTCAGCGATCGGCCTCGACGGCCAGCTTCCGGGGGTCAGCCAACTTGCTGTCCAGGAGGTGCTGTCGGAGTTCCACAAAGCAATTCAGGGACAAATGTTCGTAGGCAATAAGGTCAATGAGCCCCTCGAAGGTGGACACCTTGCTGCCCTTGATCCACCCTTCCTGGGCCCGACTGTAGAAGTTGACATATTCTACCCATGTGGTGCCGGGGATCTTCCTGCATTCTCGGAAGCGTTGGCGGTACATTTCTGGGGTGAGCCCGTACCTTGTGAGGAGGGCCTCTTTCATGTGGCTGTAGGAGGTCTGTTCGGCAGACGGTAGGTCGAGTAGGGTGTCTCTCCCCTCACTCAGGAATCGACCCCACAGCCCGGCTCCCCAATCTTTCTGCGGAACTCGGTGGGAGGTCATAGCTACCTCGTAGGCCTTGAACCATTGCTGGATGTCATCGTTTTTATAATATTCTTTGACCACATCCTTGGGGATGTAGACCTTGGGTTCCACTGGGGGAACAGACTCTCGGGTCGCTGCTGTTTTGTTGCCTTCGTTCCGGGCCTTGAGTTCTATTTCCAATACGCTGCGCTCGTGCTCCAGCTGGAGCTTCTTTCCGTCATGTTCTCGTTGGAGTTTCTTCTCCTCCAGTTCTCCTTGCAGCCGTAGCTGCTCCATGGCTAGCTTTTTCTCGGCCAGCTTGAGTTCTACCTCCATCTTTAAACGGGCTAGTTCTAGCTCGTGGCTTCGGTTGAGTTCTCGGTCGGTCATCTCTTCTCGAGATAGACCTCTCTCCGTGCTGTGAGTCCGCGTCGGGGACTCTGCTCTTTCTTGCTCTGGGGCGTGGGTTTCGATCAGTGGTGCTCCCCCTCCATCGGCTTCTGTCGGTGCGGGAGGTTGGGCTCCGGTCTCTACCCAGGCCGTTAGAGCTTGTTGAAAGTCCTCTTTGGTGTTTAATCCCGTTGACGGGATACGGAGATCTTTGCAGAATTGCTTGAGCTCACGGTGCGAATAGTCTCCCAGCAGCTCCATCTGGAAGGTGGTCTTGTCGCTCGTGAGGCTCATGGTTGCTCTTCGTTCGGGTAGTATGTCAGTGCAGTACGATCCCTAGACGTAGGTTCTTATCGCGACGCTGCCACCAATGTTGGAAGGGGGCGATCTCGGAGGGCCAGGTTGTGCTCACCCGGTCACCCCAAGATCCACCACTCCCACAGAACTCGCCGAGTCTTGATTGGGAGGTCCCCACCGGTGAGGACTTCGGGTCTAGGATCGTACACACTGAGCTCACACCACACTACGAACAGACACCACACCGTTGGATTCTAGTAACAAGTTCTTTATATAGCAAATAACGAAGGAAGCACTCTTGTATACACAGTGGTCAAGGGACCACACAGTCTTGGAGGATTCGGGAAGGGGGAAGCGGGACAGTCTTTTAGTCTCTGGGTCAGTACGCGGCGTACCCTACGCACAGATCTCAATCCTCGAGCCGGGGGGTACGGGATGATGGTCGTACTGGCTGTCTCACCTCCGTCGAGTCGGCTCGGTCGTGATGGTGGTTTCGATGGTCCAGCCGGACCAGAGTACTCCCCGAGCCGCGACGAGGTCAGCAGGGCTCGATCTGGAGAGGTTCGTGAGAGCCGCGACAGCGTCAGCAGTGCTCCGATGGTCTTAGAGGTCGAGCCGCGACAGCGTCAGCAGGGCTCCGATGGTTGCAGGTTCGGCTTGAGCCGCGACAGCGTCAGCAGGGCTCCGATGGTCTTAGAGGTCGAGCCGCGACAGCGTCAGCAGGGCTCTGATGGTTGTAGGTTCAGCTTGAGCCGCGACGGCGTCAGCAGGGCTCCGATGGTTACAGGTTCAGCTTGAGCCGCGACAGCGTCAGCAGGGCTCTGATGGTTACAAGTTCAGCTTGAGCCGCGACAGCGTCAGCAGGGCTCAGAGGTTCAGGATGAGTCTTCTTAGGGTCAGCCGCGATCAGATCAGCAGGGCTTCAGGTCCAAGATACAACTGCCCGCTAGTTGTCGGGCGGGCCCAGTTATAGTCCTTTGGCTCTTTGATCTCCGGACCCTCGCAGGCAGAGGTCTCCTGCCCGGGGGGGCTGGTCATTGGTGAGGTCCGGCGGTTGGCTCTTTGATCCCTTTGAAAGATGGGTCCGGGAATTCCCAGACGCCCAGTGGGTCTGGAGCCAGCACTCGGGGAGGCCAGAGGGGTGATCGAAACTGGCCCACAGGGGAGGGCCAAAGGAGTGACAGAAACCAGCCCCTCAGGGGAGGCCGGAGGTGCCATCGAAACTCCCTGGCTTATCTCACTCGGGGAGCCCTTTACCCCCCAGCCGGGACTGGCGCGCCTTTGGAGTCTGGGGTTCGCTGGGGCCGGGGTCACGCTCGGCCCAGGGAGACAGGGATGTCGGGAAGGGAAGATGGCGTCTGGGCCTTGTGGGGCATGCAAGGTTAGGCGCTCGGAGCCGGGCGCGGAGCGGGAAAGGCAGGCCTGGTCGAGGTTCTAGGGGGATCTAGGTTTAACGGGAGTAGGACGACCAGGCTCGGGGTGCAGGCTACACTAACGGGGAGGCTGCGCAGGGGATTCGGGGCACAGGCCTACGCTCACAGGGTGTGGAGGGACAGAGGCGAACCACGCCACGAGGCCGGGTCCAACACACAGGTATACTGGTGGCTGTATCATCCCTAAATATTTTGTTTTTGTTTTGTGATAGATTTCACTCACTGAATTCTGCAGTAGTAACAACTAGGTCCTGAAGAAAGCCATGATCAATTCATGATCAAGATTGGCTGAAACGGGGGCGGAGCCGGGTCGGCGACCAAGATGGCCGCACGGAGTCCCGGCTCCGCCGACCTTCTCCCCTCGCCGCCCGATTTACCTACATGCCCCGCGCAAGAACGGAGCTTTTGTGCGTCGGAGGGGACGCCGTGATGGGGCGTCCGACTCCGGCGAAATTCGGAGCCCCAGGGACGAAGATCCGCTCCTCCGCTCTGGGCGGCCCCGACCGGGACCTCGCGCTGTTGTGCACCCGGCTGCTAGTTCAATATCAGCAGCCACATTATCCTGTGAGACGCCGATCTCCCACCATGGCGCTCAGTGAACCTCTCGACACCGCCGGAGCCCTCTACAAGACGCGATGCACAGCCCTTTTGTGCTGGATGCTTCTCCCCCCCTCCCAGCGCCTTTCATCGGCTGCCGGACTCAGGGAACGGCGCTTTGTCTCCCTGGAGGTACATTGCTTGCCTGTGCGTACTGAACTGTGCTACACGCCCCGGCTCACTTGTGCCAGTGGGGCACGATATCGACGTGTCATTTTCGTGCTGGGGGGGCCTGTGAACAATACCCTGTGGTGGGGGAGACTGTTATCCTGTGTTACTTCATAACTGGGGCATCGGTGAATCGTAATCTGGCGGGGGCCGGCGATTCTTCAGCCTTACTGTGCTGCGATGTGGTGGTGCTTCCTGGGAAAATGGCGACTTGATGGATTCTATCTAGATATGGCGGCGGCCGGGTATGCTGGAAGCTGAGAGAGGGCGAACGGATATCTCTAAAGGGCCGTTTCATTCTATTCTGGAAATGGCGTGAGACTGTTCCGGTTATTTTTAACCAATGCTTCCTTGTAAGCCATCACTAGTTTTGCCCGTTACTGCTTGCGAGATGACTGTTGCTATCCCCTGCGAAGGGGCTACGGCCGGTGATGGATGGGACTTCATGGTGGCTGCAGTGTGGACATGCTTCCTTTGAATACTCCTGGGAGGCTCGCAGCAGATCGACTACAGTATGCTTGGCCCCGTGGATGGCGGTTGCTGGCGATCGATGGGCCGCTCCTTGTGACTTTTACGAGACTTTGGTTTCTCCTGGACTGACCTGGGTGCTCCAGTTCGTACTTTCCACCTGGCCCGACATCTCAAGACGTGTGCGATCTGTACCATCGATCCTGGGGGCCCGTGGGTCTCAAGTGTGCTCCGGGTGCCATTGTCACTACTGGGGAGTTCCTCACCCTCCTGTGTGAATTGAACTGCGGAACGATTACATCATCCTGTTTTAGTGGGTGCGCCTACTGTTCTGACTTTAATTTTTAAGTAATCGAACGTTATGTGGCGGTGGGGGGAGGGTCGGGGTTCCCACACTGGGAATCTCCCTCACATTTCTTTCCCATTCGTGGGTTGTTGGTTTTCTTCTTTTCCTTCTTCCTTTTACCTTTTGTGTTTTATTCCCTTTCTTCTTGTTTCTCTTATTCTCTTGTCTATATTTCGGGTTCCTAATGGGCGACAGGCACGCTGCTAGGGGGTGGGCCGTAGCCACATGCAGGGGTGCGGGGTGGGGGGATGGGGGAGGGGTGTTGTTGTTTTTTATTATTTTTTGTCCCTATGGCCTTCTTTATTCTTTTTGGTTTTGGCTGTATTCCTTTTTCCCTTTTCTTTTTCTTCTTTTGTATTTCTTTTTCTTCTTTCATTTTTTCGTATATTTTAGATCAGACGGGGGGTCGGGTGGTGTTCTTTTTGGGAAGGATTTAGCACTTTGTGCTTATGTTGTTTGCACTGTTTATTGGATTTTGTGTGTACGGCGTCGATATTAGTACACAGCCATTGAATGCTCGCATATCCTGTTTTCACTTCCCAATTATATTTCTTAGAAGGCGTGTATCCTCCTCCATGGCTTGTTCCAAGTAAAACTCGCTTTATTGTATGACACTGGATCCTTTCTTCCTGCTGTAAGACTATGCCCTCTCACATCCTGCTATATAGTGGTTAAGTTTGCACATAAATCCTGAAGTGATATATCGACTGGGTGGGCACTGACTGGCGCGGAATGAAGTATTGAGTTTGTGTATCCTGCCTACAATGTTCAACGCACGAATCCTAACTATTGCTGCTCCTTTAGTTGATACTATGTCGTATGGCTCGCCCTTTCGGTTGTCTGGTCTGAATGTATGACACCTCTTTAAACTTATAAAATGAAACCTACGTTATTCTCTTATGTCTGCTGCTATATATCGTAGCGCTCTTATTTTTAGCTTTTCCGCATAGTAAGACGACCTGGAATGTTGTTGATTGTCATAGCGGCCGGCCCGTAGTGGTTGTAGGCAGACGCTGTGTACTATGCATAAGATAAATAAAGGTTTTCACAAAAAAAATAAAAAATAAATAAAGATTGGCTGAAACATGTAGACCTTTCCTATGCTCTTCACTTGCGCGCTCGCACATTTATTCAGACCGCACACCAACTGCTTTTAATTTTTGACACCACGGGATACTTAATAAATTCATTTTTCCCTTGGTAGTCAATTTTAATTCACTTTTCTTATACACTGCACTACGCACTCTCACCTCACTGTTTCATGCTCCATCGATCTTAGGAGATCTAGCCCCCGCATTACACTAAAACATCCTCGAGCTCCTCCTTTACACTAGTAAGGAGTTGCAGCTCCGAGATTCCAAATGATGAAGCATGCCACCTCGGTGGGTGATGGGATTCCGTCCTCTTAAAGAGGACTTCCCCCAATGGTTGGTGTCCTGTTGGTTTGCGCTGTTTACTTGTCTGTTTATATATAATGTTTAGGGACCCGCGGATTCTACAGGATTTATATATATGGTAGGGGGACTTATCCGCGCAGGTCTGTAAATCTCCTTCAGACCCTCTTTCTTACTTGGTAGTGTGCAATGTCTTGTTTAGCCAAAGTGAGACATAGGAAAAGAAGATGCCTTTTGTACCTATTTCCATCAATACTGTCTGTGCAATGTAACATTGTGAATTTGGGGGATGTCGGAAGTTTCCATGCTATTACCTCCTCCAGACATGCCAGTATGCAACTCCAGAAACGGACCAGAACGGTGCATGTCCAGACTGTATGTATAAAGGTGCCCACCTCCGATTGACACAGGAGGCAATGAGGTGATGCAATCAATCCTGCTTTCCAAAGTCTTTGCCTAGTGAAATATACCCTATGCAAATATTTGAACGGAATATATCGTAATCTAGTTGCTATTGCCACCTCACGTGTGGATAGTAGAGCCTCCGTCCAGTACTCATTGTCAATTGGGCCCACTTTAGCATCCCAAGTGGCCCTCAGGGAGTCAATATATATGTAGGGCTATTGGTCACTAGAGTTTGGTATATTTTGGATACTTTGTGTTCCCCAAGATCTCCCATAAGACGTTTGCCTTCCAATGGGCTAAATTCTGGAACCTCTGTCAGGTCTCTTATATACGGGTGAAGAGCATGCCGCAGGTATTTGTAAAACTGAGAGTGGGGCATGGAAAAGTATTTGTGTAAATCTTCAAATGATTTCAGAGCTGTCCCCTTTATAATGTCCCCTAGGGTTGAAATGCCTATACGGTCCCAGCAAGGAATCCCTGAAGGTCCACAACCTGCAGAAGAAGACGGTTTTACCATAGTGGTGTTTCACGTGTGAGTCGACCCCACCAGCCCATTCGACGAGAGCTTGTCTCCATGTCATGACTACTACTTTTTGTCGCCGGGGGGAGGTCCTTGAGATCAGTCCTGCTATAGATAAGGGAGTATGCAGAGGAGTCTCCCATAAGCCATTGTTCAACTTTAAAAGCTGGGTCTTCTCTGGACCCATACCACCACTCATTTAACATCTGAAGGTGTGCTGCAGCGTGATATGATTGTATATCAGCTGCGGCAGTGCTACCACAGTATGTGGACTGCATACAGGTGCGTAGGGCGACCCTAGCTGGGCTACCCCCCCACCATAGGAAATGTGCCACAATGGCATTTATTTGACAGAACCATGACACTGGGATTAAATATGGATGTGATTGGAGTTGATGTAATATGCGTGGTAGGGAGACCATCTTAAATATGGCTGATCTGCCGTAGAGGGATAGAGGGACGGTCGACCACTTTTTCACGTCCATCTTTACTTTCTCAGTTGTGGCCTCTATGTTATTGATTATCTGATATGTGTATGCCAAGCTAAGTGAAGCTTTGTTACCTCTGTAAGGCCCTCTGCCCATCGGCCGCTTCCTAGGGATCCTCTGAGAGGCCATAGCAGTGATTTAGAGGCATTCATATAAAGACCCGACGTCTCGCCAAATATATGCGCATTACTTGGAGTATTCTGGGGCCTTATCCATGGGGATCTGTTAGGGAAAACAGGATGTCGTCAGCATATAATGCGATGCAATCCGAAATTTCGGAAGTCCACTCGAAGCCTCGTATGTGCGTTTTTTCTAACCCATACGGCTAGAGGCTCCATGGCCAGAGCAAATAGTAGGGGGGATAAAGGGTCCCCCTGTCGAATGCCATGCTTGTATTGGGAATTGTGCCGACAAGGCCCCTACCACGCGAATGGAGGCAGTGAGCTTCGTATATAATAGTCTCACCAAGGAAATATATCGGGGCCCATGTTAAGATGTCATAATAATGTGAACATAAATGCCCAGCTGACAGAGTCAAAAGCTTTGTCCATATCGACAAGAAGAAGGGCTGCTGGTCTCTCCAACCTGTCCACGGCCACGATTGCATTATGTACATAACGTATATTATGTCTGGTGGCTCTATGGGGTGTGAAGCCCACCTGATCCGGATGAATTAAGTCTAAAAGGTGTGGTTTTAGCCTATTTGCTAATTTCTTTGGCAAGAATTTTGGCTCCAATATTTAAAAGTAAAATTGGGCGATATGAGGAACATTATTCTGGTGGCCGTCCAGGTTTTATGAAGACTGCAATTTCTGCATGTCTCCAGTCTGGGGGCAAACATTTATTCTCGAGGGCTTCATAAATGGTTGCAAGGTATCGAGGACCCAGTATTGTTGCATGCATTTAAAAAAATTCAGTAGGGAATCCATTTGATCCAGGGGATTTACCCGTTGCCATATCTGCTGTGGCTATGTCTAATTCCTCCTGTGTAATGGGCATATCTAGCACCTCTCGTGCTGCTGTGGGCAGCACCTTAGGCGGGATATGTCTGAAGAAGTCCTCTATTTGGTACTCAGTTAGGACTTCATACTTAGTGTATAAAGTTCAATAATATTCAGCAAAGACCTGCGCTTTTCAAGTGGGGTAAGTGATCACGTCTCCTGTGCGTGATGTAATAGTGGGTATTTGGACTGGTTTTGGAACGCTTTGACATAATCTGTGGAGGACTCTCCCGGACCTATCCCCCATTGATATATCTGACTTTGCATGGCTTGCTATATTCGTTTTGCCTCATCTAATTGAATGCTTTGGTATTGTCGTTGTACTGCACCCAATCGTCGACGTTGCCTGTTCGTTCTAGCACATGTGACTCGGCTTGTATGATCTAGGCTTCAAGCTGTACTAATGTCTACAGTTTTTCCCATTTGGCAGTGGTGTGTTATCCCTAGTTTTTAATTATTTAGTCTCCAGCATGTCTGCTTGTTGAGCACGCATGATATTAGTATGCACATTCAGCAGTGTTTGGATGAAAACCTGGGAGAAATCAGGTTGTAGAAGGGCTTCACTCTCTCATCGTAGTTAGGCGATTAAGTACGTCCAAAGTTAAGAAATCTGTTAGAAATGGGGTCTCTAGTTGGCAGTGGTTTGCACCCTCTCCAAGTAAAGACCCTCACTCTAGTGAGGATAAGCGAGTAATACAGTTAAGATAACCCCTGCTCACCCCATTGATAGCTTGGCACGAGCAGTCAGGCTTATCTCAGAGGCAATGTGTAAAGTATTTGTACATACACACACAGTAAAAAACACTACAAAAGTAGTCCCCACCAGTTTAGAAAAATAACCAATATTTATCTGAATAAAACAAGACCAGAACGACAAAAATCCAAAATGCAAAAATAAAGAGATCACTTTTAAGTCCACAGAAATCTGTGGCTGCCTTTCTTTTAGCACAAAGTACCTTGGATGTGTCAAAATTCACAGACGAAACAGTTGCAGGGGAGGAGAGGTGCGGAAAAAGAAAAGCGATGCGTCGGTTCCTTAATCCCAAGGGAGGTGATGTGTTGGTTCCTTACTGCTACGCAGGGGAGGTGATGTGTCAGTTCCTTACTGTCAGGTGAGGTGATGCGTCGGTTCCTTACTGGTAGGGGAGGCAAAGCATTAGTCTCCGGACACGCAGCCTCGGTTCCTTACTGCTGGGTGACGTTGATGAAGAAACAGCGTTGAGGGATGATGCATTGACAATCCAGACATGCTGCATTGATGTGGCGGCAGCAAAGCAGATTCTGCATCAATTTCATAGCCACTAAGCAGGCAATGCGTCGATTCTTCAGCTGTGAAGCATGGGCTGGGTCAGAGTCGGAGCGGGTGCCATGTACGTCGGAGACACATTGCCCGGGACTTGGGCTGTGGTGATTTTTCTGCCACAAAATAGGCGATGCATTGATTCTTTAGCCACACAGTGGTGCTGTGTTGAGAAAACTGGTGCTTAGAGTTGATGTATGGATTTTCTCTTCAGATCGCCAGATTCTACTTCTAAGGGCCCAGGTACTGGATTTGGCACCATATGGGAAGTCAGGATTCTCAGCAGAAGAGCCCAGGCACTGGTAGGTGAAGGTTTGATGGCACTGAGACTTATTAACAGGAGGCAAGCACACACAAGCCCTTGGAGAACCTTGGAAGCAGGATACAAAAAGCAAAGCCCAGTCCTTTCACTTCCAGGACAGAAGCAGCAATCAGCAGGGCAGCACAACAAAGCAACAGGCAAGGTGGCAGTCAATCCTGCAGCATCCAGCTCTTCTTCCTTGCAGAATGTCCTTTAGTCCGGAAGTGTTCTGATGTGGGAGTGTCAGAGGTCCAATACTTTTATCCCTTTCTGCCTTTAATGTAGGCAAACTTCAAAGGAAAGGTTTAGTAGGACACAAGATTTTGCCTTTCTATGACCTGGCTCTACACACACTACAGGTGGGTGGAGCCAGCTTTGTGTGAGGACAGGCACAGCCTTTTTCAGGTGCCAGTGATAACTCCTCCCACCACTTTAGCTGGTCAGACATGAGCAGAAAGAGGCAAAATAGAGGTGAGAAAAAAGCAGGAAGAGGCAACATAAAGTACAGCAACGAGCAAAAAGAGGCAAAATAGAGATCAGAAATGAGCAGAAAGAGGCAAAATAAAGGTCAGAAAAGAGCAGAAAGAGGCAAAATAAAGGTGAGAAACTAGAAGAAAAAGGCAAAATAGAGATCAGAAATGAGCAGAGAGAGGCAAAATAAAAGGTCAGAAATTAGCAGAAAGCCAAAATAAACGTCAGAAACTAGCAGAAAGAGGCAAAATAAAGGTCAGCAACGGGTAGAAAGAGGCTAAATAAAGGTCATAAATGAGCAGAAAAAGGCAGGAAATGGGCAGTACCCATTCAGACACTCACACAACACTGAGACACTCGCACACCTACTCACAGACCCACTCAAGCACTCACACACCCACTCACACCCAGTGAGACATTCACGCACACACGCACTGAGACACTCACGCACCCACTCACACACTCACTCTCAAAGGTTAATGGTTACAGGGACATTATAGTTAGGAAATAGAATTTCAAAAACCTCAGAAATTCACTGAAGTAAACAAGGGTTCAAGGACATTATAGTTAGGTTCAGATTTCACTCGTACAAAACCATAGAAATTCAGCAGTTATAGTTACCTGAGCTAACTACAACTTTTGCCCCCGGAATGCACTGCTTATGACCTCACATATTACATCACTTATTACATGGTCAGTGACATGACTGATGACGTAACTAATGGTATCACTGATTGTTAGAAAGGCAATCCCAGGGGAGGCAGAAGATGTCTGACTGACCCCCCCGAGACCCACCTCTCCTTCTGGAGTTGGCCGAGCGCCGTCGAGAGGCCTCCTGGGTGAGGTTCCTCTCCTAGAATCGTACAGCCGAGCAATCCCACCACTACAAATGGACACCACACCAGAGGATGGATACTTAAAGACTTTATCAGCAATCAAGTCAGCTTCTCTCAGCAATATATATACAAACGGATCGAGGGATCCTTAATGTCTCGGTGATTGGGGGAATAGGGTAGCGGGACAGTCTTAGTACCAGCCTGGCACCGGAATACCCTACGCTCAGCTCTCAATCCTCGAGCTGGGGGGTTCCGCAAGGTCGAGCCGCGACGTCGTCAGCAGGGCTTCGAAGATGGTTTCAGCGAGGTCGGGCCGCGGCAGCGCCAGCAGGGCTCCGAAGATGGTTTCAGCGAGGTCGGGCCGCGGCAGCGCCAGCAGTTCTCTGAAGATGGTTTCAGCGAGGTCGGGCTGCGGCAGCGCCAGCAGGGCTCGGAAGATGGTTTCAGCGAGGTCAGGCCGCGGCAGCGCCAGCAGGGCTCCGAAGATGGTTTCAGCGAGGTCGGGCCGCGGCAGCGCCAGCAGGGCTCCGAAGAAGGTTTCAGCGAGGTCGGGCCGCGGCAGCGCCAGCAGGGCTCCGAAGATGGTTTCAGGGTTCAGAGTAACGAGGTCTTCTCAAGGTCAGCCGCGATTCGATCAGCAGGGCTCTCGACTCCAGGATACAACTGCCAACCCATTCCAGAGCTGCCCCAGATATAGGTCTGGAGTCCTTTGATGTCCGGACCCTCATGCCTGGGGGTCGGAGGGGCCGGGATGAGGGTGTCCAGACACCCAGCAGGGGGTGGAGCCAGCGCCCAGGGAGGCCGGAGGGCGATCGAAACCAGGCGTCCGGGGACGGCTGGAGGGCCATAGAAACTCCCCTCCTCCTTGATCCGTCAAGTGGCCGCTTTACCACCTGGTCGGATCTTGGTGCCTCGATGTCGGGGCTTCGCTGGGGCCGCGGCCGAGGTCGTGCCGAGGCCACGTGGTCCGGACGTGGAGGGCCCAAGATGGAGTTGGGGCCTGAGATGGCGGCCCGGGGTAGGGCCGGACCAGCAGAGTGGGGCGAGTAGGAGTCGCCGTGTTCCTGAGGGGGAGAGCCGGGGGTCGATGTCGTCCAGGGCCCGCCATGCGGGAGGAGGGGGACCACGCCACGAGGCCGGGTCCAACACACGTCCCCCCAGCTGAAGGCGGGGAGAGTCACCCATCCTCTTGGGGGTTCTCCTCGCCGAGGCGGAAGAAGCGGGACAGGCCGTCTGCGTTGGCGTGGTCGTTGCCGGGGCGATGTTCCACAGTGAAATCCATCCCTTGTAGAGAGATGGACCATCTCAGCAATTTTGGATTCTCTCCCCGCATCTGCATCAGCCACCGCAAGGGCCGGTGGTCAGTTTGCACCCTGAAGTGGGTGCCGAAGAGATAGGGTCGGAGTTTCTTGAGGGCCCACACCACGGCGAAGGCCTCTCGTTCAATGGTGCTCCAGCGTTGCTCTCGGGCCAGCAGACGTCGGCTGATGAAGGCCACCGGTTGATCAACTCCTTCGGGGTTGATTTGGGAAAGGACCGCCCCGACCCCGTGCTCTGAGGCGTCTGTTTGGACTACGAATTCCTGGCTGTAGTCGGGGGCTTGGAGCACGGGGGCGGTACACATCGCTGTCTTCAGAGTCTCAAAGGCGGCCTGACACTCGGGGGTCCAGTGCACCTTCTGTGGTTGCTTCTTGGAAGTGAGTTCGGTGAGGGGGCCCACAATGCTCCCATAATTCTTCACGAAGCGCCGGTAATACCCAGTGAGCCCCAGGAAGGCTCTGACGGCTGTCTGGGTGACCGGGGGCTCCCATGCCATGATGGCGTCGATCTTGGGTTGAAGGGGAGCCACATGGCCGCTCCCCACTTGGTGTCCCAAATAGGTCACGGAACCTTGGCCTATCTGGCATTTGCTTGCTTTGATGGTCAGTCCGGCCCGTCGGAGGGCCGTCAGGACCTCCCAGAGGTGCTTGAGGTGCTTGGCCCAGTGGAGGCTGTACACCGCAATATCGTCCAGATATGCGGCGCTGAACTCTTCTAGCCCTGCCAGCACCTTATTCACCAGCCTCTGGAAGGTTGCGGGGGCGTTTTTCATCCCGAAGGGCATCACTCTGAAGTGGTAATGGCCATCGGGGGTTGAGTGGGTATGTGTGTGGCTTTATCGGCGAAAAGGTGGGTGTGTGATTAGTTGTGTGGGTGTCACAACTTGCTTCCTGCGCTCTCATACCCACCACCAGGGGCTGTATTGTGGGACTCTCCGGCATTTTAATAAGCTTCTGTACCTTCCCCTGCATACATGTCCTGACTTCCAACCATTTGGACGCTATTTGGAAATTGCCATCCATTCCCAATCCATGTTGGGTTCTGTGGAAACCAGTCTGCTCATGCTTGTAACTCCATTACCCATATTCCCCTGCTCCCTCTCCACCCCTGCAGGCCAAGGATGGGTGGAGGAATTCAGCACACCTGTGGCTGGCAGCTCCTAGCATGCTCACACCTGATGCATGGGATTACTGTGAGCTCTTTTAAGCCCCAGCTTCATTCAGTCCAGGGTAGGTCATTGTAGCTTTGTTCCCCTGAGACCGACCCTTGTTTCTTGAGCTTTTGCTATCAATTTTTCCAGTGTTACTGGGCTATAGGTATTACTTGATTCCTGAGCTATTGCTATCCGTGTTCCTGTACTAGCAGTGTCACCTTGATTCCTGTTCATGAGCTGTAGCTATCTTTGTTCCTGAATAAGCCCTACCTTCAGTGCTACCTAAATATCTTGATTCCTGAGTTGTAGCTATTCTTTGTTTCTGAACTATCACTGCCTTCGGTGCTACCTTGACTCCTATGCCGTAGCTATACTTTGTTTCTTTCATTCCTGAACCGGGGCTATTTAGTACACCCTTGAAGTCTCTTTCTTTCTGTATTTACCTTTTTGAGTGAAATCTGAGCCCAACTATAATGTCCCGGTAACCTTTTTTTTCGAGTCAAAATATATGTATATAGGAGCTAATAAAATAACAAATCTGCCATTGAAAAGGTCCCGGTTGTCCGTTTTTCCTCAGTTCGCCGTTTGGGAGGTGCTGGAGAGTTTTTGCAGTCATATATATATATATATATATATATATATATATATATATATATATATATATATATATATATATATATATACATATATATATATATATATATATATATATATATATATATAGTTGTGAAAGTGTATAAATGTAAATATATAGGCCCACACATTTGTATGGTTACATTTAGTTACCTTACCATGGCAGGATGGCAGAAGCTCCACCCTGAGGCCCCTTCCTTCCTCCCCACCCTGGCTCTCCTCTGCTGGGAGCATGCAGCCCAGCTGGCCTCCTCCTGTGCTGCCCGACATATAGACTACTCCACTTTTTTCAATCTTTCAATTCTGCTTTTCTGAATTACCCGACCTTTTCCCAAAAAAACAGGACATAAGTGTTGGGACACGGTAACAGTTCACTAAAACCGGGGACTGTCCTGGAAAATCCAGGACGTTTGCTCTCCCTACCCTATGAGCAACTTTATCCAGTTCTGTTTTTGCTGACATCCCTTTGCATGTCGGGCTTGTAGCCACTTTCTAGTAATGGAGAGGATAAAACTACAAGTACCATCATGCTGAGTGATGGTGGCTTAAGAGCCAGGACTGGATTGAATGTAAACTCTGCACATAGGTGAGAATAAATAGGATGATTGCTTTCTCCTGGATGCATTCTGTTTTGCCAATAACCATGACTGAGTGTTTTCTAGACCACATATGCTCGAAATTATCTAAACTTGTCATTTTAAGATTAAGAGCGAACACATCTCACCCAGGTCTGTCCACAACAATCCAGATGAGGACTTCAGAACTGAACCTAACTCTCCAGATGACCATGTTAATTCCTTGACATCCTCAGTACTTTTTATTATAAAAACAATAAGGAAGATTTGCATTTTATTCCCTGAGACCTCAATGGCATTTGCCCTTTCTAAACTAAATTATAGGACATCCAAAAAGGACTACTGCAGAAATTACAGATGCTTCAGAATGCTGCAGCATGACTACTACTATTGGGAGTCCCATGGTACCAGTCAGTTTCCCATGGCTTTGCCAAGCTACATTGGCTTGCATTAAGTAAAATAATCAAATTCAAAGCTTTATGTATAGCCTTTAAGGCCTTACATGATAACGGTCCACACTTCTTCAGAAAGAGCTTTGTTTGGTACTCGGGGCAACTAAGGTCGTCCAATGCTAAACTTCTGGTTGTCCCTAGGATCAAGAAAGCTCAGTGGGGTGGAAATGTTTCATTGTAGGAACTGCAAAACTTGGAACTCTCTCCCATTGGAGCTCAGGGAATGCTCAAACCTCCTGCTTTTTAGGAAAGCACTAAAATCCTGGCTTTTCAATAAATAGTTACTGGGTGATTCTTTACACTTTTAGAACTCGCCTGTAAGCAGTACCAAGACGCCCCAGGGCAATCAAGCGCTATTTAAGGATGTATGACGTTACAACGCACACTTTTACAACGCATACCTTTACAACGCATTTTTTACACCGCAACATCCATTACAACGCACACCATTACAACGCATACCATTACAACGAATTCTTAAAAAATACCTTTACAACGCATTCCACTACAACGCATACTACATTTACAACGCATACCATTACAACGCATTACTTAACATTGCATATAAGGTAAGTGTTGGATAGTGTAGGGGTTAAAATTACTATTCTAACTCCAGGGGGTGCAACAGTAGGGAAAGTTTTGGATAGTGTAGGGGTTAAAATTACTATTCTAACTCCAGGGGGTGCAACAGTAGGGTAAGTGTTGGATGGTAAGTTTTGCGTTGTAATGGTATGCGTTGTAATGACTGCGTTGTAATGGTATGCGTTGTAGTGGTGTGCGTTGTAGTGTCATGCGTTGTAATGACTGCGTTGTAAATGTATGCGTTGTAATGGATGTTGCGTTGTAAAAGTTTTGTTGTAATGGTAGTGCGTTGTAAAAGTTGCATTGTAAACGTTGTATACCGCTATTTAAACTATCAAATCAAATTAGATGTGGCTCTACCTGAATTGTTCACACTTTACTGTCTGAACAGAGCCTCCTTTTTAGGTCTCGCTGGCGGATGGCCTCGCAGGAGCTGTTCTCTGTGTGTGAGGGAAGCTTGCACTGCGGATGGCCGCGCAGGAGCTGTTCTCTGTGTGTGAGGGAAGCTTGCACTGCGGATGGCCGCGCAGGAGCTGTGCTGTTCTCTGTGTGTGAGGGAAGCTTGCACTGCGGATGGCCGCGCAGGAGCTGTGCTGTTCTCTGTGTGTGAGGGAAGCTTGCACTGCGGATGGCCACGCAGGAGCTGTTCTCTGTGTGTGAGGGAAGCTTGCACTGCGGATGGCCGCGCAGGAGCTGTGCTGTTCTCTGTGTGTGAGGGAAGCTTGCACTGCGGATGGCCACGCAGGAGCTGTTCTCTGTGTGTGAGGGAAGCTTGCACTGCTGATAGCCACGCAGGAGCTGTTCTCTGTGTGTGAGGAAAGCTTGCACTGCTGAGGTCTATGTGCTTCCTTTTCTCTGTACTCAACTAAAGCCAGATAAATATTTTGTGCAAAAGCCAAAACGTTCGCCATTTTCAGTTGCTGTCTTGACCTAAGCAGCTCCTTGGTTACATTTTTGCTCCCACAGCATGGCTTTATTGGTGCCTACCACTCATTTAACATACGTTTGATGACAAACATCATGGGCCTGACTCCTGATGTGTTTTCATGCTGAAGTGTCTTACTTTTGGAAACTGTAGAGTAAGTCTCTACTAAGTCATAAGTAAGACCTCTATCACAGAAAAACATTATGAACCTAGACTATCACGTTTATCTTTTTGTGCTTAAAAAAAATATCAGCCTTTATGATAGCCACACAAATCTTTGTATTTTTGTAGACAATTGGTACAATAGTAAACACTTTGGCTGTCCAAACGGTATAGTGCTTGGACTACTTTGTCCTGAAGCATACATAACAGTGACTGTCTGGTAAATTACTCCATGTCTTCGCAATCATCTTTTAGAGGAACTTCTTGCTCTTCTAGGCACCTTGTGACGGAGGGCAAGGTGCCAACAACCCCTTCCTCCCCGTCACTCCCGCCTTCACAATCACTACACGATATAATGGACAACGTTCTTACTTCATTCTAAAACAAATTAAAATCAAATTTCAATGAAAAGGCTAATTCCGTTTTCCACATTGCATAAGAAAAGTAAGCGGTCCATGAATCAGAAAGATAGCCCAGTGTTGAGCGCCTGCTGACGCGATCTTGCTTGCTTGTCAGAGACTGAAATCCTCACTTACAAAGGTATTTCCTCAGTGTGGAAATAAGTGTGCATCCCCTCCCTGTTATAAGCGATCCGAACCGAAACAAAGGAGACCAGTTTAGCACGTTATTGACAAAAAATAAGTATTATTTTGTTGTTGTTGTGCTTTTTGAAAACAGATCACCCCCTCCTTCCCCTCCCCCCGGTCAGCTGTGGGCCCAGGCTCTCCGGCCCATCACTTTCATGCCCGGGTCACTCGGATGACATTTGCCTCCACGGGAGCCGGAGTCACCGGGCCCAGTCATTGTCCTGCGCCCGGGGCCTGGGCTTCCGTGGGACAGCTGGTCCGCACTGCACCTTTGTCCAGGGATTAACAGGCTCTGCCCAGGGAGGGGGTATGGGTGGGGGGCTTCTTTAAACATGGACAGGGCTTTAAGAGGCTGCCTGCGCCATTGTCTCCCCTGGGTGATGCAGGGAGCAGAGAGTTGGGCAGGCCTCTGCCTCCGAAAGCTGAGAGGGCGGGGGCAGACCCATATCAGGTACCTGCCTTTGAAAGGCCCGGTGTGAGGTGGCAGTCAGCGGTGCACCAGCCCTACCAGCTTTCAGATGCACCAGCCTGTCTGGAAATGGAACCAGTTCACAGCAGGGCGGTCTGACACTGCCTTTAGACCTATCAGCACTCCCTCAGACCATATCACTTCCGCTCAGGTCAAGGTTTGTACATCATTGAAACTTGGATGCCTCCCCCCTGACCTGGACACGGCCGAGTCCTTCGGCTTCGCCTCAGAGGCAGCACTCACTTCTTCTGTGTGAGTTACACTGCATACAGCAACCCCCTAGAGCCCTTGAATTGAGTACCCTAGGCCCCTAGGGGGAAGGAAGGGCAGTCTTTAGAGTGCAACCTGGGAGCTACAGGGTATTTCCTGGAAGAAATATCTGGCCCAGGAGCTGCCAAGTGAGAACCCCTGAGATTGCTGCCCTACCAAACTCTGCCCCATCAAGCCTGGTCTGAGGACACTCGCCATCCCCAAAACAAGGGACTGACTTCCGCAGTGGGCGAAGAGTGGGGGCCCTGTGGTAGGATATCCGTCAGGCCACTCACTGCCTTTCTTGTAACCCATGACTGACGCTGTACCATTAAGACCCATTGCATTCTGCAGTTCTCACAGGTCGAGATAGAAAGAGACAACAGACTATTCAACGACCCACAGTGCAACAGTTGTTAATAAAACTACATGAAATAAACCACCAAAACAAGTGGCAGCTGCAAATTGAAATAAGCCATTGCACCTTCACTTGTCAATGCTGCTGCCATGTTAGATGAGAGAATACTCCCCAGGAACCAGTAGGAATCCAATAAGCTCTCTTTTTCTGAGCAAGCACACGGCCTTTGCCCAATCAAATGCTGTCCTTGAGGTAATCAACAAGCATGCAGAACTAAAGCCCTTCTCTCAGCAGTATTTCTTAAAGATCTTTCTCTATTGATCACCTAGGATGAAGGCTACAGCCTTGCTGTCAAGCTAGACCGCCAGCCCTTCCATCTGACCCCCACACAATGACATTCATGCCCTTAGTATTGTATGCATTTTCTTGTGACACGTGTTGCTGCCTTCAGTCTATCCTGTCTGCCACCTGGTAGAGTTGCTGTGCCTCTTGCTACTGTCTGCCTCTAGCGCCTGGAGACCCTGTTGGGTAGCTGCACGCTCAACAAAGCCCTTAAATAAATAAATATTACTTAGCAATATATTAATTGTTAAGCTCGTAATGATCCAGGGCAGATCAAAGCCTTATAGTCTTTATCCATAGCGTCCAAAAGAGATTTCCATATATTTTCAAATCTCTTCTTATCTCCTTGTAATGCAAATGTGATGTTATCCACCCCTAGGATGTGCCACACCCTGTGGAACCAGTCCTGGAAAATGGGCAGTACCACTTTGCACTAGTGGGATAAGTTTGCATGTTTAGTTGTTAACAATAACACATTTATTAAAGACATCTGTCCCTTCCAACCTTTCCTCGTGTTTGCAAAGGTCCACCCTAAGATCAACTTCGCTGCAATATGATATAGTTTTGCATCTGTGATGTATTCTACATATTGAAGCACCTCTTTCCAGTGAGGCTGTACTTTATTATTTTTTTATTTTAAAGATTTTATATAGCGCTGGCTAGACCCGGAGGTATCAGAGCGCTTTATATGAGTATCAGAACATAGTTACAGGTTACATTGTTACAAAGGTTACACAGTTATTCGAGCATGGCAACATAGTTACTTGTAAAGTCGAGATAAACAATAAGCACAAATACGTAAGGGGAAAAGTACCTTTGGGCTTTGATACAGATTATGTATTATGAACCCCATCTGGACATTGTCTCTCCAGCAAGTCTCCGGTTTAGAGGTGTCTATACAATGCAAGCATTGTGGGGTTAGATGCCACCTGTTTAGAATGTTACTAACTAGTTCTCTATCTTTAGGCAGTGACTAAATCATGTTCTATTGTTCTTGGGTAAATTCTAATCCCAACACCTCAGCTGGGTTGTAGGGGAAACATTGTTTACAACGCGGTGTTTACACCGCACTACCTTTACAAAGATGCCATTACAACGCAAGTCGTTACTACGACTTGCGCTGGATGACTCTGTTGGATAAGGAATATTGTAATTTTTATTCCAACACCTTCCCTACTGTTACATGGGCTGGTGTTGGAATATAAAATTATAATAATCGTCAATCCGCGCACACCAACGCAAGTCGTTGTAACGACTTGCGTTGTAATGGCAGCGTTGTAAAGTACCGCAATCTAAAAGATCGCGTTGTACTGACGTACATCCGGGTTGTAGAGTCAAGGGTCAAGTCACCTTTGCTTATTAATTCCTGGTTCCTGGAGACTAAGTGGAAATCATCTAGAATTTTCCTAAGTAGCTTTTCAAAATCTCTTAGCTGGTGAGTTGCAGCCTCTCATAATTCCTTGTGTATGACCCAATGGCGGATCTGGGTGTATATATATTCTTCAGATTCTCCCAGACTGAAGTCATCAGCCACTAGATTTATCTGTCCCGTCTGGAATAAATCGCCAATCTTTATGCATCTGGCTAATTGCCAGTTTCTGAATGGTTCTCTTTCAGCCCCCTGTTGAAATTGGTGTTCCCATAAGGGTGTGATGGCCGAGGGGAAGCAAATTAGCCCCTTTGCTTCACCTATGGAGTCCCAAACTTTTAATGTGGCGTTGTTTACGGGAGAATGCATGAAGTTTTTAGCATGAGGTTTTTAGGTTTAAACCAATAAACTTCCCTAAGAAATTCCATGCTAATATATGGTTAATAAAGCACCTCTTACGGTCCTGATTCAGCGTTGGCACATTTTTATTTATTTATTTGAGTTTTATATAGCGCTGGATAGACCCGGAGGTATCAGAGCGCTTTACATAAGGTACCACAAAATTACATCCATTAAAAGTTACATCAGTAACAAGAGAACATTTCAAGAGCCTAAAAGGGCACAGGGTGGTGTAAGGTGTAAGAGGGAGAAAGACTGGAGATAGGATGGATGGAGAGATGAAGTAAGGTCTGCCTAATGTCCGGCTGGGTAGGTGACGGCCAAAGGGGTAGTCCACGGCCCATCTCCTTTATAGCTATCAAGTAGCTCCACCAGGCATCAGCCAAAAAGCTAGGTCTCCACGGTCAGAGGCAGGTTCACAGATTCGGTATCCTGAAGGGTAGGCCGGATGGGGGATGTGTACGAGGTCTGGACGAAGTCGTCTGCCCCACAGCACCGCACTCTCACTGTCTGAGCTTTTTGCCACCAGCTCCCACAGTATCTCAAGCCCACACTCTGGGCTCACACAGCTTGCCATCAGCGCTAAACATAACGACACCATGGCCTCTCTGCCATCTCCCTGAGAGCAGCCATTTTTCAGAACCTTAATAGTATGAAATACCCATGCCTATGATAGAAACTATTCTTGCGTTTTTTGCCTCACCTAATGAAATTTAAAAATGCTTTGTGCATTTGTAAGATTGATCATGGGTCAACCTGAATTAGTATGGTCTGATAAAAGAAGAGTACCTTCAGGAGGATCATCGTTTTAACTAAGTCGATTGCTCATGCCAGAACAAGGATTGACTAGGCCAAGGTGGTAGTTCCGTTTCTATTTCTTTCAATTGAGAAGGGAAATTAGCATCATGTATCTATTAACAGCGTCTCTTGATTGACTCCCCAAGTATTTGATCATAGTCTTCAGCTAGATGAGAGTTACCTCTCAGCTGAGAATCATCTTAATCTTAGGATAAGTTTAGTCCACAATCTTTGGACTTGGCCATGTTGAATTTGGAACCCGATGTTGAACAGAAAGCGTTCAGCTCTGCCTTAAGGGCTGGGTTGAATCAGACAATGTCATCAAAACATCATCTGCAAAAGTGATCATCTAATTTCAACCTATTAAATACTAGATACCCTGCTTGGGGGCTAGAAGGCCTACTTGAAATCAAAAACTAGGGTCCTATCTTGTGCAAAAAAAGGTTATTTTGACAGGTTTGCTGCATGTTTAAAAGCTCTAGATGTCAGACAACACATGTATGCCCGAATCCATGTTTTGTCAACCTAGTGAATGGCACAATATGTGCTGCAGATGACATTTAACTTCCATTCCATCTGTGAATTTTCTTGCACTACATACTATGGCTGCACTTGAAAGGGAAATATGCCTATTAGGAGTTAGCCAATTCTGTCATGTCTTTAGAGGTGAAAACACATGCACTGGAGTCAGGACAGCAGTGTCCCATAGTTCAGAGGTTACAAACAAGAAACACCAGTCCACAAATAATGGTGGGACCCATTATTTGGGTCCACAAAAAGTAGTACTTTCTCACAATCTGGAAGAACAATATTGGGCACAAGCTGATGGAGCCACTTAGCTATTATCTTTGTATACTTGTTTGCGTTTACGCAATGGGCCAAAATGAGTAACATTCTTCAGGATCTTTTTAGTAGGATTGAGAAGCTAACCTCTTTCATTTTCTGGGTCTTATTTATACTGTGCCATCTCCACACAAGTCTCGGACAGCATACCTATAAGTCTCAGCCCAAAGATTTTGTAGAAAAATAGGTAGATGTCTCAGGACCTGAGATACCAGAATGGGGTAAATTCTTAACTACTTTAATAATGTAATAGTTTTATAGGAGCTACTAAGTCATCAGTTTGGCCTTGGTTACCTTTTCTAGCCGTTTCTCTAAAATGTACTTTTTAAAGTTATTATTGTTAGTGTATGTTGTGATAGTGTTGTTGGAAGGTTGCACACATATCGTGATCATCTGTACCCTTGACCCTATTTAGTTGTTTAATATCTAGAATTTGGTATTGGGATTGTTTCCTGTGGATACAGGAGGCAAACATTCTTCCTGCTTTGTTACTCGCTGCACAGTATTTCTGTTGGATCTTGCCTAGAGAGTATTCTACCTTATTGAACTTGAGCAGCCTCAGTTGTCCCTTTACACAAACAATTCATCTCCAAATGTTTTGGTAGAGTGTTTTTATGTGACTCTTCTAGCTACTCAAAATATTTTTGTAATGGTTGCCATAGCTGAGTTTCGTATTTTGTTTATTCTCGCACCTTCATCTACACAAGCCCTCGAATCCGAGTATCCTGTACCACAAAAAGGAGACCATCCTGTGTACCATTGTGCAGAAGATAGTCTTTGACTTTGGATTGTATCACTTCTCTGGCTAGTCAATCTTGTAGTAGGTGGTCATTGAGCCACCAGCGAGGGGTACTTCTTGCTTCTGGCTTACTCCATACGACAGTGCCTATTACCGGGCCATGGTCTGATAATGACTTCTTGCCCCGCAATTAGCATATCCGACCTACCGTAAGTTTTGTAGGAGGCTTTGTTGTGTGAGCTGTTAGTCTCCCATGAGTGTCTACTATGCCAAATATCTGCCATCCCACTTCTTTTAGCCAATTCTTCCCCCATTAATAAAATGGTTGTTCCCCCTCTTTCTGTGTGAATCACTCCAAACTATGGCCAAGTATTAGATTCCAGTTTCCGCTGTAAATAAATGGACCTGTCACTATTAACATCAATTTGTGTATAGTCTGGCTGAAGAAGGCTTCTTGCAGCAAACAGTGCACCCAGAGAAACCTCCCTTCCTCTCAGCTGCCCATTCAGAAAGAGCCATCGACCTTCTCTATTTTCACGAAATGTCTTTAATGTGAAGCCCACATGTTGCCCTATCTAGATCCCCACCCCTTTCATTTTAGTCCGGGCTAAGGAGAATTACTAATGTGTATGTCAGAGACCTCATGCCCCACATGCCTTAGTCTAACAAGTGTGTTTTCTGCTTAAAAATCATGTCTCTTTCTAAAGTTTTGAGGGCTGAAAAATTCGACTTCTGGAGGGAGAACCTTTCACATTAATAGACATGAAAGCTAGCTGTTTCCCCATTATAAGAGGTTGCCATGAGGGCGATGCCCATTCTGGAAACGGCTTTGTAAGGATTAAAAGTGTAGGTATAATATATCTAGTCGGTACTGTGTATGTATAGCTAACACACATATGCTTTCCCCTTAAGCCCTTACCCTGAAAACCAACAATGTAACTCTTAAAAAACCTAAACTTGCATAAATAAATCATCATTCTTTGTAACCCTCTTTCATGACTGGGTAGGTTGTCAGCAAATCAAATAACTCTCTTGGGGGCAACAAGAGTAATCTGCATCCCCTGCCTCCATCTTTCCCCAATTCACGCCCTCCGCTATCGCAAGTCTTCATCCAGCAGTGCTGTGTTAATCAAAGTTAATGTCCATTATCTGATGATTACTTGGCAGGATTGTTGTTTCTGCCGGAGACTTCCATTTTCCTATGGGATTCATTTTTGTGTAGCTAGCCAAACACTTCTTGTCTCTCAACTCTAATGGCCTTTCTCTTCTGTTTTGTGGCTTTCCAGCCCTCTTATAACGTTGCTGTTGTTGATGAGATGGTATCGTCTTTCATCATGTTCTTTAATGTGGGAGTCATTCCTGATCAACCTTAGAACCTCTTTCTGTTTTTAAGTGAGACTTAATCTTGTATAGCTGTTCTTGCTGCTTGAAGATATTGTTAAAGGAATGACCCCCATCAGTACGGACATTTTTGTTACTTCAAATAGTCTGTGATGGGCTGGAACCTTTATGTTTCAGATGAGTGACCATTGATAAATCTTGAAAGAGCAGCACCTGGGGTCCGTCAAAGCTGTCTCTTTTCTTTGCTGCTTCCATGATTTTTTTTCTTTTTTGGGGAAATTGTACACCCTTGTTAAGATGTTTAGGGAAACTGACATTGCTTTGTTGCCACAGCTGTTCTATGTGTTGGTTGAGATTAATTGCCTTGGAGTCAAGGGTATATAAGATGTACCAAAAATAGTCTCTGGATGTAGTCTTCAATGTCATCAGCGTCCGCTAACAGTGGTATCTCCAGGATTCTGATGTTATTTGTTGTCACTTTGTTTTCAAGGTCTTTTAACTTCTCTTGCAGTGTTATGATTTGGTTCTGAAGCCCTATCACTATTTGTCTCAAAACCTTGATTTCCTCTTCTTTCCCATCATTGGATTCTCCTTAAGGAAAGATCTATTCCCCCAGATTGCTCACTTTTTTCTTCACCTCTTGAGTGTCTTGACACATTTATTCTTGAAACGTGGCAAGACCATACTGTAGAGTTTGTAACATGATTGATATGACATTTTTCGTAATCATCTGGTCCTTATTTGTATTGACGCTTTTGCGCGAGCATTCCTTGGGAGTTTTTCCATATTTATTGTTCAAATCTTTTTATTGAAATTTTTCATTTAACAAAGGTGTCCACCTACATCACGGAGCCCGGTGAGTAGGGGAGCATAGACAGGGGCGGTGGAGACAGGGAATGGGTGGAGAAGGCAGGAGAGAAGAACGGATGGTAACCTGGCCAGGGAGGGTGAAGTGCCGGGCCTCAATAAGTGGCTCACCGCCTGGGAGCAAAGAAGATGAGCAGTGCCTCGGGTCTCAGGTCACAGTATCCAGTGGCAGCTCAGCCCGATGCGCAGCAGTAGGGGTCATGGAAACTGTAAGCCACAGGATCTGTAAATATACAGGACATGTGAGTTCTCTGAATTCATTCACCAGGAAGCGAAAGCAAGGCTCCTAGGTCTTATCGCACTTTGGGAGTTTGTTATCGAGAGATACTGTTAGTTTCTCCATTGCCACCAAGTGCCACCGTTTATGGAGCCACTCGAGGTGGGTGGGTATTCTGTCTGAGCCCCAGGCAGATAGAAAGTCGCACACAGGGCCAATGTAATGGCCTTTCCTTGAGAGGAGTGCAGTGGGTATGTCAGGTTGTTAGGCAGGCGTAGCAGAATGCACCTGGGGAAACGTGAAAGGTCAGTGCCAGAAATACTGTCAATATCCCGGAGGACCTCCTCCCATTGAATTGGTTTCAATTCAGGGTAGCACCGGAGGAGGTGAGTTAACGGTCCTCTCTCCCCACAGTTGCACCTGTATTTACTTGAAAAGGTAGTTTTCCATTTCGCTACCCTTGCCGGAGCATAGTACTTGAAGTGAATGATCTTAAGGAGGGCCTCCCGGCCAGCTGCACTACGGGCGGAGGTACAGGTCCTTTTGAGGAAGTCCAGCCACTCCTTGACAGTAAAAGAGTGGTCCACCTCTGAGTTATATCTTTTCTGTGCCATAGACTTAGTCGGGGACAGGACCGAGTTCAGGGAGTCGTAAATTTTGGATAATAGTCACTTATCATTCGAGCGTGTTATAATCCATTTCTCAAAGGGTGTCCGCTGTTTAATAGCATGGGGCGGATGCCAGGGTTGGTAGCCCAGTGCACAATGGTGGAGTAACACCACTCCTCACAGTCTGGGAAGGTCATAAGAAGTTTGCAGTTGGGCAAACGACTTGAGGTCATTGTAGTCAAACAGATCACCTAGCCTTCTGCAGTTCTTCTCCTGCCAGGCCTGGTATTATCTGCCCCTGCAGGCTGTCAGGAAGACGGGGTTGCCTAGGATTTGCGTGAATGGAGACAGCTGCAATGATAGGAGATTTTTGTGAGTGACGGCGTCCCAGGCCTTCACTGTTGCTCTCATCACTGAGGATATGTACACACCTTGGGGTCTGTGGCTTTTAGAAAGCCATGGAATTTTCCAAATGTGTATGCCTGCTACTGATTGGTCAATGAAGCACCACTGCTTCTCTGAGAGGGTTCTCAACCACTCCACAATATAATGTAGCTGCGCAGCCATGTAATAGTTGTTGAGATGTGGAAACCCAGACCATCCTCTGCCATGGACAAGTAGGCTCTTTTCTTCCCCATCCGTGACCTCTTGCCCTCCTAGATGACGCCCTCCAGCAGATGTTGTACTTTGGCCAAGATGTTAGGGGGCGACCATGTCAGCAATGTTTGCATTTTATATAAAATTTAAGGGAGGAATTTCATTTTGAGAGCTGCTATTTTCTCCAGCCATGAGGCCACTGGTCCACCAGGATTGCAATTCTACCCGAGCTGTGGCAAGGAGGTCTGTATAGTTGGGTTCCATATAGAGGGCAAAAAGCCCATTTGCAATCCTTCTGGATTGCAAATAGGCTACAGGTGGTACGGTAGACCCAGATGGGGGCATTTGGCTGGCAATGGCTGCTTTCTGTCCACTTCATGTAGTAGGGGCTCAAAACAGGAAAGGCCACTGGAACCCAATTGAAGGCCTTCTCGATGTCCATCGATACCAGAATGGCATGTGTCGATTAGGTGAAGAAGGTGTTTTGTGTTATCGCTGCAGGTTTGCTCAGGTATAAATCCGGTTTGATCCGGGTTGATAAGGCCCTGCATATAGGTGCAGAGCCGAGCAGCCAGTATACCAGTAAAAAGCTTGGTGTCCACATTGAGTAGGGAGATTGGGTGGTAAGAGGTGTCCTGGGTCAGATCCTTCCCTAGTTTAGGGATAACGTGGATAACCGCCTCCCGCATCATAATTTGCAGAATTCTGAGTCCCCAATATCATTGTCAACATGAGAATGGGGGCTAGTTGGCTGCCGAAGGTTCTATAACATAGAGGTGAGAACCCGTCTAGGCCTGGGGCTTTGCCAGAAGGAAGGCTTATAATTGTGGCCAGCATCTCACTGTCTTTTATGTCGAACTCCCGAATATCCACTACTGAGGCTGGTAGAGTGCTACGGTGAGTGCCTGATAGGTAGTCAGCAGCCCGTACAAGGTCCTCCTCTTCCACCGAATAAAGGGAGGCGGCGTAGCATTCAAAGTCTGCCGTTATGTCAACATCTGCTTTTCTGTATTGTGTATCTTCCAACAGTATCCCCAAGGCTCGGATTTTAGCTCTTAATTTACCTGCCAACGTTCAGCCTACATAGTTACCAACAGTATAGAACTTTTGCTTGGTGCGGAGAAGGGCTCTGTCTATGTCCAACACCCTATGAAGTTTCTTGACTTGGTTCAGCTACCTGCAGACCCCTGTGTGCTTGTGTTCCTTTTCAAGGGCTACCTCTCGATATACAAGATCCACCCACGTTGCCTTCCTGTCTTTGTTATGTTGTGCAGAAATGTTTATAATAGTACCTCTAATCATGGCCTTGAGGGCATCCCAGAGTGATGCAGCCGCCATCTCTGGGGTACCATTATTGTGAATATACTGCTGTATAGCATCGCTAATCTCCTTACTGAAAGAGGCATTGGTAAGAAGTGCGTTGTTCCGTCTCCACACTGGGGAAGGTGTAGTGCTGTGAGGAACTTTAAAGGAGACTGCAATCAAGGTGTGGTCTGACAGTACAGTAGTGCCCACCTCTGACTGCATAACTGTAGCCTGCATGGGCGAGGAGGCCAGAAAGTAGTCCAGTCTGGTGTAAGTCTGGTGGGATGCTGAAAAGAAGGTATACGTTCTAGTCGTTGGATGAAGGCCACGCCAGACGTCAGAGAGTCCCATGTCTTGCAGCCACTGGATTCTTTTGGGTGAGAAGGCCACCGATTGCCCTGTGCGTTGGGCAGACCTGTCAAGTTGCGGATGATGCACCAGATTGAAATACCCTCCCACAGGCAGGGCTTTGTTGGTGGAAGCGAGTATCTGGCTGCCATAATAAAGTGTTTATGGTGATCGTTGGGAGCATATAGTGTGGCCAGTGTGAAGGTGAACGTGTCCAAAGCTACCTGCAGGAAAAGAAGGCAGCCGAGGATTTCCACGAGGGTCTGTGTGACATGCCCCTATATTTGTTAACTAGAAGGATGGCAACTCCTGCCTTCTTGTAGGGGCTGGAAGAGATTGTTTGGCAAGGAAAACATTTGGAATGGAGTCTCCCCCGTCCTTCAGTAAGTGAGTTTCCTGCTAGATGTTTTGCTGGTGCATTCAGCCCACGAACATTAAGGCTCACTACTTTTATCATGAAGTCTCTCGAAAATCTCTGAAGTGCATGCTCTACTGGCTGAGGGAGTGTGAGGCAACCCAGCGGTGATGATGTCAGGTGAGCCCTGGTGAGAAGGGCATACATAAACGTCCCTAGGAGAAGAGGAGGGTGAAAGTACAACCACAGAAAAAAATAACTGGAGGATTCCCAAATTGAGAGTCAGTGCATCCATCTCAGTAGGGTCTGTGTCTGCTGACTGTGTGTCATAGCCTACTCCGTCTCTCACATTGGCACTACGCAGGATCCGGGAGTTAAATATATAGTGTAACTTGGCAGTCTTGGCAGCTGTGTTTCTGAAGAGTCTATGGGGGTGGGGCATTTGAATTCTAGGTGGCTGCCCACTCTCTCACCCCCTCTGTGTTCCAAATCTCCAGGCCTGTCCTGCTGTGTATGCTGCAGTAGTTCAGTGCATTCCCTACAGCTTTCCACTGCTGAGGGTCTCAGGGTCTTTGGCTTGGTGCCTCTCTGAGAATGCAGTTTTGGACTTCTGCATGGGGAAGATGCAGCAGGAGGGTGGACCTCTTTGCTACCAGAGGGATCAGTCTCAAATGGAATGAGCTTCCTCTGCCACATGGGTAATGTGTGTTTCTTTACCCCACACGAAATCAAGTCGGAAGGGGTGACCCCATCTACACCTTACCCCTTTTTCTAGCAGGAAGGTGGTAACATCTCGAAAGGCACATCGTCTTTGAAGCGTCATGGAGGCAATGTCTTGAAAAAACTCCACTTTGACCCTTTTGAATATTATGGGACCTTGGTTCGTGCGGCCACCAAGAGGGCCTCTTTCTGTGTATACTAATGAAGGAAGGTCAGTATATCTTGGGGCATTCCCTGGTTGCTGGCAGGGTGGCCCACTCTATGTGTTTGGTCCAGAATAATGGGGGTGTCTGTTAGGCTGGGGAGGATCTTCCTAAAGTGGTGGGTAACATATGCCTCTAAGTCTCCATTGTCACCATTGAGAGGGGCATCTTGATCTGAATATTGGCTCTGCGTAATCTGTTCTCCAGCTCTTCCTATTCTCCAGCTCTTCCAGTTGTGTGCGGAGGTCAGAGTTTTGCTCCTGGAGGTCCAGGAGGGCCTGTCTGTGATTGTCCAGTTCCTCTTCTTTGGTGTTGCTCCCGTCTTCCAGCACGGCCACTCATTGGCCCATGTATGTCAGTTCTCACTTCCTTACATTCAAGTGCCACTTCTTCCCTCAGAGCAGCAAAATTGGAGAGGATATCTTGCAGCGCAGAGTTCTTTTTCCTCTGATGCACCGCCATGAGCTGAAGATTATTGCATTGTGGCCCCTCTCAGCGGACACCCTGGGCGATGCAGCAGAGCGATAGGAGAGTCCAGTGAGGGAAGGCTGACGCCGGTGTGCAATTGGGAGCATCCCCCCCCCCTCATGGTCAGTGTCGGGGGACTCCTGTCTGGGCTGGGTCAGCTTTCCTCACTGCTGCCCATGGAGTAGTCACTGCGGGTTGCAATATGGCCCGTGCTGTAATGACCGGGGTCTGTCCACGACCCCAGGCAGGCTGATGTGACGTCTGGTGCAATCCTACAACTTAGCGGCAACCTTGTCGCACCTCCATCAGGGGCCCTTGAGTCCGTTTTGGAGCTAAGCTCTGATGCGCTATACCCTGGCCACCATTTTGTGAAGGTGGGCTGCAGCAGCTACAGCAGTTGAGGCATACCAAGCAGCAACAGGTGGGAGCCGCACCAAGTCCAACGCGGTTCCTTGCGGTGGCAGGAAAGGAAGGCAGGTAGATACGTAACATGTCAGGCTAAAGATGGCAGCCGAGGCTACTAGCTGACGCGCCCGGGCTACATGGCTGAGCAGCAAAGCTCCTGCTCTGCTGCCATCTTGGACACACACCCCCGAATCTACATGTTTAGCGGTGCCTTGGGAATCGTTTCTTTTTGTGTTCCCTCTGGTCAGCATATCTTTGACCGTTAAGTCCCTTTTGCTGCTAGAGATCATTTTTAATGCTACCCTTAAGAGGTATTGCTTTACCTCTACCTATGAGGTGAACTCCTAATCATTTCTCTATCATATTTCACCTCATCACCGCAAAGCTACCTTGTCAGCCTATGAAGTCTTGGTTTAAGGGGCTATTTGTCGTGGGGCCTTTCATGTTTCAAAGCCGTGTTACCAGGACCCAGGCTGAAAGAGGGCACAGAGTTGTAGCTCTTGTATTCCCAGTATCAGTAATGGTTGGATGTCCTGGGCCAGTTACGGGTCTCTACATAAGCAAACCCTCGCAAGTGCTCTTATGGCCAAGTCCAATATCTTAGAGCTGGAGGAGGTAGGAAGGAGAGACCCACTGCCCCCTTCTTACCTCTCCTGGGGAGAGAGTCTCAGCAAGACAAGATAGTTGCTGGTGCAGTGCTTATTTGATTCTCTCAGCCTTAATGTGCTCCAATGCAGTTAGTTGCGCCTTCCGGGGTAGCCAGCATGCAGATAGGCCCGCTCCTTTCCCCCGCTCCTACTCTGAGTGGCTGGTTCATTGCGGGCTCCGCATGCGTGCTGTGGAGGTCTATGCTCTGAAGCTGATTGCTCCTTCAGGCAACACCCAGGTCTGTGTGGTAGAGTCCCTTCCTCGGTCCAGTCACACTTCTCTCCTGCCTCGTAGGACGCAGTTGACTTGCGCTCAGTGCATCCCCTCGGCGAACATTGTTCAGTAGCTCTTACCAGGCTCTTGAGGTGGTAGTGGCCTTATCTGCACTGTCACCACACGCAGCCCTCCATCTCCACGTAGGTTACTGGGGCTCTCATCATTCAACAAGCCCATTTTAGTCACTGGCACCACTGACTGCTATGTTGCCCATCTACAGCAGCTGCGCAGCTGTAGAGAGAGAGATACCCTTTCTCTGTTTCACAAGGCAGATGAATCGTCCATTAAGGGAATCTGCCGACGCCCTGTGGGGGACCCCTTCTGAGATATTTACTGAAAAAAACAGGATTGCAATAAATTACACTTTGTGCCCGTCGGAGGAAGCAGGGGTCCACCTCTGCTCACCACCATCTTGGCCCCACCCTACTTGACCATTTTAGAGAGGGGACATCATATTTCTTGGCTGTATGAACACTGCTCTGGCAGTTTCATCAAGACATCTAGGAAGAGACTCTACTTGATAGATTCCAACCCAGGCCTAGAAATACTAGTAGGGTTTCACCTACCTGTAACAACTATACCAGGAAGGCTGTGCCATCAACTGTATCTGTAAGAGAAGAAGAACAGCATATAATATATAACATATGCTGACACTTGTTCCACTGTATACTCATTATATATAGCACATTGTAGAGCATAAAAGGAACTGTGCCACCAAAGAAAAGGCAAACAAGCATTTGCAATGCAATAGGTCTTGCATTTGCGAAAGTTTAAGCTATTAGCATTGTAAATGACAATGACTTTTATTTATTTGTTTTGATAATTAACACATAAATAAAAGGCATTGTAAGCATGCATGGCGCGCTGAATGTTGCAGGAAAGCATGTCATGCCTGAGGTATGAGAAACTCATTAAAGAAAATAGCGCTTACAGACTATATAAGACATACCATGTAACAACAGAAGTAAAACGGCCAGTCCTCATGAGAGGTTACAAATGAAGACAAGGCTGTACTAAGGAGGGACTAACAAGCCTATTAACGAATCAAAAGCCAGCATGTACAAAGGACATTGACAGAAGACAATGAAAAATATGGGCGGAGAGTGGGTGGGGCTTCAAGACCATTCTGGAATACAGCATGCCACGCATCGCTGCTCAGGTTCGACCTAAAAAAATGAGCTAATCCATTATTTGGCATAAATACCCATCAGTGGAACTCTAAATCAGGCCCATAGTCATCAAAGCATCTCTGGAATAGGTTATCTCTGCTTGGCCCGCTATTACCATCTGCCGACCATGACACTCATGAACGATTCTGGAACCTGGATGAAAGGAAGCGGGTGCCTTCTAAGGCATCAGGGCAGAATATGAGTATACATGCTATTACAGGGCCAGAGATTCTTTGATGACCACCTGTATTCTAAAACCTTCATTTGGACCTGCTAGGCAAGCGAGGCAATGCTGGCAAAGATCGCAGCCCTCCCATGGGTGACATCCGGTCACTAGCACCAGCACAGCCTCTCAGAAGTTGTCTCGTTTGGCTTCAGTTATTCTCCATGAAGAAGACAATTCACATATGATAAGCAAAGGCAAAACGGTGTACAGACTGGTTCAGAGTTTGCACCAAAAGGTGAACACTGTAGTAAACAGCAGTTTTCACCACCTGATCATGATCTCTGGTCTCCTTTGATCTATTTGCTAGTGATCTTGCCTCCATCCGTTACTTTGCCAGCCAGAAGTCAATCCACTAGTGTTATTTCACCAGTGATTTGTTTCTGCATCTTTTGTTTTTTAAGTAGCCTTATTCTCATCTCGTATTTTGCCAGTAATTGCGGCCTAATGGATTTTGCTAGTGATCATGCCTCCGTCAGATATTTTACCATAGCTTTCCTGTTAGTTGCTCTCTTTAAAAAAACAATAAAAAATCATGTTCTTGAAAGTAAAACATAAACGTGTTGGGGTATGATGGGGGCATATTTTTGTTAATGCCAGTTCCTGAATACTCTAAATAAAATTAGTTGGAAACAGTTAATGTTGATGTAACACAAAATATAATACGTTTCTTATGAATAATGTGTTAGCTATGGCTTCTATTTTCTCCGTGTGTGGTACAGAAGTATATAAACATTTTACATTCAAAGTTTAACAAGGAATTGGTGATATAATTATTTGTGCATAGTATATTATGAAATAAAATAAGAAGATTAATTACTCAAAATCAAACACTGAAATGTGTGGAGCAATACAAATATTTATCATTGTCTAACAACTGGTATTAAGATAGACTGAAAGAATGTAGGCGAAAAAATATCCTAATAACTAAAAAAAATATATATAACCTGGACCATCAAACTGGGACAACTGTTTTGCAAATGTGATCTTTTGCATCATTTGTTTGGTTGAGTAATAAAAATGACAGAGACCAAATAGGGATCGCTGGCTGCATGACACTATCCCATGAATACATGCTGACATTCCCAGATCAAAGAATATATGATCTTTATGTTAATATTATATACTTTCTAACGCCAATCATGTTTTTTGCCCGTAGTTACTCCCCATCAGCTATTAAGACTATTCGTTCAACTGGTATTTGCTGGTAGTCACACTGCATCAACTTTGTGGGTAGCAAGCATATTTCCGATGCATTTTCCATGATTATCCAGTAGTGGCTGCTACCAATTGCAAGTGGTAGGGCGGGGCTAAAAGAGGAGTTGGTGGGTATCGGGATGGGAAAAAAAATACACTTACCTGGGCTGGCCGGCTGCCGCCTCTTCTCCATCCTCTTCTTCCTGTCTCTGCCGGCTGCAGGAAGGAGCAGGAAGCACCTCCCCACAGCCAATCACAATGCTGCAGTGCAGCGTTGTGATTGAACTGAGCGCCGAACCACAGTGCTCAGACGGGGACTGGGAGGCTTTGCATGTTCTTCATCAGGCTGTGTAACGCAGCCTGGTGGGGAAGATGCAAAGTGTGTAGGACTGTTTGGCTGGCCCAAGCAGTCATGCGCACGTAAGAAGTGCAAACCACTCCTCTCCCTGCTCTGGCCAGCCCCGCCCTGAGAGCCACTGACTTCAATAAGAAAAATAAAATGATAATAACAATAGTTATTATCATTTTATTTTTCCTATTGAAGTCAGTGGGTCGACGCTCTTCCACCTTAGCGGAGGAGCCGCCACTGCAATTATCTACACCTCTAAACCATACATTCTAACCCTATTGATTCAGGCGGGAGAGTATGATTTCAAATATAGTCTCCTGCCTTCCGATTCCTACATGCAAAAACCCGATTCCTCAGTTGGCTTCAGCCAACAGGGACTGGTCTTGTGTGACTCAGAGTATGTAATGCCGAAACCTGCTCCTGCAGGCCAGTGCACTACATGTTTGTCAAGCTTTCTCAGCCTACCATAGCATTTTTTCTGTGCTCCTGACAGGCTAGGAAATAAAAACGTATATTTGCATTTCTGATACCAAAAATCACATAACCCGAATCACAAATATGAAGTTCGGGCACGCAGTGCAGAGGACACATCTATACATCATCCAGGGGACATGACTGTCACATCAAAGCCAGAACAGATAATGAATACGAAGCAAGCAAATCAGAGTGCTGAGACAACCAATGGTAAGCGATGGGTGAGCTGTAAGCCCACTTTAAGGTAACAATATGTCTTGCATCAGACAACGCAAGTGCTGTATTAGGTGAGACATAAAAATATCTCCGAATTGGGACACCAAAATGTTATTCCACTTTCTTGCAATTATGCACTTAATTACTGTGAGGCTTGAAGTTAAATCCATCTCACAGCCCTGGTGATTATTAAAATATCTTTGTCAACTAAAGGTCGCTTGGCTTAGGCTTCAGAAATTATTATGGTAACAATGTTAGAGCTGATTATTTTAATATTTTAATGAGCATCCTCTAAATAGAGTGGTTACGACTCCTGATATGGCTAAAAATAATACAGCCCTTGTCATAATGTTTTGCAGCAGGTTCATTTTCAGATTCCTTAAAAACATGTTCTTTATGGGTCCAACAGTTTTATTAGATTGGCCTCTTGGAGACCTGAACATACCTGCCCAGAACGTATTGTATGATGATTGTGTTTTCTACACAGAGCCCAGAGATATTACAAAAAAGCATGCATATATGCTGATCTACCTAAAAAAGTGGCAAATATTTGCTTTTGCTTCATTAAACAAGCTTTGGTAAAGCCAAAATGTCTAGCATTGGTTGCCAGCTTTGTGCTTAGGCAATGCTTGTTTTATTTTATCATTTTTGCAACTTTATTGTTAGGAAAGCAGTCGGACATTCACTTATACAGATAAAAATTTTTTATCTCTAAGCAAAAAGAATTTTTGTGTCAGAAGACATAGATTTTCACAGTAGTTCCTGACACTGAATGGAACTACTTTGTATGTGGATGAATTCCTTGTGAAAAAGAAGAATGCTATCACTCACAGTGAAGTTAACCACTGATCTGAGATGGGCCGACCCTCCTCCGCATGCCGTATGTTGTAGAGCTGGGGTACTAACAAAGATTTACTTAGTGTATTTGTTTATTGTTTCAATTAATTAACATTGTTAACAAAAAGGAAAAGGCTGGTTGGAGAACACTCCGTCCAGACACTTTTTGAGCATAAATAAAACATGATCATTTCATTTAACTAAACTGTTAGTAATATATAAGACATATTTGTTTCTTTAAAACATTCTGGTGATTGCTAATTTAAGAAAAAAGGGGGACAGCAAGATTAAAACTACAGTTTGTCTCTAGTCATTGACTGAGTCATTATGTAATAGTTCTTTCCCCTTGTGGGCAAATTTCGCTAATCTTGCTAGTTCCATTGGGACCTCCAGCTTAAAAAGAAGTTTCATGGCTAAGCAGGTGCGTATCCCATATTTTAAAAACAAGGGTTTCAGTAAAGTGCGGCGTGCGTGATTAAAATGGTGACATATACAGACCATGTGTACCATGGATTCCCTTATACTGGTGACACAATCTGCAAGTAGTGACATCCCCTAATGTTTTCCAATGGCTGTTGATGTATTTTATTGGTGGTACCATCAATCTCACTGACAAAATTTGCTTTAAAATTGACTTATTCAGGGAAGAGTCAAGGTATGGCTTCCTCAATTTATCATGGAAGGAACTGGCTAATAGTCTGATGTTACTGCTGGAGGACTCTAGTTCCTTCAAGTCCTCTTCCTTGGATAGCAATCTAACTTGTTTCTTTAAAATGTTTTTTAAAATTCCGGGTTGATAAATAAAATCCTGCCAGTTGGACAAGTCAAGGTGCAATTCAGTGCAAGCAGTTAAAAGGGCGTTGGCCCACGAGTTGTTGCTTTTCACAAAAATTTCCTTCAAGATTGCCTTCATTGTGTTTGGGGGGGCAGCACAAACCCCTCGGTAGTACCGAACAAACGATGCCCAATGTTCATAGCGCTGTTTGTTTAGCCCGAATTCAAGGCGCACCAAGGTGTTCCGAGCATGAGCAGGTAGGTATATGAAACATCTGTTGAAATGCCCGGCAATTGGCGCGTTCCATAATGTTAATTGATGCCGCGGGAAATGCTAGTTGGCCGTATGTAATCAAGGGGAGTATATAACCTTAATGCATTTGGCATACAAGGCAATGATTATGACTGAAATAATCTGAATAATGAAGAATTAATTATTAATAAAGGAAGAACAAGAAGAATAAAATTGAATCTACGAATCCTATTTTGAATTGAAAGAACTTTATTGAAAGTTTTTTGCAGAGTGCAATCAAGTGACGTTGCCCACTGTTGGGACAACGCTTCTACTGACTGTCTCAAGGCTCACTATGACTCCACACATTAGCTCTCTCGTTAGTTCTTGTTTCTTCCAACACCGGCATCTGAGAAAACGAGTGCATTTCTATTTTTCTTTTCCCCATAAACTTTGATCATAAATACTGTTGTAGTTTCTCCCTTGGACTGTTGCAATGCAGTCTATCTGGATGTACCTAAAGTTTAACTACAAGGGCTTTACCTGGTTCAAATTGCCAGACTGATACAGGGGTTGACTAGATGCTGCTATATTGTACCTCCTTTGACGTCCCAGCATTAGCTACCTAGTCAACAGCAGGTGGTGTTTTGCAATGTGCTTAATCCATAAATCTATCAATTGACACTGGAGTATACCTGTCAGCCCACTTTATATGGAATTACTATCTATGTTAAATTAATAATAATTATAATAATAATAATAATAATAATAATAATAATAGGTACATTTGTAAAGCGCCTGGTTACATCAACAGGTGTGTCCCTGCGCTGTGGTGAGAGGGGGTAAAACTTACGGGCGCAATTAATTTTGAACGTGCTATCCCTGCACACGGGAGAAAAGGTGGGTTTTCATATCTCTCCTAAATTTAACCTCCAATTCCTCCAGCTGGAGACCCAGGGGAAGTTTGTTCCAGTTCTGCGCAGCCAGAAAGCGGAAAGACCAACCACCCATCCTGGCCTTCCTGACCTTAGGAACAAGCAACAAACCATTCCCACACGATCTAAGAAGCCGTGTGGGGATATATCGAGTGAGCAAGTTCGTCAAGTACGATGAACCAATTCCCTGGGTGATGAGGTGGCACACACAGAGTGCCTTAAACAGCACTCTCTCCATAATGGGAAGCCAATGGAGGGAGGCCAAGGCTTTCCTAGAGGCGGCCCTCCTAGGCTGCACAAGAACCAGACGAGCGGCAGCGTTCTGTAGAACCTGAAGTCTGTTCATACATTTGGCATTGGTACCGAGGTACAATATGTTGCCATAGTCCAGGCGGCATGTCACAAGGGCATGCCCCATAGTCTTCCTGGCCTCAATAGGAAGCAGATCCAGAGTTTTCCGGAGGCATTTGAGGACTCCCAGACAGGTACCCATTACACGTCTGGTTTGATCTTCAATGGACAAGTTAGAGTCCAACCACACTCCCAAGTTCTTCACCCGAGTGCAGGGTGAGGGTGTGGGACCCAGGCTAGGGGCCCACCAAGCCGAAGACCATACTGATGGAGCCTTCCCCACAACAAGCACCTCAGTCTTGTCTCCATTCAATTTCAGGGAGTTGTTAGCCATCCAGGAGGCAAGCTCCTGCATGCATGCTACAAAATTGGAGGCTGCCAAGTCGGGTGGCTGAGTCAGGGAGAACACCAGCTGGGTCTCATCGGCATAGGACACGACCCTGATCCAGAACCCATCCGCTATCTCAGCAAGAGGTGTCACATAGGGATTGAACAGGGTCGGGCTCAGGAACGATCCCTGTGGCACCCCCTGTTCCAGTTTGATAATTTTAGAGTAGTGGGATCCCTGCCTCACTTGGAAACTGCGTCCTGCCAAGCAGATCTGTTTCTGCTCTATGTACCTAAAACCAAGAAAGTAAAAATAGAATGCAGAGCACCAGTAGCAATTCAAATGAATTGTCTCCTGCTAAAACTTTGCCAGGAGCCGAACCTGTTAAAACTTTGGAAAGCCCTTAAAAAGTAACTCTATCGTTTTTAAAGCTTGATCGCCACATTGGAGCTGCCTGGAGTAGTTCTGCTGGATTCATCCGTGGTCTGCTTCCATAGCACCAAGATGTCTTGTGTGTACGCTAGCGCTCTACAAATGTAGAGAACCGGTCCTGAAGGTAGGGTGACTAGAATTTTAAAGACAAAAACCAGGACATTTTACGAAAATAGAAAAAGGACTGCAATTTTACTTCAAGCGATCTGTGAGAAGTTGGCCTGGTATATGATGTCCACAGTTCTGTGGGCACCTTGTATCAGTCCAAACAATCCCTTTTGGTGGTGGTTGTAAGTCAACTTTATAGACAAGCTATCCTAGTGGTAGCATGGACTAAGCAGCCTAAAGGCTTAACTCAAGAGGACATGTGAAGCCAGCTGTTTTACCATATACAATCCTGTAATATCAAATGAAAGGACACCACACAAGTTATATATTATCAAAATATATGTATTTATTCTTAGAATAATCCCCACTACTCTTTATGAGCAATGAAGCACATGCGTTTAAATAAAAGCACAGTATAACATAGACAAGTTGCACGTTTTAGATGAGGCCGGTGGCCACTCAAACCATATATCAATAAAGTGGTATAACAATCACTAATCGATCGGGGGTAAGGCCTAGGGCCTTGTGAATCGCTTGGACTACACTGGACTAACAGCAGTTAGGACGGGAGTAGCCCACTGGATTCGGGTGCAGTGCCTAAAGCACAAGCTTGCACCAATGTAAAGTCAATGGTGCGTAAAAGTTATCGAGTTACAGTTTTAAGAGTCTTCCGACTGGACTAGAAGGACAAAACTTTAGAATTAGACACTAGAGGTGTAAACCACTACAGGAGCACCGGTGTTCAAGTGTTACCTCACCCACAGGAAGCAGGTGCACAGGTGCGAAGATGTGTCGGGTTTCGTCACGAAGATCTAGGGTGCCTGGAGATGAAGATGCTGCAGGCGTCCAGAAGAGAAGTGTCCGGTGCGATGATCCAAGGGTGGATCGAAGTTGTAGAGTACCTGAAAGCAGAGGGGACAGAGTCTGGGTCACTAGCCAGTGACCAGGAAGGAACCAGGAAGGAACCAGGCAATGTCGGGCGCAATCAGGTCGATGTTGTGTAGCTTCTCTCCGCTGCCACGTGGTCTCTGGGGCACTGAGGATGTCCTGGAGTGAATCGCGAGCTGTCCCACGAAGGCTCTCGCTGTCGGCGGTGTCGGCTTCAAGATCGGAGTCAACAAGCCTTGGCAAAGGCAACCCACGCAGGATTCGAAGATGGCTTAACACTCGGACCAGCAAGGTCAGAGCGGGTGCTCCTTTTCAAGGGAGCGAGGGCCAGTCTGGAGCAACCAGACTAGCTGTGTAAATTCGTAGGTTCATCGGTTCTGGGGCCACTAGCCAAGGGGCAAGTGACCGGACGAACGCGTCGAGCAGGAAAATGCAAAAGGGCCCCACGCAGCACTCATCGATTGTGGAGGGGTGAGCTTTGGTGCAAAAGCTGCTCAGGGCTGGAGTTTCTCAAACTCCAATGTACAGCTTCGAGGGAGCCTCGGATGCTGCACGGTCAGCACTTCGTTGTTCCTCCAAGATGTCCGCTCCCACGCTTCAGGTCGCCTCCACGGGTCTCAGCTTTGCAGGGACTGTTTATCGGGCTTTTAGAAGGGAGGCACGCTGGGTCTTGTCGATCTCTGTTGCTCGAGTTCCGGCGGGAACTGCAACAAAGCAAAAATCGAGGTGCTGGATGGTGCCTGTTTGCACAGGGTGGTCACTCCTTGATCACAAGGGAGATTCTTCAGTCTTCTACGTCGAGTAGGATGTCGAAGGGTCCAGAGTTTCATTTCATAAGTTTCAGTCAGGATAATCTGATGTGCATTGGCACTGCTCCCACCTATATTCCAAATCTGGGGGCTGGATTACCTGCTAGGTCCCTCCTATGGGTGGAACCTGGGAAGGGGGTGGTTACACCCCTTTCCCTTTGTCCAGTTTGCCACCAGGACTGGGGCTGGATGGCCCCAGAACCGGTTTGACTGGAATCTGCCCAGGGACACCTTGTGTGCCCCAGGCAGTGTTTAGTTTCTTTCAACCCTCCCTGCTACAATCTACTATCTCCTGTCTGGGGTGGTGTGACACCTCCCTGTGACAGGAGATCCTTTGATCAAGCATCCTCTGCCGAGTTTCGGTCAGCAGCAGGATGCCAGACTCGTGTCTGTGGCAGCAGCATCCATTTTGTGATGCTGGGGCTCTGGTTAGGATTAACCGCGTTTTCAGGAAAGTAACATGTCTTCTCCCTCTAGAAGGGTGGAATGCTACCCCCGTCGCCAGAACTGGCGAGGGGGTAGTATTCCAAAGTGTATGACACCAAACATGCGAGTCTTGCAGTTGCCTTTTGTGGTCCCATAGATTTTTCCTGTGAGCTTTTCCTGCTAGCAACCGATTTTGAAGTGATTTGTCATTACCCTCACTCTTATGTTCACGGTTGGCTTGTCTCAAGGCTAGCTTGCTTTGTGCGATCTTTTCACATCTTGGTGGAATTTGGCAGCACTCTCTTTCTTCACGAACTTACTGATGGTGCGGTCTTTTGCCTGACAAAAGGCAATACAGCTCTTGCGCCAAATTAGTCCATTTTTCAGCTATATTGCCAGCTGCAAAATCTTTCCCAAGCGCGGACCAATTACTTTTCCAGTTTGACAGGCTAGTTGTGTCTATTTTGTTCCATTTGAGCCTTCTCCAAAGTCCGTGGATTTCCTCCCCATTGGAATGGCCTACGAGGGGAATGTACGGGAGACTTGCTGTTTGCAGCAAAATAGCTGTGGCTAATAGAAGATGGTCACTAGTCTGCAGCACTGGGTTTCGTAGTGCTGCTGCTTGATCATGCAAGCGATTGCACATAAAGACGTAGTCAATTGGAGGTTTGGTATTCCCCTTTGAAGCATTATTCGTGACATAATTGGTGAGTAGTGGATCTTGTATTGGCCTCAAGCTGAACATGTTTAAAAATTTATTTAGTAAGAACCCAGCCCAATCCTTGTGCTGTAGGGCATAATTGGCTGTTCCCAGGTTCTGGGTGTTAAAGTCCCCAGCCAGCATGATCCCACTATTTGAGTGATTATTGAGCAAATCTTCAAGTATGTCTACCAGGATTCTCATCTCAGAGTGTCTTGGTTTGTCTTTGCAGTTAAGGTAGACATTCAAAAGGAGAATTGTTAATGGGCGGGCGTTCAGTTTTAATCCCTGCAGGTATAGCTTGAACCGTGTCCGTGACTAACATGGTTTTAGCTTTTATGTTGCAGCCAATTCGTATATATATGGATAAGCCCCCAGATGGCCTACCAAATATATTATACTTTTTTGCTGGCTGTTGGATTTACTTAGTGGCCACAGGTAAAGTTTATGGTGTTAGCAGGGGCTGCATTGGTGGGGGAGGGGGTTAGGAGGAGCAATCATAGATGCAAAGTAAGATTGAAAACAACAAATGTATGCTTTCTTCTGAAATCTACTTAAAGCATGCATTTCTGTATATTTTGTTATTTCCTCTTCTTCTTCGTGTGTTTTACAAACCAGAGAAAATAAGTTGAGAAAAGTTCACTTAGAAAATCAATCCTGACATAAGTAAACGAGTTACGTTTTAAAATGCTAATATGATATGCTAGAGTGCCTTAGAAATGTGTACATTTCCTCTTCTGTATGTTTCTGCCGTCCCCTTCGTGTGTATTGAATTGTATGTCTACATTTCTATCATAAAACTTACCAGGGAAGCACTCTGACATGAAAGTGGCTGCTTTCACAGGTTCAGGCTTCAAATAGCAATGGAATTCTAACATGGGGGGCCTCAAGAAAGGGCCCGGCGGTCCGGGCCATACAATGAGTATCAGTGTTGTAGAGGATGGAAGAAAAATGCAAACAACATACAGTGGATGAAGAGGGATGGCTGAAAACACCGCCACGGTTAGATCTTTAAGCAGCCTTTGATTCCCTTGATAACCACGTCTTAATCTCAAGACTTGGGGATATCTGTGCCTACATTTCACTACTGGTCTGATTTGGATATGCTTTTTATCCTATAGATCTCAATGAGTGACTCAACCTTCCTTTGCTGCTTCGGTAAGTTATCTACAGTTCCTCAGGGCTCCATTCTGTCACCTTCCTTTTAAACTTATATGTCTCCGCCTCTAGCACATCTTATCCAATATTTTTTTCACGTATTCCAAAGATACAACAATAGTATTAAAACTAAGATGTGGACATTTGTGCTATCAACTTTCACACCTACTTGTCAGCAATATCCAACTGGGTCGATTAACCGCATCAGTGCTAGCGGTTTTCCCGCTGTGCGCTGACTTTTTTAAAATACCGCGTTACATGACAAGCTCAGCTCGTCATGAGCGTACGAGAGGTGTACCTCATGACGAGCTGAGCTCATCATCAGCGTGGAAGGGGTTAAAACTGACTGGTGACAAAACAGCAATGTTACGTCCTTTAGAGAGCAAACGACACTAGCTGATGCATTCTGGTCTCATTCTTTGAGAAATCTGCCGAAGCCTGCCTAGGCGTACACAATTGAGGAGTGAAAAGTGACTCAATTCCTATAAGGAGGCTTTTGAGCGATTGCAAAGGCCGGAGAATGAGAAAATTTGCATGGCAGTGGGTAATTTTGTCCGCCTTTCATTGGGGGTAAGAAACAAATATTGCTCAACATAACTTCCCTACCCTTATCATGTTTGTATGTTAGGAACTGACCTCTTTTAACTCTTTTTAAAAAAATTTAGTTTTTAGCCTGAGACCCATTGGCCATTTATATATGTCTTGTGTATCTTATCATTGGTATGTACCCTATGTAGTATCTGTCTTGAAAATAATTGTTTCATCCCGGATGTGCCCTGAATCTTGTAATGCTGCCCTATTTATTCTTAAAATGCTTTATTTATTTGCACTTTTATGGCTGCATTTGGCCGAATAAAGTTATGTGACTGACTGACTCAAGGCGAGGTAGATTAAACATAAGATAATGGTGAACGGTCGCACTCCTATTGTCAGCTGGGGATTTGGGTCCATGTAGAACTGTGAGTAGGTGCAATCAGGTAAACCCTCCTGAGTTTAAGGGTGTGAATGAATTCAGTAGAAGCGTTGTCCCAACAGTGGGCAAAGTCACTTGATTGCACTCTGTAAAAAGCTTTCAATAAAGTTCTTTCAATTCAAAATAAGTTTCGTAGATTACATTTTGTTCTTCTTGTTCTTCCTTTATTAATAATTAATTCTTCATTATTCAGATTATTTCAGTCATAATCATTACCTTGTATGCCCAATGCATTTCGTGGCTTGCCCTTCATCAGGGAACTTTAAATTTGTGATATCAGTCTTGAACTTGTGTGATCCCGAGGGTTCACTTGTGGAGTCACTTAGATATAGTGCATACATCGAGTGAAGTCCGCGCTGGATTCGGAACCGACGTGATTAAGGTTCAGAAGGTGGTGGCGTTTCTTCGTCCGAAGAAACGCCACCACCTTCTAAACCTTAATCACGTCGGTTCCGAATCCAGTGTGGACTTCACCCGATGAAGAAGCCCCGAAATGCATTTGGCATACAAGGCAATGATTATGACTGAAATAATCTGAATAATGAAGAATTAATTAATAATAAAGGAAGAACAAGAAGAATAAAATTGAATCTACGAATCTTATTTTGAATTGAAAGAACTTTATTGAAAGTTTTTTGCAGAGTGCAATCAAGTGACGTTGCCCACTGTTGGGACAACGCTTCTACTGACTGTCTCAAGGCTCACTATGACTCCACACATTAGCTCTCTCGTTAGTTCTTGTTTCTTCCAACACCGGCATCTGAGAAAACGAGTGCATTTCTATTTTTCTTTTCCCCATAAACCTTGATCATAAATACTGTTGTAGTTTCTCCCTTGGACTGTTGCAATGCAGTCTATCTGGATGTACCTAAAGTTTAACTACAAGGGCTTTACCTGGTTCAAATTGCCAGACTGATACAGGGGTTGACTAGATGCTGCTATATTGTACCTCCTTTGACGTCCCAGCATTAGCTACCTAGTCAACAGCAGATGGTGTTTTGCAATGTGCTTAATCCATAAATCCATCAATTGACACTGGAGTATACCTGTCAGCCCACTTTATATGGAATTACCATCTATGTTAAATTAATAATAATAATAATAATAATAGGTACATTTGTAAAGGGCCTGGTTACACCAACAGGTGTGTCCCCGCGCTGTGGTGAGAGGGGGTAAAACTTACGGGCACAATTAATTTTGAACGGGCTATCCCTGCACATGGGAGAAAAGGTGGGTTTTCATATCTCTCCTAAATTTAACCTCCAATTCCTCCAGCCGGAGACCCAGGGGAAGTTTGTTCCAGTTCTGCGCAGCCAGAAAGCGGAAAGACCAACCACCCATCCTGGCCTTCCTGACCTTAGGAACAAGCAACAAACCATTCCCACACGATCTAAGAAGCCGTGTGGGGATATATCGAGTGAGCAAGTTAGTCAAGTACGATGAACCAATTCCCTGGGTGATGAGGTGGCACACACAGAGTGCCTTAAACAGCACTCTCTCCATAATGGGAAGCCAATGGAGGGAGGCCAAGGCTTTCCTAGAGGCGGCCCTCCTAGGCTGCACAAGAACCAGGCGAGCGGCAGCGTTCTGTAGAACCTGAAGTCTGTTTATACATTTGGCATTGGTACCGAGGTACAATATGTTGCCATAGTCCAGGCGGCATGCCACAAGGGCATGCCCCATGGTCTTCCTGGCCTCAATAGGAAGCAGATCCAGAGTTTTCCGGAGGCATTTGAGGACTCCCAGACAGGTACCCACTACACGTCTGGTTTGATCTTCAATGGACAAGTTAGAGTCCAACCACACTCCCAAGTTCTTCACCTGAGTGCAGGGTGAGGGTGTGGGACCCAGGCTAGGGGCCCACCAAGCCGAAGACCATACTGATGGAGCCTTCCCCACAACAAGCACCTCAGTCTTGTCTCCATTCAATTTCAGGGAGTTGTTAGCCATCCAGGAGGCAAGCTCCTGCATGCATGCTACAAAATTGGAGGCTGCCAAGTCGGGTGGCTGAGTCAGGGAGAACACCAGCTGGGTCTCATCGGCATAGGACACAACCCTGATCCAGAACCCATCCGCTATCTCAGCAAGAGGTGTCACATAGGGATTGAACAGGGTCGGGCTCAGGGCCGATCCCTGTGGCACCCCCTGTTCCAGTTTGATAATTTTAGAGTAGTGGGATCCCTGCCTCACTTGGAAACTGTGTCCTGCCAAGCAGATCTGTTTCTGCTCTATGTACCTAAAACCAAGAAAGTAAAAATCAAATGCAGCGCACCAGTAGCAATTCAAATGAATTGTCTCCTGCTAAAACTTTGCCAGGAGCCGAACCTGTTAAAACTTTGGAAAGCCCTTAAAAAGTAACTATCGTTTTTAAAGCTTGATCGCCACATTGGAGCTGTCTGGAGTAGTTCTGCTGGATTCATCCGTGGTCTGCTTCCATAGCACCAAGATGTCTTGTGTGTACGCTACCGCTCTACAAATGTAGAGAACCGGTCCTGAAGGTAGGGTGACCAGAATTTTAAAGACAAAAAACAGGACATTTTACAAAAATAGACAAGCATTGGAAATGCAATAGGTCTCGCAGTAGGAAAGTTTGAGCTATAGGTGTTATTTATTTTTTTGTTTTTTATTTATGTGTTGTTTTTTCTAAATAGCTAAATTAATAGCTTTCTTATTTACAAAGCCAATAGTTATAATTTTTGTAAATGTGACACCTCTAGCATTTGTAAAGCAACATTTTTTGTATTAACGGGACTTATATGTGACTTATATGTATTGATATAAAAAAAATCAATGGCTTTAAAAAACAATTAATAATTAATACGTAAATAAAATGGATTTTATTTTATATTGCCAATAGCTTAAAGTTTATTAAATATATTTAGTGAAGATGCTGTTGTTGCGCTGAGTGAGGGTGAGTGAGGGTGAGGGTGAGTGAGGGTGAGGGTGAGTGAGGGGTTGAGGGTGAGTGAGGGTGAGGGGTTGAGGGTGAGTGAGGGTGAGTGAGTGTGAGTGAGGGTGAGTGAGGGTGAGTGAGGGTGAGTGGGTGAGGGGGTGAGGGGTTGAGGGGTTGAGGGTGAGTGAGGGTGAGGTGTTGAGGGTGAGTGAGGGTGAGGGTGAGTGAGGGTGAGGTGTTGAGGGTGAGTGAGGGTGAGGGTGAGGCGTTGAGGGTGAGTGAGGGTGAGTGAGAGTGAGGGTGAGTGAGGGTGAGAGGTTGAGGGTGAGGCGTTGAGGGTGAGTGAGGATGAGGGGTTGAGGGTGGGTGAGGGTGAGTGAGGGTGAGGGTGAGTGAGGGTGAGTGAGGGTGAGGGTGAGTGAGGGTGAGTGAGGGTGAGGGTGAGTGAGGGTGAGTGAGGGTGAGTGAAGGTGGGTGAGGGTGAGGGGTTGAGGGTGATTGAGGGTGAGGCGTTGAGGGTGAGTGAGGGTGAGGCGTTGAGGGTGAGTGAGGGTGAGGGTGAGTGAGGGTGAGGGGTTGAGGGTGAGTGAGGGTGAGGGGTTGAGGGTGGGTGAGGGTGAGTGAGGGTGAGTGAGGGTGAGGGGTTGAGGGTGAGTGAGGATGAGTGAGAGTGAGGGTGAGTGAGGTGTTGAGGGTGAGGTGTTGAGGGTGAGTGAGGGTGAGGGGTTGAGTGAGGGTGAGGGGTTGAGGGTGAGTGAGGGTGAGGGGTTGAGGGTGAGTGAGGGTGAGGGGTTGAGGGTGAGTGGGGATGAGGGGTTGAGGGTGGGTGAGGGAAAAATGTGCAATAGCCAGGAAAATCAGCATAGTTACTTTAAAAATGTCATTGAAGTGTTGCACAATATACGTGTTCTAAATTGCGGACTAGTGCTTTATGTTTTGATAGGACGAGAATAATCTTAGGCAAATAATTAGCATCTCAAACTCAAATGGTAAACTATTTTAAACGCGAAAGGGTCTTATGGAGGTCTATATGTAGTCATCAGTTTTCCACAACGGGCTAAAAATAATACCCGCAGATGCAACCATTACACACAAAAGAGCATATGCCTGGCTGTTGCAGTAAAGAAAAGTTATTTTTTTCGATCTTCATGTTGTAGAAGTATAAAAAGCACAAAAACAGTATACAATGGCGGCCTGCAGCCACTACAAAAAGAAGGTGTCATCACTGAATTTACCCACCCCCATTTAGAAACTGCTTGTAACGTCTAATACAACCACCATCTGGCCAGCGACTAAAGTGTCAGCGGCTACAGTACTAAAATAGATTTAAGCCACTAATTCTAGTAGCCCTAATGCCGACATTTCACTTGTGCAAAACTATCATGTATCTTTAAGGGATTTTGAAACTTTTAATGCATGTATCTTATAACATTTTATTCGGGACTGTGCATAACGCGAGCAGCTTTTAACACAATTAAGGATCTACATAAAGGGCAAGGAGAGGTTTAGAAAATCGAACACTCGGTGATACTATGTCCTGATGGTGCTTAAGCCAGAAGTAGTATCCTAAACGTGAACCGTATGAGCGAGGTCATGTTCTCAGCAACAATGTTAAACAAAGGCATGCAACAGCTTGTGTTTAGAAGTTGAACATATCGAGGGGAAAAACACCAGAACCCACACATGTGAGTCCAGGTAGGCTTTACCGGAATAGTAGAGCAGACTGTCCTTAAGAGTAGATTTTGAATGACGGAGTGGTAGGCTAAGACAGCAGGGAGGCAGGAGTGAGATGGATGCATAGAAGAGTTGAAGAGAAATTCGAAGGAGTGGAATGAGTGGTACGAGTGGTAATGGGGAGGACAAGCACACGGAGGAGAAGCTCGCAAAGAGCGGATTATTAACTAGATACGAGGGGCTGAGGACGAACGCTTCTGAGTACCACCAAAGGGTCATTAATAAAAGGATTGCACCGGACCGGATACAAGCCAGCACAACCTGGCGGGTGTCAGTATGGCAGCACGTCTGTTCTTGGGCTGACGGGGAAAGGCGCAAACTGCAAGCAACGCAGTCTTTAAACCAGACATGGGTGTGCGATAAGGGTAAGATTATTTAAACCTACCACACAAGCCAATCACCACGAGAACTACCAACGTAAACAAGAGCTAAGCCTGTGATATTGCATTCTGGCAATTCTTCAGCCCACTGAGGGTGCATGGGGAGGGGGGAGGAGGGAGGAGAAATGCGTCTCGGCCGGAGCAGGGGGCGGAGCAGGGAGAGCGGGCATTGAAATGCACTTCACACGGCCGGCCGGTCGTGAAACTGAAAGCATGGCCGGCCGGCCGTGAAAGCCTTTGATGCCGCAGGGGGTGGAGCGGCACCAGCTAGGAGAGTAGGCAAGGCAGGCGGCTGGGGGCATGTGCACACACCCCATGTCAGAAATGCATCTCAACAACCCAATGTCCACGTGCAGGCAAGAAGGGTTCGATCATTCCAGTCCCACACAGCAGACATACTTGTGGATGTGGTTTTGCTTTACTCTTCTGCAACTTTAACTGGAAACTGGGGAGAAGATACAAGTTATTTGGTTCCGGAGTGGATTACAAAAACAAACCCAGTTACCGTACCTGTGTCTGGTGAGGGGTTACAGTAAAGCTGTCCTTGCTGCAAGTGTTAAGGGGGTTACAGTAAAGTAACCTGTGCTTAAACCCTGAGCACATCTTCCCTGTAAAGCTGGCACAGTCTGCTGTCGGCGAAACTCCTGCTGTCAGTCCTATGGGGGCTGAGGGGAGGGAAATAAGCAAGAAACAGAGAATCTGCCAGAAGTTTTGAAGTCTGCGAGAGGCAGAGAGATACGAAAGGCCAAGACTACGGGGGAGAGTAAAGGGATCAGGCACCCCCAAGATAGCACAGAGAGCAGACAGTCAGTCGGGAGAAATGCACAAGGCGGGCAGGGGAGGGGGCGGAGCGGGGAGAGCGGCATGTGGGTGTTAAGAAGCCGGGCCTTTGAAGTGAAGCTAAGCTTCACTTCAAAAGGTGTCGGAGGAATGCGGCTGACGGCGATTGCGGCTGTGCACGCGCTTTTAAGCTCAATGCACATGCGCATTGAGCTTAAAAGTCACGGGCACTGCAAGGAATCGCCACGATTCCTTGCTTCTTAGTTAAAAGTTGTTTAAGCCGCAATAGGCTCGCAAGCTCGATGCGCATGCGCATCGACAGGCGAGACCTAAAAAAGGACTGCAATTTTACTTCAAGCGATCTGTGAGAAGTTGGCCTGGTATATGATGTCCACAGTTCTGTGGGCACCTTGTATCAGTCCAAACAATCCCTTATGGTGGTGGTTGTAAGTCAACTTTATAGACAAGCTATCCTAGTGGTAGCATGGACTAAGCAGCCTAAAGGCTTAACTCAAGAGGACATGTGAAGCCAGCTGTTTTACCATATACAATCCTGTAATATCAAATGAAAGGACACCACACAAGTTATATATTATCAAAATATATGTATTTATTCTTAGGATTATCCCCACTACTCTTTATGAGAAATGAAGCACAAGCGTTTAAATAAAAGCACAGTATAACATAGACAAGTTGCACGTTTTGGATGAGGCCGGTGGCCACTCAAACCATATATCAATAAAGTGGTATAACAATCACTAATCGATCGGGGGTAAGGCCTAGGGCCTTGTGAATCGCTTGGACTACACTGGACTAACAGCAGTTAGGACGGGAGTAGCCCGCTGGATTCGGGTGCAGTGCCTAAAGCACAAGCTTGCACCAATGTAAAGTCAATGGTGCGTAAAAGTTATCGAGTTACAGTTTTAAGAGTCTTCCGACTGGACTAGAAGGACAAAACTTTAGAATTAGACACTAGAGGTGTAAAGCACTACAGGAGCACCGGTGTTCAAGTGTTACCTCACCCATAGGAAGGGGGTGCACAGGTGCGAAGATGTGTCGGGTTTCGTCACGAAGATCTAGGGTGCCTGGAGATGAAGATGCTGCAGGCGTCCAGAAGAGAAGTGTCCGGTGCGATGATCCAAGGGTGGATCGAAGTTGTAGAGTACCTGAAAGCAGAGGGGACAGAGTCTGGGTCACTAGCCAGTGACCAGGAAGGAACCAGGAAGGAACCAGGCAATGTCGGGCGCAATCAGGTCGATGTCGTGTAGCTTCTCTCCGCTGCCATGTGGTCTCTGGGGCACCGAGGATGTCCTGGAGTGAATCACGAGCTGTCCTACAAAGGCTCTCGCTGTCGGCGGTGTCGGCTTCAAGATCGGAGTCAACAAGCCTTGGCAAAGGCAACCCACGCAGGATTCGAAGATGGCTTAACACTCGGACCAGCAAGGTCAGAGCGGGTGCTCCTTTTCAGGGGAGCGAGGGCCAGTCTGGAGCAACCAGACTAGCTGTGTAAATTCGTAGGTTCGTCGGTTCTGGGGCCACTAGCCAAGGGGCAAGCGACCGGACCAACGCGTCGAGCAGGAAAATGCAAAAGGGCCCCACGCAGCACTCGTCGAGTGTGGAGGGGTGAGCTTTGGTGCAAAAGCTGCTCAGGGCTGGAGCTTCTCAAACTCCAATGCACAGCTTCGAGGGAGCCTCGGATGCTGCACGGGCAGCACTTCGTTGTTCCTCCAAGATGGCCGCTTCAGGTCGCCTCCACGGGTCTCAGCTTTGCAGGGACTGTTTATCGGGCTTTTAGAAGGCAGGCACGCTGGGTCTTGTCGATCTCTGTCGCTCGAGTTCCGGCGGGAACTGCAACAAAGCAAACGTCGAGGTGCTGGATGGTGCCTGTTTGCACAGGGTGGTCACTCCTTGATCACAAGGGAGATTCTTCAGTCTTCTACGTCGAGTAGGATGTCGAAGGGTCCAGAGTTTCATTTCATAAATTTCAGTCAGGATAATCTGATGTGCATTGGCACTGCTCCCACCTATATTCCAAATCTGGGGACTGGATTACCTGCTAAGTCCCTCCTATGGGTGGAACCTGGGAAGGGGGTGGTTACACCCCTTTCCCTTTGTCCAGTTTGCCGCCAGGACTGGGGCTGGATGGCCCCAGAACCGGTTTGACTGAAATCTGCCCAGGGACACCTTGTGTGCCCCAGGCAGTGTTTAGTTTCTTTCAACCCTCCCTGCTACAATCTACTATCTCCTGTCTGGGGTGGTGTGACACCTCCCTGTGACAGGAGATCCTTTGATCAAGCATCCTCTGCCGAGTTTCGGTCAGCAGCAGGAGGCCAGACTCGTGTCTGTGGCAGCAGCATCCATTTTGTGATGCTGGGGCTCTGGTTAGGATTAACCGCGTTTTCAGGAAAGTAACATGTCTTCTCCCTCTAGAAGGGTGGAATGCTACCCCCGTCGGCAGAACTGGCGAGGGGGTAGTATTCCAAAGTGTATGACACCAAACACGACATGTTTTGATAAAGCCAAACCAAAGTTAGCAATAACCGCAAGGATTATAATGCACTTAAGAGTATATGGTATGGCAGTATCACTGGAACAGCAGTAAGGAAATGGTTCCGTACACTGCAGACAGACTCAGCTCATGCTAGAGCACCATCTCACATAAAACCAAGCACTCTGCCTCCAGGATTGTTAAGGCCTACCATAGGAGTAACTTATAGGTATATATGTGTCCAGATATAGGTTTAGATATAGGTATACTATATCTAAGCAAGGGGTGATTACACCACCTTGCCCCAGCTGTGTGAACAGCCAGTTGTGTCGATTTAAGTACCAGCCAGGGGTGGCAAAAGATATGCTGCGGCCCCTGGTAGGCCTTGGATGCACCTATGCCCTGAGCACCTATAGTGCATGCTACAGGGGCTGACAAGGTGTCCAGTACCAAATTGGTTATGTACCTATAGTACATGGAGTCCATTTAAAGAGAAAGCAGATAGCCTGGGGCCCTGATTAGCAGGTTCCCAGGCCAACTAAGTCGAAAACCAGCTAAACACAAGGCAAAAAATCTGGGGTAACCATAGTCAGGTATCCACCTTCCTACATAGCCCCCCCCCCCAAACGAAAGGAGATAAGGCTATCCTTGACCAGGTAAGCCTATATTGCCTAAGTGGCCATATACGGAAGTACCTGCATTAGCATGGTTACCCCCTGTCTCATGGTCCACTAAGCAATCCCTCACCCTAGGGGTATCAGAGGGTCTCCACCATAGGGAATCACTACCTTTGGTGTGTTTTGGCAAAGTAAAAGGCTGGTGTTGAGATGGAGTACTGAAGTGAGGCTCCACTAAATTAGAGCTCAGCTTCCTACAATCCTTTTCCACCATGTGTGCCTTTCTTTCCTTGACTGAGTTGCACTGTGCTCTCAGGGTCAACCTCTGGCTGCCTACAGCTGGAGTCTGGGTCCCTTCTGTTGGCTTACTGGAGGGACAGGTCAGGTTAGGGCCCTTGGGGTCCCAGGTTTGGCTGTGCCCAACAGTGTCCATTTGGGGGAGGTCCCTAACTAGTTGTAAGGGGGATCCCTCAGGAACTTTTAACGTTTTTACCTTGCTAGGGCTGCTAGCTTTGGTGCCCCTAATCTGCTGATGGGGTTGTTTTATTTGACAGGGGGCCCTTTGGGGCTCACTGACCTCCTTGACCTCTGTAGCCCTGGGCTGACTGAGGCAGGGTAGAGAGGGGCAGGTTACCTGCTCCAGACTGGGTCCCACCTTGGAAGGGTCCACTGACATCAGGGGCTCTGCCAGGCCAGGCCTGACTACCTCTGGGGCAGTTCCTTCACAAGGGGTAAGATCAGTTCCCTGAGAAGGCTGATCCTTTCCTAATGTCTGGTGGGAGGGAGATTTCTCTTCCTCCTCAATGCTCTCTGTTTGTGTGGAGTGATCCATAGTTTCAGGCTTCACAACACATGAATCAGTTTGAGTTTGGGCTGTGGCCATCACAGCCCCACCAACCTTTTCAGGAAGGGACTCAGTTTGGGTATGGGCTGTTACCATAACAGCTCTGCTAACCTTTTCAGGAAGGGATTCTGCTGAAGATGGGGCTGAGTCTTGCACAGCCCTACCAACCTTTTGAGGAAGGACATCTTGGATTGGGGCTGTGGCCATCACCGCCCCACTAACCTGCCACTCTCTTGGGGCCAGTGACACCTCCCCAGCTGAGATTTACCACTGCCATGGGATGATTTTTCTGAACTCCATCAATGTTTGTCACCTGGTATGTGGCACCAGGTAAAAGTTGCCTTGAGGGGACTAGATTCTCAGTCACCATAGTGATACTAGCCCCTGCGTCTCTGTAGGCCTCAACTTTTTGACCATTGATGATGGGCTCCTGTCTATACTTGCTCAAAGTGTTTGGGCAATCAGTGAAGTTGGCAAACCCCATGCCATTCTCACAGACAAGAGTATCTGAATTAGGGGATCTGGTTAGGCCAGAGTCCACCTGGGCTCCAAAAGTAAAGCCACCCAAATTCTTGGGGGTGCTCCCACCACCTGGGGGGTTACTGCTGACAGTAACAGGAGGTGTTGGAGCTCTACTTGGAGATATATTTTCTTTATTACTGTTCTTTGGACAACAGCTGTCTGTTTTCCAGTGGCCAGGCTTTTTACAAGCATGGCAATAGGGTTTCTTCTGGTCAGAGGAAGTGTTTTGGGACCCACTCCTATCCTTGGAGTTTTGGGGCCCTGTGGGAGACTTGTCTTTAGGTTTATCCCCACCCTTCTCTTGAGCCTGGGAAGTATCCGTCTTTTGGTCATTACCCTGATTCCTAGGCCTAATCCTGGTTCTGACCCATTTGTCTGCCCTCTTACCCAATTCTTGTGGAGAGGTCAGATCTGAGTCCACCAGGTGCTGGTGTAAAAGCTGGTTCTGACAATTACTTAGGATCTGCTCCCTCATAATCAAACTATACAATCCTGTATAGTCATGTACTTTGCTGCCATGTAGCCAACCTTCCAGAGCCTTAGTAGCACAATCTACAAAATCAGTCCAGTCCTGAGTCTGAGCTTTCTGGGTGTCTCTGAACAACAACCTGTATTCAGTGGTTAAGCCAAACCCATCAATAAGAGCACTCTTCAGGACAGTGTAATTTTTAGCATCCTCAGCTCTAACAGTGAGGAGCTTATCTCTCCCTTTCTCAGAAAAAGAGAGCCACAAGATTGCTGCCCACTGATCTTGGGGGACCTGCTGTACCATGCAGGCCCTCTCCAGAGCAGTTATCCATTTGTGGATATCATCCCCATCTCTGTAGGGGGGCACAATCTTACTCAGGTTTCTATGATCATATGACCTGTCTTTATCCTTTGGGATAATGCTGCCACCAGTGGAAGTCTCCCCACTCAACTTCTGCTCTCTTGCAAAAGCTAGTCTAGCTTGGGCCAGGCTAATTCCTCTCTTTCTATTTGGAGATTAACTGCTCTCATCCTGGACCTTTGCTCTCTTCTTTGAGGGGAAGTCATTCCTCTCTGAGATTCTCTTGAGGCACTAGAAATGTGAGAATCCCTTGAAGGGCTTCTCTCTCTCCTATTGCCTGGGAGAATCCTGGTATGTACTCTGGGGAGGTGCTGGCCCTCTCCATTTCCATGTAGGTCCACGTTGGCTTGGCTAAGCCTTGCCACTGGGAATTGAGTATCCCCTTGATGATTGTCTACATCATCACTCGATTCTGGGTCCTCCTCCTCCTCTTCTGGGGTGGTGTTCTCATTGTCTGGGGGATGCACTCCTTCTCCTGATCCTGAGGGGACTATTCTGCCTTTCTCAAGGTCATCCTTCTCCAGGATGGCTATCATGATAGGAATGGTAGGGTTGTGACCCTTTTTCAGGGGCACTTGGGTCTCTATGGCTGAATTTGTCATAGTCTGAGGTTGCCTGTGGAGGGTCAACCACCAGAGGTAGAGAGCTCGGAGCTTCGCCTGTGGCAGACATGACTCTAGTGTGGTGTAAGTGATGCACCAACCTACACTAAGTGTTTTCTTACTGTACCTTGCAAGTGAGTTGTAGTCAGGGTGTGCTAAGCCCTTCTACCTACAACTACTAAGTTCAGTAGAACTTAAATATGCTAAGCTTTTATTTATATGTACCTATGGTACTTAATGTGATCTTTCAATTTGATAAAAAGATTGCAAAGGTAAAACAACAGCAAGCTCAAATCCGTACCGCTGCTCACCAATGTGAGAATTTGGCCTGGTATATGATGTCCACAGTTCTGTGGGCACCTTGTATCAGTCCAAACAATCCCTTATCGTGGTGGTTGTAAGTCAACCTTATAGAAAAGCTATCCTAGTGGTAGCATGGACTAAGCAGCCTAAAGGCTTAACTCAAGAGGACATCTGAAGCCAGCTGTTTTACCATATACAATCCTGTAATATCAAATGAAAGGACACCACACAAGTTATATATATTATCAAAATATATGTATTTATTCTTAGAATAATCCGCACTACTCTTTATGAGCAATGAAGCACAAGTGTTTAAATAAAAGCACAGTATAACATAGGCAAGTTGCACGTTTTGGATGAGGCCAGTGGCCACTCAAACCATATATCAATAAAGTGGTATAACAATCACTAATCGATCGGGGGTAAGGCCTAGGGCCTTGTGAATCGCTTGGACTACACTGGACTAACAGCAGTTAGGACGGGAGTAGCCCGCTGGATTCGGGTGCAGTGCCTAAAGCACAAGCTTGCACCAATGTAAAGTCAATGGTGCGTAAAAGTTATCGAGTTACAGTTTTAAGAGTCTTCCGACTGGACTAGAAGGACAAAACTTTAGAATTAGACACTAGAGGTGTAAACCACTACAGGAGCACTGGTGTTCAAGTGTTACCTCACCCACAGGAAGCGGGTGCACAGGTGCAAAGATGTGTTGGGTTTCGTCACGAAGATCTAGGGTGCCTGGAGATGAAGATGCTGCAGGCGTCCAGAAGAGAAGTGTCCGGTGCGATCCAAGGGTGGATCGAAGTTGTAGAGTACCTGAAAGCAGAGGGGACAGAGTCTGGGTCACTAGCCAGTGACCAGGAAGGAACCAGGAAGGAACCAGGCAATGTCGGGCGCAATCAGGTCGATGTCGTGTAGCTTCTCTCCACTGCCACGTGGTCTCTGGGGCACCGAGGATGTCCTGGAGTGAATCACGAGCTGTTCCTCAAAGGCTCTCGCAGTCGGCGGTGTCAGCTTCAAGATCGGAGTCAACAAGCCTTGGCAAAGGCAACCCACGCAGGATTCGAAGATGGCTTAACACTCGGACCAGCAAGGTCAGAGCGGGTGATCCTTTTCAGGGGAGCGAGGGCCAGTCTGGAGCAACCAGACTAGCTGTGTAAATTTGTAGGTTCGTCGGTTCTGGGGCCACTAGCCAAGGGGCAAGCGGCCGGACCAACGCGTCGAGCAGGAAAATGCAAAAGGGCCCCACGCAGCACTCGTCAAGTGTGGAGGGGTGAGCTTTGGTGCAAAAACTGCTTGGGGCTGGAGCTTCACAAACTCCAATGCACAGCTTCGAGGGAGCCTCGGATGCTGCACGGTCAGCGCTTCATTGTTCCTCCAAGATGGCCGCTCCCACGCTTCAGGTCGCCTCCACGGCTCTCAGCTTTGCAGGGACTGTGGATCGGGCTTTTAGAAGGCAGGCACGCTGGGTCTTGTCGATCTCTGTTGCTCGAGTTCTGGCAGGAACTGCAACAAAGCAAACTTCGAGGTGCTGGATGGTGCCTGTTTGCACAGGGTGGTCACTCCTTGACCACAAGGGAGATTCTTCAGTCTTCTACGTCGAGTAGGATGTCGAAGGGTCCAGAGTTTCGTTTCATAAGTTTCAGTCAGGATAATCTGATGTGCATTGGCACTGCTCCCACCTATATTCCAAATCTGGGGGCTGGATTACCTGCTAGGTTCGTCGGTGGAACCTGGGAAGGGGGTGGTTACACCCCTTTCCCTTTGTCCAGTTTGCCGCCAGGACTGGCGCTGGATGGCCCCAGAACCGGTTTGACTGGAATCTGCCCAGGGACACCTTGTGTGCCCCAGGCAGTGTCTAGTTTCTTTCAACCCTCCCTGCTCAATCCACTATCTCCTGTCTGGGGTGGTGTGACACCTCCCTGTGACAGGAGATCCTTTGATCAAGCATCCTCTGCCGAGTTTCGGTCAGCAGCAGGAGGCCAGACTCGTGTCTGTGGCAGCAGCATCCATTTTGTGATGCTGGGGCTCTGGTTAGGATTAACCGCGTTTTCAGTAAAGTAAAGTAACATGTCTTCTCCCTCTAGAAGGGTGGAATGCTACCCCCGTCGCCAGAACTGGCGAGGGGGTAGTATTCCAAAGTGTATGACACCAAACACGACATGTTTTGATAAAGCCAAACCAAAGTTGGCAATAACCGCGAGGATTATAATGCACTTAAGCTTAAGAGTATATGGTATGGCAGTATCACTGGAACAGCAGTAAGGAAATGGTTCCGAACACTGCAGACCGGCTCAGCTCATGCTAGAGCACCATCTCACATAAAACCAAGCACTCTGCCTCCAGGATTGTTAAGGCCTGCCATAGGAGTGACTTATAGGTATATATGTGTCCAGATATAGGTTTAGATATAGGTATACTATATCTAAGCAAGGGGTGATTACACCACCTTGCCCCAGCTGTGTGAACAGCCAGTTGTGTCGATTTAAGTACCAGCCAGGGGTGGCAAAAGATATGCTGCAGCCCCTGGTAGGCCTTGGATGCACCTATGCCCTGAGCACCTATAGTGCATGGTACAGGGGCTGACAAGGTGCCCAGTACCAAATTGGTTATGTACCTATAGTACATGGAGTCCATTTAAAGAGAAAGCAGATAGCCTGGGGCCCTGATTAGCAGGGTCCCAGGCCAACTAAGTCGAAAACCAGCTAAACACAAGGCAAAAAATCTGGGGTAACCATAGTCAGGTATCCACCTTCCTACACGAGCGCATCGAATGACAGCGCTCCTCAGCAGAGAATTAGATAACAGGCAGTTAGAACATACCTAAAATGCAATATTTAAACACAGTAGCTTGACTGTTAATTAAATTGCTTTCTTGAAACAACTACTAACTATCCCTGTAATGTAAAATATAAAAAAGCACCTCCCTACCGTTTTCAGTCGACCCTCTCTAAAAACTGGGACAGGAGCCAAATTTCCTGGACTCTGCTAGGACAGCTGGTAAAAGACCAGGACCATCCAGGCAAATCCGGGACGCCTTTTCACCCTACCTGAATCTCAAGTTCCTTCATAAAGTCATAAAAGTACATGGTGACCCACAAGTCCTTGTGATACATGGTAGAGAGTATTTTATTCCTTATAGTACAGTCACATCTTCATCATTCATTCTCTCGAAACTTTCCCTTAATCCTTCATTCTTTGCTTTTTCTAATTATATAGATACTAGCAGCCTGTCCCGACGTTGTCCGGGTATGAATTGCTGCCGGCCAGTAGTATATTGTTTTGTAGGATTTCGTTTTGATAGCGTTTCTTATCTGTGACGGGCCTGTGAAACGCTCCGATTCACAGTGCATTGCTGATGCACTTAAGAGTGCGCGTTCAGTAGTGTGTGAACTCGAGTTTCCCTACTTTATTTTTCCTTGCAATATTATATAGCGCGAACTCGACAACATGGCATGAGCACAATTTACATTACAGAACAACACATTCATTTGTGGTAGGCACGGGGAGACAAAGCGATTTGCCTGGAATCACAGGATGTTGAGCTGATGCCGAGATCCGAACGTAGCTCCCAAGCTCTAAAGTTCGCAATTCTAGAACTTGTGGCGGGAGGTGTGTCTAAAAGTGTATGTCGCTGCTGGCCATCAATGAGAGAGACCTGTGCATTTTTCAAATCAGTGGTGAAAAAATGAGTATGTTGCTGGAGATGTGGACCGCCGTGCCACCAATGTACCTACCGGGGGAGGGTAAACACCCATTATTCCGCAACTTTCTTTCCGCATACCAAATCTCTGCATATTTTCATTACGAAAGTGCCATGACTCCGCAAAGCTATTATAACGCATGGCATTACATTTTATATGCTTTTACCACGCATACATTTACAATGAAATTCGTTATAAATGCAGGAATGGGAAAAGCATGTTTTTTTTAATGTTTGGATAAGGTAAGTATGGGTATAGGGGCATATGTTTTGGGGTACTGAGGTATATGTTTTGGGCTGTTTGGGTATTTTAAGGGTTCAGATATAGTTTTGGGTTATGGGGTCCAGGGGTAGTTTTAGGGTTTAGGGATAGTTATGGGTGTTAGGGTACAGGGGTCTTTTTAGGGTTCAGGGCTAGGTTTGGGTTTTGGGGTATAGGGGTATTTTTAGGGTTCAGGAGTAGGTTTGGGTTTTGGGGTACAGGGGTATTTGAAGGGTTCAGGGCTAGGTTTGGGTTTTGGGGTACAGGGGTATTTTTAGGGTTCAGGGCTAGGTTTGGGTTTTGAGGTACAGGGGTATTTTAGGGTTCATGTGTAGGTTTGGGTTTTGGGGTACATGGTTGTTTTATGGTTCAGGGCTAGGTTTGGGTTTTGGGGTACAGGGGTATTTCTAGGGTTCAGGGGTAGGTTTGGGTTTTGGGGTACAGGGGTATTTTAGCGTTCAGGGCTAGGTTTGGGTTTTGGGGTACAGGGGTATTTTTAGGGTTCAGGGGTAGGTTTGGGGTTTGGGGTACAGGGGTATTTTTAGGTTTTAGGGATAGGTTTGGGTTTTGGGGTACAGGGTATATTTATAGGGTTAAGATGGGATAGTGTTTAAGGGTGTTGGGGTATTTTAAGGAGTAAGGGTGGGTTAAGATTATGGGGTGCAGGGCTATTTAAAGGGAGCAGGGTGGACACCCGGAGCTGGAATGTACAGAACCTGGGAAGAAAAAACAATGAAATATTGGGCACAACGCTCACTTTTTTTTCCCGTAATCCCGCGCCCCGCACACGCCCCCAGCACACGCCCACAGCACACGATATGAGACATGGCATGAAGGGCGGAATGTAACACACGCCCTAAGCGTTTGTCACGCCCCCAACACACGCCCACAGCACAACGCAGACACGCCCACAAGGGACTACTTTGCTGGCACGGTTCTTTTACCTTTTAAATGTATATGGTGGGCGTCTGCATAGCCTATGTCCTTCTGCTGCAACTGCCCTTTCCAACGCAGTATTGGGTGTTGTGATTGGTGCTGTGGTTCCTGAGATTACCCGCCTCAAAGGTTTTAGCTCTTTCTTTATTATATTAGTATAGATTCTGGTTAAGGATAGTGTACAATATGTATGGAATATGTATTGTGAAAATAAATGCACTAATAGATTGTATTTTTTGCAAACAAACGCTCCAAATTCGTTTAATATTAGTCACTATCAAAGCTACTTTTATGCTTTGAAAGTGTAGGAATACAGAGATTGGTTTCTGCTCCTCTGCACTGACCTTAGTAGCGCAACAAATAAACACTTTATCAGAAACAGCTAATGGCTGTGGGTTTACAGGACAGAAAGGTTAGAAGCAAGGGACCAGAAAAGCTACCCTTCCCTTTCCTTATTTGCTTGTTACAGTACTGCTTTGGACGGCTTACCACACCACTGGTCTGCTAGGTGTTCCGACTTAACAACTCAACTGTAATAAGCTTATTACAATAGAGTAGCAATTTCCTTTTCCTATGACATCTGAGTAATGTGGTCACAACTAGACTGCAATGAGGACATTAGTGACAGGGTTTTGGACAGGGATTGCAGAGTACCTTGTGTTATCAAACTACTCCCACCCACGCCTTTTGGGATATGAAAGAGGTAAGATCTTTTTGTCTTTTTTTATGTTGTCTTATGTGGTCAGCTAATTGTGGGAGGTAGCACTTTGCACAATAGTTAAAAAAATTCCACTATTTTGCATGATAGTAGTGCACTCAATATGAAATTAAATATTAAAACTGTCACTTCTACGTTCGCAAATAACATGCCAATGCAAAAGGAGTTGGCGGAGTTATTTTAAAAGCGTGCCTGGTCCTTGGTAGGAATGTGCAGCATGCCAGTGGCAGGGTTTGATAGTTGGGGGAGGGGCGGCCTCTATTCTTCTCTCGCTAGGCAGATCCGCCAGCGTTGGCACCATTAATAATAGGGGCGCGTGATTTAGTGGAGTTGGCGCAACAACTCATTGTCCTGCCACTCAGCCTCTGGCGGGCTGCTGGCAGCTGGAACTCTATTATTTCCATGAGAATTGCTTGCGCATTACGGGGCGCGCGATGGGGCCGAATGACAGCAACGAAATGGGGGCGGGGCAACGGTGATGCGGGAAACGCAACAGTGGTGCGTGCAAGCGAAGTGAAGATGGGCGACAGTGATGGAACAGACCATGGAGGGAGGAGGGGAGAGATGAAGATGGTGGGGGGGGGGGGCCTGCGCAGTCTGGCCAGTGACCCCAGAGAGTTAAGGCTGGTTCGGCCTACTGCAGTTGAGGCTCGAGGGCCGGCCCCTGCTGATGTAGGATAATTTCAGTGCAGACAGTTGTTCAAATTCCTTCTTATTAGCACCGCCAAAGATAGACCTGTCCCTAAAGCTGCATTATGTATAACACCTGTGTGGCCTCTCCTCCCTCCCCAGTTACCATGTGAAGAAATGCTGGCCGCTCACAGGCCCTTCTGCACAGCTCACCCGTGCAGTATGCAGCGGACGTGTGAGACACGTCCTGCCCGAGGATAGAGGTGTCCAGCCGGGGACCCTCGAGGGGTACCAGTGAATCCTGGGCGCTACTGATGACAATGGAGGGCTGCAACAAACGAGGCAGAGCAATAAAGATGATGGGTGCAAATCACCATTTTTTTGTATAGCACTAATGAACCTCAAAGGCAGGCCTAATGGATTTTTGTGGTGCTGCAATACATGTTTTGCATTTGCCCGAACTCAACTCGAAGGTATCAGAGCTCTTAACATGAGCACTAGTTACATTACAGATGGACACATTCATTTTTTTTTACGCATGGAGAGATTAAGTGATTTGACCAGAATCACAGAATGTTGAGCGTCCCTGCCAGGACTCGAACGCTCCCCAGCTTCGAGGTCCACGCTTAAGACCACATCCTCTGCTGCATAACCTGTAGATTTTAACAAAAAAGGTTTCTAGCTCTAACAGATCAAAAGGTATTAAAACAAAGCAAGATGTTGCCATGCAGTGGAAGGACCTTTGCAAAGGTTGACTGGTCATCTTTCTGTTGCTTATCACGGGATTAGATGGATGTTAAAATGGAACATATGAGATGAAACCTGTGCCCAGACAGTGTTAAATAGTGTAAAAATAACAAAATAATGAAGCAAAATTATCACTAAGTATGACCAATAACGCTGCATACACTGCCTTTTCTTTCTACCTAATTTAGTCACCCCTACCCCATGCTACATAATTCCAGTGTACCCGTTGCAAAGATCACTTCAGAGCGCCCTTCTATGAAAGGGAATGTAACAGAGGATAGGACTAAAAGCAGACAGGAGGATAAGAGCTATGGTCTTCTGGGGATGTATGACATGACAACGCGGGCTTTTACCCGGCGCTGCCATTACGACGCTGCTTTTGCAACGCAAGTCGTTACAACGACTTGCGCTGTAGGCGCTGGATAGTGGAATAGTTTAATTTTCTATTCCAACTCCAGCCCACGTTACAGTAGGGAAAAAATTAAACTATTCCTTTTCCAACAGCGCCCTCCAGCGCAAGTCGTTGTAACGACTTGCGTTGTAAAAGCAGCGTCGTAATGGCAGCGCGGGGTAATGCCTGCGTTGTCATGGCTGCTTACCGTCTTCAGGTCTTCTGGTAGTGGAGACAAAACACAAACACTGCGCTTCAGAAGAAGGTTTCTCGTTAGATCGGGAGTTACCTCTCAGCTTAAAGGCACCTCGGGGAAGGGTTACTTTTTTCATTACTGCAGATAAGTGTTGCTTCAGAAAGGGGGTGGGAGAGAGAACCAGCAAAAAGCTAAACCCGGCCCTCGCTCCAGTGTGGTAAAGGTTTTATATGAGCTTGGCGACCCCCAAAGGGCTCTTACGAGGTACATGAGTCTGATCTCACTGGTCACGGTGAGGAGTGTCTACAGTCTCAGACATAAGGACAGTACACCCACCAGGGATGTTCATTTCAGCCGACTCCAGGGTAGCTCTGTAAGTTGCATCTTAGGACCACGAAAGGGGTACGTACGAATCTTTACTGCCTTTTATCAGATGCCCTGTACAAAATGGACTGTGGATGTCAGTCCAGTACCAGAGGGCTAGTATCCGGTTGAGATATGTGCACCAATGAAAGTACCATGAAGAGCCCGCTCTTGGGCAGTCAGAGAACATTGGGCGACTGTACACTGCCCGTGCACAACAGCTAAAATACATGATCTCCCTTACACCTGAAACTGGCCACCTGCATATCTGTGATTCCTGGTATAAACTACACATGCACAGCAGGTGACCGTGGTGACCCACCCTTACAGCTGAGTCTGCCTGTGGTTCCTGGTATAAACTACACCTGCACAATTGTTCCCTGTGTTGATCCACCCTTACAGCTAAGCTTACATGCCTGTGTGGCTGTGGTTCCTGTTATAAACCACATCTGCACAGTAGCTGACCGTGGTGATCCACCTTTACAGCTGAGCCTGCCTGCATGTCTGTGGTTCCTTTTAGAAGCTACAGCTGCACAACAGCTGACCATGGTGATCCACCCTTTCAGCTGAGCCTGTCCGTGGTTCCTGGAATAATCTAAACCTGTACAGCAGTTGGCCGTGTTGATCCTTCCTTACAGCTAAGCCTGCCTGCCTATCTGTGGTTCCTGGTATAAAATACCCCTGCACAACAGCTGACCGTGGTGATCCACCTTACATCTGAAACTGGCCACCTGCATGTCTGTGGTTTCTACTTTAAAGTACAGCTGCGCAACAGCGGACCATAATGATCCAACCTTACAACTGAGCTTTTCTGCCTGCCGGTCTGTGGTTCCTGGTATAAACTAGACCAGCACAACAGCTGACCGTGGTGATTCACCCTTACAGCTGAGCCTGTCTGCATGTCTGTGGTTCCTGGTATAATCTTCACTTGCACAAAAGCAGATTGTGGTGATCCGCCATTACAGCTGAGCCTGCCTGCATGTCTGTGGTTCCTGGTATAATCTACACCTGCACAACAGCTGGCCGTGATGATCCACCCTTACAGCTGAGACTGCCTGCCTGCATTTCTGTGGTTCCTGGTATAATCTACACTTGCACAACAGCTGACCGTGGTGATCCACCCTTACAGCTGAGCCTGCCTGCATGTCGGTGGTTCCTGGTATAATCTACACTTGCAAACCAGCAGACCGTGGTGATCCACCATTACAACTGAGCCTGCATGCATGACTGTGGTTCCTGGTATAATCTACACTTGCGCAACAGCTGCCCGTGGTGATCCACCCTTACAGCTGAGCCTGCCTGCATGTTTGTGGTTCCTGGTATAATCTACACCTGCACAACAGCTGACCGTGGTGATCCACCCTTACAGCTGAGCCTGCCTGCATGTCTGTGGTTCCTGGTGTAATCTAATAATAAGGATAATAATAAGGATATTTATAAAGCGCCTGGTTACGCCTTCCCAGCGTGTCCCTGCGCTGTGGAGAAGGACTGTCAGACACAGAGTATAACCCTTAGCATTAGCAGAAACTACTGGGTAAACAGGAGAGTTTTAAGAAGACTCCTAAACCTGGTCTCTGACTTTTCCAGCCTCAGATAGGCCGGGAGTTTGTTCAAGTTTTGTGCAGCTAAGAAGCGAAAAGAGCGACGTCCATTCTTGCTTTCTTAATCCTAGGGATTTCCAGCTGCCCAGTCCCATCAGATCTCAAAATTCTACCTGGCACATACCTAGTGACCAAGTTCCCGAGGTACGTCGGAGCCTTGTGCCAGAGGATGCAGTGGCAAATGAGAAGGGATTTAAACAGCACCCTCTTCTTGACAGGGAGCCAATGGAGAGTTTCAAGCGCTGACTTTGACGACGCCCGCCTGGGTAGTTTCAAAATCCGCCGTGCTGCTGCATTTTGCAGGACTTGCACCCGTCCCAGATTTTTTTCAGACGCTCCCAAATATAATACATTCCCGTAATCCAGACGGGAAGTAATAAGAGCTTGCGTCATCGTCTGTCTAGCTTCTAGAGGGAGCAGATCCAGTGTTTTATTTAAGGTTTTTAACACACCAAAACATTTCCCCACTAGTCGACGAATATGACCTTCATAAGAAAGGGCGGGGTCCACCCATACCCCTAGATTCTTAGCCTCCGTACAGGGTACAGGGGTAGGACCTAGACTTTGTGGCCACCAATCCGCAGTCCAACTGGATTTGTCTCCACCCACCACCATCGCCTCGGTTTCACCTCCATTCAACTTTAAGCAGTTCTTATTCATCCAGCAAGCCAAGTCCTGCATGCATGCCTTAAAGTTGGAAGCCTCAGCCGAGGGTGCCTGGGATAGGGAGATCAGCAGCTGGGTGTCGTCTGCATATGAGACTAACTCCACCCCGAACGCCTGTACCACCTCAGCCAAAGGAGACATGTACAGGTTGACCAGAGTGGGGCTCAGGGCAGAGCCCTGAGGCACCCCCTGCTCCAGTGCAACATCGTTGGACTGAAAAGTCCCACGTCGGACCTGGAAACTACGCCCTGTTAGAAAAGATTTCAGCCAGCCCAGAGCAGGACCCGAGACACCACCTCTGTTCAGACACTGCAGCAAGGTGAAATGTGCCACAGCAAACTACACTTGCAAACCAGCAGACAGTGGTGATCCACCCTTACAACTGAGCCTGGATGCATGTCTGTGGTTCCTGGTATAATCTACACTTGCAAACCAGCAGACCGTGGTGATCTACCCTTACAGCTGAGCCTGCCTGCATGTCTGTGGTTCCAGGTATAATCTACACTTGCAAACCAGCAGACCGTGGTGATCTACCCTTACAGCTTAGCCTGCCTGCATGTCTGTGGTTCCTGGTATAATCTACACTTGCACAACAGCTGACCGTGGTGATCCACCCTTACAGCTGAGCCTGCCTGCCTGCATGTCTGTGGTTCCTGGTATAATCTACACTTGCACAACAGCTGAACGTGGTGATCCACCCTTACAGCTGAGCCTGCCTGCAGGTCTGTGGTTTCTGGTATAATCTACACTTGCACAACAGCTGCCCGTGGTGATCCACCCTTACAGCTAAGCCTGCCTGCCTGCATGTCTGTGGTTCCTGGTATAATCTACACTTGCACAACAGCTGACCGTGGTGATCCACCCTTACAGCTGAGCCTGCCTGCCTGCATGTCTGTGGTTCCTGGTATAATCTACACTTGCACAACAGCTGTCCGTGGTGATCCACCCTTACAGCTGAGCCTGCCTGCCTGCATGTCTGTGGTTCCTGGTATAATCTACACTTGCACAACAGCTGACAGTGGTGATCCACTCTTACAGCTGAGCCTGCCTGCATGTCTTTGGTTCCTGGTATAATGTACACTTGCACAACAGCTGACCGTGGTGATCCACCCTTACAGCTGAGCCTGCCTGCCTGCATGTCTGTGGTTCCTGGTATAATCTACACTTGCACAACAGCTGACCGTGGGGATACACCCTTACAGCTCAGCCTGCCTGCCTGCATGTCTGTGGTTCCTGGTATAATCTACACTTGCACAACAGCTGACCGTGGGGATACACCCTTACAGCTGAGCCTGCCTGCCTGCATGTCTGTGGTTCCTGGTATAATCTACACTTGCACAACAGCTGGCCGTGGTGATCCACCCTTACAGCTGAGCGTGCCTGCATGTCTGTGGTTCCTGGTATAATCTACACTATGGGAGTACTAGTTCCGATGGTGCCTCCAGTGACTCGGATGGATCAAATACCAGCCAGTCATCACTTAGACAGCGGGGAAGGGGAGGCAGTAGGAGGGGATGGAGAGGGTACAATCAGTCTTTTTCCCAACCACCTATTCCACCTTGGTGGCAGCCCTCACCATGGGGCCCACCCCCTTTTCCAGCAATGATGAACCAATATGGCCCACCGCAATTCTATGGGGACTACAACCAACAGTCTTTTTTAGGAGGGGGCAGGAGGAGCCGGGGTCGTCAAAGGACTCCCATGCAGGGACAGGTTCGCTGGAATCTACCCCCCCAGACCATGGATCTGAGGAGTGGGAAGAAGATCCCACAGGATCAACCAGCAACCGTGTCGGGACCAGCTTAGTCATTAATCTTAGTTCACAACCATTGACTGAGATTCAAGAACAGGTACTAAATAAAGGCCTTGGTTTCGTCTCAACGAATCGTACTGATCCTTTTCAGGCGCAAATCGAAATAAGCAAACTTTACAGAAAGATAAGACTCCACTATCTCTTCGCGAACAAAACAACTGAAATGAGTCAAACTAGTCCGAGTGTCAACACAGGTTTAAAGAAACCCTCTACTTTCAATCCCACCACGATGGGTTTGCCTCCAAAGGTCCTCACTTTTGAGGAAGCTGTAAATCATGACATTCAAGAACTCTTTGCTACCAGACAAAAGAACTTCTCTAATCTATCCAGTAGAGAGCGAGATGCCATTGAAGCATTGACAAAAAAAACCCTAGTCGTAGTGAAACCTGCTGATAAAGGGGGAGCAGTTGTCATTCTAGATGTCGAAACTTATCGCAATGAGTGCTTAAGGCAACTTAATGACGGTAAATCTTATAAAAAACTTAAAGAAGATCCAACTGCAAGATTAACAAACATTATCGGACATGTAGTCGAGGAAGCTCTCGCTGAGGGATGGCTCACTCCGAAAGACGGACAATACCTTTGTACATCCAATCCTGTCATTCCCTATTTTTACCAACTACCTAAAATACATAAGGCCCAGCGCCCACCACCTGGGCGTCCCATAATATCTGGGATAGGATCATTGCTGGAGCCCCTATCGACTTTCGTCGATGTCTTTCTACAACCGATGGTACAAGAAATGCCAACGTTTTTGAAGGACACAAAAGATATCCTTAGACTTTTACCCGAAATCGATTATGACATCCAGACCGACATCCTGGTGTCATTCGACGTCGAAAGTCTATATACATCAATACCACAAACTGAGACATTACAAGTGATTGAGGAGTTACTATTTGCAAGAGAGCTGAACTCTATAACTCCAGTCAGGTTCATCATGACGCTAGCGACACTGGCCATGACAGAGAATTTTTTCGCCTTTGAAGATTCATTATATTTACAGATTAGCGGGACCAGCATGGGCAGCGTTTTTGCCCCTAGCCTCGCAAATCTCTACGTGCACCAATTCGAACAGGAGCACGTGCTCGCAGACACTAACCCCCATCTTAAGTGTCTGCGAGCATGGAAACGCTATATCGATGATATTTTCGTCGTATGGCGTGGAAATGTCTCCCAACTCAAAGAGTTCCATGAGTGGTTAAACCAACGAAATCGGTTCCTAAAACTCACCATGGAACATGACGTTGGTAAATTGGCATTTTTGAACTTATTGATTCATGGCACACCCCAAGGCTTGACTTCAGAGCTTTATCGCAAACCGATGGCTCGGAATTCATTGCTCAACTATCATAGCTGCCATCCCAAATCTCTAAGGGATAACTTGCCCTACGGGCAATTTTTGCGCATACAAAGAAACTGTACGACTAAATTGTCTTTTGAAACACACGCAAAGAACTTGGCACGAGACCTATTGGAGAAGGACTACCCCAAGAAATTGGTATATCAGTCTAAAAAACGAGCGGCGAATAATAACAGAGCCAGCCTACTTGATATACTACCTCCCAAAGAAAAATCAACACGGATGACATGTGTGACTACGTTTGGCACATCATCTAATCAGATTTCCAAAATCATTAAAAAACACTGGGGGATTCTCAACACCGGTAAGGACACTTTGCCAGTCCCCCTTTTTGCCTTCAAGAGGGGTCAAAATTTAAAAGATAAACTGGTTCACACTAGACCAAAGACGGACACTCCGAGAGTAGTAGGAACCCTTTGGGATATGCCTGCAGTTACCGGCCACCATCCGTGTGGACAATGTGCTGCGTGCCCCCAAACCTCTAAATCTACCATGATTAACATTGGAACAGAACGACCATGGGAACAACGAAGGTTTACGAACTGTAATAGTTCAAACCTAATCTACCTCATCACTTGCCCTTGTGAAAAAAGGTATGTGGGCATGACCACGAGAAAAATAAAGATAAGAATATCAGAGCATAAGAGCTCGATACGTTGTAACAAGCAGGCCACGAGATTAACCAATCATTTCTTATCAGCCCAACACTCTCCAACCGATTTACGCTGGACGGTGTTGGAACAACCAGTCATACCCAAATACATCTCCAATATCAGTACCTTTCTACACAGAAGAGAACAAAAATGGGTGTATAGACTTAAAACGGATAAAATGGGATTGAATGAAGACATCCCTTGGATGTCGCTATAACCCCTCCATGGTGGTGATTGCCTCTATAATGGATCGTATTAAGACCTGGCATGGCAGATTACCCCTGATAACTATGGGTATATAAATTGGACTGTTTGAGTTGAGCTGCATAGTGGCCTCTAACTAAGCAACGTCCACTAAGAATGTCGGTCTAGATAATACCTCAGTTACAACAATGAGTACCAATGCTCCGTATAATATCATTGATAATTATTTCCACCATATTCACGAGTAGTCTTGCAGAATACACGCACTGTTCAAGAATCCCATAACGACCTACTCGTAATGACAACGGATAGACCGCGAATAAGCAGGTCTCCCTACTAATCATCATCTCTATAAAATCGATTTCCAACAGAATATGTATGCGATGTATGATTAAATAAAGTCACCGCAGATCATATGCCAGGTTGACTATCAAGAGAGTCTGTTGTCAACCATCCAGTAGTTCAACCCGCAAAACATCGCGCTATACTTCCGCATATGAACCAACTACATTTCCCAAGAGTCCTGTGTGGTATGTACCACGCCCAACCACAGGACTCATGCATAGTTTTTTACTAGAAGTCAGTGTTACAAATATTACATCCGATTACATATATTCGGTTTTCATCTCATAATCAATTGAATTAGATGTTTTGGATATGTCCGATGGTCTAAATATCAAACTAGCTAACGGGTAAAATACTTGCCGAGTCTTTTCTCAGTGTCTTTTACGATAGACTCCAATTCCCAGAAATCTACCGCGATCAGCGGTCACCTGACCTACACAGTAGCGCGCGAACACAGTTCATAACCCTGCTTCCTGTCCGTTCAGGTACCTCCCACTTGACAGCCTAGACGGATGTCAGGAGTACCGACGGACAGGTAAGCTTACGAGAAGGGGACTGTGTTCGGCACCTTTTTTGCATTCCCGTGTGACTTTCCATTACTGCGTAAGCAATGCGCGAAAAGGCGGGGGCTTTGTCGACCTCGGCCATGTGAGTTATGCATAGAGCAGGAGCGCCTGTCACGGAGGCATCGAACTTTTGCCTGTGAACTAGCGGGTTTTCCCTACTAAGTCGGTAACCATGTTGACATTCATAGTGGGGTTATTCCTCTTGCATGCCTGCCGGCTCAGCGCGAGTGTTTCTAAAGGAATAATAACGTACAACGCGAGTAAATGAAAGACAACGAGTCTCAGAGAGATATGTATATAACATCTTCTACATATGTTAATGCTCTTTCTTTTGTCAACTGTCGCTTTTTGTAAACAGCGCCGATCAGGCGCAGATGATGGCTGAAAAAGATCATAGTCGATCATGTCTAGTTATTTGTCTCTTCAGTTCTTCCTCTTTCTATAGTATTTCTTCTGTTTTTCTCAATAGAGCGGTGCTCCATTTCTACCTGAGCTGTAGCCGGGTGAGGTGGAGAGTTCATTCCCCAAACAGTGGGTGAGTGGGTACAGTGTTATCCTGGCCATATATGCATATTGCTCTGTAGCAACTAAGTTGACCATTAAGCAACTGTTGATCAATACTATTTGACATATTTTTATATACACACTTGTGTTTTTTCCTTTGAAGCTATCGTCACTAACTGTATATATTTATTTGTGTGCCTTTGTTCCATATGCTCACATGACCAAATGGATCATCTCCATGGGCGATCTCAGGTGATATGAATTTTTATTTAAAAATTATTTTTGTTTAGCACACCAGCAGTAGCATTTATTGAAAAGGTCCTGAAGAAGCAGACAGGGATCACATGACCCTATCACACTGCAGAAACATGTCGACCTCGTAACATCTAAGTAGTCATTTGTTATACTACTTTGCACTGTTTTTATCCTTTGGGTGTGGGTAGGATCCTATTAAAAGTTTTTTTCCACTCCTGCAACCCAATATTAAACCATTCATATAGTTCCTTTGAACTCGGCACATTTTTTTCCTTTGCACTGCTAGTCACTTACCCCCTGATACCATTTTCCCTTCATCATATTCCAGTATCCTCCGAGAAGATTAGGCTACAATCTACCTAATCCACAGTGGACATGTTTCCACTTCCTTCGGGTGAAGGATCCCAAATGATGTAGGGCGGAACAGGATGGGTATCTGATGGGAACACACTTTTTTCACCACGAATACCATGGATTCCTACATTGTATCCCGATATATGTACAGTTTCTTAGTTAGCTTCTATTATCTCTGACCCATTGTCTGTGCATAGTTTTTGTATAATCTACACTTGCACAACAGCTGACCGTGGGGATACACCCTTACAGCTGAGCCTGCCTGCATGTTTGTGGTTCCTGGTATAATCTACACTTGCACAACAGCTGTCCGTGGTGATCCACCCTTACAGCTGAGCCTGCCTGCCTGCATGTCTGTGGTTCCTGGTATAATCTACACTTGCACAACAGCTGACAGTGGTGATCCACTCTTACAGCTGAGCCTGCCTGCATGTCTTTGGTTCCTGGTATAATGTACACTTGCACAACAGCTGACCGTGGTGATCCACCCTTACAGCTGAGCCTGCCTGCCTCCATGTCTGTGGTTCCTGGTATAATGTACACTTGCACAACAGCTGACCGTGGGGATACACCCTTACAGCTGAGCCTGCCTGCCTGCATGTCTGTGGTTCCTGGTATAATCTACACTTGCACAACAGCTGTCCGTGGGGATACACCCTTACAGCTGAGCCTGCCTGCCTGCATGTCTGTGGTTCCTGGTATAATCTACACTTGCACAACAGCTGGCCGTGGTGATCCACCCTTACAGCTGAGCGTGCCGGCATGTCTGTGGTTCCTGGTATAATCTACACTTGCACAACAGCTGACCGTGGGGATACACCCTTACAGCTGAGCCTGCCTGCCTGCATGTCTGTGGTTCCTGGTATAATGTACACTTGCACAACAGCTGACCGTGGGGATACACCCTTACAGCTGAGCCTGCCTGCCTGCATGTCTGTGGTTCCCGGTATAATCTACACTTGCACAACAGCTGACCGTGGGGATACACCCTTACAGCTGAGCCTGCCTGCCTGCATGTCTGTGGTTCCCGGTATAATCTACACTTGCACAACAGCTGACCGTGGGGATACACCCTTACAGCTGAGCCTGCCTGCCTGCATGTCTGTGGTTCCTGGTATAATCTACACTTGCACAACAGCTGGCCGTGGTGATCCACCCTTACAGCTGAGCGTGCCTGCATGTCTGTGGTTCCTGGTATAATCTACACTTGCACAACAGCTGCCCGTGGTGATTCACCCTTACAGCTGAGCCTTCCTGCCTGCATGTCTGTGGTTCCTGGTATAATCTACACTTGCACAACAGCTGGCCGTGGTGATCCACCCTTACAGCTGAGCGTGCCGGCATGTCTGTGGTTCCTGGTATAATCTACACTTGCACAACAGCTGACCGTGGGGATACACCCTTACAGCTGAGCCTGCCTGCCTGCATGTCTGTGGTTCCTGGTATAATCTACACTTGCACAACAGCTGTCCGTGGGGATACACCCTTACAGCTGAGCCTGCCTGCCTGCATGTCTGTGGTTCCTGGTATAATCTACACTTGCACAACAGCTGCCCGTGGTAATCCACCCTTATAGCTGAGCCTGCCTGCCTGCATGTCTGTGGTTCCTGGTATAATCTACACTTGCACAACAGCTGACCTTGGTGATCCACCCTTACAGCTGAGCCTGCCTGCCTGCATGTCTGTGGTTCCTGGTATAATCTACACTTGCACAACAGCTGCCCGTGGTGATTCACCCTTACAGCTGAGCCTGCCTGCCTGCATGTAAGTGATGTCGGTGCAGAGTTTAGGCCCCAGCGTTTGCTGCAGCCAAGATCCTGTTTGGAAATAGACAGCGAGTCATGAGTTCTATAAATATATATTCTCAGAGCACGAGGATCAGGGAGGCCTACTGGCGCACATTGCTCACGCGCAGGATCTGGCTTCAATCTTCCCGAGCTGGGACGTTTTCAATGTTTTTAATTTTAACTTTGTGTAAAGGATGAGCAGATTTTGAAAACCCAAAACTGGGACATTTCAAAAACATAGAAGAAGGTCTGCAATTTCACATCGGCCGAAGGGGAACAGAAGGGCTGAAGAGACAGCTGTGCATCAGCAACGAAAGTACAGAGAACAAGGCACTAAGTGGAATAAGTCAAATCCAGTTGTTACATAGAGTATTATCTGTGTTAACTAAACTAATTTCTGCAAAGGATGTTGACTGATTTTGCGCGGAAACACACAAAAGCTTTCCTTCCTCCTGTGTCCAGTCGAGCCTCTTTAAAAACCGAGACATATGCTGAATTCAGTATTATGTGCCGCGACAGTTGATGAAAAACCGAGACTGTCCCGACACCTGGCCACACTTCTTGTTAGTATATCTGTGGGGAGGGACCATTGCCTGGCTCCTACCTGTCTCCGAAAGACCCGCCTATTAGGTGCCCACTCCTTGAAATATACCAGCCCAGTGCCCTCAACACCAGAACTCAGCAAAATACCTCAGAAGCCGGAACAGAGGCACCTGCTGCCTCCAGGTACTGTGGCCCCAATACTGCTCCTTCACACCATCGCTCACACTGCCCTCAGTCCCACACTGCCTCAGAATCCCAATGAGGCTGTCACTACCAGGTGCTCGGGTGCTGGCGGCGAGGTGGATGCAAGATTTTGGTAACAAGGGGATGTAGCTGACAGAGATGAAAGAGCGGCGTGCAGAGACCACTCTCCCAGATGTGCAGGAGGAGAGAAGTGATGGAGTGAGTTCCTCCTCACCCAAGCACCCAGGTGTGCTTCATGGCGCTACCTTTGATATTGAATTTAGAGCTCTCAGCGGAAGCTCTGCAGATCACCTCTCTGAACCCCTCAGACAGTACTGATTGTAGAACCAGAATAAGTCAATATTACCAAGCTTTGTTCCTTACCCTCCTTACCAGCCAGAGATGGGACCTCCTCAGAAGGGTAAGGAACAGGAAGTAACTTTAATGACTGACTCCAAAGTCAGCAATGTTATATCCATATATCAGTAATGTTATATACACCTGAACGTACCAGCTCTGCCGCCACCCTTTCCCTATACAAAGCAAGCTGTCTGCTGTGACCACTGCCGCGAGGGCCATTAATAATTTATATGGACTGAATGACACAGAAAGGAGCCAGTCTGTAACACTGCTTATTGCGTACTGCCCTCACCAGACTTAGGGGACTGACACAACCCAAAGGGTGTTGGGCTGAGTGCCGCTGCTCAGAGAATGTGCAGGAATGCCCCAGTACACGACAGAGAGACGATGCCCTCCAGTACTCCAAATATTTTATAGATACAATGGGGGAACACTAGCGATAATTATCGCTATAATGGCTTAGCGGCAATATTTTTATCGCCGAGCTGCGGCGATTTTTATCGCTTAGGAATCGTGCTATTATCAAGGTTTATCTCCTAAGCGATAAAAATCGTCCGAAATGCATGAATATCGCTGAAAAGTCCGCGATATTCATGCATTACCGAGCTAATGCTCTTAGCCATATTATCCACCGCCCATTGGATAACATGGCTAAGAACTGCTCATGGAAGGTGTTAGCTTTTATCTCCAAAAGTTGGTAATAGGAGATAGCGATGTTAGCGACTGTTTCCAGTCGCTAATATCTTGGCACGCCCACTTTGCATGTCAATAGTGATAAATTTCACTGACATGCAAAGCGGGGCCCAAGATGGTCGCTATCTCCTACTAGCTGTCGCTAACTGGTGTTAGCGACAGCTAGGTAATAGGGAGATAATTTTATCTCCGCTTTCTTGGCTTTTAAAGCCAAAAAAGCGGAGATAAACCCCCTTGATAATATGCCCCCCTGTGTCCCTCAGAACCTGGGTAAGTATAAGTAAAGCTACAGTGGTTCTGTCGGGGAGAAAACAATTACATTGCAAACGATGAAGAATATTTTTACAGATATTTTCCAGTACTCAAAGGCGCAAAATGACCTCCCTGGAAGTATATCCAATCACCACTCCGAACTCAAGGCAAGTGCACTCCAAGAGACACTACGGTCAGCTCATAGAGAAGGTAAAAACAACCATGGCGGACATTATTAACTGCTCCATCGTGGGCACTGTTGTGAAGGTGACAGCTCTGTCACCCGCTCTCGTCTCCCGCCCATCTAACAAGAGTCAGAGGATACAGGATATTATTATTATTAAACTCATTTGTAGTGCGCAGCGAATCATCCCCAGGGAGATCTCTCGGCGGCATATGGGCTGCATGCCACGGCATCTTAAGGGCAAGACGGCGATTCTGCTACTCTGTCATTTCCCCAGTGGGATGCAGAATAGGGGGCTAGACGGCCTGCCATGATCTAGCCATGCCAACATGGCATTGGCCTTTATTTGCAGCCTTCTGCCCTGTGAGGCTGGTTGAAAACCAGTCCGCTCCTGGGTATCTGATTCGCTTCTCTACCCCTCTTTTAACATTCCAGCCAGTGTGCTAAACTTCTTGATAGTTTGCTCATCATCCGGGGATCATTATGGAGAGCTCCGAACTTGTATGTAGTGGTTGTTTCTGGCTTATGAGGGTTGTTTATCTGTGTGGCATGCGGTGGTCTCAGAGGGGCTCAGAAATTGACCTGGGCGAAATTCAAATTACACCGATGTATTTGCATAATTTGGGCAATTTTGTGCTACGTCTTTATTCAAAATTCTCAAAATTATGCTATTACACCACTTTGTGTAATAATGCGCCATTCACTGTAAAAATTGACTGTAAATGCTCAGAAACACCAGAATTGTGGGTGCTGTTGTTTAAATGCGTCCTAATGACGAAAGTTGACATGAGGACTCATTTCATGCTAAAATGTAGCACAAACTGACAAATTTGTATTTTGCGTAATTACGTGCAATTTTGCCACAACTTTGCATAATTATGGGAAAGCAAATTAGACTAATTTCACCCACCCCTACTCAAAATCCATTTAGCAGAGACCGGCTGGTTAAAGGTGAAAGTCAGGAAAGGGCCAACTTCTATCACTTCTCTCTCTCTCTCTACTGGGTTTCCCCCTTTCTCAAAAAATATACTCGCCATCTGTTTACTTTTCTGTTTCTGTTTGGAAGGACCAAGTGTCAGATGTACGACCATTTTTAGCGGTCGCAAACAGAAAATCTAAAATTTAAAGCATGTATAACACTATTTTGTGGGCCATTAACCTATTACCGACTGGCAAAATAGGGTTTGCGAGTTACTATTAGGCAGGGGCGTGTCAAGGGTGTCCCTTCCTAATAGTGAGTCGCAAGGGGGGATTGTTTTGCGATCGCAAATGTGGGTGCAAAACAATCGCAGTTACCAACAATTTCAAATTAGTGATAAGCCAGTCGCAAATGGGAAGGGATCCCCAGAGGACCCCTTCTCCTTTGTGTTTGGCAGCAAAAATATTTTTTAGGAGCAGGCAGGGGTACCACGGACCACTGCATGCCCTTAAAAAATAAAAAATAAATGTGTTCATGTTTTTCTTTTAAACGCATCCCATTTTCTTTTAAGGAAAACAGACTGCATTTGAAAAAAACATTGCTTTATTTAAAAAAGCAAACACAAACTTGGTGGTCTGATGTCCCGAGCAGGCCACCATCCCTGCGATTGTAGCCCATTCCCAATGGGTTGCAAATTGTACTGTGCCTCATGAATATTGACGAGGCAGGTCATTTGCAACCCCAATGGGAATGGAGTTCTGGACTTTTTTAGTTCCGTCCAGAGGTGTCAGGGACAACACCCGAAGACCCCGGAGTTCAACCTGTCTTGGTACACAAACAAACAGAAACACGGGCTTCTCGATGGTGGCGTCAAAGACCAAAGGTTTATTACTGCAGGGACACAGAAGTCACAGAAACTACACATGGGCAGTATCTAGGAGCCTGTTCGATTTGTACAAAGAGGATTGCTCCTTATATACTAAATATTGGGCTTCAGGCAAATTCTTTACATGTTACCACAGTTCTAAACATTCGTGTCTTAAACAATAAATATTTGGCGTTGCACAGGAATCGTCAACAGTATCTGATGTCAAAACATTACGAATGAGGGGTTCCCACTAGTCCATCATAATCCCATGTCAATTCTTCATTCAAGACCCGGACCGCCTCATCGTAAATTTCGTTACCTCCCCCTAATAAAGGCCCAGAAGGAAAGGAGCAGAGCCAGGTGTAGAAGATAGAAAGACAGGATAAGAAATGTTTGTGGGTCGTAAATGGGCACGGTTACCAGCTTCGGCCGCCTAATCATGATCAGGCCAACGAACACAAGAACCAGTATAGCAGGACTGGCCTCAGGCTGGGGAGGCAGTTCTTGCCGAGTCATGCTGCTACAGCGTTGCTGGCCTAAGGTGCACGTGTCACTAGCAAGGTGAATTGCCGGTTAAAGCCTACGTGTCCTTTAATGCAAAAGAGATCATTGCGTGTCCATTGACTATGTGAGGGCAAGGAATACAAAATGGCTTCCGTGTTCTAAGATGGATGCCACGGGTAGAACAGAAATGTGTTTGTAACTGGTGTGCTCTTGCTCGTAGCATAGCGAAAACACCAGGATGCACTAAATGGATCATTTGCGGTTCACTGATACCAAAATTATGTATTTACGACAATGTTATAAACACGAGTAAAATCGTCACGGAACCTCAGACCCTCCTTTTGCCCTTACATAGGCAATTACTTAGTCTATATCAGAGTCAGAGTCTAATTCTATGCTCATTAGGTCAGTGACATGTTGTTGTATCATCATCCTGTCTCGTGTCTTTTCTCCTAATGTAGGTGGTTTTCTGAAACAGGTTGCAGCACAGAGGCTACACAGAGCGGGACCACATTGGATAATAAGACAGCACGAGAACAGACATACTAGGATGACACCAATGACCGTCAGAACCTTCCATCCCCACTCTGATACCAGAGTCCAAAACCACTCCATGAAGGACCAGTTTCCCTTATCTACGTGTATAGAGTCGGAAATCTTATGTAGCTTAGAGATTGCTTCATAGACTGTTGGAGCATTATTTGGAATAAAGACACAGCAGCTCGATTGGATCATTCTGCATACCCCACCTCGATCTGCAAGTATTACGTCTAGAACCATACGGTTCTGCAACGTCATGAGACGATCCGCTTGAAGCTCAGCAGTTAAGTTACTAAGGGCACCAGCAGTTTCTGTAATAGTAGATTCAACTACTCGTGTTAGTTGACGTATACTTCTACTATTAGCCATAGGCCCCCAAAACGGAAGGAAACCTTTGAAGAAGTCTCCAGCTTCTTGACCAGCGGTATCTTCCTTGCTGAAGACACCTCTTGCTACTCTGGTTTTGTGATAATCTGAAGAAGCAGTGTATGTCGGAGGTAACAATCGAGCAATATAACATGAACCTGAAAAGTCAGCAGGCAGCCATGTATATGCTCTGTCCTGACAAATGAAGTAGGTACCCCTAGCAGTCAGAAAGGCAGGGGAGGAGTCAGACGGAAATACGTAAGTCTCAACGCACTCACTGCTCCCTAGCTGAGCTCTCGGATTTCTCCCATTTCCTTGCAAACAGACCTGACCTCGGTGAGGCACGACCCAAACTGAAGTGGAGCTTTTACGCTTGCTTTCTCCCAAACCAAGGCGGTACTCTGTAGAGTTCCAAGTCAAATACACCAGCAATTCATCTCTAGGATAAGATGGAGTATTATTGACGTCTTTAATCATATCAATAATTCCCTGGACTAAAGCTTTGTTGGCTGAGTTGTATTTAGTGGACCGTGGTGGACGCGGAGGATAGGTCTCAAGGGCATATGAAAAAATGGTCTGAAAAGCCTGAAATGATCCATTATAGCTGAAAGGCAAGACTAGATAGGGAATGCCTTTATCCATAGTGTGAGGTATCAAACCACACACCCAGCAGTCTGTAGTATTAACTATCAGTTGGTGTTGATGCAAGAGCTGTACAAATGTATTGTTAATAAATTCTGAGCGTCGAGCTTGTTCGTGTTCAGGAAATGAGTGAAAAGAATGCATAGAAGAAACCGTAGAAATAGCAGGATCAAGGGAAGGTACTGTAGTTACTGGCATAAAAATCAAATGTACACCAAAGACGATTCCACCCACCAACGTTATTAAAACGATTAAAAATGTAACTGCACATTGCATTAGAAAGCATTTGCTGTGTAGTATTCTGTTCAGTCTATTTCTGCGAACATAAATTACATTTTCTCGTTGTAGCTCAGGAAGCTCCATCTTCTACGACCGTTCGCGACCACTGATGATGTGTACGTAGATGAAAATGCCTCTATCAGCCCTGGGAGTTCCCAGAACTAACAGAAAGATCGACCTTGTGTCGGACCCCCGCAGATTCAACTAGGCACACAGCCACGACCCTACGGCTACCCAGACGGCAAGGCAATTTTAAAACAAAAAGAAACAATACATAGTATTAGCAAACTTCCTGGCTGGAGGCAATGTATAGCAAATTCAAATCTGAAAATAGGCAGTTTCCTGCTTTATTTGTCCATATTGCGAGAACGTAAGTTGTATCTCAGTTTTGCAGGAGCTGTCTGATCTGGAAACAATGTATTTTCAGCTGACGTTGCAATGTTCACGTTCGCAGATGACAAATGTTCTTTTGGTACAGATGACAAATGTTCAGGGTTCAAAAGAGCAGTTTCGGGAGGAGAGTCAGAATTTGGTGAATCCGTGATCAGTTCTGCATCGCTGAAAGGTATGAACCTGGGGATTTGTTCCGTTTCAGAGGCACCGATTCCTTTCTTTACCCAGTTGTCGTAAGGAAGTGGCAGAGGCACACGTTTAGCATGAGTCGTATGGATCCAATTTCTTCTTCCGGCCACACGAATAGCAGTTCTCGTTGCTAGCAGGACTTGGAACGGGCCAATAAATCTGGGCTGAAGATTTTTCGTTCTTGCAAAATTTCGGATGACCACCTGATCACCCGGTTTCAGCTGATGGCCTGGACTCTCCGATGGCTTTGGCAATGCATCGAAAACCTGTTGGTGAATAAGACTCAATTTAGCAGTCAAGTCGAAAAGGTAATCAATTAACATTGGGTATTCCAGCTGCTTAAATTCTTTCGGTCTAGGTACCCCCCAAACATTTGCAGGACGACCGAAAACTATTTCGTAGGGACTAAGCCCTACTCTAGAATGTACGGTTGCTCTTGTTGATAGCAAAGCCAAAGGCAATGCGTCTGGCCAGGACAAACCCGTGGATGCTTGTATCTTAGCGAGTTTCAGTTTAAGGGTGCCATTGTAACCCTCGACTAAACCCGCGGACTGGGGATGATTCGCACTATGAAATTTCTGTCTAATCCCTAGGCCGGCACACACACTCTGCATAACTTTCCCTACGAACTCACTTCCGTTGTCTGACCATACAATCCGTGGCATTCCGTATCTGGGGAAGTATTCTTTAAGAAGAATTTTGGCAGTGGATAAGGCAGTATTGTCCTTCAGTGGGTATGCTTCGATCCATCTGGAGAAAGCACAAACTACCACTAGGACGTATTTCAGGTTATTACAACGATCCATGTGAATGAAGTCTAGCTGGATCACTTCAAAGGGGCAGGAAGGAGGAGCGAAGTGACCTGCAGGTGTGGGGATTCCCTTGCCAGGATTATGCATCAAGCATACCATACAATTCCTCACCACTCTCTCTGCACACCTACTAATCCCGTCATTCTTCCAGACCGGAGCCAACATCTTACAAATCCCTTTTGAACTGATGTGCGCTGTTCCATGTGCCATCGTCACTACTGCAAGCACATACGCATCAGGCAACATCCAACGTTGTTGTTCCGACAAGTCAATCCAACACCCACTCGAGTCCAATTTACCCGTGCTCTCTTTCCATGCAAGTTTTTCCTCCTCAGTCGCCTCTTTCTGAATTTCTTTCACGCTTTCCACTGTGTCTTCACACATTCCAGACTCAGAAATCCATCTTGCAGACGTTGCAACATACATTCTACTCATCATATTTCTGGCTGTCTGTTTTGCGATCTCATCAGCAAAAGCATTCCCACGACCAACATCATCCGTGATTGCTTTATGAGCACTGCATTTCACAATCGCAACTTCAGTCGGTAAGGTTAGAGATTCCAACAAGTCATTAACTAGCTGACCATGTTGAATCTTAGTCCCATGGGACGTAATGAAACCTCTCTCTTTCCACAAACGGCCAAAACTATGGGCCACGCCGAACGCGTACTGACTATCTGTGAACACGTTCACTCTCTTTCCCTTAGCTAAAACGCACGCTCTTGTTAGCGCGATCAATTCTGCAGCCTGGGCAGAATTCTGACTCACTCTTGCAGTCTCCACAATCGTACTCAAGGTCGTTACTGCATAAGCAGCAGTCACATCACCATTCTCCAATTTGAAGCAAGACCCGTCAACATACAACGTGCCATCTGGTTCTGACAACGGAGTGTCTTTTAGGTCGATTCGTCCTTTTGTTTCTTCCTCAGTTCTGAAACAACAGTCGTGTGGTTCGGGATCACTCGACTCTTCGCTAGTCGGCAACAATGTTGCTGGATTCAATATATTGCATCTTTTGATCTGAATATGACTAGCTAACAGTGTCAGTTCATAACCTGATAATCTAGCACTGGTAAGGTGTTGCGTCTTGGTTCGGTTCATGAGTGTATCCACAGCATGAGGAACCATGACTACTAGCATGTTGTTCATTACTAAACCAGCAGATTGTCGAATGGAAGCTGCAGCTGCGGCTGTAGCTCTCAAGCAACTAGGCAATGCTCTAGCTACTGGATCTAATGTTGATGAAAAATACGCACAAGGGCGTTGTTTATCACCAAATTTCTGCGTCAAAACACTCAATGCACAACCTTCTCTCTCGTGGACATAGAGCGTGAATGGCTTACTGTAGTCGGGTGTACCCAATACAGGTGCTGAACACAGTGCATTTCGTAACTCAGAAAAACTCTGTTGACATTCAGCAGACCATGGTACCGGACTCGGGACACCTTTCCCAGTCAAGGCTACCAATGGTTTTGCTAGAAGAGAAAAATTTGGGATCCATTGCCTACAATATGAGGTAATACCCAAAAAGGCACGTACTTCTCTCTGCGTGCTAGGAACGTTCATCTGTGTAATTGCTTTTATTCTCTCTGGGGTCAACTTCCTTCCCTCCTTTGACAAGAGATGACCTAGGTAGGTCACTTCTTGGCAGCAGTATTGCATTTTTGAAGGTGACACCTTGTGATTCAAATCTGACAAGTGATGCAATAAAGAAATCGTAGCTGTTTTGCAAGTTTCCTTGTCATCGGCAGCCACTAGAAGGTCATCGACATACTGTACTAAAACAGAACCACGAGGAAGTACGAAGGAATCTAACTGGCTTTTTAATGCTTGACTGTAAATGGATGGGCTTTCACAATAACCTTGTGGAGCGCGTTTAAATCTAAAACTTCGTCCTCCTAGAGAGAAACCGAAGATATCTCTGCTTTCCTCGGCTATCGGAATGCTGAAAAAGGCATTTTTCAAGTCGACAACCGAAAACCATGCTGCTGTAGCAGGAATCAACGTTAACAATGCAGTAATGTCTGGAACCACAGGAAACTGTGGGATCACAATTTTATTAACCTCTCTAAGATCAATTACGAACCTATATACTGGAGGCTTTGTAGGGTCAGTTCGTTTCAAAATAGGCAGTACAGGACTATTACAGACATTACCTCTAGTCTCTTCTACAACATCTTTCTTGATCAGGTCTTGCACTATCAGTAGGAGCGCACGCTCACCTTCACTAGAGATTCTGTATTGTGGAATTCGTGGAAGTTTGACATTTGCTTTCAAAGTTACTACATAGGGTGGAATTTCCAATAGACCTACATCATTAGGACCAGTCGCCCAAAGAGTATCAGGGAGTGAACGCAGCTCTGGTGGGAGCGCATCCATCGACAAGTACATCGGAGAGATTATTCTTTTACCCAACGTAAGCTGTACTCCTGCTGGAGAACAGTATAATGTCGCGTACAGGCGTTTTAACAAGTCTAAACCAAGCAGATTTTCGTTACAACCTGTCGTCAAAATCAGGGGTGCTTTCAATTGACGGGGTCCAACAGAAATAGACAAAGGACCAGAAACAGGGTTGTGAACAGGGGCGCCCGAAAAACCTACTGAAACGTTTGTTGAGCCAGACAAAGGTGCGCCAGGGAGTTTCGCATGTATGATAGAACTTTTTGCTGCACCAGTATCCAACAGAAACGGTTCGACTATACCTGATGTTGCTACCGCGACATAAGGCCCACTCTGATCTACTGGTACTGATACTACTCCCTCTCTTTGTCCATGGCTGTCCTAGTATTCACTTTGCTGACCTTCCTCACTAGCTTCATAATAGTCTTCAACATGATACTGTGGAGACCTATTCTGTTGGGCAGATTGTCCATTACGCTGGTCGAAATAATTAGAGGGGCGATCACTTGTCTGTGGAGGCATAGCACCTCGTCCTCGACCTCTAGAGTTCTGCATAGAACTACCACGACCTCTCTGAGCGGCCGCATCATTATTTTGCGCCCGAACTGGACAATCACTTTTGTAATGACCTTCCTTTTTGCAATAAGCACATTGATTCCATTGGTATTGTGGCCTTTGAAAATTATAATCCGTTCTTTGATATGACCCTTGCTGCATATTAGTTTGATTCATGCGAGGCGGATAAGCTTGCTGTAAAAGTACTTTAGTTTTTAAATCTTTCGTCTTTTTATCTGATTTTTCCTTCTCTTCTTTATCCCTATTTTCGTAGTACTGAGCAGTCGCAAGTATTTGCGCAGTCGTAGAGACAGCCCACGCACTTTCAGAATTCTTTAATTTACCACTAAGTTCTGGCAACAGATTGTGCACAAATTTATCAACAAATAATCTCTGGCCCCCTTCTGTGCTCATATCCTGACCACTATGATCTACGAAAGTCTCTTCGAATCTTGTGAAAAAGTCGGAGACGCTTTCGTCTTTCTTTTGTTTGCATGCGGACAATTTATCCCAGTTAACGCGTAATGCAGGCATTAAGGTTTTCATTAAATCGATTATTCTACCAGGCAAGTTAGCAATTAAAGGTTCAGGTTTGGAACCACCTATTTGTTGACCATCCGCTGCAGTTATAGCTGCCCAGTCACCACCTAGGGCAACTGGATGATTCTCTTTACGAATTTTAGCCCAAATTGGTTGCGGTACTACGTTACCAAATAGCAGATCTATGTCAGCAAGATTCAATACACAAGCGTCAACTGTTTGAGCCAACTCTTTGTAGTACCCTGCAGGATTTTTACGCGGATCTGGCAAAGCCTGTTTTACTGCTAATACTTCAGCTCGCTTCCATGGAATATGTATCCAGACTCTCTGGAATTGGGCCGGAGCGGCTGCAATACCAAGCGGTGCATTAGCTTGCACAGCTTCGCGCCAAATTGGTGGAACCTCTCTCATTGGATATTGACGATTTCGTTTCGTACTACGTTTCTCTAACTCTCTCGGTGAAAGAAGGGATGAGTCGGATCTATAACTTAAAATTAGTTCCATCGCTTCTTTTATATTTTGACCAACTATCATACCTGTAGCAAACTCTTTCTGAACACTAATTAATTCTCCTAAATTTGATTCAGGGTCATCCTCTTCCAATTCCTCACGTAGAAGGAAACACATTTCATCGAACACATATCGTTGTGTCGGTTCGTTCCATTGCATAAATGTATCTAATACATTTTGTACATTATATCTTCCTACTTTCGAAACCCATCTAAGGGCAGTGGAATCTAGTATTCCTCTTTCTTCAGTACTGGGAAGCTGACTACGTCTCTGCACAGAGTCAGAGGTAGGAGTCTTAATCAGAGTTTTATAGAAGGGAGATAGAATATTAGAGACAGAATCAGTGATTCTTCGTTGAACAGAAATCGGAGTCATAATACTTGCAGAGGCAGTGAATAGAGTAGTAGTTGGAATAGATAGATCAGGAACAGTAGGAGTAGCAGGCAAGATAGCTTGTGAAGTAGCAGGTGTGAGTGACACAGGCATAGGAAAAGAAGCCGGCAACCCTAGAAGAGGGGTTGTCGAAGGAACATTAATATTGACCACAGGAGGTACAGGAACTAGATTCAGGGGAGCGGGAACAGGGACACCAGGTTGTCCAGCAACCGGTAATTGAACATTCGGTATAGGTGGAGCCGTAGCACCTCGTGCATACGGTGGGGGTGATCGTAACAAGTAAGACAAAAGGGGATCCTTTTCAGGGTCCTCTACTGTCTTAGCCGTACTCGATGGCAAAGCAGGATAGCACTTGTCTATCGCTAAATTACGCTCTCTATCGGCCACCTCCATCGCTTTCTCAGACTCGTTGAGTTGCAGCTGCCTAGCAGACTGTTCTAAAGTCAACTCTTGCTCTTTCTGTTCTTTCTTCAACTTTTTAATTTCTCTCTGTTTAGATTCTTTTCGCCAATAACGGAAAGAATCAAACATTGCCGGCCGGGCTTTCTTCTTAAACAACCTTCTTTCTAGATTATCGAGAACTTCAGGTTCGAAACTACCATGTAGTGGCCAACTAAGGACACCGTCTTTCTCTGTGTAGCGGATCCATACCTCATTATAAGAGATAGGGCCCACACCAAATTTGCAATATAGATCATAAAGGGGAGTTCCAATCGGAGGAACCAAACACGAGTCCTCCAACCGGGAATCACTGTTGCAACTAAAACAAGACAACATACAATTTTTCCGACTTACCATTTTATAATCCGGAACACAAGACAAACAAGACACAAACAGAAAAGATGCGCACTCGAACCACGCACTTAGGCCTACCAGAACTGACAAATGTATCGATACCTGAACTGAACAGAATGATTATCGTAACCAGAATAACCAGTGATAACCTTACAGAACTGAACTGAACTGAGAACTAAAAGGATTATCCAAACAGGAGCAATCCTTACAAAATATTTAACTAGCAACCACTGAATACTTAACTGAGGCACTGAAGACGTCACCAAGGAGAAACCCGTCACGTTTCGCCGTACTGAGGACTGCACCTCGGGTCCAAGACAGGGCGACGGTCAAGGCAACGGAGCACTGCAGCCGTCTGAACGGGAACCCTCGTGGAAGAGGACGTCGGGGCCACTTTTGCGATATGCCGGGATCGATGAAGTGGGGCGCCTCCCTCTGAAATCTTCACACGAAGCTCCTCGAACTCTTCAGGCTTTTGGACCGGTACCGAATGACGTTGAGCCCCACGTTGGGCGCCAAATGGAGTTCTGGACTTTTTTAGTTCCGTCCAGAGGTGTCAGGGACAACACCCGAAGACCCCGGAGTTCAACCTGTCTTGGTACACAAACAAACAGAAACACGGGCTTCTCGATGGTGGCGTCAAAGACCAAAGGTTTATTACTGCAGGGACACAGAAGTCACAGAAACTACACATGGGCAGTATCTAGGAGCCTGTTCGATTTGTACAAAGAGGATTGCTCCTTATATACTAAATATTGGGCTTCAGGCAAATTCTTTACATGTTACCACAGTTCTAAACATTCGTGTCTTAAACAATAAATATTTGGCGTTGCACAGGAATCGTCAACAGTATCTGATGTCAAAACATTACGAATGAGGGGTTCCCACTAGTCCATCATAATCCCATGTCAATTCTTCATTCAAGACCCGGACCGCCTCATCGTAAATTTCGTTACCTCCCCCTAATAAAGGCCCAGAAGGAAAGGAGCAGAGCCAGGTGTAGAAGATAGAAAGACAGGATAAGAAATGTTTGTGGGTCGTAAATGGGCACGGTTACCAGCTTCGGCCGCCTAATCATGATCAGGCCAACGAACACAAGAACCAGTATAGCAGGACTGGCCTCAGGCTGGGGAGGCAGTTCTTGCCGAGTCATGCTGCTACAGCGTTGCTGGCCTAAGGTGCACGTGTCACTAGCAAGGTGAATTGCCGGTTAAAGCCTACGTGTCCTTTAATGCAAAAGAGATCATTGCGTGTCCATTGACTATGTGAGGGCAAGGAATACAAAATGGCTTCCGTGTTCTAAGATGGATGCCACGGGTAGAACAGAAATGTGTTTGTAACTGGTGTGCTCTTGCTCGTAGCATAGCGAAAACACCAGGATGCACTAAATGGATCATTTGCGGTTCACTGATACCAAAATTATGTATTTACGACAATGTTATAAACACGAGTAAAATCGTCACGGAACCTCAGGAATTGCTAAATTCATCTGAGACACATTAGTACATTCCATTTTGCGATGTGCAAATTCAAAGTAACAAAAATATCGCAATTTATGACCCACAAAATGGAATGGTCGTGCATCTGGCCCCAACAGCTGGAGATGAAAAAAATGTGTAACATTCTCAGTATTCTTTTGTAACATAGTAGTCATCCCTGTGTTTGCTTTAATAAGCCTTAGAAATAATTTTGACAGCTCTTAGCCAATTTTAAGTGCTTCCTACGTTTGTTTGTTGTGTTAGTTTAATATTTCATAAGAGATAGATATCAGATTTCACTGCTGTACCCAATTTCTTTACTGGCATGAGCATAAAAATACAACTCGGGTCCAATAAAATACCGATCACGTGGCCACCCTTGGTACAGACACACTGACTTCACGCAGTTGGCAAAACAAAAACAAAACCGCATAATCAATAATGAATGCACGTGGGCACTGCGCATGCGCAGCTCACAGAGGCAGCCCTGCCTGCCTCCTCTTATGCATATATTTATAGCACTCATGACTCGCTGTCTATTTCCAGACAGGATCTGGGCTGCAGCAAATGCCGCCGAGATCCACAACCACAAACATGCAGAGCGTCAGTCAGATGTCAGGGAGTCATGGCTGTCAGCTGTTATACAACTGTAGGCTTACTACAGACCACACAGACATGTATGCTGTCAGCATCAGATGAATGGGCCAATCGACGCTGTCAGCTGTTGTGCAAATGCAGGTACCTGCAGGCCATCAGTCTGAGATGTGAGGGCGGGAGGATAGTTGTGCTGGCATAGGGCAGACAACACTGACATGCTGGCGGCCAGCCTTAGAAGTCAGGGTGGGTCACAGACGTCAGCCATAAGTACAGGGTGTACTAGAAACAGCAGACGTGCAGTCTGCAGGAGGACGGGCTGATCACACGTGTGAGCTGTTGCACAAGTGTAATGCATATTTCAAAACCGCCACCAACACATACCTGTAGGCTGTCCCACTGGCGTAACGAAAATTGAGGGGGCCTCCCTGCAAGGTATGTAGAGGGGCCCCCTCCTCCGGGCTCAATTAGGAGCTCTCCGGACAGAGTGCAGTGCCGAGGGGGCCCCCTGGAGCTTCGGGCTCCCCCGCACTGCATGGGCTGCGGGGGCGTGTGTTACGCCCCTGGGCTGTCCGTGTGAGATGGAAGAGTGAATCACATCTGTCAGCTGTTGTGCAAGCATAATGCATATTATAAACCACCGACATCCAGGCCGCCAGCCTGTTAAGACGGATCACAAGTGCAGGAAGTTGTGCAAGCGCATGAGCAGTGCATACAAGAGACTGGAGACATGCACGCTCCGCCAGAGGTGCACGCAGGTCACCACTGGGATCTGTTATGCCTGCACGCGGAATATTACAAACAGGGCCGGCTTTAGCGCTGGTGGCGCCCCGCCAATGACCACATCTACCACGGATTCCCTCTCTAGCACCATTTAACAGTGCTCCTCAAGTCTCTATAACCACTCTCTCTCAGACTGATTTAGTTTTATAGCGCCACTTATACCAGTGTCATTCATCACAGCACTTTAAATCACACACACATTGGGACAGAGACACTCATACGTGTGTAAATTAGTGTACAGGAATGTTAAGACACAGGCCTACAAGGTATAGGAGTCACATGTCATCTATACTGGAAGGCAGTATAGTTTAAAAGTCCTTTGTCTGGAAAAGCACAAATTCAGAATTTAAACTTCATTGTTAGCAGTTCTCTTTTAATAATAAGAATTGATTTCTACCCAAATGAATCCTTTTTTTCAAGTTTAGTATAATGAAAGACAGGGTAATAAAGACATATAGCTCTAATACATATCTTGCAGTTTGCATGCAGCGCTTAGATGACAGTTAATAGCTCACTGTGCTACATTAGCATGTTAATTTATAAGCTGCAGGTAACAAAAGGATCCCTGGGACACAAGCAGTAACCCACTGACCTATTTACATTTTATGCACTTTATGATCTGAATGGTAAACATTCTTTGCAGCAGGCATATTAACCCACTGCACTACCTTACAATGAGTTAAAACTTCCACTAGACAAACCTCCCATCTCTCTCCAGCAGGAACATTAATCACTGAAGTGATCTTGACGTTTTTATTGATGGCTGAAAATTGCTGGAAGCAAGAAATGGGGCAGCAGGTGCTATTAAAACGAAAATATACTTGCAAACTGGGCCCCCGGTCACCCCAAGTCAGCGCCCGGTGCAGTGGCACCGATCACACTTCCCTGATTTCAAAAGACATACATGCAGGCTGTCAGTCTGGGCGGATCATGACAATCTGCTGTGGTGCAAGAATATTGAATATTATTAAAAAACATACAATCACACGCATGCAGCCGTTCAAACGTGACATATACAAGTGGATCACAGCTGTGAACTGGGAAAGAATAGTGCATGTGACAATCCACAGATATGCTTCAATTACTTACCGGTAATTGCATTACTCTGAGTCCTACTCCCTCGCTTCCCTTACTTACAAAATTGAGGCATCCCTGCCTCACCAGACACCCGTACCAACGTGATTTGTCACGTGGGGACTATATATAGCCCCCAGCCCCCTCATACCTCCTGTAATACCACACAGATCGAAACCATACCAAAAGGTTGGCCTGGACCAACAGGGAGGGAGGGAGGGATGTAAGTAAGGGAAGCGAGGGAGTAGGACTCAGAGTAATGCAATTACCGGTAAGTAATTGAAGCATTACCTCATCGTCCCTCCCTCGCTTCCCTTCCTTACAAAATTGAGATGTACAAAGCCAAACAGGACAACCAAAGAAGGTATGCAAAAAACAGGTTTATTAAAAAACACAGAAGACCAGACAAAAACCACTATTCAGGAACCATAGTGGAAAGAACCCTGTGTCCAAAGACATCAGCACAGTCAACCTCCTGTCCAATCCTGTAATGAGAGGCAAATGTCAGCGGGGAAGCCCAGGTGGCAGCCCGGCAGATCTCCGAAATGGAAGCCCCTTGGACCTCCGCACAGGAAGCAGCCATGGAGCGAGTGGAACAACCCTGAACCCCCAAAGGAGAAAGGTGACCCCCCTCTTTGTAAGCCAAAGAAATCAGCGAACAAACCCAACGACTCAAGGAAGGAGTAGAAGGACGCAAACCCCGATTCACAGGACCAAAATTAACAAAAAGGGAATCCGAGAGACGGAAAGGAGCGACCCGCTCCAAATAGACCAGGAGAGCCCTCCTAACATCCAAAGAGTGAAGCCGGACCTCAGACTCCGAGGACGGAGAATCAAAAAAGGAAGGAAGAACCAACTCCTGATCCCTGTGGAACTGAGAATCCACCTTAGGACAAAAGGAAAGAATCGGCCGCAAGACGATTCTGTCATCAAAAATCCTACAAAAAGGGTGCTTGGAAGAAAGAGCACCCAGTTCACCCAGGCGGCGAGCAGAGGAAATGGCCACCAGAAAGAAGGTCTTGAATGACAAGAGGCGCAGATCCACCGAAAGCAAAGGCTCAAAGGGAGAAGACACCAAGGCGTCAAAGACCAGAGACAGATCCCAGGTCGGAAAATGCCTCCGAGGGGCAGGAAGAACATTACACAAACCCTTAAAAAGGCGACTGACCAACCCCTCAGAATCAGAGAGATTGCCCCAAGGGCTCCGAAACGCCTTAATCGCCGCCCATTGCAAACGAAGTGAAGACACCTTCAAGCCCAAGGCAGCACCCTCCTGAAGAAACAGCATCACCTCAAACAAAGAAGAGGTAGCAGGGTCCAAACCCCGGACAAGACACCATCGACTGAAAGAACGCCAGTGACGCAAATAAGACTTCTTGGTCGAAGCGCGCCTAGCCGCCTGCAGAGTAGAGGTCAAACCAGCCGGAACCCCTTGACGCAGAAGACCTAAGCGATCAACCTCCAAGCCGCCAAGCGCAACCGGCCCAGAACATCCCGCTGCAACGCCGGGAAGACCAAAGGGGGAGGGGACAGAGGCAGCAACCACTCCACCTCCGACTTCATCTCCACCAGGAGAGGAAACCAGGAGGCACGAGGCCACGCCGGAGCCACCAGAATCACAGAAGCCCCCGAGGACCGGACCCGGAGAAGGAAGCGGAGAAGAAGGGGGAAAGGAGGAAACGCATACAGAAGCCCGCGGGGCCAAGGGCAGGAGAGAGCATCCACCGCCCAGGCCGACCCCTCCCGACAGCGGGAGACAAACCGGGACACCAAGGCATTTCCCACATCCGCAAAGAGGTCCACCACCGGAACACCCCAACGCATCGTCAGAGCCATAAACAACTCCCGATGAAGGCAGAAATCCACAGAAGACGGAATGGCCCTGCTGAGGGCATCCGCCCGAGAATTGGACACCCCTGAATATGGATCGCCGAGAGCGCCAACAGATGAGATTCCGCCCAAACAAACAACCGCCTCGCCACCAGGGCTAGAGAAGAGGACCTCGTCCCCCCCTGCCTGTTGACGTAAGCCATGGCAGTGATGTTGTCAGTCCTGATCAGGACCACGGAACCCCGCAGAAACCGGGAGAAGGCCAACAGAGCCAAACGGACCGCCTCCAACTCCCTCCAGTTCGACGACATCCCGCTCTGAGCGGGAGACCAGAAGCCCCTGGACTGATGAACCCCCAGCCAGGCCCCCCATCCCGAGAGGCTGGCATTGGTGGTCACCACAACCGGAGCCGGAGGAGAGAGAGAGAGACACCCTTCAGCAAATGACCTCGAACCAGCCACCAACCCAGAGACGACCTGATCTGAGGGGAAACCAGGATTGGAGAAGAGAGGGGAAGGCAATGGGGAGACCAATGCTCCAGAACATGAGCCATCAGAGTGTGCAAATGGAATCTGGCCCAAGGAACCAGAAAAACTGTGGCCGCCATATCCCCCTGGACCTGTAGCCAACGTGCTGCCACCTGCACCGGACCGGACAGAAGAGACAGGATGTGAGCTTGAATCTTGGCCACCCGAGCCTCGGGCAGAGTGACCACCCCCAAATCGGTCCGAAACCTGGCCCCAATGAAGAGACGATCCTGGGATGGAACAAGGAACGACTTGCCCAGATTGACAAGAAAGCCGTGTTCCCTCAAAACGGCCAGCACCACGTCTGTGTGATCGAGAGACAACTGGAAAGAGGGAGCATGAACCAACCAGTCGTCTAGATATGGATGTGGAAATATCCCCCGACAGTGGACCAGGGCCACTAAAGGGGCCAAGAGCTTGGTGAAGACCCGAGGGGCGGACTTCAGCCCGAATGGCAAAACCGCAAACTGGAAGTGGAAGCTGCCAATCGCAAAACGAAGAAACTGCTGATGAGTCCGAGCCACAGGAACGTGAAGGTAAGCGTCCTGCAAATCGATAGACGTCATGAAGTCCCGGACCCCCACCATCGGGATGATGGACTGCAAAGTCACCATTTTGAAGTGGACGGTCCGAACCCAACCATTCACCCTCTTCAGGTCCAGAACTGGCCGGAATCCCCCTGACACCTTCTGGACCAGAAACAAAATGGAATAACATCCCAGACCTCGCTGTGTCAGTGGGACCGGAACGATCGCCTTCTTTGACAGAAGATCCCGAACCCCTTCCAGCAGAGCCTCCCTCTTGGTCGGAGACTTGGGGATAGGAGTAAGGATGGTGCCCCAGCCGGGTGGAACGGCGACAAGGTCTATAAGATAGCCTCTCCTGATAATAGTCAACGCCCAGAGATCCCTCACATCCAGCTGCCAAGCGTCCAGGAAAGACATCAGCCTCCCGCCCACAGGACTGGCGGCCGAAACACAGTCGACGTCAGGACTTCCTCTTGAAGGTATCCGCCGGAAGCTTAGGATCAGGCAAGGCCGAAGATTTCCCGGGTCTGAAGCGGCGCTGACGAGCAGAAAAGTTCTTGGAGGACTGGCGGGAAGACTGAAAGGACGCAGAGGAGGAAGGAGCCGGGTTCCAAAAACGTCGAGAACCAGAGGCAGACGCCTTGCCCTTGTAAGGCAGAGCATGTTTACGGTCCTTGAAGGCCTTAGTGATCATACTATCCAGCTGGTCACCAAAGAGCATTTTGCCATCAAAGGGGATCTTAAGGAGCGAGGACTTCTCCGAAGAATCAGCCTTCCAGTCACGCATCCACAAGTTCCGACGAGCCAAAACCAAGGAGCCAGAGGCCATGGCCGCAGACCGAAGCACATCCGAAGAGACGTCAGCCAAGAGCTTAGCCTGTTGCTCCATGTGAACAAGCAAGCCAGAGCAGTCCGTCTCCTCCTGAATAGCCGTGGCCAGTCTGCCAAAGTCAGACACCAAGGACTGTGCCGCATACGCCGAGTAGACGCCAGCACGTAAAGACAAATTCCCAGCGGAAAAGGCTTTCTTCAGTGCACCATCCACCTTCTTATCAGTAGCATCCGAAGGTGAACAATCTTCAGGATTGAGAGAAGTGCGACCAATAAGAGTGGCCAACATGGCATCCACCTTCACAGAGTGAGGAAGAGAGACCTCCCCATCCTCCAGGGAATAAAGCTTCTGCAAAAAGCGAGGAACAGAGGCGCGCTCAAGGTCCCGCCATTCCCCCGAAATCAAGTCTTTGATGCGGCCAAGAAAGGGCATAGCGAGCGCGGGTGGCTTAACATATTGGGGAACAATGTCCTCAGACCCCACGGGAGCAGCAAAGAAGAAAATCCCAAGTTCTCCCTGATGTGTTGGAGAATAGCAGGCACCTCTTCCCTACGCACAAACTTCCCCGAAGACGTAGAAGGCATGGCAGAGTCCGAAGAAGAAGAGGAGTCCTCAGAGGGAGAGTCCACCGGACCCCCCGCAGCACGAGAAGACCTGCGCCGTGTCGTAGCACCCCTCGCCTCCAGGGCACGAGACACAGCAGCCTCAATCATGGACTGCACCTCAGAAGCAGACAGGAGGGCAGAAGAATCCACCGGACCCTGGGACCTGGTCCGACGAGCCGGGACAGGCACCTCACCATCATCATCATCAGAGGAAGACAAAACTCTCAAGTGCTTAGAAGTCCGCTTAGCCATAGTGTAACTGACAGGGAGAACAGCCGAGGCAAGCACTTAAATAACGTGTAGCACAGCCCCAGCCGGGAGACAACCAATAGAATCAAAAACCCACGAGGCAACCAATGAAGAAGCCTGGAAAAACAGAAATCCAATCATAAAAACAGAAAAACGAATAAAAATCGACCTCAAACGAGGCCCCTACCGTAAAGGAGCATCGGAAACAGCCAGCCGAGAAGCCACAGCACATCCGCCAGCCGCCGTCTCCCATTCCGGTCCCCCGAACCGGAACTACAGCCCCAGCCACTCAGGGCCGGTGACTCCGTCACCCGGAACCCGACCGCCCAGCCGCCGAGAAGTGCACCGCAACTCCAGAAATGCGGTGGGGAAGGCTCGCGCACACCAGGCCGGCGTCGCCAGACCCAGCAGGCAACAGCAAGTGAGGGAGAAGCCCTCCAATCCGATGAAAAAGACCGCAGCTCCGCAGAACGGCCAGCGCGTGGGACACGCGTCTCACAATGGTGAGAGAAAAAAGAACAGGAGGTATGAGGGGGCTGGGGGCTATATATAGTCCCCACGTGACAAATCACGTGGGTACGGGTGTCTGGTGAGGCAGGGATGCCTCAATTTTGTAAGTAAGGGAAGCGAGGGAGGGACGATGAGGTAATGCAGGTTGTCAGTCTCAAATGTAAGGGTGGGTCACGGCTGTCAGTTGTAGTTCATGTGTAGTGCATATTAGAACCCACAGGCAAGTCAGATCTCTAATGCGAGCACTTGTTTAACTGATAGTGCATGTTAACAAGCATTTACAATGCAACAGTCTCTCCTTTGCCAAAGATAGAGCTATTGGCATTGCAAATGACAATTTTTTTATTTATGTGTTGGTTTTGAAAACAGATAAATAAATTGCATTGTCATTTACAATGTCAATAGCTTAATCTCTCGCAAATGCGAGACCTATTGCATTTGCACCCACACACACACCCACACACAGAACCACACACACACACAGAGCCCCCCCCACACACACACACAGAGCCACACACACAGAGCCCCACACACACAGTCCCACACACACAAACAGAGCCTCACACACATACATAGAGCCCCCCCCACACACACAGAGAGCCACACATACACACAGAGCCACACACACACACACACACACAGCCACACACACACACAGACACACACACACAGAGACACACAGGGAACAGAGGCCCCAAAAAAACCGATCACAACGAGGGAACAGAGGGCAGAAAAGCAAGCACAACGAGGGAACAGGGGAGGGCAGAAAAGCAAGCACAACGAGGGAACGGGGGGCAGAAAAGCAAGCACAACGAGGGAACAGGGGAGGCAGAAAAGCAAGCACAACGAGGGAACGGGGGGCAGAAAAGCAAGCACAACGGGGGAACGGGGCAGAAAAGCAAGCACAACGAGGGAACGGGGGGGCAGAAAAGCATGCACAACGAGGGAACAGGAGTGGCAGAAAAGCAAGCACAACGAGGGAACAGGGGGGGCAGAAAAGCAAGCACAACGTGGGAACAGGCGCATGAACAACTGGGATAGGTGCATACATTTCACCCGCAGGTAGGAAGGGGGCGCACACCTCGTGAACAGCTAAAGTGGAAGCACAGAGTCCATGAGCAGCAACAGTAAAAAAAATCATGCCAACTGCATAACGATCGCAAGGGCTGTACTGTGCGGGAACAGACATTCACTGTCTTCAAGGCTCTAGACTGCCCACACAGCTGTTAAGCTTATAGGGTTGAATTGGACATGGGGGGTGTCGAATTTTTGTAAGTAAGGGGGTACAAATATAAGTGGGACAGTGCTATTCTTACACGTGTGACATTTTTACGACCTTAAAAAGTGTCTCATATGCGCCTAAAAATAGAGTGGAACACTAAGGCTCAGTGTGTGTACAAACACAGGAAGAGAGGCAGCAAGCACAGGAGACCACAGAGGCAGCAATCACTTTAGAACGCCCAAGGTGTGGAGAGTGACCACACCCTGGACAGTGCAGACACAGAAGAAAAATGAAGAAAAGTAACTAAATGCCCAAAAAGATCCTGCGGACGCCTAGAAGGAATTGGCTTTGCAGTCCTGCGCTTTTCCAAGTCTGCTCACCGATTCAACGACAGCCTGAACACAGGATGCTGTACCCACAGTGACGTCAGGGAAGATGCTGCGCAGAAGCAAACACGGACATTTCACTACTCGAGAGCCCCAGGCGAGCACAACCAGGGCCTCAGGGCTTCCAGACAGATTCAACTGCACCTTTTCCCAGCCAACTAGTGAAAGTTGAATTATTTTCGAGTCCAAATGATGCAGCTCAGCGATATCTGAAGAATAACCAGCGACACAGAGCGCCTTTGACGGGGCTCGTGGCAACTGAGTCACACTGACTCACGTGTAAAGGGACAGGAAGTCTTTGTGTAATAGCAGGTAGAAACAAACATAGCGCATGACACGGTCTAAAATACAAGCCGGCTTCAGAGACAGCGCCCTGAGGCCAGGAGGCACCCCTGAAGCCCGGGTCACGTGAACTCCAGGGCTGTTCCCCCACAGCAGGCTGTCTGTGCTCCCACTGCCCCACCGGCGGGCAATGAGGGCCCAGGACCCGCTGGTGATCAATACCCAACACAGGGCAGGGGCAGCCAGAGCTGCAGCCCGGCCAGGCGCATCGACAGGTCTGCCCAAACTTCACCTCTCACACAAGGCCTGGGATTCTGCAGTGTGGCCTCTTCTTTCTGCCGCCAGTGGTCGCTGTAACCCGCTACCTTTGCAGGGGTCTGGGGGGAGGTTTGGATTCCGCCGGCTGAGTCTTCTAACTCGGAATAATCGGATTAATTACATTTCGCCGCTGAGATTAAAGTATGCAATGGCTTCCAACGTGGAGAAACAACTACATGCCCCAGGGTATGTTTGGCTGCGCTATTTTCATAGTACAAAATGCACCTTCGTAAAAAAAAATGGGGGAAGAGAGGGTGCATTTGGCACTATGGAAATAGCGCCAAATGACCACCCCCCTCACAATTCCACAGAGTCTCGCAGAATTTGGATGTAATTCAGTGTGATTCGGCTGCATGAAACTTCGCCATTTCCACGACCCCTATTTTCCGGCAGAGGCAAAATACGAGCCACTTACCTGCAACTCCCTGCAAAACAGCCACCCCCCTTCCACTCTTCAGGGATCTCCATTCAGCCTAAAGCCCATAAATGAATATGAGATTCAGGAATCTTAGGGATCCTGTGGACATGAGTGAGATGCAGTGTAAAGTACTGTGATGAATGGATTAAAAGGCACCAGGAGACTGGGGAAGTACCGCCAGCTCGAAGGATGAGCGGCTGCAGCACCAGGGGAAAGGATCGTGGGCAGTCAGCCCGGAGGACCTCACCCCTCCCCCGGCTCACCAGGCACCGACGGCGGCGGCAGAAACAGCAGGGCCTGTTCACGGGCCCGTTCACGGGGCCCTGCAAGAAGCCAGCGAGCTCCGCCAGGCAGAAGCAGCCAAGTACCGAGCTACAGCTTCTCTTCTTCACAACCATGTTTCTCCGGGGCGAAGAAGAAATGCCTCGGAGAAACGCACGTCATTTTTGGGATTGAGGGGCGTGTTTTTCGTTCTCTCCTCTTCCCATTGGCTGGAATGTAAAATTCCAGCCAATGGGAAGAGGAGAGAAAGAAAAGAGAAAGAACGTAAAAAACACACCCGTCAATCCCAAAAAGACGGGGCTTGGACGGAGTGATGCCCCTCTCCTCCAATGGCTGGCCTCCGTTTAGGAAGCCAGCCAATGGAGAAGAGGGGAGGGTTCAAGCCCCCACACTGTCAACATAAGATCTCTCCCTGCGACTGCGCAAGCGCAGCCTACGTAGGTCTCGAACTAAAAACCACCTAAATATGCTTTCCCTCTCAAATGTAATTAACACCGGCAAATAGAGCCCAGATACAAGACATACCGTAAAATCTGCTATATGTGCCATAATGTTATGTTACGTTCATGTGTATAGCTCATGATTCGGGCGACTGGCACGGATCGGACTGGATTGGGTGTGGGGTCAGGGGGTAGTAAAAATGAAAAAATTATACTGATCTCCTTGCCGTCGCTGTCGCGTCTCTTCGCGTCATCCCTCCTCATCATTGCTCTGCTCCAGCCGTAAGCAGGAAGCACCCAGCCTCCCCATAGCCAATCACAGCGCTGCAGTGCAGGGATATGATTGGGCTGAGTGCTGTGGTTTGGCGCTCAGCCAGGGACTGGGAGCCTGGGTATGTATTCTCCACCCAGGCTGTAAGGTAACATGTGCATGATGGTTGGCCTGAAACTGCCGGTCAAACTGTCATGTACACTGATAACAGTGCATACCACTCTGCATGGGTCACTTCCCCATATTAACTTTTGGGCAGAGAAAGCCTCATAGGTTAGTGAAAACACACATAGGTATTCCTCACTAACAGGACGCATGTGGCTATTGCGCACGCCATCTTGCAATGACAGGAGGGACACATAGTTCCCAGCACCAGTGGTGCCAGTGCCTCTGCCCGAGTCTGCACAGCCGACTGGACACAGATTTAACCAATACAAGTGCCTGTGCACACATATTAACTTGCTTTGGAGGGCGGCAAACGCAATCATAGATACCATAGGTGCGGGTGCGCACTCACAGCAGCCTGCAATGGCAAGCTGCTCATGAGTTTACTCGTGATCTATGAAAGTGCTCACCCACAAGTATGTTGTGACTGATTGGCCCATGTTTCAGAATAGTAAATCAGCGCCACTTCTCAACATAGATAGGAAGGGCGCGCACACTTTCATGTGCAAAGGACAGGCCAGGCTCGTGGCTACCCAGTCCCTAGCACTTATGGTGTCAGTGCGCACACACCACCCTGCTCAGCCTAGTCAGACATCGGTGGACCCCTTAATGGCTACGGTTGCGCACTCCCGGCCAATGACGGTAGGCTGGACACCTCGCCGCTGCCACCATGGATGCAAGCACGCAGACAAAGGCCTGCATCTGCAGGCCTGACCCGGAGGTTAGATAACTGGGATGCAGCTATACGCTCATCAGCTTCGGCACTTATCCAAAATGCAATAGGTGCTGGGGCGCGTCCTGTAGCCTGCCATGGTCATGAAGGAAATTACTCGAAAAGGGTCACCCGGGTCACTCGTGACCACCTCTTTGCCTTCCAAACAAAATGAAGAGTCGGTCAGACAGTAGAGAATATAAACCCAAAATATTTATTAGTATTGTGCTGCAGCGAAGCCCAGTCTGACCAGCCTCATGAGATAGCTGCCGAGGGACTGACCTCTCCCAACATGACATAAGATATGATACATTTCCAAATATCTAAGAACAGGTACAGGCTGGAAAAATACAGTCCAGGCACTAGCAAACAAAGGAGGCACAGAAGACGGATGAGCTACATCCTGGGACCGGGTACATGTTATCTTCACTCCAAGGTTATTTTCGCCCATGCCCGCCATTCTAAAAGATGGGAACAAGCCTATCGAACAGCAAAGGTATGCCACACCAGAGAGTACATTAATTAGCGTATTTGAACTCTGCCTTGGAGAAACACGAGGAAAGGTGCATGAAGACAGTTTTCTGCTGAGACAAGCAGTACGAGGCAGGAACTTAGCTTCGGTTATGAAACAGAATGGCGGTTACTAATAAAATGGCGCCATGAATGCTAACTTAACACAGAATAAAGCACGAGCAATGGGACAATAACAATTTCAATTCTAACATACCATCCTTTTAGCATTCATTGCTAAATTGTATTAGTGCCATCAGGTAAGGACCTTACTGTTCTAAACCAAAGGGAAAATGCTCAAGAATAGATGTTTGTTAGCTTATTCAGCTATCTGTAAAAGCAAAAACTCTGTGAGATATGTAATAAACACATTATAGGGATAGGAATGCATCACTAAATATTCAAAAATACCCTTGTCTATGCACATTATATCCTGGATATCCTGCATCATCATAACCTTGTTCTTAGAGTCATGTTTCGAATGTTTAGGGCGAGGTGTCAATGTGCATACACAGCAGGCACAACAAGCAGGAAGACAGTGTATGCAAAGACAACATGTCAGGATAACACCAGCTACGGCGATCAGAAAGATGATAACCTTCCACCTCCAAGATGCAAATAGGCCCCAAAACCACCCCGTGAGAGACCACGTGCCATTCTCCTGGTGTATGTCAGAGGTAAGCTTATGGAGCTTCTGTATAGTGGCATATACATTCGGAGATTGGTCCAGTATGTATATACAGCAACTACTTCCTATGACGCGGCAGGCCCCACCCCTATCAGCAAGGATGACGTCTATCACCATCCGGTTTTGAAGGGCAACGAGTCTCGTAGCCTGGAGCTCAGATGTAATATCAGTCAGAATACCGGCTGTTGCATTTATCACTCCTTCAACCACCGGAGTGAGTCTACAAATATTCAGGCTGTTGGACATAGGACCCTAAAAGGGGACAATTCCTTTCATGGCATCGGTAAACTGCTGCAGAGTGGTGTCTGTCCGATCTACATCTTCAGGGTTAATGGCCCCCGAACTTGGGACAGATATGTGCTCCTACGTTACAATCGATGGTCCTTATGGTAATTGGGCGGAGCTATATATACACACAGGGGGTAAGAGTTAGGAGAGATGACACCTTCCTGACCATCACTCAGGGAGCCAAGCATAACACTGGGCCCCACAAATGAAGAAGACGCTAGGGGGCAGTACTAGGGGTGGACTATCTGTTGCTCTCAGCTGATATGTGGTGTTGATTCTGCTCTCCCCTACCTCTATCCTCCCCAAACCCCTGGACACAAAAAGCAGCTGAGTGTTAACCACTGACAGCAGCATTGGCTTATCCTCAGTGACATAACGAGCCTGAAAGGACTGAAAATATTCTGACGTGTTAAGAAATCATCCCTTTCCGTACGAGACCATGTTCTATTCCTTACCCCTTTGTATGCATGCATGCAGGAGCTTAGGAACATCCTACCGAATGGCTCTTGACCCAAAGGAGCACCCAGAAGTGCTCTATGCTGCGAGCGTACACTTTGTATCATGGTGCGGGAACCAATACTCCTTCTGTCTAAGGTATTGAGGGAGGGAGATGAACGTACCATACTAAGCAGAGTAAACCACCCCTCGCAAATACTAATATAAGATAATGGCATGGACAATAAAAGCTCGCTTTATGAGTCACCGAGGGATGTAACCCACACACCCAGCAGTTGGCCGTGTTAGATGAATTATGTGTCTGGTGCAACATTTGTATGAAAGCATTATCCTAATATGACTTTCGGTGTTCCTCTTTATGAGGTGCCAACGTTACAAACATATGTTCAGGACGAGCAGGAGTTGTACCAATTAAGGAATGCACAGGATATTTTTCTTCAAGAAACCACATTATTCCAAGCATTGCTATGAGAGAATTCAGGGCAATTAGCATTAAAACAAATGTACTCTTTCTTGACCAACCGGACCACCCTACCCTATTCTCCTCCAAACGTGGTGCTGCAAAAGGCTGTTCCTCCTCAACAATTGGGCGACCAAAAGGATGCATGGTGAATGAGGAAAAAGGGCAATACAATGGAGTTGGTGACAAGGAAACAAGAGGATGGGCAAAAGAGCTTTATTGCGTCCTGCAGAGCCTCGCTGGGAGACTCCTATTGTTCATCTGCGGTGGTGCTACTGAGCTCAGCGGTGGGGCAGCGCGATCGCGGCCCATTGAAGAAATCCCACGCCGCCCAGGAAAGAGCAACCTCCCTCAGCTTATCCTGTTCAGTATCTCGGACAATGCACCAATCTCCCTTTCCCTAAGCTATTGTTGGTACCACGGGCAGGGTACATAAACCCTACTCTTCATCCATGCAGTCCATCCCTACTAATCTGACTTTTCCTTTGGTGCGCTGTCCCTCCGTCGGGCCGTAAATTGTACCTAGCTACTCCAGGCACAGGGTAGTCAGTGAACAGGGGCTCAAATTCAGAGGGGCCAAGGGTCTGGGACTCAAGCACTTGTGGGTCAGGGAGAGGAGTATCCTGGATGGCCCTCACTTCTGGAGGGACCGCTTCATTCAACACAGCATCGTTCTCCTCGTCTGTCTGCACCCACTTCAGTCGGGCATCCGAAAAGGCACCTTCTCCGTTCCGTTCCGTGGTCACCTATGCCCTCAATCACCCACTTGTCATAGGGGAGAGGCAACAGAACCTTGCGACAATGGTGCACATTAACCCAGTTCTTCCGACCTGTCACTTTCACTGCACTCCTTGTAGCAAGGAGTACCTGCAGGGGCCCCTTCCACCAGGGCTCCAGGCTCCCCCGTCTCTGAAAGTGCCACACTAAAACAAAATCTCCAGGTTGGATGGTGTGCTCGGTCCCCTCTGTTTGCGGTGGTAAAGCTTCCTGTATCTGTTGATGAATAGAAAGCACATTTTTTGTCAATTCATTGAGATAATCCGCTAACAAAGGATACTCAATATCAGAGAAACTTTTCGGTCGCGGGACATCCCAAACATTTGCTGGGCGACTGAACACTACCTCATATGGGGACAATCCTGTCCTAGTATGATCCGTAGCCCTGGTTGAAAGAAGAGCTAACGGTAGAGCATCTGGCTACTTCAATCAAGTGCTTTCCTGAATTTTTGCTAGTTTCAGTTTGAGAGTACCATTGTACTTCTCAATCAAGCCTGCTGACTGGGGGTGGTGTGCAGCGTGAAACTTCTATCTAATATGTTACCCATCACACACCAACTGGATGACTTTTGAATTGAAGTGACTGCCGTTGTCACTCCAAATCAAACGAGGGAAACCAAAGCAGGGAAAGAACTCCTTCAGGAGGACTTTCGCCATTGCCAAAGCTGTATTCTCCTTTGTGGGGTAAGACTCAACCCATTTATTGAATGCACAGAGAGCCACCTACACATATTTCAAATTGTTAACCCACTCCATTTCGATATAATCAATCTGAAGAACCTCAAAAGGGAAAGAAGGCGGGGCGAAATTGCCAGGGAGTGTAGAAGTGCCTTTCCCAGGATTGTACATCATGCAATATTTAAGCAAATGAGCTGCTATTTTCGTAATATTATCATTATGCCATACAGGGTCTAACAATTTGCATATACCTTAGCACTAATGTGAGCCGGCCCATGTGCCATAGTGACTACAGGGAGGACATAGGCATCCGGTAACATCCACCTTTGCTTTTCTGGCTTATCTGTCCAGCACCCATCTTCGTCTAAACGCGCTGTGCTTTCCTGCCATACTGCTAGCTCCTCAATCGTTGCCTCGCTCTGTATTTCTTTCACACTATCCAGTGTGTCCTCAAATGTAGTAACTTTGAGTACCCATCTAGCAGGACCTGCCATGAACATTCTTTTCATTTTTGTTCGAGCTGTCTCCTCAGCTGTTTGATCTGCAAATGCTTTTCTCCTTCCTCACATCGTCAGTAATTGCCTTGTGGGTGCTGCACTTCACTATTGCTAGCTTCTTAGGGAGTGTCAGAGCTGACAAAAGCCTGTGTATCAATAGACTATTCTGAATCTTTAAACCATGTGAAGTCAGGAATCCTCTCTCCGCTCAGAGCGCCCAAAGTTGAGGGCAACTCTAAAGGTGTACTAACTGTCGGTATAAATATTGACAGTCGGTCCCTCACTTAGCTCACAAGCTCAAAAAATGGCAACTTGCTCTGCAGCTTGGGCTGATTGATAGGGAACTTGTGATGTCTCAACTACTGTATATATGGTAGTGATTGCATATGCCACAGTTGTTCTGCCATCCGGTAATTTAAAACAAGAGCGATCGACATATAGCGCGCCTTGGGGTTCAGAAAGGGGAACATCAGTCAGGTGTACCCATCCCTTTGTCTCCTCTTCAGTGCAATCATGCACATCTGTTTCCTCACTTTCAGAAAGGAGGGGTAGTAATGTGGCTGGATTCAGAGTGGCACATCTTTTGATGGTGACGTGTGGTGCAAATAGGGTCAGCTCATAGCCAGTCAGATGTGCACTGGTAAGGTGCTGCATCTTCGTTCTGTGAAAAAGAGTATCCACAGTCTTTGTTCTGTTAAAAAGAGTATCCACAGCATGAGGTACCATAACTGTGACATCGGTATCAAGGACGAGCCCTGCCGATTGTCGAATAGAGACAGCCACAGCCGCGACCACTCTTAGACAGCTCGGAGGGTTCTCACGACGTTGTCAAGCAGAGCAGAAAAATAGGCACACAGGTCTGCTTACCTCCAAAGGCTTGTGTCAGGAGAAAGAGCGCGCGACCAGCTGTCTTGTGTACATACAACACAAACAGCTTTTGATAGTCAGGCGTACCAAACATAGGCACAGACCAAAGCGCAAACTTTAATTGCTCAAAGCTTTTTGGCATTGAGGCGTCCAAGGCAAGGGTTCATGCACATCTTTAGCGGTTAGCTGCAACAGCGGTTTAGTTAGGAAAGAAAAGTTAGGAATTCAGTAGCGACAGTACGAAGTAATGCCTATAAAAGCTCGCACATGCCACTGAGTCTTAGGGATGGGCATTTTAACAATAGCACTAATGCGTTCAGGTGTTAGTCTCCTTCCCTCCTTCGACAGTAGGTGACCTAAGTAGGTGACCTCCTGTCGACAATATTGGAAATTTGAAAGGCACATTTTATGTCCGTGCTGCGCCAAATGTAGCAACAATTTGAACGTTGCATCTTTGCAACTCTCTTCATTGTCAGAAGCGATCAAGATGTCATCCACATACTGCAGTAACACATTACCTGGGGGTGTGTGCTAGGGAATCCTATTGACCTTTTGGAGCTTGACTATATATATTAGGACTTTCAGTATAGCCCTGAGGAGCTCAACAGAATCGAAAGCTTCTGCTGGCCAGGGCAAATCCAAACAGGTGCCTGCTATCAGGATGAATGGGAATGCTAAAGAAAGCATTTTTCAAATCAATCACTGAGAAAAATTTGGCAGAGGAAGGAATCATCGTCAGAAGGGCAGTGATGTCAGGGACCACTACCTGGTTAACATCACGCAGGTCAATCACAAAACGATAAACATCAGGATGATCACAGAGGAACCCGAAGGTGTCCTCTTGAGGATAGGAAGAATAGGGCTATTGCACACGTTCACAGTCGTCTCTTCAACTACCCCGGACTTGGTCAAGAACAGCATTGTCCTTGACCTTAATAGAGAATGGTGGTATCTGTAACAACCCTACATCAGTATCGCCGGCAGCCCACAAAGTGGTCGGCACATTCTTAAATTCGACGGGAAGGGGCTCATCTTCTGACAAACACTGCTTGGAACTTATAACATTGGGGCCTAGTGTCATATAGACACCATCCGGGGAGTAAGAAATTGTCGCGTGCAACCTCTTTAACAAATCCAAACCCATCAAATTTTCTCCACAATTGGACGTCAATAGAAAAGGCGAGTCTACAGTGAATGGACCAATAGTTAGGGCAAGGGGCTTGGAAATGGAGCTCACAACCAGTACACCTGTAAAACCTACCGCAACATTATTTTGGCTGGACAGGTCTGCATCGGTGACCAGTGAACGAAAAACAATGCTATTCATTGTGCCAGTATCCCTCAAAAATTGCTAAGCTGATCCCGGTAAGTCAGCAGTAACATAAGGCCAGCACTGATCTACAGGTATCGGAACTGGTCCCTCTCCCTGGCTGTCCTACTCATGGGTTGTTGGACCCGGTCCTTTGGGCAGGTTCACCCCGTGACTTTTTGCTTTTTCCTAGCCTGTTTTTGGAACCTGGATTGGTGATTTTAGACCTCTGCGCACTTTTTCACTGTGGTACAGTGTAAAGTGCGTGTGCTTTCTGTGTATGGATAGTGAGCGCCCTGCCCTCCCATAGGAATGAATGGGAAATATGTATGCCCATGGTAGATTCCTGATGCGTGGGGAGTGCAGGGGCGAGTTTGATATGTATGAACTCGTGAGAATGAATGCTGCAGAATGGTGTATGTGGCATGGCTGTATCTAGTCCAGAAGCGCCACTTTTAGAAGTTGGCATAATTGTGTAGTGAGTCTGCTAGCACGTGATTGGCTGATGGGCCTGGCCCAGGCATGCCTGGGCCTGTTGGTAGATGGACTGTCTGGAGGAGGGGGTCTGAGTCAAGCCGTAGATGAAAGGCCCCCCATCTGCTGTTAGGGAGGAGTGGAAAGAGCTCTGGTGGTGCCGTGCCGTGCCTGGCAGCCCACCCCTGATGGCTCTCCCTCCGGATGGCCCCCTGTCACCTCTGACCTGAGGCTGACAGGAGAGGGAAACCAGATACACCCAGAGCTTAGGGCTCGCTCACACAAAGACTTCTAAAGACTTCAAAGCTGTTTCTGTGGATAAGAAGGGGCTGTTCCCCTTCCCAAAACGTTCTTCTTTTTCTGGACTTGAATCGATCAGGAGTGGGCGCTGCCCAGCCCCTGGACGCCTGGACTCCTGGGGGGGACCCCTCTGCCCTGCCTGGGCTGATGGGGAGACTTAGCTTGGCCCCCCTGGGAAGCTCTGGGGCTTTGGCAGCATGGAGGAGCTGCATTTTCCTGGGGAGAGCGCTGGAGCTGTATTTCTAGCGCCTGGAGGCGCTGTGCTTCCCCCTGAGCGCCTGGGAGCGTTCTGCCTGTTGTTCTAGCGCTGGGAGCGCTGTGGATGGTGCTCCAGCGCTAAAGAGCGCTTCATTTTGGTTCTAGCGCTCTAGTGGGACTCTGAGCGCTGATAGCGCTTTGTTTGTGCTTTTGGGCGCGTGGTTTTGCCCTTTAGCGCATGGAGCGCTTTGGATCTCCTTCGGCGCCGGGGAGCGCTCTAGCTGGGTGCTGGGCGCTTTGGCACGCTTTCCTGCCCCCCAGCGCTTAAGAGCGCTGGTTACTTGTGGCCGTAAAAGGAATCACCCCCCGCCTGCCTGCCTAAGGAGAAGGGCCGCTGCGCTGCCCGCAGCGACCCGGAAGCGGTTGGCCGGCCGGCCAATCCCGTCGCGGCCGGCCGGAGGTCCCGCCCCCGCAGTCCGCGGGAAGAGGAGAGAAGACGAAGGCGCCCAGGAGATGGCGGCTGGTGGCGCCGGTGCAGGGCTCTCATGCTGAGGGAGCCCTGGATGGCGGAGCGGTAGCGGAGGGGGCGCGAGGCACATTGTCGGTGCCTGCCCCCACCGCGAGCGAGGAAGAGCCGCCGCCCGGAGGAGCCCCGCCCCGGAGACAGCCCGGTGAGTTGGAAGGGCTGGGGGGGGGGCTCGATGCGGCTGTTGTTGGTGCCGGAGAGTGGCACCGGGGGCGAGAGCACTAGGGCGGCCCCAGCTGGCAGTGGGCCGCCCCAACGTTTCGGCGGAGCCTGATGCTCCCAAGGCCCTATCTGTGGACACGAGTCTTGAGAGGGCTCCGGGGGCATTTCCGTGTTCATGAGTCCGAGGGACTCCAACGATAGGGGCATACTGGACATTGGCGCATCCAGGGCGGCCCCAGTTGGCAGTGGGTCGCCCCAGCGTGTGTGAGCCCAGAGAGGCTCGTAGAGGCATAATTTACCTTGGTGCATCTAGGGCGGCCCCGGTTGGCAGCGGGTCGCCCCAACGTGGTCTCGAGCCCAGAGAGGCTCCACCGAGGGCCCGTAGCTGTCTAAGAAGTCCCTGTGAGGGGCTTGGGGCACCATTGTCTTTTAGAGCCTGTGTGGCTCCAACATGTGCCTATTGTTTTTAGAGCCTGTGTGGTTCCAACGATTGTCCAGTGTTTTAGAGCCTGGGTGGCTCCAACGTTTGACCAGTGTTTTCAGAGCCTGTGTGGCTCCAAGCTTCGGCGCAGTTTGCACCTGAGGGCCAGTGAGGGCCCTGGCGCCGTTTTGATGATTCTCCAGCTGTCCAGCAATTAGTGGGCAGCTGCACCGTTTAGGCGCAAGTTGGAGAGAGAGTCCCTGTGTGGGACAGCGAGGGCACCGTGGTGCCAGGCCAGTCACAGCTGCGCAGCACTTAGTGCCAGCTGCAACGTTTAGGCCCTTGTGAGTGTTCCCAGGGGCCCAGCAAGTAGTGGGCCCCTGCATCGTTTAGGCCCCTGACATTGAGACTCAGGGCGTTCTAGCCCCAACAAGGCCAGTTGGCCTAGGGACTGCCACGGGTGGTGGCTTATGTAGGTTTTGCGCAATGGTATGGTTCTTGCACCTCTGAATGTGATTTCTTGCATCATGTCTTATTCCTGCACCTCTGAATGTTTTTAGACATCATGTGACTATTGCGCTACTGTATTATTCTGGTACCTCTGAATGTAATTCTATTGCATCATGTGCTTTATTCTTAACACCGCTGAATGTGTAGGTTTATACATTATGTGTTTCTCTTTACTACTCCTCTGAATGTATATCTATGCATCATGGGTAATGTGTTCCTTCTTAGACCCCTAAATGCTGTGTGATACTTAGGTGGTTTTCCTTTACTACTCCTCTGAATGTGTTTCATACATCATGGGTAATGTGTTCTTTCTTAGACCCCTAAATGCTGTGTGATACTTAGGTGGTTGTTCTTTTAGTACAGGTGGTCCTAGTGAGGTCCTGGTCCCCTGCGCGACAGTCTCCTAAGGGGTTTAGGGTTGCGTAGGAGGTACTTACCTGTTCCCAGTAGTTACTGGATGTGATCTATAACTGTTACTTTGTGGTACAGTGATTTTATACACTTTTATTCTAAGTTCTATAAGTACTATTTCTATTTCTAGAAGTGCTGATTATGACAGTGGCCTATGTGGCCCTGTCCTGTGTACATAATCCCTTGTGAATATTGCCGTGCCAGTTGGCACAATGTACATGTGTAATTTCTATCTGATATGTTTTGACAATACAAAAGTTATTTTAATATAACCTTGTGTGGAGTCTCTTTTGTGGTGTACCTAGTATGTTGTTGCTGTTGTGCGCTGACGCAAATGCTTTACACATCGCCTCCGAGTTTAGCCTAGACTGCCCGCGCCATGCTACCTAGAGGGCGAGCAGGGGTTATCTTGGCGTGTGACTTCCTTGCCCTGACTGGAATGGTGGTTTCTGCCTGGCTTGGGCATCAGCCTTAGCCTACCAGAAATAGCCGGTTTCCAACATTGGTGGGTCAGCGGTGCGGATTTGGACTTGCGTTTGCCCAGTGCCATAGCGACAACTGGCTACATTACAAAAACTCTGCGTTTTTCAGATAGTCACATATTTGGGATTATTGTTTTTGATTTTGTTTTTCCTCAAGAGTGTCATTTTCAGATGGTGTTCCTGCGCTTTATGTTTAGTGGCAGATGAGAGAAATTGACAGGGCGGGACGCCAGTAGATAGGGGAGGTTCCCATAGGTTAGGAATCCCTTGCTGGGTCCAGTGTCCAATTCCTGTTCCTGTCCCTGTGTGGGTAGATGGAAGAGAGGGAGGGTGGAGGAGAAATTGCTTGCTCAGGAGGGTGGTTATTCCCTGAGTGTAGTGTGTGTGTCTGGATTCCCCAGTATGGTAGGATCCAGTGGTGGCAGCTTAAATGTGTCCAGTGCGTGAATTCCCATTCCCAGTTCCCAGAGTATGGTGCCTGGTGCTCAGTAAGAGAGTGACAGGTTGAGAGTCAGAGGCAGTGAGGAACTGTCTCACCAGTCTGGAGGGGGAGTGTGTGGATGAGTGGTGTCTTGAACTGGAGGATTTGGTGTGAGTTTTTTTTTAAGGAGCTTGCACGTGAGGTGTACCTCTGGTGGTGTGCAGGAGATCCTGCAGAGGCATTGGACAAGAAGGTGGATGTCTGGCGGTGTGCTGGATGTCGTGCAGAGACATTAGAAAGTGATTCTAAAAGTAGTGGCTTGTGTATCTGATGATCCTGTGTAGGTGAAGAGGTTCATGTGTAGCCCAGCTATGTCCCATTAGGATGATAGGGGTGTAGGGGCTCACGTCCTGTCTCAGTGGAGGCGGAGTGAGTGTGGGACGGTGTGTCCCACGTTGGCCCGAAACCCTGTCTCGGGGCCTGGAGGGTTCCCTAAGGGAGCGCCAGGTCAGGGGCCTAGGCTGTACTTACAAGTCATTTGAGGAGGATCTTCCTGTGTCTAGAGGACGGGGAGTATCTGTAACCAGAACTCCGGCGGTCCTAGTGTTGGGCAGTACCGCTCCTAAGTGGAGGGTGCAGAAGTCCTGGTTCGCTGGGCATTTGACCGTCTAGAGTGCTTGACCATTTTCTTTTTTTTGGGGGCCTCTGGAGGTTGTTCCCCGAGGAGGGGGGAGGCCAGGTTCAGGTTCAGCCTGACCTGGAGGGAAGGGCATCTGTAATCCGTGTCCTGACCGGTTGTTGGCTTCCAGGGGTACCGCTCCCAGGTGGGAGGGTGCAGAACTCTGGAGGGGGGTGCAGAGGGACGGTGTCCTTACTTCTGACCCCGGTGGGAGGAGAGTGTGTCGCTGCTACGCCGCTGGCGTGTGCTCTGTCTAGCCTGAGACATACTGTGCCTGTGATCATGGAACTGGAAGGGGGTGCAGAAGGACGGTGTACTTCTGACCCCTGTGCAACTTAAGGGTGTAAATCCTAGGTTGGGAGATTAGGAAACTTCTAGGTCAAGAGGAACTCTACCAAAGTGAATCAGCTGAAGAGACCGAGGGGGGCTGCCCTTGCTGTGTGTTTTGGGGCCCGCCTGCAGTTTGTTGTTTCCACTAAGGTAGAGGAAAGGGGACTTTGCTGTGTGCTGTGACCCCCCACCTGCTTGAAGAGGGACTGTGCTGTGTGCTTTGTACCTCAGAAGTGGAATCGTTTCCAGGTGGTAGACCAGTGACGGAGTGAGGTCCTGATCTGGTAGGAGAGTTGTGTTCTGGTGAGTGCTTCCCTGTGAGGGTTATTCCTTCACCCTGACTGGCAGCAAGGGTCCCTACTTGGTCTAAGGTACTTACCTCTGCCAACTAGAGACCCCCAGTTCTAACATTGGTGGAGTAGAGGTAGGATCGGGCATTCTTGCCGTGACCTCTAGTCAGCCTAAGGGTGTGGTCCCTGGGTTGTAGGATCAGTGGTAGTGTAGCTACCCTGAGAGAGAGAGTGGAGATTGGCTATTGTGTGCCAGGGGCTTCTGCCCCCACTCTGTGGATTGGTTAGGACCTGTGATCTTTGGATGGCCTAGGGCCTGGTCCTGGCTGTGGATGACTAGTGTGTACCAGTGGGGTATCCTAGTTGTATCAGAGAGCTTTTGTTGAGGGAAATCCCTGTGGGTTCAGAGTGGCGAAAAACTGTAAGGTGGCCCTGCCCTGCAGGCCCGTCTCCGTGGTTTTGTCGCCCAAAGCATTGAAGACCATCAGTGTAGTGATTGGTCTACCCTGCGTTTTGGCTGGAAGGGGGATGTGTTGGACCCGGTCCTTTGGGCAGGTTCACCCCGTGACTTTTTGCTTTTTCCTAGCCTGTTTTTGGAACCTGGATTGGTGATTTTAGACCTCTGCGCACTTTTTCACTGTGGTACAGTGTAAAGTGCGTGTGCTTTCTGTGTATGGATAGTGAGCGCCCTGCCCTCCCATAGGAATGAATGGGAAATATGTATGCCCATGGTAGATTCCTGATGCGTGGGGAGTGCAGGGGCGAGTTTGATATGTATGAACTCGTGAGAATGAATGCTGCAGAATGGTGTATGCGGCATGGCTGTATCTAGTCCAGAAGCGCCACTTTTAGAAGTTGGCATAATTGTGTAGTGAGTCTGCTAGCACGTGATTGGCTGATGGGCCTGGCCCAGGCATGCCTGGGCCTGTTGGTAGATGGACTGTCTGGAGGAGGGGGTCTGAGTCAAGCCGTAGATGAAAGGCCCCCCATCTGCTGTTAGGGAGGAGTGGAAAGAGCTCTGGTGGTGCCGTGCCATGCCTGGCAGCCCACCCCTGATGGCTCTCCCTCCGGATGGCCCCCTGTCACCTCTGACCTGAGGCTGACAGGAGAGGGAAACCAGATACACCCAGAGCTTAGGGCTCGCTCACACAAAGACTTCTAAAGACTTCAAAGCTGTTTCTGTGGATAAGAAGGGGCTGTTCCCCTTCCCAAAACGTTCTTCTTTTTCTGGACTTGAATCGATCAGGAGTGGGCGCTGCCCAGCCCCTGGACGCCTGGACTCCTGGGGGGGACCCCTCTGCCCTGCCTGGGCTGATGGGGAGACTTAGCTTGGCCCCCCTGGGAAGCTCTGGGGCTTTGGCAGCATGGAGGAGCTGCATTTTCCTGGGGAGAGCGCTGGAGCTGTATTTCTAGCGCCTGGAGGCGCTGCGCTTCCCCCTGAGCGCCTGGGAGCGTTCTGCCTGTTGTTCTAGCGCTGGGAGCGCTGTGGATGGTGCTCCAGCGCTAAAGAGCGCTTCATTTTGGTTCTAGCGCTCTAGTGGGACTCTGAGCGCTGATAGCGCTTTGTTTGTGCTTTTGGGCGCGTGGTTTTGCCCTTTAGCGCATGGAGCGCTTTGGATCTCCTTCGGCGCCGGGGAGCGCTCTAGCTGGGTGCTGGGCACTTTGGCGCGCTTTCCTGCCCCCCAGCGCTTAAGAGCGCTGGTTACTTGTGGCCGTAAAAGGAATCACCCCCCGCCTGCCTGCCTAAGGAGAAGGGCCGCTGCGCAGCCCGCAGCGACCCGGAAGCGGTTGGCCGGCCGGCAAATCCCGTCGCGGCCGGCCGGAGGTCCCGCCCCCGCAGTCCGCGGGAAGAGGAGAGAAGACGAAGGCGCCCAGGAGATGGCGGCTGGTGGCGCCGGTGCAGGGCTCTCATGCTGAGGGAGCCCTGGATGGCGGAGCGGTAGCAGAGGGGGCGCGAGGCACATTGTCGGTGCCTGCCCCCACCGCGAGCGAGGAAGAGCCGCCGCCCGGAGGAGCCCCGCCCCGGAGACAGCCCGGTGAGTTGGAAGGGCTGGGGGGGGGCTCGATGCGGCTGTTGTTGGTGCCGGAGAGTGGCACCGGGGGCGAGAGCACTAGGGCGGCCCCAGCTGGCAGTGGGCCGCCCCAACGTTTCGGCGGAGCCTGATGCTCCCAAGGCCCTATCTGTGGACACGAGTCCTGAGAGGGCTCCGGGGGCATTTCCGTGTTCATGAGTCCGAGGGACTCCAACGATAGGGGCATACTGGACATTGGCGCATCTAGGGCGGCCCCAGTTGGCAGTGGGTCGCCCCAGCGTGTGTGAGCCCAGAGAGGCTCGTAGAGGCATAATTTACCTTGGTGCATCTAGGGCGGCCCCGGTTGGCAGCGGGTCGCCCCAACGTGGTCTCGAGCCCAGAGAGGCTCCACCGAGGGCCCGTAGCTGTCTAAGAAGTCCCTGTGAGGGGCTTGGGGCACCATTGTCTTTTAGAGCCTGTGTGGCTCCAACATGTGCCTATTGTTTTTAGAGCCTGTGTGGTTCCAACGATTGTCCAGTGTTTTAGAGCCTGGGTGGCTCCAACGTTTGACCAGTGTTTTCAGAGCCTGTGTGGCTCCAAGCTTCGGTGCAGTTTGCACCTGAGGGCCAGTGAGGGCCCTGGCGCCGTTTTGATGATTCTCCAGCTGTCCAGCAATTAGTGGGCAGCTGCACCGTTTAGGCGCAAGTTGGAGAGAGAGTCCCTGTGTGGGACAGCGAGGGCACCGTGGTGCCAGGCCAGTCACAGCTGCGCAGCACTTAGTGCCAGCTGCAACGTTTAGGCCCTTGTGAGTGTTCCCAGGGGCCCAGCAAGTAGTGGGCCCCTGCATCGTTTAGGCCCCTGACATTGAGACTCAGGGCGTTCTAGCCCCAACAAGGCCAGTTGGCCTAGGGACTGCCACGGGTGGTGGCTTATGTAGGTTTTGCGCAATGGTATGGTTCTTGCACCTCTGAATGTGATTTCTTGCATCATGTCTTATTCCTGCACCTCTGAATGTTTTTAGACATCATGTGACTATTGCGCTACTGTATTATTCTGGTACCTCTGAATGTAATTCTATTGCATCATGTGCTTTATTCTTAACACCGCTGAATGTGTAGGTTTATACATTATGTGTTTCTCTTTACTACTCCTCTGAATGTATATCTATGCATCATGGGTAATGTGTTCCTTCTTAGACCCCTAAATGCTGTGTGATACTTAGGTGGTTTTCCTTTACTACTCCTCTGAATGTGTTTCATACATCATGGGTAATGTGTTCTTTCTTAGACCCCTAAATGCTGTGTGATACTTAGGTGGTTGTTCTTTTAGTACAGGTGGTCCTAGTGAGGTCCTGGTCCCCTGCGCGACAGTCTCCTAAGGGGTTTAGGGTTGCGTAGGAGGTACTTACCTGTTCCCAGTAGTTACTGGATGTGATCTATAACTGTTACTTTGTGGTACAGTGATTTTATACACTTTTATTCTAAGTTCTATAAGTACTATTTCTATTTCTAGAAGTGCTGATTATGACAGTGGCCTATGTGGCCCTGTCCTGTGTACATAATCCCTTGTGAATATTGCCGTGCCAGTTGGCACAATGTACATGTGTAATTTCTATCTGATATGTTTTGACAATACAAAAGTTATTTTAATATAACCTTGTGTGGAGTCTCTATTGTGGTGTACCTAGTATGTTGTTGCTGTTGTGCGCTGACGCAAATGCTTTACACATCGCCTCCGAGTTTAGCCTAGACTGCCCGCGCCATGCTACCTAGAGGGCGAGCAGGGGTTATCTTGGCGTGTGACTTCCTTGCCCTGACTGGAATGGTGGTTTCTGCCTGGCTTGGGCATCAGCCTTAGCCTACCAGAAATAGCCGGTTTCCAACATGGGTCAACTAGTCATGTCATCCAAATCATAGTCATCATGATAGTACTGTTGCCCCGAGGGTCATCGAAATAGTTTCGATCAGAGCGACCCTGCTGTTCATCATTGTCCTGGCCTCCATCATGACCACCTGCTCCACTACCCCATCCATGAGACCCCCGTCCTCTACGGGCTGCAACCTTCTGCAACAACGTCGGGCACTCATTGCGCCAGTATCCCTCCTCCTTACAATAGGCACACTGGTTCGGCCCCAAAGACACCGCACCTTTACTAGTGCCGGGCAACTGTCGGGCTGGACCAATGCGGCGTCCTCTCCAGGATTCCATCAAAATACCTGCTGCATCAACACCTTCGTCTTCAAGTCCTTATTTTTCTTCTCCACTTTCTCCTTCTCCCCGTTCTCTCTATTCTCATAATACTGGGCCATACTTTATATCACAGATGGGGAGGAAGTAGTCCAAGCGCTCTCCGAAGCCTATAACAGAATCGTGATCTCAGGGAGCAGGTTTGTGACAAATATGTTAATGAACAGTCATACACCTACCTCCATCGACAAATCCTGTCCACAGAAATCTAAAAACACCCCTTCAAACCTAGTAAAGAAATCCGGTACACGTTCATCCTTCTTCTGACTACATGCTGTTAACTTGTCCCAATCTACTCGTTTAGGTAAGGCTAGTATCTCAGTCCTAGGCTTCTCACCAGGCTTCCTCTCTTTATCCCAAGCCCTGATCTCATCCCTAGTGACACCCAACTCCATAAAATTGTCTTACGTACGCATCTGCCTCCAAATATCAACAGGTGCCAATAAACCAAAAAACATCTCAATATCTGCTAACGTCATCACCGTCAACAATGCGGCTTCTGTTAATTCCTTGTAGTATGTGGTTGGATTTTTTCTAGGGTCGGGTAACTGAGTCTTAAGAGACAAAACCTAACACCTTTTCCAAGGAGTATAAACCAATTGTTTTTGAAAACGAGCCTCTACTCGCTGCCTAACAACAGCATTCTGCTGATCACGCAACTCCGGTATTTGAAGGTGAAAAATAGGATGTACTTCCTTCATCGGAAACTGGGACACTGTTGTCAGGCTCTTCTGATGTAACCTACCTCAATAACCAATCAGTGTTGCAAAGTTACCGAAAACTTCATTAGGGGCCATGTCAGCGACATACACACGGTCCCGAATGTCATATATTATCTGAGGCGTGACACCATTAAAACACTGCTCCCACAACCCTATTAATGTAGCCAACATATGCTTGAGGGAAGGCTGCTGTACAAATGGTTCATACTCTTCCAACACACTCCACACATCCTGCACACTATCAATCAGATTCAGAGCCCACTGTGCAGCCTGATCAACTACCATCTTTTTCTCTACATCTCCCACTTCAGATCGAATCAACACCCGCCCCGTTCGCTCCCGAGCAATTGCCCTATTCCGCTCGTCCATTCCACGCACGGGCGTCCCAACACTCAGTAATGTTGGGAGGATATATCTGAGGAAGATGAAGGAGCTGGCACTAAAGTTATTAATGGCTGCGTCGAGGGTGAAAGGGATGGAGAAAGCGTGTAAGCGGAAACAATAGGTGTAGTTGTGAGACTTGCAATCGCCGTAATCGGGGCATGCAAGGCTAGAGACAGAGCCGAAGGTGCTGTGGCCGAGACAGCCAGATGAAGAGCAGAAGGAGCAGAGGAGGAAATGGGAGGGTCGGAAGACTGGGGCGGCAGGACTGCAGGGTATATACTCTATGGGTCATAGGGAGCTGGAGGTCAAGCGTCTAACAGCTCCTCCACTAATGTATCGCCTTTCTCTCGGGCAACATAGGACTTGTCACATTGCAACCCAAACCTTCTATCAGCACACTCTATGCCCTTTTCTACCTTCTCTCTATCATACGCTACTGCTTTCTGAGTCACTGTCTGCATCCTTCCTCTGCGGTACTCCTTTTCTGCTTTCATTCGCCGTTGCCTAGCTTCCTTCTGCCATACCTGAAGATAATCAAACTCAAACATCAACTGTCTACTTCGTTTTGCAAATAATTTATCCTGCAGGAAATTTAATTTTTGTTCATCAAAGGTACCTGTTAGCGGCCACTGCAACTCAGCATTGTACCTCGTATATTTGAGCCATAGTGTACTAAACATAATGGGGCCAAGGCCGTGTTTAACTACATATCGAAATTCGGGGTGCCTTCCGGAGGTGTTGGTGGCCTTTCCTCTAGCTGGGCCTCAGCGGAACAACAACGGCACCCCAAACAACACAACTTGCTCAAGCAGGGCCTCCTAATAGGGAATAGGTTCACTAGTTGCTCCAAACAAATAGCCTGCAAATATTTCCTCAAAAAGGGGTCAGTCCGCAGACCATATCAAACAAGGAAAACCAAAAGTCAGTCTTCAGACTGCACCAAAGAAACAAGTCAAAATTGGTAACACAAAACCAAACAGACCAGCTAAATTCCAGACATTTTCAAAAGTAAGCCAAATCCATTATGTTGCCTGGCAGCGTGTCCGCAGACGCTCAGTTTCCAAATGAGTCCACAGACCGACCAAGTGAAATTCAAATGGTCCTCAGACCATACCAAAGAATATCCAAACTGGCACCATATTCACAAAGAACCAAGACAAACTCACCTGGTGCACACAGGTCGAACAAATGTATTCTCCACTGCTGACTCTTCGGACCAAACGGTCAGATCCAAGGGTTTGGCCTTCAGGACCCCAGCCGGGATGACCACTGGGCGAGGCACCCACCACCTGATCAGACAGGCAGGCAGCTGCGAGTACCAGGCTCTATCATGCACGGATCCCCGATCCGCCCATCCGACCTGACGTGGCCCCGTCCTCCTCACCCGTCTGCGGGCAAAGATGGGTCACTAACCCGATGGGGGACCCTATTCGGGCGCTAACTGAATAAAATGATCCAAATAGGGTCACCCGGGTCACTCATGACCACCTCTCGGCCTTCCAAACAAAACGAAGAGTCGGTCCGACAGTAGAGAATATAAATCCAAGTTATTTATTAGTATTACGCTGCAGCGGAGCTCAGTCTGACCAGCCTCATGAGATAGCTGCAGAGGTACTGACTCCCCCAACCTGACATACATTTATTATACATTTCCAAATCTCTAAAAACACGCCCAGGCTGGAAAATTCTAGTTCAGGCACTACCAAACAAAGGAGACAGAGAAGAAGGCTGTGCTACATCCCTGGGAAGGGGTACATTGTATCTTCACTCCAAGGTTATATTTGCCTATGCCCGCCATTCCAGAAGGTGGAAATGAGCCTATCTAACAGCAAAGGTATGCCACAATAGAGAGTACATTCATTAGCGCAGCTGAACTCGGCCTTGGAGAGACAAAGAAAAGGGCATGGAGACAGTTTTCTGCTGAGACAAGTAGTACGAGGCAGGAACTTAGGTTCTGTTATGAAACAGAATGGCGGTTACTAATAAAATGGCACCATGAATGCTAACTTAACAAAGAATAAAACACAAGCGACGGGACAATAACATTTTCAATTTCAATAGTAGATAGAACACGTGTTCGAAACAGAATAAGGCCGGTGCGCACTCCCTGGTCTGCATTGGCAGACAAGCCCATATTCCGGAACGGCACATCAGTACCTCTCCCTAATGTGTGCATGAAGGCACACGCACTTCAACACAGCTGTGACAGTGAGGATGTGCAGAGGGCCTGGAGGCCACTCCAGAGATTCAGTAACTCCCCAAGAGTATCCCTGGGGAGAGCTTAACTCTAAGGCAGGGGAAGCCCCATTGGCGTGGTTCCTCACTACCCTGGCAGGGAAAATACATATGTGGCCTACAGGTCATCAGCCTACCACCCCCTGTGCCCATCATGGCTTTCGGGGGGGTGGAGGGTGCCCTCACTATCTGCAAAGACCGTCTCATGTTTGGCAAAGGAGTAGATTATACCAACTTAGGCAGGGGTGCAAAGGCGCCCCACATACATGCCATGACAGACCTGATATAGAGTTGATGGCTATCCTGTGGGTGGCACACTCAGAGCTATGTCCCACTCCTAGCCAGTGCTGTACCTACCCTGGGTATGTGGTGTTCCTTTTAACAGTGTACACATAGGTACAGCAGCAAAACCCCATTGTATCTTCACCCCAGCCCAATGCGGGTGAGGCGGCGCGCACAGCTTCCCTCTGCCATACAGGTGGAAGGTGCCCAGTCTTCTAAGATTGTGAGAGAGAGTCGGCAAAGACTAGGAGGAAAAAGGGGGGGGTATTTCCCCTAAGGAGACCATGTCCTACAAAGAACAAAGTGTTTATACCTGTAAATGAACTCTGCACATTCGGTATGAACGACAGCAAAAGTGAAGATGAGCACACAAATACTGGGAGTTCTTATATAAGCGAAAGCTTAATAACTGCAGTTATCCAGATAAATATAAAAAATATCTGGAGGTATACCCAAGGTGATATCCTTTATTAATGGCTACCTCAGATTCGATTAAAAACAGTGTATATCGGATATCGGACGAGGTTCAATGGCTCATCTACCCGATAACTTACGCCAACATGACTCATCCATTTTAAAAGCCCATATGGGTCTCCAGTCCTAGTCAGGACTCCTATATTTACTGCCTAACTATGCACTTGTGCCATGCACCAATCATGAGGCCTTATGCTCTCGTACCTTCTTCTCTTTAGCCAGGCACCCTAACATGAGGGTAGGTTAAGAGTCACACTGGTCTGATCAGAGAGGCACTCCCATGTAGTCACACATTTTCCAAGAATATGTGCCAGCATCCGCACCTATGATTACCATGTCTGCCAATTACCCTGTCTGCTAGTAATCATAGGTGTTGATGCGGGAACATACTCTTAATGAATATGTAACTACAGGGGAGTGCCTCCCTGAGCTGACCAGTGCATGGCATTATGGTCTACAAAAAGTACAGCATTTACAGAGACCCGGCAGGCGCACATCAGATATCTGTCTGCAAGCTATCTCTTTTGCAAGTTTCATTCTCTCCTGAAGTCATGTGTCAGGCTATTGATGGATAAACATTGGGCCTACTGTACAAACACCAATCTTAAAGAGGTGATTGTTCATGATATAGAACAAAGTACTCCCTGCCATACATTATGGTAATTGTAATTGCATTTATATAGTGCTTACTACATCTGACGAGGCGTCGAAGCGCTTCAGTGGTGAGTAGCAAGCTACTCCGGAACCGAAAAGGATTAGTGGTGAATTAGCATAGGGAAATATGGAATTAATTTGAGTGCTGGACATGTTAGTCTGTTATTTGGATTGAAAGGGATAGTGGAGGGATAGAAGAGGGAAGGGTTTGCATTTATATAGCCCTTGCAACCCCTGATGAGGTGTTGAAGCACTTTTCAGCAAGTACCATGCTACTCCGGTACCCAAAAAGGAATAGTGGTGAATTGGTATAGAGAAACATGAAATTAATTTGAGTGGTGGACATGTTAGTCTGTTATTTGTATTGGCCATAGTCAACCGTGTCAAAGGCAACTGAGAGGTCCAAGAGAAGTAGTGTAGCAAACCTGTTCCGGTCAACTGTGTTCTTCAGGTCATCCCAGATGGCAACGAGGCCAGATTCTGTGCCTCTTTCTGGATGGAATTCCGTTTGGATGTCTTTGAGGACACTAGGACCATGTCACTGAAGAGTGCAGTGACCATATAGAGTATAACAATAGATTAATGAGGCTGAAGACAAAGTTCCTTTTAAAGGTCACCTTCTCTGTAGCAGAGGCCGCCCATTATTACAGGCACTGGGGCTCCACTCCCCTTTATTTTACTAAAGCATGATGAGTGTCTGTCTGGTTGAACAAAGGTCAGCCTGACAGACTGTCAGCATGTCAGGGTCAGGCGTCCGGGTTCTTTACATACTATAATGCGCTCGTGCCTGAAGACTGAGCCAAGCTTTGCCAGACTGAAGATTTTACAGCCCTGAGGGCAATGACCTCAATAGCACAACAAAGCTGTGCGAGGTCCTCTCCCTCATGACAAGAGAGAGGGTCACCAACATAGTCAGCCCTGGGAGCTTCAGGTATAAGCCCTGAAGAGCCCAGTGGTGACTGTCTATCAATGACGCCCCGTCATACCGGTGTGTGGAGTCAGCAAGTCTCACAGACCCCACCGCACTCTATAACGAGTATGGGAAGGTCCTTCTCTCATTGACTGACGCATGACAAGGCCAGCCAATGACAGGAGCTGGCGTCATCTTCTGTGAGTCCCTTCCCTCCCCCAAAGCCTTCAGCAACTTCTGAGGCCCATGTGCTTCTCCTTCCCAGCACCCATTGTCAGCCCCGTGGTACAGTAAATGCTAATGCAATGTTTGGTGCAAGTGTATATGTATGAATGTATGTGTGTTTGTGTGTGCATGCGTCCTACAAGTGAGTGTATGCATGTGTATGTGCTTGTGGTGTAGTGTAGTTCCTATCTTCCCAATAGGCTCTGCGCATTGGAATAATACCTACAGCAGTAAAGGCCTAGGCCAGACGTTAACTAGGTCTACTACTGTCGATACTAGACTTAAGTTTTGGGTTTGCCAGCGTAGCTCAGAGTTCGCTAGAAACTTTCTCGAATGTTCAAGGAGGAATTAACTTCCCTGATTAGACAAGAAGGGATTTAGTTTCTGACAACCATAGAACATGACAACTTTGCTCTCCCCTAATCAAGAGTCAATCTCGAGAGTCGTGTGAACAAAAGGCAAATTATTTTACTCAGTCAGTACGTGCATTCTTAGTCTCATCAGAATGTAGAGAAAAGGAAGAGACGGGCGTGTTCAATAAAAGATGTTATTTATTGATCAGTCTCTTTTCTCATACAAGAGAAATGGATCGATATTATTGCGATACTTATAGTTAAGTAAAGTGCATACATTAAAAGCAATAGTATAAAGTAATACTGTAAAAACATTGATATGGTTTCTAAGCCATAAGATGTTTTAAAATGAATAAAATATATTTACATACACATATACATTTGACTAAACGTACTCAACTGGTGTTTCTAAATACGCCTACCCCGTGTACCTGACCTAAGTCTAATACGTGGGCGGGAATAGAAAGTTACAGTTTAACCCCTTTAGAGCTTGTAAATAAACCTCCCCAGTGCTGCGCTGTCCATTGGAACTAGTGCTGAATGGACGTCCAACGGTCGTGCGCAGCACTGGGGAGGTAGTGGCCGTGACGACCGTTGGCCGACGGCAGCAATTAAGGGGTTAAGTTAAGTTTGTTTTTGCCAAGTGAATAACTAAAGAATTCTCTGTGAGGGGTTATTCAGTTCTGTACCTGGAATTTAGGATGAATGAGGAATGGTATCTCTCTCTCTGGTCTCGATATTCCAGGCTGCCTGCGAGGGCTACCCGGAAACGCCGGTGCTGGATTCTCGGCAGGAGAAAGCAGCGCGTCTCTCAGCGCGTCAGGAAGGCGGGGCTGCTGCCAGCGGGGTCTGCTCTGCTCTTGGCTTCGGCAAGTGTGGCTGCTCCGTCTCGTCACCACGCGTGTGTTTGCATATGGCAAGATCGGTAATATTTATACCTTTAAGGTGCCGAGATTGACGTAAGGATGGACATAGATACGTCAATAAAGATGTCATACGATTTGCTCGTTAGCACATTCTTTTACTAAAGTTCTCGGTGAAATCAAAACAATGGTCGCAGGGTTTTGCCCAGGTTGTCATAGGTTTGATTTGTTATGAGAACTCCGTATGCCTTATCAGGGGCTGGAGGAATATCGCTTGTCTAATTATATCGCAAGCGTTATGACCTAATCAGATAACACGTTCCTGTGCCGTAGTGTGACTGCCTCAGATAACGGTATCTGCATCATGGGGAATTTCTGCCTCATGGGCTGACTGCTAGTTAACTTGTTAGTTTGTTTAACTAGAATAGGGTCAGGAATAGGGGGATCGATTCAGAACCGATAGGAATACATGACACCCACTCCACGCTAACTATGGACATATTTACTTATCTAGGCATAGTATAACATAGTACAACATACTATAGAGTAGTGTGTATACCTTACCACCCCAAAATACATAAATGCATTTTGAAATTTTCAAATATACTGAAAAAATTGCAGACATATATATTGTATGCACTCAAGCTGTAGAAAAATGCCAAAGTAACTGCATTTGTATACATTATTGCTTATTTGGTATATGAGAATTACACATGAAATGGTTTCTGACAGAAAAAAGTTTCGAGACCATTCCATCACATAATAAAATATCTTTACGAACATGCCAGCGGGCAGCTAATGTCTATAAGCTATCTAAAATTTAGAAACCTTAGTTCTCTAAGAATAGTTCTTACTTTAAGCAGAAGATAGTGTCCCGAAAAATATGCAAAAATATTTGGGGCTGCTGGAAAAACTGCTGTCCGTGAACTGGAGCGAAAATGTTCATGTGACATTATTTTTAAAGTTGAAGGCCGAATTCAGGGAACGCCGTGTGCGAGCTTGCTCAAAAGTCTCTATTTCTGTTCGGGTGAGAACATCATATCATTTAGGCTTTCGAAAAAACTGTCAACAGCTTCCTGGGAAAGTTCCACTAACTCGGAAATAGGTGTGATCATGCATTCTTGCGCATGATTGTCTCCATTGACATTCTGATTTGTATTACTGACAGAAGGTCGTACCTGTTCGATGCTGCTTTCATCTTGAACTTCACTACCCATCAATCGTAGTGGTGAAGCTTCCACGAATGCCGTCATCAGGATTGGTAGCCTTTGAGGGCAGCACAAAGCATGAACCTTGATCGGGCTCAACAATGTTTCTGCATCCATCGGCGCATCCGATTGTAGCGTCAGACAGGTGTCTAACACGCATTCTTCTCCGCATAGCAGACACCTCAATACAGGTAAAACACATCTTTGCCACATTGGTCGAAATGATAGAAACCAAGTCATGTTCAGGTCTCTAAGCCGGGAGAGTCCCAGGATTTTTGATATCCGGTCCCGGTATCCAATGGCTAGGATTGTTTCTTCCCTTGTCGCGAGAGTTTTGTCTGTGACATGGGTTGCCATAACGAAAAATAAGGACTAAGAATAGGATTCCTGCAATTAGTCCCAGGATCAGGGGAAGACCGCCAAAAATCGAATGGACGAAATCTGGAAAAATGCCCAGTATGGCTTTGAATGGTGTTAATGCCATCGAAAATACTTCCCATTGGTATCAGAAATATTTAAGATTTCACTTAGGATTTCCGCGAAATGTACGGGGGAATTAGTTGATAATAATGTATGTATCTCTGCAGTCGTCCTTGCGACTTGTAGATCATACGTTTCTTTTGATGACGAGAGCCTGGTAGGCGTCTGAAGAAGGACTGTTTTCATTCTGCTTAAAGTATCTATTCGAATAGAAGTAATTTTCAAATCGGGCCATGCCCTTGCCTCCCTGTCTGGGAAGGAGCTGGGGAACAATGAGCGTCCACAGCACTTGACCTTCGCAGTAGTAGTTACTAGATAAGGAGTCCCGGGCATAAGACTACAACATCTGCGGTCTACAATAAGAATGTAACTCCCATTATAGAGTCTTTGAAAGAATGGTTCTATTTCTGTTGCAGGTGCGCCTTGCTGGTGACATGAAAGGTTGTATGAATTCCCTTCACAGGCTCCATGCAAACTAATTCCGTTACACAGAAGTGTGCCACTTAGTGACATCGCACAATTGTTGCCACTAAGAAACACTTTCTGTCCTTTATTACTGACACATGCATGTGAATAGGGCAGGTTCCATGTTGTTTTAAGGTACCCCTTTCCTAATTTCTCGTACATGCCAGCCTGTATATATTTTTGGCAGTATTGAAACCTGAAGGTTGAGATTGGAATATTTATGATTCCGTGTATTATCCATTCACTGACAGGTCGTTCTGACATTGTCATTGGTAATCTTTCTAGTTTTTCAATGCTCAAGATTGTATAATCAGCACCCTTTTGCGCCATACCGATTTGTCTATCAGTAAGGTTAAAGATTTGGAATAGTGACGTTGTGTTGATTAAACGCCAAGGCACATAGCCTGAACGCAGATTTTGTAACGTCCAGCCAAGCTGTACAATAGAACGCAATTGTGACTGACCGTGTTGTAATAGCAGTAAGTCTTGCGATAATATATCGATTGCTGACGACACAATGCTGTCCAAAGAAAAAATTCTGGAGGACAGAGTCATTAACCCATTGTCCACTACAGAAAGTGATTTTTCCAAATTAATACGGTCAATTTCCCGTATTCTCTCTGCTGTTTCAATTTGAGTAACCTTCCAGGCCTCATTGTATGCTGCATATACAGAGGCTGCTATGAAACGCTTTTGACACTGTTTGCGTGGTCCCAAAGTGAAATCACGCAAGTCAGCACCATCAGTAAGTAAAGTTAGGTGTTGCTTAATTTCTGCCAGTGTGGAAGTTTGTAGCCATTGAAGGCATAATTTGCCCACACTGTAGGTGGTAATTATCCCTGGGTGATGTCTTTGGGGATATCTAGGGTCTGGCCTGGTCATTTTGAATCCCTGTGTTTTGTTCAGGAATCTGTCTTGACAGTTATTAGTATCTGTGGGCCAGATCAACCACTGTTTCCAATCAGGATGTGTTCTGTTTTGGTTTAATATATGGTTTACGTCTATCTCTTCATCTGTATCAGAGTTATTGCTAAACATTATTGGCTTTGGAATAGACGGTTTATTTAAATCTTTGATTTTGGCTAAGCCAAGACAGGTGGTCTGTTGAACAGTGTCATTTAAAAATATCATTTGTTCTGGGATCATGCAGGCTCTAAACAAAGCTTCTATACCCTGTACTTGCCATTCTTTTGTACCCCAAACACTTTTCAATTCAACATTTTTGTCCCAATAATCAAATCCAAAAGTATTCATTTGTTCAAAAAATGAGTCTGAATATAACAATTTTGTGTTGGTTATCATGGTTTTGGTTCCTGTCTTGTTTGACAATTTAAAATAAAATGCTTCAGCATTACTTGTGTTAAAACCTGAAAAATATGAATATTTGTTGTAAACGGTTCTTGAGCTCCCTTTTGGAGGTGTTGCACAATGTTCCCATTGATTATAATTTAAAACATTTCTAGGTTGTGCAGATCTATGTAAAAAGTGGTTACCATAGTGGTTATAACAATACATACTGTCGTAATTTGTAGAACCCTGCAAATAATCATGTTTGGTAAATTTAGCAGACATTACTAAGTCAGACATCATGTTGTTAATGCTTTCGAAGTCCCAATCATCAGCAAATGAGTTTGGTTTTGCAAAGTCACTCAATGAGATCTTAATTTGGTGTGGATATTTCAGGATCTCGACCGGACCATAAATTTCATAGTCAGTGTTGTCCCAGGCTACCCCACCAGGTATCGGATTGGCTGTGAAGTTGGCTGAAGAAAGTTCTCTTTTCTCGACGTGTGAAGATGTGTGTGGTTTGAGGATCAAGTTGATTTTCTGACTTGCTGTGTCCATTTTAGCATATTTTCCCTCAATGAAGCGTCCCAAAGTAAGTACCATGATGAGCCAAAGTATGAGGATAAATGCACCAAAACCCACCCAAAATTCAATCCATAGAGAAATCAGATATATTTCTTTCAGCTGTTTCAAAAGTACTTTAGCTTTGTCTTTAAAAGTTTTTGATGATGGCTGTGTCTTTGATTCGCTGAAGCCCTCAGAGGAATCATCGAAGTTAATGAAGTAGCCGGATGCAGTTCTGTCAATTGTTCCAATTGGTTCAGGATTACTGTTTCTTGCATTTTCAGTTGGTACTTCATTATAGATTGGTGTGTCTCTGCTAAATGTTTTTATTTGGGTTTTCAGAGGTCTTAGTTCTATTGCATTGTTGCATAGTCCTTGTTGTTCTTCTGTAGGCGTTTCGAATGTGATGAGCCTCTTCGTTAGGACCTCTGTACTGGTAGCAAACCTTGGTGTTCTGCTACTTATTGGGAGTCCACTTGGCCTACTGTTTGTTATCGGCCACATGTTGTGGTTTTACCAGGTCGATTGATACAACTCGGTTCTCCTTTTTACCAGCAAGTGGCGGTAGTACAACTGATCTTGTCCCGTTGACAGACAAGACAGGAACTGCTTTTCTGTAAGAAGGCCCAAATTCCTTCTTTACCGCGATCTTTTCCCTGACTAGATCCCCGACTTTTGGAATCCAGACAGGTCTTGCTGGGACAGGTGGTGGTTCTTCAGTGGTTGTTGGCTGTTGTTTCAACTTTATGTTGCTCAGGTCTTTTCTTGTTTTGTTTAAGTCCTGCAAAATAGCCAAACGGTCTTTGATATCAAAGCTTTTTTCTTTCACCACTGAAGTCTGACTATCAATGTCAGAGATCATCATCCTAGTTCCAAATAATAATTCGTACGCACTGAATCCCTTCAGAGAATTTCTTGGCAAGTTATTGAGACTACGTTGGACACTTATTAGATGTTTGACCCACCCAGCTCCCGAACCTAATATCCTTTCCGCTATAGATTGCTTTATGTCTTGGTTTTTTCTTTACACCATCCCGTACCCTCAGGAAGGAAGTGAGAAGATTCCCGCTGGGCTGTGCTCATTTGGCCATGTTTCCCCCCAGGCTGGTGGGCTTGAGTGAAAACAATGGTCGAACGTAGCATGCTCTTAGCGTATATGCCATTTAGACTCGCAAATCTTGTATAACAGTCCGGACGTCAGCCGAGTGCTGGTGATCTACATTATAATTGGAAACTAGCCTGTATATGTTAATCGCAAGCCATTCTTTTTACTCCTGTTTTTTCCTGGAGTAGAACGACGAGGTATTAAACTGTTTCTCTCCCCACTGCGATCTCTGTTGCAGTTTGGGCAGTTTTTTACAAACATGGTATGACGCAGGCTCATGCCTGGCCACCAGTACCGTGATTGTAATTCTTCCAGAGAATCTTTTATTTTAAGGTGTCTGAGACCCTCGCCCATGTGTGCGTCTGCGATTAACAAGTTTCTCCTGTCCATGTTTGGAATCACTCTATCCCCCACTCCAGGGATTCGAGCAAAAGGGACGGAGTTTGCATTGATTATGTATGTATAATTGAGTGGATAGTTGATCGGCAACGCTGAGCAGTCGCCTTTTGGTGACGTTTTCACCGCCAGCACTGTTTCACCGTCAATGTATTTTAATGTACGCTTTTTTCGATCTACGGGAGCCGATTTAGTGGCTGCCGCTGTGGCTGTCTCAGCCAATGAATTCCCTACAACGTGAACGCCATCACGCTGATGACTCAGTGAGTGAGTCACGTGAGTCTTTGGTAGTTCTTTTTGTAAAAGAGCTATTTGTTCCCAGAGCAGTTTCTGCTTTATTGGTGCATCTGTGTCATCTTTGTAACCGTTTTGAATCCATGTCTGCAAATCGCTGTTATATGATTTGACGCAGTAATATGAATCTGACACTATAAGTGTCGGGAATTCGCGATCCGCATTATCTAGCGCCATTTTCAATGCTATTATTTCAGTTTGTTGTTCTGAATTAGTTTCTACTGAGTGTGTTTTTGTTAATAGAGGTTTTAGTTTACCTCCGCGCCACACTTCTTTTGTAATCTCACATGTGGGGTTGTATGCCTGTTCTCCCCAAACGGAGGGTTGAGCATGTCCGTCTGTATAGATTACACAGGCGTAATGTCGTAGAGGCAGAATGTCGATTGGCAGAGGGTATGTTTTTTCATATTCTAGATTTTTCAATTCTTCTAGTTCTGGATCAAAGTAGTAGTATACTTTGTCCGTTGTGATAGAATTCACCCATTGTATCCATTCCGGATTCAATGCTGTTGTTGGTAAATTCCACGGTGTTGTTAGTGCCTCAAAGGCTGATTTTGCTGTTCTGACTGTGATATGTCTACCGTCAGCTATGTCTTTTTCTCTAGCTATTGCGGTTTGAACAGCATGAACAATTTTTTCTTTGTTGCTGAATTTCTGTTCAGCTTCTGTGTACAAGTGTGATTTGAATGCAATCGGTACCTTTTCTCCCTCATTAGAGGTCAGGTATGTGAATCCGCATCTCCCTGGGATGACTCGAATCACAAGATTGCGTGTGTTATCACGCGTTTCTAATTTTGTTTTAATTAGCATGTCTGTTTGTAAGGATATCAAAATTTCTGTGTGTATTTGAGTCCAACTGGATCTTTTAAAATCTGGTTTAATTAGATCATAAAGGGGTTTTACCCTTTCTGCGTAATTTGCAATGTATGTTCTTCCGAAATTTAGGAAGCCTAGAATCGACTGTAGGTTTTTTAGTGTTCTAGGTGCTTGGAGTACGGCACATTTCTCTAGGAAATTGTCAGCCAGGCTTTTGCCTTCGCTTGATAATTCATATCCTTCTTATAGGACTGTCAGATGGGCAATTCTGGATTTTTTAAAGTTGAATTTGTAACCCTCTGCAGCGAACCCAAGTATTATGGTGTTCACTCTTTTCAAGTGAGTCTCCAAGTCATCATCTGTTAAGTAAATGTCATTGACATAAGATAATGCTTCATCATCATATAGTTGAAGTAATTCTGTTACTCTCGCTGAGAATACCCCCGGGCTGTTCTTGTACCCCTGGGCTAACCGACAGAATTGCTTTTGAGTGCCATTTACTGAGAATGCAGTTAAATATCTGCTCTCTGGTGCTATGTTTTGACAAAAGAATCCATTGGAGATGTCCAAGGTTGTTTTGTATTTTTTGCGCACTATGTTATTCATTAGTGCAGCACTGTGTGAGTTTTGCACTGCAAAAGTTTTGCAACATGTGTTAAGGTGTCGGTAATCCAAAACTAGACGATATGAATTGTCTGGTTTGGAGACCGGAAACAAAGGATTGTTCATTTGTGAGGTGCAAGTTTCAATCACCCCCTGGTATTCTAGCTGATCTAATATTTCATTTACCTGTTTTTTAGCTTCTTGCTTAATTGGGTACTGCCTTTGTGCAGTAGGTTGTGATTTTAACTGGATTTTGTGAGGAGGAGAGTCCTCATCCCATCCTACGTGATTTTTATATAAAGCAGGTGCTAGAGCCACTGCCCACTTTCTAGCAAGTGTGTATTTTTTATGAATTGGTATTTGATTTGAGAAGGCAGGCATAATTACTTCTTCGCCATGAGGGCACTCCCTGACAAACTCTGGTGGCCAGTCTTTTTCAGCTAGAAGGATATCATAGCCCTTGGAGAGATTATCCCAAAATAGTCCCCTTATTTTCCTAGTCTTATCACCCTCTATACGCAATGTTATCTCGTATATCTTGTGGGGTTTGCTAACCCTGGTGTCTGCAGTTTCCACTTGAAGATATTCATTCGTGTCCACTGTCTCCAGATGATTCATAAGGACTTTGCGAGCTATGCTCACTTCTGCTGCGCTGTCTAGCATTGTCTGAGCCCACTCTCCGTTTTTCAGTTGTGTCCTCAGTATTCTCGGCATTGTTAACTACCTTGATACTGGCTACCTTCTTTTTTGGAAATTGTAATTTCTTTTTTAGTTGAGCAGGTTCCTTGTCTTTGGACTTGGTGTGCTCTTCTCTTTGTTCTGATCGTCCTCTTCTTTCCGATTTCTGCGAGGAATTCTGAAAAGATTGAGAGGGACGTGTATCAATGTCTTGATATCTATCAGGTTTTTTAATATTATCCCTATTTCTAAGGTTATATCTTTTCCCAGAGGGGTCACTCTGAGGTGACCTGTGTCTTTGGTTCGGAGATTTTTCTCTTCGCCTAGGAGACCTTCCTCGGGACTGGAATTTCTTTTCTTTAGGATTGGATTGTTTGTTTCCATCCCAGTTCTTTTTTGGTGAATTATTATTAAAAAATATTTTTTCTGGACTTTCAGTCAGTTGTGGTTTTACTGGTATTCCACCTAAACTGTCTCTACCTAGTTCCTCATAGGATTTTTCTATGATTCTGGCAATTTCAGCTGGTTGGTCTGCTATATCTGTCTCTTTTAACCTCTGGCGGATCGCCACGTTTGCTGCTTCACCTTTTATGTTGGCTAATAGTATAGCCGAGACCTGCTTGAAGTCTTTCAGTAATTTCATACCAAGAGTTAAAGCGGGTTCTGGACCGTATTCGTCTTGAATTTGTTTTAGCACATCTGGTATTACCGAAATGGATGGAACACCGTGCGTTTTTGTGTAGATGGAAGCAAAGACTGTACCCCAAGTGTCACAGTCCTCAATGTGTGGTGCGATTCCCATTGGAAGACAGATAGTCAGAATCCTGTGCTTTTCTAGCGGGGTGGTGTCAGGAAACACCGCCTCAATTTGGGTAATTTTCTGTGCCAACCAGAATGGTATTTGTTCCCGTTTAGCCGGTACTTTACCTAGGCAGGATTGGATGTTCTGTGGTGTAATTTTATTTGTGTTCCCCTGGTGAGGGGTCAGGTGTGGAAGTTTAATCGCTGGCTGAATTGTTGAAGTCCGCATCACATACTGAACTAATTGTCTATGAATTTTTAGTAATTGTTTTAGCTGTATTAACAGCTCTCCTGTAGACATCCCTTCGATGTCTGGGTGTGGTGTGTATCCGGCTAAGACCGGCCACGTTGCTCCTGGTCTACCTAAAGGACCGAGCCTGGTGATATGATTATTATGTTTTAGGGCGCCATCAAATAAGAGCAAATGCTCTTGGAATTTGAGTGGTACTTCCACCTCCTCGAAAGGAGTGTAAATGTCAGGTGGTACCTCTATTTTGTAATAGTGGAAGTACTTTGTTACAGCATTTGCTGCTGGAAAATGTATCCATGTATAGTATACCTCTGTCTGCCGATATTCGTGTGCCTCAATTACGAATATGACTGTGCCACCTCTAGGTGTCAGTCCATTTTCTATAAGTTTTAAGGTTATAGATTTCCTTTTGGTGACCGGGATTAGTATTATCTCCGGGTCTGCTGCTTGCATGGTAGCATCAGCATCTGCGAGTTCAGTTGCTAATCTAACTGCCTCTCTTTCATCATCACTCTCTGCCATTTTACCGACAGGAAGCTTATTTTGTTTGTTTGCAGATCAGGTTTCTTATGGAAACAAGGATTAGATGCACAATATTTTGGAACCGTTTATCCTTCAACGTTGACTTAAACCAAGAACCATACATAGGAGTTCCCTCCTGCGAGGTCTGGCGGATATAACCTTTCACCCACTCCAGACGTCTTTGGAGTATTTGGGAAAAGGGGTCTGAGTGAGAAAGCACGACTGAGTTACTCTAAATGTCTTACGTTAGTTTTATCGCCCTTTCCAAACGCGTTGGGCGCCATGTAGTGTAGTTCCTATCTTCCCAATAGGCTCTGCGCATTGGAATAATACCTACAGCAGTAAAGGCCTAGGCCAGACGTTAACTAGGTCTACTACTGTCGATACTAGACTTAAGTTTTGGGTTTGCCAGCGTAGCTCAGAGTTCGCTAGAAACTTTCTCGAATGTTCAAGGAGGAATTAACTTCCCTGATTAGACAAGAAGGGATTTAGTTTCTGACAACCATAGAACATGACAACTTTGCTCTCCCCTAATCAAGAGTCAATCGCGAGAGTCGTGTGAACAAAAGGCAAATTATTTTACTCAGTCAGTACGTGCATTCTTAGTCTCATCAGAATGTAGAGAAAAGGAAGAGACGGGCGTGTTCAATAAAAGATGTTATTTATTGATCAGTCTCTTTTCTCATACAAGAGAAATGGATCGATATTATTGCGATACTTATAGTTAAGTAAAGTGCATACATTAAAAGCAATAGTATAAAGTAATACTGTAAAAACATTGATATGGTTTCTAAGCCATAAGATGTTTTAAAATGAATAAAATATATTTACATACACATATACATTTGACTAAACGTACTCAACTGGTGTTTCTAAATACGCCTACCCCGTGTACCTGACCTAAGTCTAATACGTGGGCGGGAATAGAAAGTTACAGTTTAAGTTAAGTTTGTTTTTGCCAAGTGAATAACTAAAGAATTCTCTGTGAGGGGTTATTCAGTTCTGTACCTGGAATTTAGGATGAATGAGGAATGGTATCTCTCTCTCTGGTCTCGATATTCCAGGCTGCCTGCGAGGGCTACCCGGAAACGCCGGTGCTGGATTCTCGGCAGGAGAAAGCAGCGCGTCTCTCAGCGCGTCAGGAAGGCGGGGCTGCTGCCAGCGGGGTCTGCTCTGCTCTTGGCTTCGGCAAGTGTGGCTGCTCCGTCTCGTCACCACGCGTGTGTTTGCATATGGCAAGATCGGTAATATTTATACCTTTAAGGTGCCGAGATTGACGTAAGGATGGACATAGATACGTCAATAAAGATGTCATACGATTTGCTCGTTAGCACATTCTTTTACTAAAGTTCTCGGTGAAATCAAAACAATGGCCGCAGGGTTTTGCCCAGGTTGTCATAGGTTTGATTTGTTATGAGAACTCTGTATGCCTTATCAGGGGCTGGAGGAATATCGCTTGTCTAATTAGATCGCAAGCGTTATGACCTAATCAGATAACACGTTCCTGTGCCGTAGTGTGACTGCGTCAGATAACGGTATCTGCATCATGGGGAATTTCTGCCTCATGGGCTGACTGCTAGTTAACTTGTTAGTTTGTTTAACTATAATAGGGTCAGGAATAGGGGGATCGATTCAGAACCGATAGGAATACATGACAGTGGGTTATGTTTGCAAACTTGTGAATGGATGGGTGTGCTTGAGTTTGCATATGGATAGAGCGGTGTGAGTATATATGTGAGTGCTTGTGAGTGGTTGAGTGGAGGTGAGTGTGCATGTGTGTACCTGCCCCACTACACATCCACATTAGAAGCAGTCACTGCTCTGAGGTGACTTGCAAGATCATTTTAACATAGAGCAGATGGTATTTTATTCTTTATAATACATAGTGATATGATCACTCTCTTACTTCTTGGTGTCTTGACTTTTCTTATCAAAGAGATAATATAGTTGCAGACATGTGGATTAAAAGCCAAATTGAACACCTAAAAGCAGATAGTAGTTTTTTTGCAAACAGATATTTGAATCAGCTTGATATAAATCAGATTAAACCAATGATGTAGCTCAAAATGTGCGGAAACATAAAGTGAAATTATCTTTCCTATATCTTGCAGGAATGAAACATGATGTTGTAAATATCTTTCTGCTGATCACTATTCATTTTAGAAAAAAAGATCAGAAGAATGAAAAACCAGTTAACCTTTTTGTTGTTTAAAGTGCAGCTGTAATTTTGCTCTGTGACCTGCCTTTCAATTTGGCTGCGGGCTCTGGCAGCAGGCATTATGGCAACACAACTCAACTGCAATAACTTATTATAGTTGAACAGCTACTTCATTTGCTTATTACAAGTGACTAGGGACCTCACAACTTGACTATAATTAGGAAATTAAAGGCAGGATTTTATGCAAGGGTCTTATATATTATAATATACAGCAATGCTTTGAAGGCACTAGCTGAATTTGATGTAATACACGAGAATAGAGGGACATGCCAAGTGATAGGGAGGCTGTCTCAGACTGGCCACATGTTCCTCAACCGCGTGGTTTAGACGATGACAACATCCATAGTGCTGGCAAAAATGATGTCACAGAGCAAAGTCTCCTTCCTCGTTTGTCCTCCAGAGGCCTCCGGATATTAGCAAACAAGCCCTGCCCTCTTCCAGCAGCACCATGACCTAGTAGGCTCAGCTCCAATGGCATAGAAAAAGCATGAGGGGGAGGAAGAACAATGGACTAAAGCCAATGTATGCATGCTTGATTAGATCCAGCAATTCATTTGTGCTGGTGATTGTCAATAGTGGGCACCGGCACTTATTTTCGGAGACTGAGACTTATTTTACAACCTCAGACTTTGACCCAAAGCAAGAAAGTAAGGCTGAAAGGAGGAAAAGTTAGGAAAACAGTGGCGGGGAGGCTGCAAGATTGAGATGAAGACACAGGAGGCCTAAAATGGGGGAAGAAACAGGCATGAGGTGGAATCAAGACTAGGTAGCCTTGGGATTTGGTAACCATAGCATTCAGCAACAGGATGCTGGGAAAATCTTTGAGTCAATCCACATATTCATTTTCTTAACACATTAAGCACTGAGAAATGTCATCATGCAATAAATTAATTTGTTGTTACAAGCTCTATGCAGCTAGAGAAAGAGGATGTGTATATAAAGTATATAAACAGGTTAATGGGGCTTTCTTATAGTTTATCAACCCACAGTTCACCAGAATGACGCGGTTGTACCTGTACAGTTAGAGATTTTAGCCAATACAAATGTGATAGAAAACATCATTACCCTCTTTTTACCCTAGATTTTATGTTGAGGGAGACAAGTTTGATCACGTCATTACTTTTCATTATGTACACTGTCTCCAGTCATGAACCTTTCACTTATCAATCATTGATTTCAGGTCCAATTATGTCTAATTATTTCAATGGAAGCTAAACAAAACTGTAACACCCAGAAGGCTATCATACAAAGGTCCAGGACTGTAAAGAGTGTCCGCAATGACCTGGAGTGAGGTGGTCACCCTTCCATGAGACTTGATGAACGAGCTCATGGATCAATACCATTGAACTGCATGGGTAGGGCGTTGCAGCTGGGGAGGGAGTCAAGCGGAAAGGGAGTGAGTGTTATTCTGGTAGAAACATATGATTCTCCGTTGAACTGCATGGCGTTTTTACTGAAGGAAATGTGTGAGATGCAACAGAACAACACAGTGGCTTTTAGAAATGGAAATACATAGGGGTCTATACGCGTGCGTGAGGTACAACATTGTTGGCGATGTGTGAGTCTCCATTGAAGCGGAATTATCATTCGGAATGGTCTTTTGATGTTTTCTTATAAACATGCCTTCTATGTAGCAATCTGTGCTTTATCATTTTGTAAACTGACTCGGAGTGCATAATCCATAAAGTCAAATCCGGCTCACCACAAGACCCCTGCCCCCCTTACTTGCCAAAGTGGCATTGGCCATCAATCCTAAAATCAATGCTCTTTTAAACTAGTCTTTAGTTGTGGCACTGTGCCTCTCAATTGGAAAAAAGCACAGTAATCCCTCTCCTAAACAAGCATTTACAATGCAACGGTCTCACCTTTGCAAAAGTTAGAGCTATTGGCATTGTAAATGACAAAATTTTTATTTATGTGTTGGTCTTGAAAACAGATAAATAAATGGCATTGTCATTTACAATGCCAATAGCTTAATCTGTCGCAAATGCGAGACCTATTGCATTTGCAGACACACACAGAGCCACACACACACACACAGAGCCACACACAGAGCCACACACACACACACAGAACCACACACACACAGAGCTACACACAGCCACACACACACAGAGCCACACACTCAAGTGCCCCACACACACACATAGCCACACACACACAGAGCCACACACAGAGCCACACACGTATACACAGAGAGCCACACACACACAGAGCCGCACACAGACACAAAGAGCCACACACACACACAGAGCCACACACACACAGAGCCACACACACACACACACACAGAGCCACACACACACACACAGAGCCACACACACACAAACACAGAGCCACACACACAGAGCCACACACACACAGAGCCACACACACACAGAGCCACACACACACAGAGCGCGGCGCTTACAACATGGCACGGTTGACGCTGCACTGAAGACGTGTGTTTAAAGACACTCTCCAGACAGACCACCTGTAGATGAAGCTACCACCCCCCCCTCACCCGCACTGCATGCTCTACCACCCCTCAGCTCCCCTCACACCCTCCACTTCTCCTTCAGGACAGGGCATCTAAGCATGTTGTGCAAGGGACTAATAATAAATGTTTGTCAGCTCGAAAATAATGCAGCGTGCCTAGCTCTGCCTTTTTCTCGCTCCAGAATCGCAAGTGAAGTAGTGTTTGCTCTTGCCTGTTTGTCGCTGAATGGAGTGAAGTAGTGTTTGCTCTTGCCTGTTTGTCGCTGGATGGAGTGAATTAGTGTTTGCTCTTGCCTGTTTGTCACTGGATGGGGAGAGTCAGCTAGTTTCTCGATGGAGTTGACCTGCTTGTATCTGAGAGAGTGGGGGAGGAGGTGCGCGGTACCTATTTAGAGGTTCAGGGAGCTGAACGGCTTGAATCTGACAGAATGAGGGAGGAGGCGCGCGGTACCTGTTTGGAGGTTCAGGGAGCTGACCTGCTTGTATCTGACAGAATGAGGGAGGAGGCGCGCGGTACATGTTTGGAGATTCAGGGAGTTGACCTGCTTGTATCTGACAGAGTGAGGAAGTGTCTGTTTCTGGGAGGAGGCGCGCTGTACCTGTCTATTGCTGGGCCCGGGGGAGCTGCTGCTGTAGTTCTGGTCGTTTCTGTCCGAGTCCTGAGGCATGCCTCTCTGCCTCTCCTTTTCATGTGCCGGTCTATCTGACTGCAGCGCTGTCTCTGTCCGCCGCGTTCCGACCGCGTCTCTTTCCGCAGGCAGCGGTCTCTTCGCCAGGAGAGACTCCCCTCCTGCCCTTAATCACTCTCCTGTCTCCGCACACCACCGGCTCTCCCTGGACTCTTTGTGAGCCCTCTTATTCTTCTCACCTCTGCCCTTCTCTGCCCTCTGGCTCCCCCGTGCTTCCTTCTACACCTCTAGCTCTGCCCTTTTTTGACCCCTTAATCTCCTGCTCTGTCTTTGGAGGGATTGTCTCTCTGGTTCTTACCCTCCTTCTCTGTCCTTCTCTGCTCCCTTACTGTCCCCGCTCTGGCAGTGGTCGTCTAATTACCCCCTACCTCCTTTTACCTCTCTCTGACTCTGTTCTTCTGCCCTCTTCTCTGACTGCCCCTCTTTCTCTGCCCTTCTCTGCCCTCCTACTCTTCCCGCTCTGCCTGTAGCTCTCTGACTGCCCCTCTGTCTCTGCCCTTCTCTGCCCTCTCACTCTCACTCTGCCCGCTCTGTCTCTGGTCTGACTGCCCCTCTCTATCCTCCTGCCACTCTCTGACGCTGCCCCGCAGCTCTCTCTGCCTCCCTGGCTCTCCCCATCTGCAGTCGATATCTCGCTTTGTTTCAATGACATCTTTCGCTATGCTTGGGGGCCGATGTGGTTTTTGGTAAAGCGGCGCCGAGAACCATGAAACTGGAAGTCACGTGGGTTGGAAACTTTCTGCACTGAAAGTAAAAAATGGTTTAAAATGTTGACGCACACGAGATAGAGCGCTGTGAAATATCCCCCGAAAACCCCCAAACACTTGTAGAAAAGCAACCAAAAAACCAGCTTGGCGAGAAAAACACACAGGCAGCCGGTAAAGCACCGAGCAAACAAATGTGGCAAACTACGTCGCTTGTAGAATTAAAAACAAGGGTGCCAACGCGGGACCCGCACCTGGCTCCTTCCCCTTCCTCCCACCAAAACCAGCTCCGACACAGTTAAAACCAAACCCCGCAGTCCCGTCCCCGAGAAAACAAGCAAGCCGTCAGGAGGGCAGTCGAACACCACCATCTTTCTCCGAGGTCATGCAGAAATGCCTCGGAGAAACGCCCCGTGTTTTTCGGATTCGGGGCGTGTTTTTCTTTCTCTCCTCTTCTCATTGGCTGGAATGTAAAATTCCAGCCAATGTGGCTGGAATGTAAAATTCCAGCCAATGGGAAGAGGAGAGAAAGAAACTAAAAAACACCCCCCCCGAATCCCAAAAAGACGGGGCTTAAATGGACAGATGCCCCTCTCCTCCAATGGCTGGCCTCCGTTTAGGAAGCCAGCCAATGGAGAAGAGGGGCGGGTTTAAGCCCCACACTAAGAAACATAAGATCTCGCCGGCGAGACTGCGCAAGCGCAGCCTACGCAGGCTGAGACCTAAAAAGGCCAACGCCGACCCATGCACCCTGAGCAACTATAGGTCCAAATCTCACCTTTCACACCTTGGTAAAATGTTATAATCCCTGGTGAACCATCAGATCGGCAGGAATGTGGAGCAGAACAAGATTCTCCATCCCACCCAGTTGGGCTTCCGAGCTGGCTTCAGTACTGAGTTAGCCCTTCTAGGAATCACAGAATTGATTAAAGGCAATATTGACCCAGGACAGAAAGCAGTGGTCATCTTATTTGATCTTTCTGCCACTTTCGACACAGTGTTGCACAAGAATATTCTACAAAGGCTGGAGCAGGCGGGAATCATGGGCCCCTTTCTGAAATGGCTCTACTCCCATCTAGCTGATAGGCAACAAGTGATATTCTTCCTTCCCTTCACATTTCAATCAAGAGCCATTAGCTGTGGTGGTCTTCAAAAATCACCACTAAGCCCAACCATCTTTAATATTTAAATGGATTTATTGGCTTTGATTTCACAGAGCTGGGGTATGGGCATCATCTCATATTCTGACAACACTCATCTCATGCTGGCCTTTCACTAGCTCAATTATTCTGTTATTGGGGAATTTCAGGGCTGTCTTACGTCCATTGCTCAATGGATGCATAGCAGCTGCCTTCAGCTCAATTCTGATAAAAATGAGATTTTCATGTTTGGGTCTTCCTCCCTCTTGACGCGATGCAACTTTGGCCTGCTGATTTAGGGCCTGCTCCTACTCCATCTACAGTGGTCAGGAATCTGGGGGTTATGATGGGCATGTCCCTTTCCTTCAAACCACACATTAAGACAACTGCTGCCCCTTGTTTTGGTTTGCTAAAACCCCTAATGAAGGTTCTAAAATATCTTCCCTTAGAAATCCGCAAGGGACAGTTCATGCTCTAATCACCTCCAGGCTGGATTACGCCAATGTACTTTATCTTGGTGCCCTCAAAATCTGCTTTCTCGACTTCAGCGTGTTCCGAATGCCGTAGCCAGGATTATCTTGAACATTCCTAAACAGCAATCGATCAAACTATGGTAAGAGAGATCCACTGGCTTCTGGTTAAATCTAGGATCAAATTTAAAACACTCATGACCACTTAGAGAGCACTCCATCTGATGGGTCCCAGCTACATGCAAAACAAGCTCAAACTCTATTCTCCTGTAAGGGCTCCCCATTCCTCTAATCTTAACCTCCTATGTGTCCCGAAAAATCTCAAAGCCATATTCGGGGGCATACTTTTCTCCATTGTGGCATCCAGTTTCTGCAACATCCTTCCACCTTCTCTGGGATGTATTTCAAGTGAAAGCCTGCTCAAAGCTCAGCTGAAGACAGTGCTGTTTGGTGACCTGTAATTCCATTCCTATCTGACTTTGCTAGAGCCAGGAGACTTCATTTGAAGCTGCAGCTGCGCTCTAAAATATTGTTTCGTTCAAAGTTTGTGCTTCACGGGAGAGACTCCATTGGAGGCCATTGTTAGCCAGTGCGGAAGCAAATAGGGTAGGTTCTACCGCACTGAATGGGCCGAAATGGTATGGATGGAAGTGCAGCCAGGAATATATGAGTCTTCAGTGACCTGCACGAGGAGCACCATGGCAGGAAAGAATGAGCCTCGATTGGAAAAAGTTGAAGGCTGGTGCAGGGGAAATGCATACATTTAAATGACATGACTGGGTGCCAGTGCGGGTGGGAATGTGGGAGACTATTCTGAGCCTTACACATTCCCAGGATGGTGGCTCAGTGGATCAATGCACTAGCGGCAAGAATCTGTGTTCGACTCCGTGATGGCATCTTTCAGTCCTGGAAAGACCCTTCACCATTGCATGCAACCGAGGGCATTTAAATAGGTACCTTTGAGGATGGTAACAATAAGCATTACGCTAGGAGACCGCTGGGGCACACCTGTCCTTTACAACATGCATTCCTTTGTGCTAGTCAGATGCACAGGGAATTGAGCAGAGAGGAAGGACTGAACACCATTGAAGTGAAAGGCAGGGGGTGATCCTGAATTGTGAACTAGGCCCACTAGTGATGCTTCAGTGCACAGACCGGGGACATATTAAGAAGAAGCCAATGTTTTGAAACCTTTATTGTAAAAATATTAAAAAACAAAGAAGATAACATCTTTTTTTCAAAGCACATTGGCTCGCCCGTCCCTGGAAGTGTGGGTGACAGCAGTATGCGTTTGCATTTGCAGAATGCCGCAACTCGCGTAAAAAGGAACCAATAGCTGAAGGGGCTGGCCCACTGCCCCGTGCAGTAGGTTGTGAAGGGCAGAAGCAACATGTAAATAACAACACTGAAGACCAATGAATAAAGAGAGCTGGCTGAAAGCTCCCTAAGTAAGTATATCACATGTCTCAAAAAGCCTTGGCAAACGCCACGCCTAATCAGTGCTTATACGTGTATTACATGTATTTGGCGGGATATCTGAGTGCGTTGAGCGCCTGCCACAGAGATTGCTATTAGAATGATAGGTTGCAGGCTTGAATCGTGGCAGGGCTGCTAGACTCAGTCCTCCTTCAGAGGTCGATACGGCGAATAGCAAGATTGATGCTGGAGACAATATACTGAGAACTATTCGGGTTGGGGGCATGAAATGTGGGCGGCCAATGTATGACGTTGTCTTCATCTGAGCATGCATTTAATAGTAGCATGTTCTGGGCTGGTTCTTTCCCATCTCGAGCGCTTGCACCCAGGGGTGGCCTACTCATCTCCGTCCTATTAGTCAGGCCTGATTAATTCTGCATTGAAACGAGACTCCGAGCGTGGTGTGAAATTCCGTTACAGAAATCCTCATTAAAACGTGGTTAACAGATTAACTTCGGGGCTCATTTTCTAAAATAAAAGAGTAAAAAAATAATCCAAGCTTTTCCCTGCGAGAGGATTTGTCTGGAGAAGCCGGAATCCTTTCAGCGCGCGCCTTGGGCTGTATCCCCTCACGCCTGGCAAGATTCACGGGAAGAGACGGATGGAGTTTGGGGGGACAGGGGGAGGGCCAGAGCTACAAATTAGCCCCCTTTCACCTCCCTCACAATGCTGTCAGGGGATTGTTTCAGAAAGTGCACTGGAGTCTTTCAAAGTTGGAAGAATCCTTTTAAATGCGCGGAGCATCATTGTTTTTAACTGCGCAGGAGTCTTTAAAAAGTGGTGTCGAAGTATTTTAAAAGTGCGCAGGGATCTATCAGAAAGTGTGCACGGAGGTCGTAAAAATGTGTGGGGTCTTTTTGAAAGTGTGTAAGGTTTTTTAAGTGTACAAGAAGCTTTGAAACCTATAAAAGAGTCGTTAAAAAATAGTAGTAGGGTTTTGAAAGTATGCAAGAACCTTTTAAAACTGTGCAAGGGTCATAAAAGAGTGCAGTCGTATTTTGATTAGTGCCCAAGAGCTTGGTAAACGTGGTGTTCGCATACGCGTGAGTATTTCTAACAAGCATTTGCAATGCAATAGGTCCCGCATTAGGAAAGTTTGAGCCATTGGTATTGCGAATTACATTTTTTTTATTTATGTGTTGGTTGTGAACATAGCTATAGTAATAGCTAAAGTAATAGCTTTGTCATTTACAATGCCAATAGTTTTAACTTTCACAAATGTGACACCTATAGCATTTGCAATGCAATATGTGTTGTATTTTCACGAAAATCCAAGAACAGAAGTGAAATATTAACATTTTTTTGTGACATTTATAAGACAGACGTTATTGTTGTTCGAGTACTTTACGCTGGTGTTTGGATTCCTGTAAATCCCCAGTGTTGCAGGGTGCTTAAGAATTTTGTGATCACAGTGGTACTGTATTCCGGGCTACCTTTGATACTTGCACAAGTGCCACCTTGCCCATGTAACGCTTGTTCCTGAGCCTGAGTGTCTAGCACTTATTGCAGGACTATACCTCTAATCATACTCTGTTTTCTCTTATAACTGCACACTTGTCACTTTCATTTCCTCTGGTGCACTTTTGACTACCTCATGTATTTTGTTTGCTCACAATTGTCACTATTACCTTATGTAAGTAACGTATGTTTTTGCAACCTGTTCTTTTGTAATGTTTCTCATTATGTTTCATTTCTGTTCCTGTTGTGAAGCCTCCGACGCCTTCGGGTAAAGTCCGCGCTTTATAAAAATGCATAAATACATGAATAAATAAATACCGCCTTCGGGTAAAGTCCGCGCTATATAAAAATGCATAAATATATGAATAAATAAATACCGCCTTCGGGTAAAGTCCGCGCTATATAAAAATGCATAAATACATAAATAAATAAATACCGCCTTCGGGTAAAGTCTGCGCTATATAAAAATGCATAATTAAATAAATAAATAAATACCTCAAAACATCCTCGTTACTCTGCCGGCCTGCGACCAGGAAGTCAGGCAGGCTGGCGCGACAACAGGAAACAGGAAGTAGGAGGGCGGGAGCCTACCCCGCCTCCCACGGAAGAGCCGCGATTGGAGCCGTGCACCGGAGCAGGCAGGAGCCTACCCTGCGCCCCGGTGCCTAACGAGGGAAGAAGAGTCCTGCTGCCGGGCCCTGCAGCTGAGGAGAGCCGGTGAGTGCGTTGCTGAGCTGCGGGCGGGCGGGGGGGGGGGGGGGGGGAGCATGTACGCGCGCGCGCGCGGGGGGGGGCGGCCTGTGTATGTGTATGTGTGTGTGTGTGTGTGTGTGTGTGTGTGTGTGTGTGTGCGTGTGCGTGTGTGTGTGTATGTGTCTTGGAGTGCGTGTGTGTGACTGTGGGGGAGGGGGTGTGTGTGTGAGCGAGTGTCTGTCTGCGATGTGTACGGCGCGGGACGCGGACGCGACGTGCGCGTTCGCGAACACGAATCCAGGAGAGAAAATGCTCGTGCACCCTCTGGTCCGTCATTCCTCCCACAGTGATCGCTACTGGTCTCCAGCTGGATGCATCCTTACGGATGCTTTTCCAGCGAGACCCAAAAAGTGTGCCGTTTCTTTAAAGGTGGACAGCTTGCTTAAAACGTCTCTGAATGTGGCCTGCCTTTTCCAGACTTTCCACCAGGAGTATAGGCCGCAGTTACAGAGCTGAGAAGGAAAGGGGAATATGTACCCGAAATACATCAGTGGGTAGAAACGTCTTGCACTCTGCGACCTATAGTGCCGCCCTCGGGTCTTGAAACGCCACTGCAACCCGGAATCCCAACGATGGCAATTTTTTGGAGAAGATGGACGTTATGGCTAGTAATACATTGATTGACACACAAGACAGCGATCACTTCTGGTCGCTTTCTCTTCTTTTTCGCCTGCATAACGTAAAACATCTGAAGAGGCAAGTTCTAATCTTTACTTCTGCACTTCAAGAAAATGAGTGTTCCCGAGAAAGTCTCGTCTGCCAAAGTTATGTGTGCTTTGATACCGCCTAGTTTCATCAAGCGCTGTAAAAATACACAGTTCTATTCACAAAACCACCTTTCAGAGGCACCGGCTCCTGCAGGCCAGGTTTACAGGTTGAGATGTTGCAGAATGTTCTTTTTTGTATGTCCAATTGGGTAATAAACCGCTTGCGCGCCACACTGATAACCAGCCTCGTTATGCCGTGTATTGTGCTTGCGCTTAAATGTAGGCTACAGTTCGCCCAACTCCGCAGGACAATCCCTCTCTGTGGCAATTAACGAACGTGTGCTGCCGTCTGCCATTTACTGCTTCTGTCTGCGTCACGTCTGTGGTGAGGACCCTGCACTCTGCCCGTTCCGTGAAACCTCGCTGCGCCATCTTACTCCCGAGCCTCTCGCCTCCCGCCCCTCCCCCCCCACACCACCATCACGCGGCCTAGTCCTAGCAGTGTGCCATGCGGCTTACTGTGCGGAGTTTACTTTCTTAACGCTTTAAATTAGAATGATACATTAAGTCAGTAAGGCAGGTTAGGTGGCGAACATATGCGTAAATGCTCAGCAGCACAAATGGTCTTAGTGCACATCATCGAGACTGTTTTTACACGTGATAACTCTTGCTGTGAGGAGTAACATACCAAAATGGTTTGTGCGCATGATTTTTGACCCAATATTGTGTTTCTAACGCCTGAGGAAAAACCGGGAGTGTGAGGTATTTGCCTTCAACTCCTAACAGGTGCGGAGTGGAAACCAAACCTGGCGCAAAAACCTTTGGCGCTTGATTTTTCACTTAGCGCATGACTTGGAACCAACCCCTATGTGCTTATATAGCTCACCTCTGACAGTGGCATGGCCTTGCAGCGCTGAATGACTCTCCAGCCTCAGTTTACGTTTTGGTAGCCAGCTCTGGGCTGTGTCTGGCGATGATCATTCAAAGCTGAACACAGGTGCAGAGTCCAGAGCAGAGGCACAGGCCAAGGCTTTGCATCTGTACACAGTGACCCTGATGTGGCCTCTATGGACACAGGGCTTCAGATGAGGCCTACAGGTTATTTATTTATTTATTTTATTTATGCGTTTTTATATAGCGCAGACTTTACCCGAAGATGTCAGAGCGCTTCACAATAGGAACAGTAATGATACATGAGGAGAAAATTACAAGTGAACAAATTACAAAAGCAAACGTTAAGTTACATGAGGCAAAAGTGACAATTGTGAGCAAACAAAATAAAAGGGGTAGCAAAAGTACATTACAGGAGGAAAAAGTGACATGTGTGCAAGTTACAAAAGCGTACAAAGTACAAGTAGAGGTATAATACTGCAATAAATGGCAGACTCTCCAGGTGTGGCCTCCAGGCCTGGGCACCATGCATTAGAATATACATTTGGGTCTGCGCACAGTATTTCACTTGTGGCCTTTAGAACTGGTCTTAATGTACCAGGTGTGGTCTCTTGAGTCAACACAGAACTTCAGGTATGGCCTCCATGACATGAGATATTACCGCATGTGGGCCACCAGAGCCAAAAATAATACTCCAGATGTATCGGCTAGAGCGGGATTCAATACAGCAGGAGGTATTGAGAGCTTGATGCTGTGGTCTACATTTGACATTAGGATCTAGACACACTGCCCCAGATATGACCTCCAGGACAGAGCGCAATATCACAGATTTAACCGGACAGGTACTCTATATGACTGGGTACTTTGTTTTCAGACCCAAAAAGACATTATCAAACAATTAGACATTTTAGAACCCTTATTGTTGGTGATTGTTGATGATGTAAGATTGACTAAGAAGACAAGCTTATCTGTCATAAAGTCATATTGCTAACAAAGTACATGGGTTCTACCTTTCAACAATTGGCTTTCTTTAACCAGCCTTGTTCAGCCATTGGCTTGAGCTTTTGTCAATCACGCTTGGGCTCAGCTCAGTAGAGTATCTGTTTCTCAGCGAATGCTATTGGCTGTTTGGGTGTATCCTTCCACCTTCACGCCAGAGCTTGCATTGAATTGGAGGAGGAACTGCTTTACAACCAACACTGCTATCTGTCTACTGCTGGCTTTCTCTAAAACAAGCCAATAGTTCAGCGGTTAACATGTTAACGCATGCAGCATTCTTCCTGCATTATTATGGCGTTAAGATGCACTACACAGGCCCTCAGGGGTGGCTGTTGCCAATCAGAGGTGGAGGGGTGGGAAGAAAAACAAATAAAAATATAAACTTACCTTTCCTGCCAGCCTCCGTGATCGTCTGCTCCCATGCCGCGCTGCTCTTCTGCTCCCACGCCACGCTGCTCCTCTGCTCCCACCCCGGCACTGCAATTCCCATGGGCACAGGCTCCCAGACCCCTCAAAATATCAGCGCTTCTCCCAGCATGAGAGATGTACTGGGATTGGGTGGAGTGGGCCGGTTTTACGCTCCAGCAGGGCCTGTGAGCCTGTGCCCCTGAGCCCTACAATATCTCCAAGGAACATCCTGGAGATACCCAAGTGCGCATGTAGGTTTGCAGGCCGTGGACGGCCGACCAAACCGACATGCGCACTTTTAGTGCCTACCACTTCCCCTCCCCCTGCTGTGTGATGCTGCGGCCTGGCCCCATCCTCGACTCGGGTTTTAGTTTTAGTTTTATCGTCCTTTTATTTTTCTTCGGACTCCCCCCTGAAGCCCTTCCTTTCGTGGTTGTGCTAACAGGAGTACCACCGATAAAGGAGGGAAAAAAGGAAACACAATTTGAATTAAAGAACAAATGTGCACAATGGTTGCATTTAAATAGACCCTTACCCCCTAACATCTCGGGAGAAATACTAGCAGTTAGACGAGGGGAATGGATAGGTAGAAGCATTAAAACAATAGCAGGGGACATTATTACTATTAATTTTAGAGATATGGCGGTGGTAGACTATATATGCAATGTACCAACTTGTGGCTCCAACACACAGATCCATCCCCTACCCCTTTCATATTTTTATCCGTTAATGCACCATGGGCAAATTCCAAAAAACAGATTTCCTATGAATAGGGTACACCAGCAAGTCCCCCAGCAAAGACTCTTGCAAAGGCAAATTCCCTGGCAAGGTATCCCTAATTTTGATCCATTTCTATCACAGTACGCACACTGGAATAGGTTTTGCGCACTGGATGAATTGGATTGACTCAATATTGAGAAAACCAATATTTTGCCTTTAGATTTGGGCTTAAACACGGAAGGGAATATTCCAAGAGAAACTACAACTTTTAATTCTAGCCCCATTTCCGCATTAATGACTAGTCATGCCGAGTCAACATCTACATCAGTGACTGTGCCCCTAAATAAAGCTTTGGGTCCTGAAAAGAGTGATGGACATGATCCAAAGGGTACACTGACATTCCTCAGTTGGAACTTAGCAGGTATCCATCGTAAATTGGCATCGCCTGAATGGAACTCTCTAGTGGAGGCGCACAAGATCTGCCTGTTCCAGGAGACCTGGAGCTTAGAACCACTCCATCGAGTTGGCTATGTCACTTATTTTGTGCCTGCAGAGAGACACAACAATGGGAAGGGACGCCCCTCAGGTGGTCTGCTTATTTGGATAAGCATCTCTCTTAATTGTCGCATAAATATCAAGCAGATTAATAGCCCAGACATTCTAGGACTCTCCTTAATTGGTCCTCGTAGGGGGTTTACATTGGACCTGTTTAACATCTATGTCAGAGGCACGAAGCATGGGTCCATGTCCCCCATTGTAACCACCCTTGAAGTGGAACTAAGAGAAAAAAGTGAGGGTACTAAAATCATAGTTGCGGGTGACCTTAATTGCACCTATGAGCCACTTTCTTCAGATGACATTTTGGACCTGGGTGAGGATGATACTAGAAGGGGCATTCCGCCCCTAAATATTCCCCCGATCAAAAGATGGTCTCATAGGGCGATTCAGCTAAATGCCTTGACAGTGGAGTTTGGCTTAAGAGCTGCGAACGGCCGAACTCCATCTGATCCCCTGGGTGCTGCTACATTCAATAGAGTCAACCATACTTCGAGGATTGATTATATTTTGTTGGATGTCACATTATGGGGACTAGTCCAGGATATGGTAGTCCTATCCACGGTGGAAAGCGACCATAATCCGCTTTCTCTCTTCTTATCAAATCCTTGGCCAATAAATCAATTGAGGAACCCCCCAAACATGCCCACAAATTGTCTGTAGCTACTTGCGGGAGGCGCTTAAAGTGGAATCAAATTTCTACTGATGAGGCAAAACTTAAAACAATTGGAGAATTACTTGTGACCTCGCAGTTGAAATTGGATACCACCAATATAGCCCAGACGGTAGGTGGGGTGACACCTATTTTTCAAGACACACTTAGGTCTATAGGGGAATTATTCTGGAAAAAGGGGTGTGTGGAGAGAAATACGGTATCCCGGGTGTCTATGGGTAAGCATGACTGGTATACTCCTGCATGTAGACATGCTAAATCCCTCTTAATTAAAGCTGTCAAAGGTAAAATACAATCCCAGATACAGGAAGCTAGGAAAGGGTATAGATTAATACTGGCAAAAGAAAAAAAGGAGTGGGATGAGGACTTCTGGTGCACTTTAAAAGAGGCAAGTGCCAGGAAAGATTCAAGGTGTTTTTGGGACACCATTAGATTAAGAAACAGACCAGATAGTGACCTCATAACATGTAATATCACTAGCCAAGAGTGGGTCAACCACTTTTCAAAACTATATACTCGACAATCTGATCATAACACTCTAGATATAATCAAGGAAGATCAGGTACAGGAAGTGCCTCTAATTATAATGCAAAGTGACTGGGAAGCAGACCCAATAGCTCTAGACCTTTCTATAAAAGAGGTGGAATATGCCATTAGCACCATTATGCCATGGAAGGCACCCGGCCCTGATGGCATTCCTGGGGATCTATTGCGTTCTGATATTACGACATGGGGGAAATTCATCCACAGTCTACTTATTGCCATCTGTAGGGGCGCACCTGTTCCCGCATCCTGGAAAGGGGCGGAGGTCGTCCCTATTTTTAAAAAAGGTGCCAGGGACGACCCGCCTAATTACAGGCCAATTAGTTTGCTGGATATAAGCCAAAAGGTAGTTGGTAAGGTACTGCTGATTAGAATACTGGAATGGATTTATGACAATAAAGTCCTTTCCGACTTCCAGGCAGGATTTAGAACAGGCCCTGGCACAATAGAACAAGCGTTTAGATTGATGCTAGTGTACTGGAAGGTGGTGGTTATAGGCAAAGGCAGTCTTTATCTCGCATTCATCGATTTAAAGACTGCCTTCGACCTTGTACCTAGGGAGACTCTCTGGAGAGTACTTAGTGATATGGGGATACCGCACTATATTTTATCACTACTTGTAAGGCTCCATGACAATAGTTTTGCCAAGATTAGATGGGGCACAGGGGGAGAAAAAACCACCAGTATTCCAGTAGAGAGAGGAGTCCGCCAGGGATGTGTTCTGGCTCCCACCCTTTTCTCTTTATACATCAATGGGGTGGTTGAGCATCTGCTGAAAGACCCTTCAGATGAACCATCCCTGGCGGGGGAGCGCATCCCTACCCTTCTCTTTGCTGATGATACGCTCCTCCTGTCCAAATCCCCAATGGGCCTCCAAAAACTCCTCATCAACTTCCAGACCTTCTGTGTGGAACGGGGCCTGGTAATCAATACCTATAAAACAAAATATCTTGTAATGAATCCCCCGAAAAAACCTGTACGCCCCCCTAAGCTGAATGGTGTACCATTGGGGAGGGTAGACGTATTTGACTACCTAGGCATCCGTTTGTCGCACAATATGCAGTGGGCCCCCCACCTAGATAATATGTTGTTGGCCCACAAGAGGGTAACTGGGGCCCTTTCTGAAGGAACAACGTTCTTGTGCCATAAGACCCATAGCTCCCGTCATTGACATCTATATAGCAAAGGGAGTTAGTTCTGCTCTGTATGGGGCAGAACTATGGGGTTTTAGTAAAATTAATGAATTGGCAAGATCTGAAAGGAAGTTCTGTAGGGCAATTATGTCACTTCCTCAAGGTACTCCCACAACTCCACTAATGCTTGATTTAGGTTGTCGACCAATTGAAGATCTAGCAAGGTTTAGACCCCTACTTGTATGGGCCCGGATGTGGCGAGTTCCGGAGCTCGCGAACTATGCGAAAGGGCTCTCTGAAATAATGTCCTTACCGGGATGGTATAAAATTAAATGGCTAAAAGACATGAAATCCCTTCTATGTGACCTGGGCATAGGTGAAGCTTGGACCAACAAATCATCTCCACCAAAGGCAGTACTCAAGAGCTTGTATTGGAGCTGGATTTTGAATAAAAGGAGCACTGACTGCATTTTGGGCAGACTGACAGAGGATTTTTTGAGATTTAAGGACTCACCAATTCGGGAACTCTATTTAGACATTATTGAGGAACCATTTGATAGGTCCCTATATTTCAAATTTAGAATTGGAACATTACCTCTGCAGACTTTTACATTTCGGTGGAAACACTCAACCCAGACCACAGATCTCTGCCCTTCGTGCTCACACAAACAGGAGTCGGTGGCGCACTTCATGTTTGAGTGTCAGGAGTATGCCAAACCAAGAAGAAAATGGCTCAAGAATTTGTGTCGCATGTTGGGGACTAGGTATCATGTCGATGCATTGCGTATTTTAATGTCAGACTCACGTTCATTGTATGTTTGCACCCTCTCAAAATTTCTATCGTGGGCCTGGCGCATTAGGAGTAAAAGGCTTAAAGAAAATGTTTAATTCTTTTTTAACCTAAACTGTTATGAAATGCTTCTTTTTATGAAAAAGTATGTTTTTTTTAAAAAGTCTAATGTAATCAATTTGTTGTACTCTTTTATCATCAATGAATTTGTATATATTCTTTTTTTTATGTGAAGCTTTTATGATAACTTTTATCGAAATAAAGCCTTTTTGACTTGACTTGACTTGACTTTTTCTTCTGACTGCTGCATTTCAGCAGTGGGGCGACGCTCCTCTGCCATAGTAGAGGAGCCATCCCTGCTGAGGCCCTTCGATTCTTTAGAACCAATAATGATGCATTCCCTGTCTCACTGTTCTTGATCACCCTGTACAGGACACATACACATATCCTACAGACGCTGTGGCTGGATTTGATGACAGTCACCATCACAACTCACTTATGATCTATTTCTGGTATTTATGAGTTCTTGGAAAAAATGTCAATACAAATCAAAACAAAGAGGAAGCTGAATTTTCTTCAGAAAAGCAAGCAGTGCGCTCTCATTCTAAGGCGTCATTGAAATACCGCTTGGGAACTCAGTATTACAAGAAATGATAGTTTTGCTTTTGTTATTATTACTGCATGTGGTTTTCTTCGGGTCAAACCTAGCAGGACACGTCCCTGAACAACGGCACGCGTTTCTGGAAATTTTTGCAGAAATCTATCTGGCAACATGTATTTCACCAGTAATTCCCCACGCCAGGGTACAAAAATTGTAATACTGCAGTTATTTTGCATCTTAAAATTACCGATCCTGGTGGTATCAGTAATTTAGGGTACAAAATTATAGGGAAGTAATGTAATGGACATAGCTGCCAAGGTTTTAGATTGCTAAGTGTGACATTTTCATAATTTCAGTGTAATTATGAGTGACATTTCACCGACTATGAGTGACACTTTCTCGCAAGCAAAATCAAGCGATGAAGGCAAGAGAAACGTATATATACATATATCAAAAATTACATCCACGCGCTCCTCTAAAAGTAAATTAAACGAGTGACACCATTTTTCAGAAAGACTAGTGACTGCTGAGTTTGGTGTGCTCTTGATGTATGCCTGACTCTGAACACTGCAGGCATCGGGTCTCTGCCCTGTCTGCACAAAGCCTCAAACTGTTTAGCTGTTATTGTGCTGCGTTTTAGCAGCAGGCATTACTGTCTGTGTATTATAGACTGCAGGTTCGTTCTGTGTGTGGCTGTGGGCACCACAGAGTATGCAGCCGTTTGATGCTGTTTGCGTGCAGGAGGCTTGCGTCTGTGTGCACAATGTAGCTGTGTACGGTGCTGTATGCATGCAGGAGGCTTGTGTTTGTGTGCATGGTGTAGCTTTGTGCAGCAGACCTTCTTAGATAGCATGCTTCAGTCCTCATCTCTCAGACTCAGCCTACGTGCAGCTTGATGTGTGTGTCTACCAATCTTCAAACTACATAAAATGCGCCCAGGCCTTAAATTGTTTGTGCAGCATGCCTCGGATTTGGCATCATTCCCCATTGCTCAGACTCTGCATGCACAAGACCTCTGTCTGGCTGTTAGCACCAAGTTTAGGCTTTTAGTTCTCAGTAGCCAGGCCTCGGGCTATCTAGTGCAGCAGGCCTCATGGTGTTTAAGTTTAGCATTAGGTTCTGACCAAGTTACGCGTTTATTGATCTTGCTGCCTTCTATAGCGCGCACTGTCACAAGACCCTATGAGAATCAGAGCGCCTAATATAGCCCTAGGTACACACTTACTTGAAATTAATATGCAGCTGCTGTATTTCTGTACATGTGATGCCAGCAGCCTCCGTACTTTTCAATGTGTGAGAGAGCACCTCGCTGCCATTAAATACATTTAACACCCGTCCAGCTATTCGGTATTTCCTGAATTAAAATGTCTTTAAAGCTGTGCTAGGTCCATGCTCCACAGCAGCAACAGAAGCCCTGGAAAGAATGCAGCAGGAGGAGTTGAGCAGCCAGCAGGAAGCAGGAAGGGTGACCAGTAAGAAGCTAGGAAACAAGAGTGACGAGGAAGGCAACCAGTGTTAACGAATGGACTGGTTCTAAGCTAGTTTTCAGGCTTTTTTAAATTAAACAATAGTTTTCGCTGACAGCGCATGGGCGCTGTAGATGAAACCTAAAAAGCACCTCACATCAGGCTGCAGTTACCGAACGCAGTGTTACCTTGTGTATAGTTCCGTTTTGGGAAAATAGCAGCTGTCGCGTGATATCTCCAGTATTACACGTGGAAAGCTATGACAGGTCATCTTTCCAAACGTACACCATAAGTCACACATTTACCCTTGTTCATGGAAGTACGTCATGTGAGTGTTGGAACTATGTAAATGTGAGTGTTTTTGCTTTTGGCTTTTATGAAATGACTCCTATGTTTTCCAGGTGATAGAGGCAGCTATTAATCTGGTTCATATATGCGACAAATTCATAAATTCTCTAATAAGTAAAAATTGTTAAGAGCTTTGGAAAATGAATCATTAATGTCTCGTATATGGGACAAAAGACACTGTTTCTGTTCTGTGACGTAAAGGGGACATGAAAAGACCACAGTGAGCATGCACTCACATTTCTGCAAGTGTGAAATACTAAGAAGGCGATCTGTACACATTTGTTTTGTGTGTATAAACGATAATATACACCATGAATATTTAACTCAAGCGTACAGCAACAGACAGAAGAACTGCAGCTATGAGAGACGTACATCTTAAGTATCTGTTGTATGTTTGCACGCCAAGGGGCAAGATGGGCACTTGAGTAGTGAACCAATAAAAACCCAAGCTGTTTTAAAAGAAATGTCGTTTGTGTTGTAATTCTGAACTACAGGGCATTCTGGGCAGTTTTCATTTCAACTATAGAATGTGAAATTGCATATACCCGTGAAAACATGTCACAGTGGGGGTTAATCTGAAGCAAAAAACTGATCAGTGGTAAAGTTTGAAACTTCTCAAACAAATCTGTTTTCTAAATGTTGCTCTAAGCTACCTAGAAGAGAGGAATGTCCATAATGCCCTTTTTCTACCCCTACATGTGATGCCGGCAGCCTTCGTGCTTTTCAAAGTGTGAGAGAGCAACTCGCTGCCGATAAATACATTTAACACCCGTCCAGCTATTCTGAAATGTCTTTAAATATCCACGGAACACATTTTTTTCTATTTAATTCAGGAAAGTATGCCTCTTAAGATCATATATTCAGAATTGAGGGGAATAAAAATGAGACCTGCAGCGGACCACTGATAAATCTTTTCGTGTTTTTGTGCTAACTTTTTTTATGGATGCAGCTTAGTAAGGACATTGCAGCTGTCTGTGTTTACGACGCGCACAGCCCGTTTAGCACTTTTCGGGTGAGCGAAGCGTAAACAAACTCCTATGGTTTCATTCACATTGAAATCATTTGGCGCACGACAATACCTCATTGCTGCGAAGACTAACGTCATTCCTCAGGACACATTGTCGTTGGCAGTTTGGACAGATATGGCTTGAATCGCGTGCAATCAACTTCTGCAGGGGATTGAGTGAAGAACGATCACCGGCCTGGCTCCCCTCTCAGGATCACGATACCTGATGCGCGGTCCCTTTGCTGAGACTGTAATGACAGTCAGTGAGTCACTGCAGGTGAGTCGACGGATGATACTGCCGTTATGGTCTCGTCCCCTCCAACCACGTCGGCGGTCGCGCTGTAATAATATTTAATTTTATGCGCAGGCTGAGGTAGCAGGCACTCTCTCGAGTCCCCGCCACTTCTAACTACCAGGGGCCTCACTTCCTGTGCAGGCAGTCGAATGAGGTCACATCCGATTAACAACCCCACACGGCGCCACAGCAGTCAGTAGCAACCTCTGCTGAGCTGAGTGAGGGCAGGCCCCGCCCGGGTTGAGTCTTGACAGCGAGTGACTGATGTGTCTTCAGTGATTGACAGCCGCGCTGCGGTCGTGCGGCGCCAAGACTGGAAATTAAAGCCGAGGCAGTCGCAGATTCATGTAATATTGTAGCACCTCTTTAATAATATAAGCCAGCTCTGCTGGCAAGCGAGTCTGTGCAGTGCAGCGCCCGGGAAGCAGAGATTGCACAGAAGTCAGCACGAGTTTCTGAGTAGCATTACAAATGCGTGACATTGCATTTCAGTGCGGTGATGCGGATCACCGCACTGAAATGCGTGTGTGTCACACTTGATGCGTGATACTTGACAGGACTGAATGGAAGCCTTGTGACTCCCAAAACGATGGCCATTCATGTGAGCCTGCCAACTTTCCCAAAACAAAAACATTGTTTGAAGCATCATTGACCAGCATATGTGCACTTTTAGACCCTTTTTTTATTACAAAAATGCTCATTTGCTGTAACAAGATGTCCTCTAGTGAGGTAATCTCAGCAAAAGGCAGTGACACACTGAGCTATATTGCCACCATGGTAAGTGATGTTGGTGTATAGGGTTCATGTGTCATGGGAAGGTAGCACTGAGGGTTGAGTAGCTGCCGCTGAGATGTGAGTGTAAGTTGTGGATGGAACTCAAAAAAGCCCGATTAGCTTTCCACACATACTAGTGACAGGAAATCCTGTAAAGTATTACAATTGTAAGTTTATACATTTTATTTTGCCACCATGTAATTATCCATTATTAAACAAGATCTTTGATATCACCATTTTAAACATCACATTGCATGTATTTTTCCATTGACATGTTTTGTGGTGTTAAATATTAGGCAGGGTATGGTGGCTCAGTGGACCAATGCATTCACTGCAGGCATCTTTGATTGACCTCTTGGTTCTATTACAGTTTTTGTGTATTTTATAATTTTGTGCATTGCTAACAACAGTTAGAAGGTGGATTCACTTTCAAATGTACATGTACACACTGACATTTTGCTATTGCATTTGAAGCAAACGTACGATGTCTTGTTAAAGTGAGTTTTTCTGGCTTCCATAACTAGGCCTCAATTAGACCTCAACGCCATCTTGTTCAAAATGGATGTCTCTTCCTGCTTGTTCACTGTTCATTATTTCTGCAGGAAGCAGAGTCATATCTTTTTATTTCCATTGATGTTGTTCTTGCTGTTCTCGAAGAAAACTTTCCAACACAATTATAGTAATGTTTAATTGTCAAGGACCTCCTGCTAGCTCACTGTACTGCATTCATTCACAATAATTTGCTGTTGTTCTTGTACCAAGTTTGTACTGCCAGAGTGGAGTGGCGTAGAGTGGAGTGGAGTAGAGTGGAGTAGAGTGGAGTAGTTTGTCATAGAATAAGGGGAAGTGGCATGGTGCGGCATAGAGGGAGATGTGTGGAGTGTGGTAGAGTGGAGTAGTTATGTAGAAAGGCATAGAGTGGAGTAGAGTGCTGTAGAGTGGTGTGGCATAAAGTGCAGTAAGTTGTCAGTGAAGCAGAGTTCAATGGAGTTGAGCATCATAGAGTTGAGCATCGTGGAGGGGACTATCATGGAGTGTAGTAGAGTTGAGGACAGTGGCCTAGAGTGAAGCGACATAAAGTACAGGGATACAGAGTAGATTGGCGCAGAGTGCAGTTGCGTAGAGTCTATTGGTTTTGATTAAAGTGGTGTAGGGTGCATTGGCATAGAGTGCAGTGACGTATGGTAGTGTGGAGTGCAGTGACACAGAGAAGAGTGGTGCAGAGTAGATTGCAGTGGGGTAGGGTGCAATGGCGTAGAGTAGAGTAGAGTGGCACAGAGTGGAGGAGAGTGGCATAGAGTGAAATGGCAAAGAGTGGAGTAGGGTAGAGGTGCAGGTTAGAGTGGAGTGGAGTAGTGCAGGGTAGAGTGCAGAGGTGTAGAGTGGCGTGGAGTGCATTGGCAAAGAGTGTAGTGGTGTAGAATGCAGTGGTGTAAAGTGCAGTAGAGTGGCGTAGAGTTGAGTGGTGCAGAGTAGAATGCAGTGGCATAGAGTGCAGTCGTGCAGAGTAGTGTGTCAGAGTGCATGGTGGTAGAGTGGTGAAGAGTGGAGTGGTGCACAGTAGAGTGGTGCAGAGAGCAGTAACATAGAGTACAGGAGTGCAGAGTAGAAAAGAGTGGCAGAGTGTAGTGACGTAGAGTGCAATGATGTAGAGTGACGTAGCGTGCTGTTGCATAGAGTACAATGTTGTAGAGTAAAGTGGTGTAAAATGCAGTGAGGCAAAGTAGTTGGCATAGGTTGCATTGGTTTTGTGTAAAGGGGTGTAGAGTGAATGGCACTGGTTTAGAATACAGTGGCATAGCATGGACTGTATAGTGGTGCAGCATAGAGTGCTGTGACGTAGAGTGAAGTGACATACAGTGCAGTGGCGTAGAGTAGATTGTTTCAGAGTAGAGTGGAGTGGTGCAGGGTAGAGTACAGTGGTGCAGGGTAGTGCGCAGTGCCATAGAGTAGAGTGGTGCAGCATTGTTGCAGTGGCGGAGAGTGGAGTGGTGCAGAGTGGCGTAGAGTGCAGTGGCATAGAGTGCAGTGCAAAAGAGTAGATTGTTTCAGTGTAGAGTGAAGTGGTGTAGAGTGGAGTGGTGCAGGCCAGAGTGAAGTGTTGCAGGGCAGAGTGCAGTGGTATAGAGTAGTGGCGTAGAGTACATTGGCATAGAGTGCAGTGTTGCAGAGTGGAGTGGCGTAGAGTGGAGTGGTGTGAAGTGGCGTAGACTGGAGTGGCGAAGAGTGCAGTGGTACATAGTAACATGGGGTAGAGTGCACAGGCATGGAGTAGAGTGGTGTAGAATAGAGAAGCCTAGAGTGAGGTGGTGTAGAGTGCAGTGTCATAGAGTGCAGTGGTGCACAGTAGATTAGAGTGGTGTAGAGTGCATTGGTGTAGTAGAGTGCAGTAGAGAGGTGAAGAGTAGGGCGCAGTGGCACAGAGTAAAGTGGCACAGAGTAGAGTGGCATAGAGTTCAGTGGCAGAGAGTGCAGTGTTGTAGAGTAGAGTGTCGTAGAGTGCCGTGGTATATCTAGAGTGGCGCAGAGTGCATTGGTGTAGAGTGCAGTGGCGTAGAATGGTGCAGAGTAAAGTGACAGAGTGCACTGGTATTGAGTGGGGGAGAGTACAGTGGCGTGGAGTAGACAATAGTGGCATACAATGCAGTGGTGCAGAGTAGATTGGCATAGAGTGCAATGGCGTAGAGTATATTGGTTTTGAGTAAAGTGGTGTACAGTGCATTAGTGTAGAGTGCAGTGGCATAGAGTGCAACAGTGTAGAACAGAGTGGCGTAGTGTGGAGTGGCACAGAGTGGAATAGAGTGGTGTAGAGTGCAGTGGCATCGGGTAGATTGTTTCAGAGTAGACTGAAGTGGCATAGAGTGCAGTGGTATAGAGTGTCATAGAGTGCAGTGGTGCAGAGTAGATTAGAGTGGATTGGTGTAGAATACGGTGGTGTAGAGTCAAGCAATGCAGAGTAGAGTGGCACAGAGTTCAGTGGTGGAGGGAGTAGTGTTGTAGAGTATAGTGATGTAGAGTGAAATGGCATAGAGTGGAGGGGTGAAGAGTCAAGTGGAGTGGTGCTGGGTAGAGAGCAGTGGGACAGAGTGGAGTGATGTAGAGTAGAGTGGTGCAGTGGAATAGAGTGCAGTAGAGCGGCGTTATAGCACAGCAGCATAGAGTGCTGTATAGTGACATAGACTGCAGTAGAGTGGCACAGAGTCAGAGGCATAGAGTGCAGTTGCATAGAATGCAGTCAATGCAGAGTAGAGCAAGGCCGGCTCATTCATTAGAACTTGGGGCGTTGACCCCCTACTGCAAGCCACTACACCCCAGACTCTGTACACCAATTTGTTCGTTCCTTTAGGGTGGGGGCGGAGGAGCTCTCTCTCTCTCCTGGTGACTGTTGAGTGAACTGCGCATGTGAGATTGGCCGTCGTTTTTCATATGACCAATCTTAAATGCGCAGTTCAGGCTTCCTTAATGAACACTACTGGAAGCTGGAACAGCAGACACACCGCCATATCGGTCTCCAATGGAGCGTTGTGCCTTCCTTACCCAGCCAATCCGGGCACTGCTTTTATGCTGTTTGATATTAAAAGCAGCATGACAGCAGTGCTTGAATTGGCTGGTTTGCCATTTCCCAGCATGCACATCTTTTTGAGGCTGTGCGAAGCGGGAGGATCACGTTTACTGAAGGTAAGAATATACTTATTTATTTTACAGCAGTGTGCAATATTACATTTGCATTGCAGAGGTGATAGGGTCACATTCTATTTGAATAGAATGTGCCTTTAAATAGAATGTGCCCCGATCACCTCTGCAAAACAAATTTAAGGATACTGTAATTCGTAAAATAGTATTACGTAGCCTCAACACTATGGAAAGTAGCCAGCTGCCGCTGGAGTAGAGTGTCAGAGGGCAGTGGTGTAGAGCGCAGTAGAGTGGCGTAGAGTGCAGTGGCATAGAGTGCAGTACAGTGGTATAGAGTGGTGCAGAGTAGAGTGATGCAGAGAGCAGTGACATAGAGTACAGTGATGCAGAGTAGAACAGAGTGGCATAGAGTGAAGTGACGTAGAGCACAATGATATAGAGTGATGGGTGCAGTGGCATAAAGTGCAGTGGCATGTAGTAGAATCTTGTAGAGTAAAGTGGCGTAAAATGCAGTGGTCCAAAGTAGTGGGTGTAGGTACAGTGGCGTAGGTTACATTGGTTATGAGTAAAGTGGTGTAGAGTGAATTGGCATAGAATACTCTGGTGGTGTAGAGTGGCACAACGTAGACTGCAGTGGCGTAGAGTGGAGTAGAGTGGCATAGAGTAGATTGTTTCAGGGTAGAGTGGAGTGGTGAAGGATAGGGTATAGTGGTGCAGGGTAGAGTACAATGGCTAGGAGTAGTGGAGTAGAGCACAGTGGCATAGAGTAGAGTGGCATAGAGTAAAGCAATGCAGCGTTGACTGCAGAGGTGTGGAGTGGAGTGGTGCAGAGTGGAGTACAGTGGTGTAAAGTGCAGTGGCATAGAGCGCAGAGGTGTAGAATAGATTGTTTCAGAGTAGAATGAAGTGGCATAGAGTGGAGTTGTCGTTGTGCAGGATAGAGTGGAGTTGTATAGAGTAGTGGTGTAGAGTGCACTGACGTAGAGTGCAATGTTGCAGAGTGTAGTGGCATAGAGTGCAGCGGTGCAGAGTAGAGTGGCCAAGACTGGAGTGAGTGCAGTGGCGAAGAGTGCAGTGGTGCATAATACAGTGGGATAGAGTGCACTGACATAGAGTAGAGTGGTGCAGAGTAGAGTAGAAAGTCGTATAGTGAAGTGGCATAGAATGCAGTGTAAGAATGCAGTGGTGCACAGTAGATTAGAGTGGCATAGAGTGCATTGGCATAGAGTGCAGTAGATTGGCATAGAGTGGTGCAGAGTAGAGTATAGTGGCATAGAGTAGAGTGGCACACAGTCCAGTGGCATAGAGTAGAGCAGCATATAGTTTAGTGGCAGAGAGTGCAGTGCTGCAGAGTAAAGTGTTGTAGAATGCAGGCTGTAAAGTAGTGCAGAGTAAAGTGAAGTACAGTGCTATAGAGTAGAGTGGCATAGAGTGCAGTGGTGTAGTGTAGGGTATAGTGGCGTACAGTGCAGTGGTGCATTGTAGATTGGCATAGAGTGCAGTAGCGTAGAATGTGTTGGTTTTGAGTAAATTGGCGTAGAGTGCAGTGGTGTAGAGTGCAGTGGCAAGGAGTGGAGTGGCATGGTGTGGAGCGGTGTAGAGCGTAGTTGTGCAGATTGGAATAGAGTGGTGTAGACTGTAATGGCATAGAGTAGATTGTTTCAGAGAGGAGTGAAGTAGCGTAGAATGCAGTGGTATGGAGTAGAGTGTTGTAGAGTGCAGTGGTGCAGAGTAGACTACAGTGCATTGCGTAGAGTGCAATGGCGTAGAATGGAATGATGCATAGTTCAGTGGTGTAAAGTTCAGTGGCATAGAGTGGTATAAAGTGGAGTGGCAGAGAGTGCAGTGTTGCAGAGCATACTGTCATAGAGTGCAGTTGAGTATAGTAGAGTGGTATGGAGTGCATTGACAAAGAGTGCAGTAGTTCAGAGTATAGTAGTGCAGAGTGCAGTGGCACTGAGAAAAGTGGTGTAGAGTACAGTGGCACATAGTAGAGCGGCGTAGAGAGCAGTTGCATAAATTATAGTGGTACAGAGTAGAATAGAGTGGCTTTGAGTGCAGTGACAGAGTAGATTGGGATAAAAAGTGCAGTTACATGGAGCAGAGAGGCCCCGAGTTCAGTGGTGCAGAGTAGATTGGAGTAGAGTGCATTGGTTTTGAGTCAAGTACATTTGCATATAGTTCAGTGGCGTAGAATGGTGCAAAGTAGAGTGGAGTGCAGTCGCACCGAGTGCAGTGGCGTAGAGTAAATTGCTTCAGAGTAGAGTGCAGTGGAGCAGAGTAGATTAGAGTGGCTTAGAGGGGTTTGCCAATCAGTGCACTGGTGTACAGTGGAGTGGTACAGAGAAGAGTGCATTTGCATAGAGTTCATTGTTGCAGAGTAGAGTGGCATTGAGTGGAGTAGTGCAGAGTGGTGTAGAGTGCAGTGGTGAAGAGTGCAGTGGTACACAGTTAGAATAGCGTGGAGTACAGTGCATTGGCGCAGAGTGGAGTGGTGTAGAGAGGGGAAACATCCTTTACAACGTAACTTTTACCACGCAGTGCCTTTACGACGCAACTTTTACTATGCAAACCATTACAACGCATTGCGCTGGGGGGCGCTCTAGGATAGGGAATAGATTTAATTTACTATCCAACACCTTCCCTAGTGTCCACGGGGACTGGAGTTGGAATAGTAAATTAAACTATTCAATATCCAGCGCCCCAAAGCGCTATGCGTTGTAATGGTATGCGTGGTCAAAACCGCGTTGTAAAAGCATGCGATGTAAAAGCATGCGTTGTAATGTCATACATCCGTAGAGAGGCATAGAGTAGAGTGGGCAAAAGAGTGTAGTGACAGTGTGGAGTGGAGCAGTGTAGTGTGGAGTGGTACAGAATAGAGTGCAGTGGCATGGAGTGGTGCAGAATAGAATGGGGTAACGTGGAGTATGCATGGTATAGTAGAGTATTGCCATTACAGAGAACACATCTTCAACTGAAATGACCATTAAATTTGCACTCACATACAATTTTACTGATAAAGTATACAGTGCACAAACAATAACATGTGGAAATGTCATCAGACAACGTATTGAATTGATTGTTAGCTCAGTTTATTTACAGACATTTAAATGTTATTGTGTGCTAGAAAAAAATAACATCTGTTCAGCCTTACTCAAGCAGCCCCAGTAACCAGCATCATTGTCACGTAAATCCTCTCACTTTGAAGTCATAGAAAGAAAAATAAACATCAAGCTCCCTGGAAGACAGAGCCTGATGTATGACCTCTGTCTATGAATGCAGAGAAAATGTGACAAGATAAGAACAAGCTTTAAATGCCTGTTTACAGAAAGCGAGTTTGTGGAAGAATACAATAAACGGAATTTGGGCAACAGGAGGGACGAACTCGAGCTGGACAGCCTAAGGCAAATAAAGCTGGCAAATAGAAAGCCAGAAAATGTGAGCAGTGACGGTTCGTCTGCTAAGGTGGAGGAGCATCGCCCCACTGCTTCGCAGCAGTAAACTAAAGGAAACATACAATGATAATAACGCGTTTCCTTCTGCTGCAGCTTTGCGTTTGGGGCGCGGCTGCTCCGATGACAGAGGAGCTGGGGAGGAGTGGTTTGCCCACTCCTAAGTGCACATGACTGTTTGGCTGTTCCTCTGGGGACGGCCAAACATTCATGATCACTTGGCATCTTCTCCATGCAGGCTGCATTATAGCCTGCATGGAGAAGATGCCCAAGCTACCATTCCCTGGCTGAGTGCCAAACCACGGCGCTCAGACCAATCACCACGCTGCCTTGCAGTGTTGTGATTGGCTCAGGGAAGCCTGGGAGCTCGGGTGCATCCTGCTGCTTCCTGCATCCTGCTGTGGGGCCAGAGATAGGAAGAAGAGGACGGAGGACGGAAGAGAGGTGTCGGCCGGCCTGCCGTCACAGGTAAGTGTTTTTTTAAAAACTTTTTTCATTGTCCCCAAGACCCGCCCACCCGGGTCCGGTAGCAGCTGCTACTGAATGTGAGTAACAAACCACCAAGCTAATGGTAAGCAACTGGCGGAATGCATTCCTAGGACAACTTTCTGAATGTCCACAAGATGTCTTAGGCAAACCAGAGAACTGCGCTGTCTGGTTTGCTGCGACCTAAAAATGAGTTCCCGGAGTATGAGCAGTTAATGGATACTGGTCATGCAGTCATAAAGATGATAAAGAAGCTATGCTCCAGGTGAGGAAGGAAAGACATCTAGTAAGAAGCAAGCAATAAGATTAACAAGAAAGCCACCTAGTGGTAAGCAGCGGCCTGTCCCAGAGCGCACCGTAAGTATTGCTATTGTCCACGAGACAATATGATAATCCACATTTGTAAAGCGCGAACAATCACCCGTAAGGGTACCCAGGCAAGATTAAGCAAGCTATTGCCCAGAGTCACATGGTGCTGGGCTAATCTGCCGCAGGAGCCGGGGATCGAGCCGTGAACCCCCAGGTTCTGGAGTCAGTCACCCTGGCCGCTGCGCCACACCTCTTCCCACAATAGGTTTGGATGTGAGACCTAAAAAAAAGGAAAGAAATAAGTGAATGGAATAGTAAATGGCACATTTCAGGAAAGCTCCCAGAAATGTTTGAGATTCATAGCGGGATCTTGGCAAGCAAGCGCCTTCTCTTCATCTAGAACAAGGCGAGTGCTGCTGATTGGCCATTAAATCAGTGACCGTTTGACTTGTCTACAGGATCGCAAGAAGGTCATATGGAGCTGAGCCTTTGAGGTCTATTCGATTGCAACACGATTTAAGGTCCAGAGAATGGGGAATGCACTAAACCTCTTGCCTCACCTCTTTCTGCCTTTCCCCATGAATGGGGTCTTAGTCCCGCTGGCACTGACATAGCTGCCCCCAGTGGGGCCCGACAAAGTGTCCCCAGGGCGCATTGTTGGCAGAGAGATCTATCGATCAGCGTGACGCTTTGGAGCTGCCAGATGCCAGGCGGGATCGACTGGATGTCCCACTGAGCCCTGAAAGGCCAGCACACCCGTTCCACTCGCCCCATTCCTCCTCGCCCCCGTGGAAATGGAGGCAGGGTGACCAAAAGCTTCACCAGGAAGCTCCTGCAGCTGACGGCTTCGGCCGTCTTCGGAGCAGCAGCGCTGGAAAGATAGCCTAGGAGGTTGAGCGGCTACTGCACAGATCTGTGATTAGTCTGGAAGATGAAATCCCCACAGCTAGGTCAGACTCGGCCTTTTGTCGCATCATACTTCTAGTCAATGCAATAATGATAATAATTCACGCACCAATGATGTAATACTTATATGCATTTCATTTTATTGGGTAAGGTGCATAAATGTTCGATGGTTGATATATTCATTTTATTTATACATTTGCAAAGGAGTTTAGAGCTCATCGAATAGCAGTATAGGTTGCTTTAAAGATTTACTGCAGAATATAGAATTAATAGCTCATGTCAGCTCACTTCGTGTGTATGTCGTGGATCTAAAAGGCAGTCAACATGCTGGCGCTACAGACAATACTGCAAAAAAATATAACAGAAGACCTTTGAAATTGAGTGCACCTGCCATAGACACACTGAACAACAGAGAAATCAGGAGGTTTGTCCATCTGCCAGTTGGCAGTTCGCCTCAAGGTGCAGTAATACTTTGCTGGGGAAGCCTCAGTCGTATTGCATGCCTGATCCTGCCTGACGTCACTGACTTCTTCCCAGCTTCACAGACCATTTGAAGGTGCACATGTCAGGATGTGGAAGGCCATGCTCCAGCGCCACGTGCCTTGAGGAGTCAGTGCCCTGGCAGGACATCCTCTGGGTTTTCTGATGGTCCAGCAGCTCAGGTAAACACAGTGGAGTGGGTCTGGGCGGGGTGGGAAGTGAGGGGGTGGGGGATTTAGGGGGGGAGTCGACTGATGATAGAATATGTATAATTAAGTAAATAAATAATACCTATTCCGCGTTCTGTCTGCTTCCCCGCCTGGTGCGCCCTGCCCCGCCCCACCACGTTTACCTGTGCCGGCCACCATGGTGCCCCTGTGCAGGCACCGCTAGTTGCCAGCTGATGTGTAATGCACAGTACTTATTGATGCCAAACAGTGGAACAAGGCAGCGACAAGGCCAGCTGAAGGTTGAGGGTGTAACTCGCCAGGGCCTGTATCACAGATGTACCCTCGTGGGCATAACAGGCATTTGCGCCTGTTTTGTGCACCCCGGGTCATGTTGGTTTTACAGAAGGGGCCGCACAAGGATTACAGATGCTTGTGAGGCCCCGGCCTTCTGTAAAACAGCGCTATCTCTGTCGCTGATCAGAACCCTCTTCAAAGGTAATTCCGTAAGCAGTTCGGTGCTGCCTTCTTGGCCCCTAAGGTTTTTGCTACTTGTTAACATTTCTACTAACTGTTGCTCTCTCTCAAACTATTACAGTAACTTTTCAAGCTGCAATGCCAAGAATTGTGTGAGCTCGAAATCAAAATGAATCCAATTGTAATTACTATGTGCATTTCTCTGCACGATTCAATGACACGTGAGACAAAACTGTGAAATCTACCGGGTATTTTGGGGCATATTTACAAGAGGATTGCGCCACCGGAACGTCACTTGTTACGACATTCACGTAGCAAAATGCCCTGCACCATATTTACAAAGTTAAGCCACTCTGCCTGGCTTTATGCCGCTTTGTAAATATGGCAAAGGTGTCTGCGTGAAAGGGATGTGCAATGGGTGTTGCCGTGCGTATTCCACCGCAACACCCATTGCTTTTTGACGCTACCCCAGATTTACAAGGATCTGTAAATCTGAGGCAGCGCCTAAAACTAACGCCATGCAAAAGCAGGTGCTAGATTGGTGAACGAGCAAAAATGCTTTTATTTCTCCTCGTTCTTGATTTTTATATGTGTGCTACATTCTGCAGCACACATTGAAAGAGCAAAACACCTTTAATGATTGTTTATGCGCAGGAAGGCGTCCCTTCCTGCACATAAACATTCTTTCAATAATGACGATTGCTACTTCTTCTATGTGTGCTGCAGGCTGCAGCACACATAGAAGTAGCAAATCGCCATTATTTATTGTTTATGTGCAGGAAGGGACGCCTTCCTGCACATAAACAATCATTCCAAGAAACACAGGCACCCTTGCACTACGGCCCAAGGGTGTCTGTGTTGGCGCTAAGAAGCTATTTTTAGCACCAGCACAAACGAAAACACAAGGGTGATCCTATTGTTCTTAATAGGGTGCATCCCTGCATTTTTAGGTCTCGCCTGTCAATGCGCATGCGCATTGAGCTTGCGAGACTATGGGGGCTTAAACAGACTTTAACCAACTTGCGATTCCATGGCGATTCCTTGCAGTGCCCGTGAAATTCAAGCTCAATGCGCAAGCGCATTGACATTAAAAGCGCGTGCACATGCCACCAGCCGCCTGCCTTGCATTACCACATCAAAGGCAGCCCAGCCTCCCTCCCGCAGCCCCTGCTGCTTCACACCCTCATCGCCGCCTGCCGGATCAAAGGCTTTCACGGCCGGCCGGCCGGCCGTGCTTTCAGTTTCACGGCCGCCAGGCCGGCCGTGTCTCCTTATTTAATTATTAACTTGTTCTTCTAATCCTGCTTTCCTCTCCAGCGTATCCGGTGCCTAAGCTTGGCTCCCCAGTATGATCTACTGCTCTGCTAGGCCGTGTGGCCACTTTTCTTTTCGTGATTGCACTTCTGTCAACACCGGGATCTTCTTGACTCATCTGTTCTACTTCATTCTGCGATTGCGGCCGTCCGGCCGTGCTTTCAGTTTCACGGCCGCCAGGCCGGCCGTGTCTCCTTATTTAAATATTAACTTGTTCTTCTAATCCTGCTTTCCTCTCCAGCGTATCCGGTGCCTAAGCTTGGCTCCCCAGTATGATCTACTGCTCTGCTAGGCCGTGTGGCCACTTTTCTTTACGTGATTGCACTTCTGTCAACACCGGGATCTTCTTGACTCATCTGTTCTACTTCATTCTGCGATTGTATTTCTTCAAAGTGCATTGCCCTTTCAAAAGCGAAATGAGGTGGAGATGTGGCCACTGATGGGACAAACCAATGCGTTCTTAATCCTATTTTATTAGTCTTGGGTGGATTCAGAATATTTCAGGTCCATCTTTTTGTCACATGAATGTGACTTCCGTTTTATGGCTGTCACCCGAGGCCGCTTACTGATCCCAGAGTGCCTAATTGGCTTCCTCAATTCTGGTTGGGTGATCTGTCCGCAGAGGAAACAGACTACTTTGCTTTCTCCTGAAGGTACGTCTTTCTCGGGAGCACAGAAAATGTAGCTTTACCTCTGCCTGGCAAATGTCAGTTTAGCACCTTTGGTGTAGGTTGCAGTACTGCGGTAGAGCGGTGCTAAAACCAAGGGAAGTTCTTTTAACCGTGTTATCTAACAGCACACGTGTACCTCATTCTGCCATTCTGACTCCTCACTCCCACCATTACGCAATACTTCAGACTGCACTGTGTGGGTCCCTCTTATTTCTGCAGAGTTTATTTAGATTTAATAAACTGTACTTCATGTTTGGACTGTTTTGCCCATATTATGCTGACTGTTCATTTGTAACTTTATTTTGTTTTTCCGCTGTGAGCAGTATTTGTTTTTTGATTATTTTGTTAGTTTGAACAAACTGTCCTTGTTCTGCATCGGCGAATTCCTTCCATAATTAATCTGCCAGTACTGAATAAGCGTCTACTGTTCCCTTCTGCCGACCTGTGCTTTAGAGTCACATTGTTCGAATGAACACTCCGAACTAATAAACAGTGTTAACCTAGCACTGAAACCTGTGTGGGTGGTGCAGCTGAAACCAGCTGCTTGGGCGTGTTTGAAGTCTGGTGCATGGCATGCAGTTCTCGGGCGCGTCACTGATATGACTACTGTGGTTGTGGAAAGTTGTTTCTGCGCCCAGCCAGACGTTCATCCAGTAATATTGCTCAGTTTGCCGATGGCGTGCATTCGTGATCTTTTCTGAGTTGGTTTTTGGTGCAGATTACCAACAATTGTACGTGAGGTCTTGTGTCTGGTGGATATTATAAACTCAGACACCCTCACACACCCTCATCCTCACTTCCCCTCAAACCCCCTCCCTCTCACACACACCCTCACATCCCCTCACCCTCACACCCTCTCAACCTCTCACCCCTTCACCCTCACACACCCTCACACCCCCTCACCCTCACACACCCTCACCCTAACACCCACTCACCCTCACCCCCTCACCCTCACACACCCTCACCCTCACCCCCTCACCCTCACACCCCCCCTCACCCTCACACCCCCTCTCATCCTCACACACCCTCTCATCCTCACACACCCTCTCATCCTCACACACCCTCACACGCCCTCACACGCCCTCGCCCTCACACCCTCTCACCCTCACCCCCCCTCACCCTCACCCACCCCCTCACTCACCCTCACACACCCTCACACCCCCTCACAACCCTCATACACCCTCATACACCCTCACACACCCTCACTCTCACTCACCCTCACTCTCATTCACCCTCACTCTCACTCACCCTCACACACCCTCACCAGCATAGCATAACAAAACAAAGCATAGATTAACAATACACAGCATAGCATAACAATAAAAAAGCATAGGATAGCAAAACATAGCATAACAAAACAAAGCATAGGATAACAAAACAAAGCATAGGATAGCAAAACAAAACATAGCATAACAAAACAAAACATAGCATAGCAAAACACAACAAAGCATAGCATAACAAAACACAACAAAACATAGCAGAACGAAACATAGCATAACATAACAAAACATAGCATAACAAAACATAACATAACAAAACATAGCATAACAAAACACAACAAAACATAGCATATCATAATAAAACAAAGCATAGGATAGCAAAACAAAACATAGCATAGCATAACAAAACATAGCATAACATAACAAAACAGCATAACAAAACACAACACAGCATAACAAAACATAGCAAAACACAACAAAACATAGCTTAACAAAACACAACTAAACATAGCATAGAAAAACATATAATAGCATAGCAAAGCATAGCATACCAAACACAACAAACCATAGCATAGCATAACAAAACATAACATAGCAAAACAAAGCATAGCATAATAAAACACAACATAGCATAAAAAAGCATAGAAAACACAGCATAGCATAACAAATCAAAAGCATAGGATAGCAAAACATTGCATAGCATACCAAAACAAAACATAGGAAAGCAAAACAAAACAGCATAGCATACAGCATCACTCAGCACCACCACAGCATCACTCAGGGGCACCACAACTTCACTCAGCGTCACCACAGCATCAATCTGTGCAACCATTCAACAACTGGTTCAAATATGTTCGCTCAATGTTTCAAGCTTTATTACAAATGTAACAAAAAAATGTTAATATTTCACTTCTGTTCTTGGATTTTCGTCACAATAAAATACACTGAACATATTCTTAACAAAAGTTATTTACAAAAGTTTAAGCTATTGCCATTAGAAATTACAATAACTTTCATTTAAGTATTAATTAATTAAAAACATTAAAAGACATTGTTATTTGTAATATCAATACATGTAAGTCACGTAAATACAACACATTGCATTACAAATGCTATCGGTGTCACATTTGTGAAAGTTATAACTATTGGCATTGTAAATTACAAAGCTATTAATTTAGCTATTTTCAAAACCAACACAAATAAAAAAAATTGTCATTTACAAGACAAATAGCTCAAACTTTCCTAATGCGAGACCTATTGCATTTCCAATGCTTGTTAAAATGAGTCAGTGCAACGCTGAGAAATTTGAAGCAGAGCTGTGCTGCGCCATTTCCTTGTAGATATATCCCTTTGTTTCCAAGCATTGCCCTGAGGATTGTCTTGCATATTAATTATACGAAAGACCAAAACATCAACTTCTGTCCACTACTTGCTTCTTTCATACCACTGTGACTTTTGTCAACACACATAATTTCACTATCAACCGATTCAGTCCCGGACAAACTATCTTGTAAGAGTGGGCCAACAGTACTTTTGACCATATCTACGGACTTGATGGGACAAATTCAGGTCATTAGTCTGTTGGATGCTGGAATTTTTGTAAGCCCTCATTTTGTTTGTGTCTTTTGTTTGACCTTTTAAGTGAAACATTTTTTTCTCATATGCGCTCGAGTGTTGTATTATTTTCTTCATCACTTTGATGCTAGGCACTAAGAGATATCTCTATGTATATATTGTTGATCAAATCTCTTTATATTTCGTGATATTGGGTTTGAATGATCCCCTCATCAGCCTTTTGTTATTTGATTTATATTTACTCAAGCTTCAAGGGGTTATTGGGTAACATTGTACTAAGTTTTTGAAGTCACACTTAGAACAAGTTGCCCAGTTTCTGATTACCTCATTTGAAGCATTGTTCTGGAGTTTCCATCTTGAATACTGTGTGGGTCAGTTTGAAAAACAACAACATCACTGTAGTAATGTGTGGTTTTGGGGGAAAGGGAGCTGAGTCACATTTGGAGTCTTATGGCTAGATTTGGAGGTGACATTTTTACGCAGTATTGTGACCGGTTCCAGATGCCAAATCCTGAGGATATCGTCCAGTTCAAGAAGCAATGCTTTCAATCAATCAATCATTCAATCATGGTATTTATAGAGCGCACTACATACCCGTGGGGGTCTCAATGCGCTGGGGGGGGGGAGGGGCACTGCTACTCAAGTATTGTAACTCAAAGCTCTAAGTGGAATGTGTTCTTCCGCGTCTTAGACCTGCTTGTAATTAAAAACAGACATTGAAGCGTTTTACTATTATGCCTTATATTCATGTCCTTAACTTAAACATGCAAAAGTTAAGATAATCGATGTTGGGCCCACAAGAGAGGGGGGGGCAGCACAGACCACAATCCAGCTTGTTGGTGTGAAAAAGGCAGCTTTATTGGAAGCAGGTGCACCTTTCAAATACATTCCCTTGGCCTGTGCAGTACAAAACTAAACCTCGCTAAATATTTTTTATCCTAACATACCTTCCACCCCCTCCCCTAAACATGGTTCCCCCCTGCAACAAATATAAACACAAACTTGCAATTGCCAACTTTCCTCTCAACCTAACTAAATAACTTCTAGTACTAGTAAAACCAGACCTTCTAAAATCCCCCAGTACTTAGGAAAAAAACGCCACCCCAAAGGACTGAACAACTCACCAGCACCTGTTCCAGCGACAAATCCCCGTACAATAAACCTTCCCGATGCACCCGCTCCCAACAAAACCCCTTCAATATGCCGCATCTCACTAAGTCCTATATTTAGAAACTCCCCCATAAGACCCAAAAATTAGCAAAAAGAGGGAGGGAAAAGAAAAGTGCCCACAGAACCACCCCCATTGCCTGCTGGGTCACTACCACCAAATGGTGGATAGTACCCTAAGATGGCCGGTTAAGTACTAGCCCAGCCCAAAGCTAGCCCACAAGTAGCCCACCCAGCCCAAAGATAGCCCATAGAGGCCAACCAGCCCAATTGAGGTGCTGGCTGCTCCCCCCGGCCCAAAACCCCCCAGGAGGAGTAGGCCTACCGTTGGTCGGCCGCCCCTCCCAAAGCCCTATTGGGCCCACATGAGAGGGGGGGCAGCACAGACCACAGACCAGCTTGTTGGTTTGAAAAAGGGCGCTTTATTGGAAGCAGGGGCACCTTACAAATCAATTCCTTTGGCCTGTGCCGTACAAAACTAAACCTAGCTAAATATATTTTATCCTAACATACCCCCCCACCCCCTCCCCTAAACATGGTTCCCCCTGCAACAAATATAAACACAAACTTGCAATTGCCAACTTTCCTCTCTACCTAACTAAATAACTTCTTGTACTTACCCCCACGGTAAAACCAGACCTCCTAAAATCCTGCAGTACTTAGGACGATTTTCGAGTGGCGTTTTTTTCCTAACGACTTTCGACCCCACCTTAGGCATCCTCTCTCTTTGGATATCTGCGTACCCCTATAACCTTATCCAGCTCCATCCCATACTGAGATAGGTGGACTCCGTCCTCTCTAAAAAAAATACACTTCCCCATAGCGTAGTTCTGGATGTTCCATCCTACCCAGACCGACCTTCTCACAGAAAATTCTAATTTCCCTGTTGATATTCGTACGTGCCCTATCTATGGCCGCTGGCCGGTCTGCTCCCCTCCAAATCCGCCTGGGCACAAACTCTGACCATGTCACATGGCAGCCGGACCACTGGCGCCGTATTTCCAGCAAATCCCTCTTCATCTGTTTTACCAACGCTAGGCCCTTGCACTGAACTAAATCGTTCTCCCCCAGGTAAATGACAACTACATCCGGGCACACCCCCTCCTGACTACCTTGTTCAAAGCTGGCAACAGTTCATGCCATCTCATGCCTCCTTTCCCTTGCCATTGCAAGCAAACAACCTCGGGTCCAATTCCAGGTTAAAACTCTTCTTCTTATCCCACTCTGCCCGCTCCGCTCGCTTTACAAATGAGTGTCCTATAATGAGGATAGACAGGACTGTGGCGTCCGGCCCCACCACTGCACCTGCAAAGACACAAATGTAAGAGAGTGGACAATGCAATCCAACTTAGTTCTCCATCCCTGCCCCCCTCAGCCTGATGTACATCTTGTAGCAATTCGACTTCCAACGCCCCAGACGCATGATCTCTTTCCCCCCCAACCCTGTCTTGCTGCCTCCGTCGCCGCCGCTATCCGGAACGAATGCGTCCCACAAACCTTCGGGTCCTCACCCATGGGGCGTGCCGCAGAACCCATAGCAGCTGAGCCGCCATCACCCTTCCCTTGTCAACCCGGCTAAAGACTAAACCAGACGCCGACCTCAGTCCGGACGTCAACATCCCCCCCAAGCCGCCAGGCATATCGCACCTGTCCCCACGGGGCCCATCACCACCCATTTCCCTACTCCCCGTTGGTCAGTCTTGGAACGCAGTAACAGCACCGACACCTCCCTAGCTCTCAGTTCCACCTCCACCCATAGGACCCCTGGCCTACCCATGAGCCCCACCTGTTCTGAAACCCGAAACGCCCCGAAATACATCCACGACATAAGCATGGAAAACAAAATGGTCTCCTCCCGGTCATGGCGAATCGTCAGCAGAAGTCGTATCAAACCCTTGAGCATGTCCGCCGTAGTAGGCCGACGCCGACTAACCCTGGCACCCCTCTCCCAAACCCAACCTTCCAATAGTCGCGCTCCCAGTTCCCCCGCTGACAGCGCATAACCCCACCCCAACTTCCCCATGAACGCGACGGCTGACAACTTACCGGCAATCGTCACCTTCAACAACCCCTTGTCCATCATTCCCAGCATGAACTGCACCACCTGTTCGCCCCGTAGCCAGTGATCACCTTGCCGCACTGCCCCACTGGCCAAAAATTCCCTCCAGACCTCCGCGGCTAGCCCATGGAACCTCTGCCACTGTGAACGAGACAAAGCATCCGCAATGTCATTGTCCACCCCTGGCACATGCCGGACTTGAAACAAAATGTCATGCTCCAAACATCGCAGCACGAAAACCCTCATCAACTTAAGCACCTGTGGGTCCCTGGCCGATTGCCTATTGACGACCTGCACCACCGACATGTTGTCCACCTCGAAGAGCACCCGTTTGTGCGCTAGCTCTCGCGCCCACACTGTCACCGCCACCACCAGCGGAAATAGCTCCAAAAAGGCGATGCTCCGCCCCCTGCCCTGCCAATGCGGCGGTCATTCCTCCGTGCACCATATCCCCCGCCAGTACAGCCCAAAACCGCCCACCCCGCTGCATCCGACGAGATGGTGACGTCCCATTCCCAGTCCTCGGGGGCATCATGGGCACACTATTGAAGCGCTCCAGAAAGGCCCTCCACATGCGCAGGTCCTCCTTTGTCTCCGCCGACAGCCTCAGGTGATGATGTGGCAAGGTCAAACCGGACAGCGCCAGACCTAATCGTCTGCAGAAAGTATGGCCCGCCCGCAAGACACGGCATGCAAAGTTCAAATGCCCCAGCACAACCTGGACCTCCCGCACTGTCACCTTCTGCTTCCTCAACATGTTGTTCACCAATGCCAACATATGCGCCTTCTTATTCCCCGGTAGGCGTGCTTCCATGGCCATGGAGTTGAGCTCTATTCCTAAGAATGACAGCACCGTACTGGGACCCTGCGTCTTCTCTTGTGCCAGGGGCACACCCAGGTAGACCATGAGTTCCATAAAACCGTCCAGCTGCTGCTGGCAGTCTGCCAAACCAGGCCGTCCCACCAAGAAGAAGTCATCCAGGTGGTGCATCACCGTGTCAGTGCACGTGTGCCAGGAAAAAACCCACTGTAAAAAGGTACTGAAGCACTCAAACAACGCGCATGATATTGAACACCCCATGGGCAATGCCTTGTCCACGAATATGTCCCCATCAAACTGGGTCCCCAAAAGCTGGTGGTCCTCCGGATGTACCGGTAGCATTCTGAACGCTGACTTAATGTAGCATTTCGCCATGAGGGCGCCCGCCCCTACTACTGCCATGAGCCTCCATGCCACATCCACAGACGAATAAGACACCGATGACAACTCCAACGATATATAATTGTTCACCGACGTCCCTTCCGGCCATGACAGGTGTTGAATCAGGCGAAACGGCCCTGGCTCCTTCTTCGGCACCACGCCGATAGGAGAGATAATCAAATCCCGAATGGGCACTTCCCGAAAGGGGCCCTCCGTCCGCCCCTCCCGCACCTTCTTGAACAACTTGTCCCGCACCACCGCCTTGTCCGCATTGACAGATTTCAGATTCTCCGCCCACCTGGCAATCCTCGGACCTTCGTATCCCAATCAGAAACCCTTCGGGAACCCCCGTCGCAACACACCCGCGTCCTCAGTCCGTGGATAAGACGCTAGGAGGATCTCCAGCCGGTCCTGCTTAACCGGTGTATGAGCATTTCCCCAATACCCCTAACCCCTCTTTTCCTCCCCTATCCCCAGACTGTGCCCCCGATGCTGCGGGCTGCTGCCCCTGGGTACCAACCCCGACTCCCCAGCATCGCGCCACCGGGTGTCACTTCCCGCACTTGGAGCACTCATGCCGGAATCGGCAGTACTGTCTGCTACACGCGCCCTTGTTGTAGTCCCAACATGCTCCAACTGTGGCGCTCGCGGTACCCTCTCCCTGCTCCACCCCCCCACGGGTGGGGCGGGTCGGAAAGGGGGGAGGTGTTAGCGGTAGGCTGCTGGCCGTATAGATCGTCTTGCCGAACTTCGTTCCCCCCCCATGGTCTGCTGTTACAGGTCTGAATCGAGCTTGCCCCACTTCGCCTCCGGGTCCGCCGCCAAGCATGCTCGAAAATCCTCATCATAATGCGACCACGCATAATCCCCATACGTGACCTGCTCGCCTGATCACGTCCATATATTGGAAAAGGGCGACCACCCCGCCAAGCGTGCTAGAAACTCTTCATCAGAATCCGACCATGCATAACCCCCATGCGTGACCTGCACCCGCCTGATCACGACCATATATTTTGAAAAGCGCGACCACCCGGTCTGGGTACTTCTCGCAGTACACGCTGGCGAATATAAAAAACCCAGCCAACCAATTTTCTATGGTCAAAGGAACCTTTGGCCGCTTAGCCAGTTCCTGCTCCTCCTCCTTCGACCCCTCCTTTGCCGTTAATTCCCGGTCCAGGAGCTTCAGAAGCTCGACATTTTCCACTTTCCAAATCTTCTCTTTAGTTGCCAGCGAAAGACGCGCCCCCAGTGATTTCGTAATACCCATATAGGGAAGCTTGCACACCGGAATATCGCAGCTCTCCTTCCCTGCCTTGCTCCCTTAGCTTCCCTCGTCCGTCTTTGCTTCCTGAAACCCCTGACGCCCGCCCCGTCCGCCTTAGCGACCCCGGACCCACCGACGCCCGCCTTGTCCGGGCCCACCCCCGTGTCTTTTACCTTACTAAGGCTCACCCCTTCGTCCCCCCCTTTTGCATCCGTCCCCACTGGCACTTTCACCCGTAGGGTCCCACCCGACACGCTCCCCGCTCCTCCACCTTCCTTACCTGGCGTCAAGGCCGGCGTCTGCACTGGATCCCGCAGCCTAACCAGTGGAGCAGGGGGGCCGCCACTCTCACCGTTCTGCACTTTGGTTTGTCCTGCAAAAACACTAGTAACAGCGTTACTCCGCTACCCCAACCCATCCTGCCTCCCGCCCCTCACAAATTTCCCCCTTCTCTGTGCTGTCATCCTCATAGTCCAGCTGGTACATCTCGCCCTCCTGGTCCACACCTAGAACCTCTGCGAAATCGTGCCCTCGGCCGCCCTCCACGGGCTCCAGTGGCTCAGTCCTGCCTTTTCCCTACATGTACGTAGCAGGTCCCCCAAATCCACACTCTCCCTCCACCCCTCCACCTGATACCCCTCATGGTCCCAATCTGCACTGCCGGACCTCCGTCCCCCGGCGGCCGTCTCGACCCTTCGCGGTGGGGCTGGCGGGGACCTACCGCCCTGCCTCCCCTAGTACGCCACTGCCTGGTGCCTCGCGGGAGCACGACTGCCCGTACAAGGTAGAGCCGGTCCATCCCCTCGGCAGAGTGGAGCCGCATGCAGCTCTCCAGAGCACCTTGCCATACGTTCCTGTCTGGAAAAAGAAGTGGAGTCCAGCATGCCGGGGTGAAAATTTTACCCCGCCTGAACCCCTGCGGCCCCCCACCCCTCCTGCACCCCTGCCCCCCCTGCCGAATGACCCCCTGCCGCGATGGGGTATCCCGCCTCTATCCCCCCCGGGCACCTCCAGCCCCACCTCCCACAACCCCATTCACCTCCCTCCTCCTCCCCCTCGCTCCACACCAAGGACTCCAGCTCCCGGCGCACAGAAACACCCTCCCCCCACCCCCAAAAACCCTGCACCCCCGTCCTGACCCAAACACCACCGCGCTGCCCCCATTCCCCCTCCCTCACCCCTCCCTGACCCCCCCCGGGCCTTGCCATCGCCGCGTCCCCTGACCCGCTGCCTGAGGTCCGCCAACCCGTGCCCACCCCTGCTCCCCCGTGGCCAGCTCCATCCCCCTGCGCCACCCGCTCCGTTCACTCCCTCCCGTCACCACCCTCGGGGTCTGCGGCCTGCTTGGCCCTTCCATACACCCAGTCCCTCCTGGGGCATAACCTTCCCCTTCTCTGTCCCCACCTGCCCCTCCGTACCCCTTCTCATCCCTGAGTCGTCAATTGTGTGGGGGCATCCCAATCCGCCTGCTCTTGCCCCATAAATCGCTCGCGGCCCCTCCGGCCCTGCCCCCTCTCCCGCAACGCTTCTCCCGCTGTCCGTTCTCCTTTCAGCCCCCCCAGCCCCCACTACAAACTCCCGCTGGTCGTCCGCCCCTCCCAAAGCCCTATTACCAATTTAGCTCCTGTTTATATTCCTTGTTTCACTTAATCATCCATTCTCTAAAAGTGTTAGCTAGTTCCAGAATGTTGTGTTTCTGTATGTTTTCATTTCGTGCAGCATATTACTCTTGTATAGTGCATAGTTTGAATTGAGTTGCCTCAAGGGGTTTATAACGTGCCATGATTTAGAGCTCTGGAGCTGAGGCTGAAGGCGGTGCGAGTTTCTCACTATGCATGTCAGTGGGTCAAAAAGGTGTTCAGAACACATAGTCATCCAATTCTTGCCTCATTGCATAGTGCACAAAGTAATGGTCATGTATTCCAGTTCCAATTGTAATTGTGTGCCAATATGTGTAAAGGAGGTACAGAGTTGTCAAAATACTGACAAGCTTAAAATAAAAAAGCAGTACTTGCAAGTGAGTGGGTGCATTGTTTGTTTGGGGTGAAAGAGATGAGAAGAAGTGCATTCAGGAGAGAGTGAAAAGAGGGAACTGAGGAGTAAATAGATGAGGTGTACGAAATGCAGATAGGCAAGATGTGGAGAGTAAAAGGGCATACATATCTAATATAGAGTGAACATGAGACACTGAAGGCCACTGCCCATTCCACAGGCCTCAGTAATGTTTCATTCACTCTCACAATTAAAACATTTTCAATATTATTTACAACAAAATCAATGTTGGTACTCCCACATCTTAAACAGCTAACAACTATTGAAAAAGCCAATAGTCCTGGCTGATTTTAGGTATGTGTCAGTTGTTGTGTTATACGTCTGTATGCCATAACAGAAAGCTTACACAACAAGATGATGGACGGAGTGATTAAACTTTTCCACCACTCATTCCCAGACAAGAGATTTGGGTTTAATCCATTGTTCTTTTACTCATTATGCCACCCTAGTTTGGACCCAGCCATATGGAAATCAGTCTTGAGCCTGCTCCTCATGGGAACAGTCCAGTCCGAGTTACCAGGCCAGGTCCTCCCTGGACCAGAAACAAGCCTCCTGGGACCGGCTTCGGGGCTTCACCCCTCATCAGGCAGGCTAGCATGAATCCAGTGGCACAGCGAGCAAGGGACCCACATCTGGGCATTCCCTTGGCCACTTAGGGCGAACATAGCAAACACAGGATGATGGAAGGGGTGATGAAACTTTCAACTACTCATCCCCAGTCAAGAGATCTGGGTTTAATCTATCGTTCTTTTGCCCTCCATGCCAACCCAGTTTCGACCCAGCCATATACAAATCAGTCTTGACCCTGCTCCTCATGGGAAAAAGTCCAGCTCGAACTGCCAGGTCAGGTCCTCCCTGGACAGAAACAAGCATCCAGTGCCAGGTTTCGGGGCATCATCTCTCATCAGCCGGGCTAGAGCAAGGGACCCCCATCTGGGCATACCCGTGGCCACTTAAGGCGAACATAGCAAACACAGCAAGATGATGGACGGGGTGATGAAACCTTTCAACTACTCCTCCCCAGTCAAGAGATCAGGGTTTATTCCATTGTTCTTTTGCTCACTATGCTACCCCAGTTTAGACCCAGCCATATGCAAATCAGTCTTGACCCTGCTCCTCATGGTAACAGTCCAGGCTGAAATGCCAGGCCAGTTCCTCCCTAGACCGGAAACACGCATAGTGGAACCGGTTTTGGGGCATCACCCCTCATCAGCCATGCTAGCTTGAATCCAGTGGCACAACAAGCAAGGGTCCCACGTCTCGGCATAGCCTTGGCCACTTAGGGCGAACATAGCAAACACAACAAGATGATGGACAGAGTGATGAAACTTTTAAATCACTCATCCCCAGTCAAGGTATCGGTATTTGTAATGCCACCCCAGTTTGGACCCAGCCATATGCAAATCAGTTTTGACCCTGCTCCTCAATGGGAACAGTCCAGCTCGAACTGCCAGGACAGGTCCTCCCTGGACATGACACAAGCATTTTCTTCTTTTTGCAAAAAAACAGAAAGTTCAGTGAGGAACAAAAATACTGGTTGGATGAAACACTATGGTAATCAGAAAAATGAAGGAACAAATTAATGAAATTGTCACACAGTGCAGCAAGTAACCTTGCTGCTCTGCACTGCATGACAGGGAAAAGGCAAGAAATGTACTGTATTTTAGTCAATATGGCTTATTCCTGCCTTTTCTCCCGAGCTGGTGCCCTTGTGGTAGCCTAGCGCCAACGCAGCACCCTTGCACCATGGTGCAGGGGTGCCTACGTTGCATTCAGGATTGCTTTTGTGCAGGAAGGGGCACCTTCCTGTACAAAAATAATACCCTGAGTCATATTCCTCTTTCTAGGTGTGCTGCAAAATGCAGCACACATAGAAAAAGGAAGTAGCAAGGAGAAATAAAGATATTTCTCCTCATCACGCCTCTCCTGGGAAGGCATATCTTTTTAGCGCATTTTCCAGGTTTACCAATTCTGGTAAATCTGGGAATGCATCAAGACCCACAGGAGTTGCCTGGGGACATCCAAACAATGCCCATTGAATACCTTCCCAGGGCAGATTAGCCCCTTCGCAGCCGGCGGGATTCCCCCGCTGTGCTGGGGGTTGGGGGGCACGTACAGCGCCCCCATGCTCATGACGAGGTCAGCTCGTCATGAGTCACGGCGCTCCGCTCGTCATAACCTCGCCTGTTCCAATGGAACGTTCAGCACAGCTCGTCATGAGCATCCAAAAGGTTAAGGTAATGCAGCGATTTGCGCTGCTTTGCTTTACTATACAGATTTATGGAGCCCCTCAGGGCCCCACAAAGTGGCCTTGCGTGGCTTCATAAATCGCACTTAAGGTTTGCATCGCGCATGTACCACACTGCATGGTGAAACGCTACACAAACCGGGTCATAAATATGCCTCTGACTTTAGCACTTAAGCCACGCCCTTCATTACATAACACATAGGCCACGCCCCATTAAAGACCCACCACTTTTTTCATCCCACTCATAGCCCTGTTATAACTGGTTCTAAGCACATTTCCCACAATAATGCGTTCAAAGCAGGGTCCACTCACTGTGTTGCACTGGCAAGGGAGAGGGACACGCTAGCAGGGCCTGGGCCTCTTCTCCTCCATCCCTTTTGCGCCCCTGGGAGAGCCTGCAGGCTGCTGTGCTTGGCACATCCTGTCTGATTCTCTATCACACGCTTCGCAGCACCAGGCCTCTCGCTCGTGAATTATGCAAGCGCTGGCAGCGGGCCACGCTCTGCTGTCACGTCCCTGTCTGCCGCCTGCAGCGGGCAGGGAGGGCGGCTCTATGGCTGCATCTGAAGGTTGTCCTCAGAACTTTACAGCCTTCTCTCTCTACGCGCGCGCTCTCACGCACACACACGCGCACGCCTATTACTGGGCAGCCATTGCAGAGCACAGATACTGAACTCCAGGGTCTGCGAAGCGAGGCTCCTGGGTTTGTGACGCACTTCCCGTGGCAGCACTTTGGGTTCATTGCGTGATAAGCAGTTGCTGCACTCCCATGAGTTCTGAAAATCTGCAAAAAATCTGCACTAACCTATTTATTTAATGCGAAACCTGTGAACATGCGTTTTCTTGCATTATTTATCTAGAGTCTTCATGCCACTGTTGTAGCCCCGAAGCGCTGAAAGGACAGGCCCAAAAGGTTTAATCCCCGTCCGTTGTATGTACACACAGACATGCAAGCAGCAATATAGCTACTCATCCATGTGTGCATGACCAGGGCCGGCTGAAGGGAATGAGGGGCTCCTTTCAGGTTGTGTGCACCCCTTTCCTGCGCCAGGACCACATTCCTTAGGGAGGCCCCTGCTCTGAGCCAATGCAAATGTCAACATGTAACAAAGCGATATATAACATTAATTTTAAACAAATAAAGACAGTAAGACACATACTAAAGAACTTTTTTCTGCAAGCACAATGAGAGCGCTTGCTGGGAAACAGAGCATACACTGCACAGCCTCCTGGTACCTGTCACTTTCAGCAGCAGGCACAGGAAGGTTTCAAGAGAGAGAAAGGGTTGAGAGAGAGAGAGGATCACTAAAGACCTAAAAATGGCACTTAGACTAAATAGGGAATGCTCGGAAATCAGGTGCTTTATAGATTTGTAGGTAATTTATCCAAATAGTAATTTGATGACCTTGTGGATACCAGTTTGAAATGCTCTCACCAGTGAAAAACAGTGGCAGAAGATTTAGATTTGTTTTCCTCTTAGAATATTCTTTTTGAGGGGGTAGGGGGCTTGTTATGTGCCGACCTGCAAGTACTGAAGTCTCTGCCCGTAGGTTTCAAGAGAGAGAAAGCAGAGAGAGAAAGGAGAGAGAGAGAGAGAGGTTAAGGAAAGAGAGAGAGAGAGAGAGAGAGAGAGAGAGAGAGAGAGAGAGAGAGAGAGAGAGAGAGAGAGAGAGAGAGAGAGAGAGAGAGAGAGAGACACACACAAGGGAGGGGGCCGTTTGAATTTTTTTTGCCAGGGCTGCTTTTGGTCCCCACGTTTGGGCCAGCTACCCTGAATGTGGTAAGCCTACCGGTAACTGGAATTGTTGGCTGTAAGCTCTCCCCAGCATGGGGACCCATCAGCATAGGTGGATGTGGTTTTAACTAAAAGGGATTAAATGCACTGACACCAACCCTGTGCATTTTTTCACCCATACAGCAATCCATGAACGTATATAACATAATGGTTTAAATCAGAGGTCTCCAACCTTTTCTGTTGCGAGAGCTACTTCTGATCAGTGAAAATCATCGTGAGTTACTGAAGGCTAAGCAACACGCGCCTTGTTACCAGATGCCCCCACATCCAGATTACTTGGGTTTAAGCCAAATGCTATGGTTTAGGCAAAATATTTTGCCTAGTGGCACCTTGACAGGGCTGCCATTTGTGTCAGAGAGAGCGTGGTCTTTGGGGATGTATGAACATGTTATGTTATGTTATATAGTTTTATTGAGTGTTCAGGGGAAGATTATTTCAGGCTTTAGCAGCTCTCAGTACAAAGCCTCTACCGCCCCAAGTTGATCACTTAAAAATGGGTACTGACACCAGTTTAGTTGCAGAAGCATCTTGCTGGAACATATCAGGAAAAACTTTTCTGAAGAAAATCCGTATCTTGGCCATGCAGTTCTATGTATACAATGCAAAGCACCTTAAAAAGAGCCCTGTGGCTCACAGGGAGCCAGTGGAACTTTCAAATGGGTTTGGAGATGAATTGGTAGTTGGCGATTTTCAAGAGCACATTTTGTAAAGTTTGTCATTTATTGAGAACATGCTGATGGGCATTCAGACCCTTTAGCATAATCATTCTTAGACACCACCAATGAAGTGGCTACTGTTTTCTGCAACTTAGCTGATGAAAGGAAGAATCCTCTTGATTACTCTAAGCAAAAGAGGTGACTGCATTCATGGTAGGACAAGGTGTCATTAATAAGGACTCCTAGGTTTTTTGTTTTACTCACAGGTGTGGGAAGGGGCCTAAGTCAGAAGGCCACTAGGCAGGGGACCAGAAAGATGGCTGGGAGCCAAAGATAAAAACCTCAGTTTTTCCTGAATTTAATTTCAGACAGTCCAGGGCCAACCATGAGCTAACTCCTGTATACACTCATAGAACCTTGTCCCCACCATTGTAGCATCTCTATCTAAAGCAACGGCTACTCATGTGTTGTAGGTATAAGATGTAAGGGAGAAGCCAAAAATATCTTATGAGCTCTGCCAGTGGAGTAACATAAATATTAAAAAGTGTGTGACTGATTCAAGATCAATGGAGGACCCCACAAGGCAAGGGGTACTTGTGAGAAACAAACGCGCCCTAATCGAGAGATTGCTCAGGGCCACTGAGGAAGGAGTTTAAAACTTCCATGCAGTGCCTGTCACTCCAATCCTGCCTAGCCGCTCAACCAGCAGCCAATGATTTACCATTTCAAAGGCTGATGATAGATCGGGCAGGATGAGAGCAGCCCTATCACCTCTATCCAGAGATAACCTAATCTCCTTTGTGACTTTAATAAGAGCAGTGTCAGTGCTGCATCCAGCACGAAAGCCGAATTGAGTGGCATCCACTAGATCGTTAGCCTGACCATGACTGACCAATTGATTATTCATGATTTTTTCAATCAGCTTTTCTGGCAGAGGTAGGCAAGAGATTGGTTGGTAATAATGTGGGTCCAATTGGTCCAGAGAAGGTCTTTTAATGAAAGGCAGGACTGATGCCTTCTTCCAGACTAAAGAAAATGAGCCTGAGCGGCATATAAGATACAAAAATATCAGTTCGTTTAAAAGCAATGGTCTCTGCAACTAAGGTAGCTATTTCTGGTGGACAAGGGTCACAAAAAAAACCAGATTTCACTGATTTGAGCAGTTTAATGACCCCCTCTATGGAAGGTGGAGTGAATTGGCTGAGGGTGCTGTTTACAGCCAAGCTTGAAACTATTATAAACATTCACAACTTTATTGCTAAAAGCATCAGCCACCATCTCAAAGAAGGCTTGGCAAAAGTCGGTACAGATGTTAGCAGTATCAGTGGTCAGTTTGCTCTTTTGAGGAGTTAGTCGCTCCTTCAATCTTTCTAGTAAAATAATCAGACTTTTCTTGAGTGATCAAGATTTTATAATCAGCTAGACTTTTTTTATACTTACTTTTCTCTGCCTCTGAGTAATCTGCTCAACATTTTTTCTCCTGTCTACGACAGCACTGCTTCTATGCTCTCAATTTGTCAGAGAACCAGGGAGCAGATAACTTATGTCTCTCTATATTGGTCCTTTTCACGGGTGCTAAGGAGTGGACAGTGGTGTCCAGCCAGTGCGCGTACTGTGCAACTGGTAGTTCAACATCATCTGATTGTTTAGGAAAAGCATTCTGTAGCAATTGGGCCAGCTCCCTTGCTTGAATGTTGTGCCAAGCACGAGAAGAAGTGCAATACATGGCCAACTTGGCAATAGTTAATATCAAAGAAAACTGCCTTGTGGTCTGACCACAGTAAAGGCAACGTGGTCATATTACCCAATAAGGGATTATTAGTGAAAATGCCATCAAGGGTGTGGCCCGCCTGATGCGTAGGTCCTACAACTTGTTGAGAGAGGCCGAAAGCATCCATTGTTTGAAGCAAGGCAGCTGTATCCTTATCAGAAAGGACATCCAGATGAAAATTAAAGTCACCTTGGACAGTAAAGTCACGAAGAAGAATATTAGCCTCCAAGAGGCTGCTAAAGTCCTGTGCAAAGCTAGATCGTGGTCCAGGTGGACAATAGACTAATGTCCCAATAACGGACTGAATATCAGACATTTCCATGCAGAAAGAAACTGCTTCACAGAAGGGGGGTGAGAGACGTTCGCAACGGACCTTCAAGTGAGATCTATATATGAGCGCAATACCGCCTCCTCGCTTACCCACATGGTCAAGTCTGAAAAAAACGTATCCCTCATCGATAGCTGATAAACAATCCGGACCTGAGAACAGATCAACCCACGTCTCTGTGATAAAAAACAGGGAAGGAAGATGGCTAGCTAGACCTAAGTTAAATTTAACATTGTGTTTTATCAATAGTCTGGCATTTATAAGTGCACAGGGCATATGGGACTTGGCTTTAACTTGTGAGGTAACATGTGTGTATGAATGGCATGTATGTGTGTGGGTGACTGAGAGACTGTGTCATATGTGCTTGTGGCACAGGACATACCTTTCGCCATATGTGGCACCGCTACATGTATAACAAAAATGGGAGAAATTTAAACTGCTAGAATAATGCTCTGCAAAAATATTCAGTGTATGGAACATTTTTCTGCACTTTAAATTTCTCTAACTTAAAATAATGGCTGTATTTCTCACTTATAAATATGTCACTGTATTGAGAAAATGAAACTGAAGAGCTAACTTTGTTTTTGTGGATTCCATAAAAACCATCATTAAAATGTTCTCCCATTTCCCATTTCCAAGTGTCACATTTACAAACACAAAGCATCTTGCTCCCAGTGGCCTGTAGACATTGTGCCATATTTATAACATAAAAATACATTTGCTTAAATGGGAGAACTTGTAAGTGAATAAACATATTCCAGAAAACTTTAAGAGGCATTTGGCTTAATTGAAAGTGGAGAAATACATTAAAACCTAAGGTTCCATATAAACAGTATTCTTCACTTCAAATGTCTCCCATTTGAAAGAAATGAATGTTTTTAGTCATAAATATGGCACAGTGTCTACTGGCCACTGGGAGCAAGAGGCCTCCTGCTTGTAAACGCGACTCCTTGAAATGGGAGGAAATTAAAACAAAGAGTTAATCATTAAGGTAACTTTTCATTTTAATATTCTCCCAATTAGAAGCATTCAGAAACATCATTTTGTTCTAATGCTCCACTATTGAGTAGACAAGGACTTTTTTAAAGAGTTAAATACCTCAGTTCTTCACCTCTGTGAACCAGTCTGGTCCATAAATCATTACTGAGCACTGCTCACTATCAGGCTCTGCTATCTGTATCCTGATGATAATGTGACGTATTAAATACAACCAAAGGAGGGAGGGAGAGGAAGAAGTGGATTCAGTCTCCCCTAACAATTTATTTAAACAAAATAGAATCCACTCAGAAGGTGGTAGTGATCCCTAAAGTGATGGGGAGCACACAGTGTTGTTTGAATACCCCTCACACACCAAAAGGCCCCTTGGTGTCATGCTTCATCATCGGGGCCTTCGCATCCCTCTACGGGACGCGGCGTGCTGCGACTCACGGATACGTAGGAGCACTGATAGTGAACTATGTGTGTGTGTGTGAGAGGGAGGGAGTGAGTGGTGAGGTGAGAAAGTGAAGGTTAAAAAACCTCTTTGAGGTTGGTATACCCTAATACGTATAACTGACAACCTCATCTGGCACCCCTTTTAACAATACCAGCCGAGGACATAATAAATATATTTTTTCCTATGAGCCAGGTATTTTTTAACCTTCACTTTCTCACCTCACCACTCACTCCCTCCCTCTCAAACACACACACATAGTTCACTATCAGTGCTCCTACGTATCCGTGAGTCGCAGCACGCCGCGTCCCGTAGAGGGATGCGAAGGCCCCGATGATGAAGCATGACACCAAGGGGCCTTTTGGTGTGTGAGGGGTATTCAAACAACACTGTGTGCTCCCCATCACTTTAGGGATCACTACCACCTTCTGAGTGGATTCCATTTTGTTTAGATAATGTGACGTAAACACAGCCTTCCCTTAACCCCTTGTGTGCTCAGGACGGCCCCCGGCCGTCCTACATCACGGAGGGCGTATGCTCAGGACAGCCGGGGGCTGCCCGAACGCTGCCGATTCCCCGGCGCGGCGCAAATTCCGCGCCTGTGCGGAAGAATTAATTAGTGGGCAGAGTTCCGGCGACCCCCGGCCGTCTTCAGCACACACCTATTGTGACGTAGGATGGCTGGGGGCCGACCTGAGCATGCAAGGAGTTAGGCCCCCTAAATAAATCCCCGCACCGCGGCAGAATTAGCGCCGCAGGGAAGGGGTTAATGTGAAACGAAAAATGTGACCCTTTGCTTATTTAAAAATGAATGCAAGGCTGTGAGCTACTTTTTAGGTGTCTGGGAGCTACTGGTACCTCGTGACCGACTGGTTGGAGACACCTGGTTTAAATAAACCTTTAATGATGGACACATTTTTTTATCATTCACTAGTAAGCAGTGCAGGAATAGAGGGGGAACCAGCAGGGTTCTGGTAGATAACATTGGACTGAAACCAGGTCCCAGGTGAGCCCCTTGAAACTTTGCACTTGTGACCGAATGTAGGGTGCCGCCACCGGGACACCTGCAATGGTGCGTGCAGATCCTTTACTCTTCAGCGTTTTTGAGCATTAGAGGGCTCATTTGCAGTACTCAGTGAACATCACAGGCAAGTTAATTCCTTTTGTCCCAGTGGTGTCCTCGCTGGGAACTGTTGGGGAGTAAAACAGAGAACAGCAGGCCCACCAAATCAGCAGATCCTGAAGATAAATGCAAGATATACTCTGCAGTGTAATTTCACAAGTTGCTAAGAGATTAATCCAGAGTTTAAAGTGCTTTTGACTTTCACAGACTATGGGCCTATGCAACATATGTAAATCTAGGCATGTTCTGTAGAAATACGTATGTACCCCATTGATAATCATTTCTAGACCACATAATCCAAACAGAATTGTTTGGCACTAATTAAAATGCATATATCACTATGCAATGGAGCAATAATATCAATCTTAGTATAACCATAGATTGAATTAAAACCTGCAAAGTTTCAACCTTATGCCATGCAGGTAACAACTAGGAGCTGTTTGAAATGGGAACATCACAATACTATTTTACCACACTGTAGTTTGCGACCTGCAGATAATATAAGAATCTCTGCAATAAAAGCATTAATCCATGAGTTTTTTGGTAAAATACAAATGAATTACCCACTCTTACACACTATGCACTGCAGCAGGGCCATTAACACGCTGAACTATTTTATGATGGTTCAAACCTGTGACTGGAGAATGCAGAGAGATCACCTTAGAAAATACATTAACATCCAGTTGTCAAACCACTATTTATACGCAGAAACTTGCAATATCTGCCAAGCTCTATACAGTAAGTGTAGGAAGGTGAAATCCGACTGCATGGTTACCCCCACTTTTTGCCTGGTGTTTTGATGGTTTTTGACTTAGTGTGGCTGGAATCCTGCTATCCAGGGTCTAAGTCTATCTGCTTCCTCTCTAAATTGATTGCATGTACAATAGGTACACTCCAGATTGGTTACTGGGTTACCCTTGTGAGTCCCTAGTATATGGTACCTTAGGTGCCAAGGGCATAGGTACCCCAGAGGCCTACCAGGGGCTGGAGCATGTATTATGCCACCCCTGAGAAGCCTTCCAAAATGGCACCACAGGTCTGCTACTGCAGCCTGTGTAAGGTGGTCCTTTTACCCCTTACTTAGATATAGTATACCTATATCTACCTATATATAAATATAGACACATATAAACCTATAAGTCACTCCTATGGCAGGCTTTGACAATCCTGAAGGCAGAGTGCTTGGTTTTGTGTGAGAGGGTGCCCAAGCATGAGCTGAGCCCCTCTTCAGCTTTCGGAATCCCTTCCTTATAGCTGTTCTATGATACAGCTAGACCATATACTCTTAAGTGCATTATAAACTCACAGTAAATGCTAACTTTGAAATGGCTGCATCAAAACATGTCGTGTTTGGTGTCAAACACTTTGGAATACTACCCCCCCCGCCCGTTCTGGTGGCGGGGGTAGTACATTCCACCCTTCTAGAGGAAGAAGACATGCACATACTGGTAAACCCTGTAGAAGTTAAACAGAGCCCCAGCATCACAAAATGGATGCTGCTGCTACAGACACGAGTCTGACCTTCTGCTGCTGGACGAAACACCAGCAGGGGAGGCTTGGACAATAGGTTTCCTACCCAGGGAGGTGCCAGCACCTCCCTAGACAGGCTTTAGTGTATTGGGGCAGGGTGGGTGCATTTAGTGAATGCTTTCCAGACAGTGCCTGGGGCACACAAGGTGTCCCCGTGCATTTACCAGTTCAAACCGGTTACTGGGACACTCAGCCCCAGCTCTGGCACGAAACTGGACAAAGGGGAAAGGGTGTAACCACCCCCTCCCCAGGTCCTCACATAGGTAGGATCTTAAAGTTAGTCCAACCCCTAAACTTAGTAAAAGTATAGGAACCCAGTTCCTGGGACTTTAGATTACCCTGGACGAAACTCTGAAACATAAATCTTGGACCTTTGACATTCCATATCGACTGGAAGACGGAGAAGAAATCTCCCTTGGGGTCAAGGAGTGACTCCCCTGTTCAAACAGGTACCAAAGAAGCATCTTGCCGGTCTGCATTTTCAAGGCTCCCGACGGATTCTGAAAAATCTGCGACACAGGACACAGACTTCCAGACATCTCCGAGGCCGACACGAGTCCCCAGCAAAGCTGAGAGCTGTAGCCATCACGAGAGACGTGGGACCGGAACTCCTGGACATCCAGCACATTTGCTAGTGCATCAAGTTCCCGAGCTTTCCCGAAGTTGTGCATTGAGCTACTTGTAGTCCAAGCCCTGATCAACTTTTGCACTGAAGCTTAGAGGCCTACACTCCTTGAGTGTTCCGTGGGCCCGCTTCCTGAATTTCTACTTGAGGCCCCTTCGCGATCCCTGATCCATCGACTTTGTTTCTTGGGCTTTCCTGGTTGCTCCAAATGTGCCCTGACTCCCCTCCAAAGGGTGAGTCCCTCAGACCTTGCTGGTCTGCTCCGAAGTCAATCTTTCCATCTTGCGTGGGTTGCTGTTGCCAAGGCTTGTTGGTACTGATGCTATAACACTCAACATACGATGTGGGACAGCTCAAATCCAGCTCCTGGTTGTCATCGACGCCTCCTGGACCTCGTGGCTGAAGAGTCAAGCATCACCTACATCACCTGAAAGTACCCGACATTGGCTGGCTTCTTCTTGTCGTCTATCTGGTCACTGGCTAGTGACCCAGACTCTGTCCCCTCTGCTTTCAGGTTCTTCAGATCTCCGATCCACCCTTGGATCCATCCGGACACTCTTCACCTGGACGCCTGCAACACTTCTTCACAGCTCTCCATTGGAAATGACAACGAAACCCGACACAAAAAGACACCTATGCACCCGGCTCCCCTGGGTGAGGTAACACGAGTACTTCGGTGCTCCCATGGGTCTTGACTCTCGAAGTGTCCAGTACTGAAGGGGTTTTACCATAGTCCACTCCTAAGTGTCTGCATTCCTTAAAAATCGAACTTAACTTTCTCCATAGAAGTCAATGGTGATTCGCGGCTGTGTTTACACACTGCACGCGTCCCCCGTGGGTCTCCTGCATCCCTACCTTGGGTGGTTCCTGGTTGCCCCAGCGGTTCTACAGGCCCTGGGCCTTGTCTCTATGCTGAGAGAGGTACTTATACCACTTTCTTAGTATATGGTTTGTGAGGCCCCTAGGGCAAAACATATACTGTGCTAATTTACTGTGTGCTATTTAAGTTCTTGTATTGTACTTTTGCCTCTAGCCTCATAAAGAGACTAGAGGGGTGTGTTTAGAATAAATACATATATTTTATATATATATATATATATATATATATATATATATATATATATATATATATATATATATATATATATATATATATATATACCTGGTGTGGTTCTGCTTTCATTTGGTCATTCAAGAGATTATAGACAAGTAAAACAAGCTGCTTTACATTCCTTCAGGACTTAGCCTGAAGGCTGCTTTCCACAGCTACCACTAGGATAGCTTTCTATAAAGGTTGTCTAAACCTTCCATAAATAAGGGTCATTTGGACTGGTGCACGGTGCCTACTAGAATAGTGGACATCACATGCCAGGCCAACTTCTCACAGTAAGGGACCGAGAACAACGTTTCCATTACATTTCACGATTGCAATTTTCTTTTGTAAAAACATAGCCTATAGACAGACTGTCAGTGACTCCACTCCTAAAATTGATGCCCCACATATCTCTGCACCTTATGGCTAGGCCCAGGCGTAATTTCAATTATGCCAGAGTAGTCAGAGTAATTTTGGTAATTCTGCGTTACTCTTTGATGTAGAATTACCGATAATTACTCAAGTACTCCTGCTTGCATGATTATGAGTAATTTAGAGGGGGAAAATCCTACAGCGAAAGCACATTTAGTGAGTGTGACCAGCCATTCATGCTCACTATTCGCGGTCTACTGCATTTGGTGCCATTTTTTAGTGCAAAATGCATCCTCATGTCCATTTTCAACTCGTTGGTTCTTTTTGTACTAAGCAAATAGAGCTAAATGTGGGGAGTAAGTTGAAGGAAAATACAACCCCAAGGGCACCCTATTTCTTTCATTTAGCGCTGATCTTTAGCACCTCATGTATTCTTGTACCAATTTTGGATGCAAGGAGGCATTTTTGTGCTTCAAAATATAGCTAAACTCAGAATTAGTCTTCTTGTGTAAATAAGCGTAATCTTGCAGAATACTCTGGTATTTCTGCATGATTAAACTACACTAAACTACGCGAGGTGCGCCCACCCCTATTTCTTCTCCTCCCACTGCCGGCTCCCACAATTCATAATAGTGTTTCCATTTCCAGCTCTGCCAGTAAAAGAATAAACACGTTGAATCTTCGCTTTATTTTGCCATAAGAGTCAGTTTCCACTAGCAACTTCCAAACTAAATTGATTCCAAAACCTTGTTACATCACACACTACATGTATGCTTAGTCTCTTCCGACATTTGGGACTTTGTGAAATAACGACACGGGCTCAGCAAGAATGTCCAGCTTCAAGTAACGTGGCTTATTATTTTGAGGACGTTATCCTTTTCATTGAAGTATGGCCAGCAGATGGCGCTGCACGGATTGCTCCCCGCGCCGCTGCCACCGTCCAGGCCTGTTTCCGGTTGGCAGTGTTTGTTGCTGCGGCGGCCTCGGACTCCGTGCAGGGCGGTGCCGTCTGATGGAAGCGCTCGGCGGCCTCGCTTGCACCGGTGTCGACTGCCACAAACAACAAAGTGGAGGAAGTAATGCAATTAAGCTCAGCCATTGGTGATTACGTGGCTATTGGCCATATTTCAGGACATCTTTTTACGCTCACCGTGCTGCTTTTGACAGAGACCACCAAAACATTTAATTTTAAGGACTCTTTGGGGTCACTGGTTAACATATAATTTGGGGATCTCTCTACAAAATAACTTTCACGTTTATCATTCGTTACTTGCTAGTTCAAGCCTCCAACCAAACACAACTGAATATATTTTGTCAGAAATATCATCAGCAGTTAAACCATATCTTGCCCAACCGGCAGACCCAAAATCCTTATGATGACACTGTGCAGAGAGGTACAGACTCAGAGGTGAAGGTGGGAAGAGAGGGTTAACCAAAGAAATCGAATAGACAGAGGTTAAGCATAGAAAAATTCAACCTCTCAGGGGCCCATTGGAAGATGGGGCCCTGGCCAATGTCTATTTTGCCCGTGCCTTGAAACGTTTGTGCTACCGATATTCAAACCTGTCTTGCCCCTGTAGGAAAAGTCCAGTTTGAAATACCAGGCCAGGGCCGCGGCAGATAGCAGTACAAGCCAGCACAGACCGAATTCAGGTTACTTACGTCTAATCAGTAAGTTGCTCCTCAAGTCATAAGATAGCGAGCATTAGCTTGCAGGTGTGCAGGAGTGCCACAATAACTAGAGACGCTCCATGGAGACCAGACTGAAACATGGTGACCGTCCTCAATACGCCTTGAGGCCGGCCCACCTTGTTTCCCTGACAGCGTGGTATTGCCCCAGAGGGGAAGACTGCTACACACAATCAGACCTGGCATAAATGTGACAACTGGCTTCACACTGCGGGAGGCAGACTAGTACAAGACCCTGGGGGCTTCCTTGCGTCATCATTCCATCTCATCTAGATTTGAAATCAGCTCCCTAGCCTGTATCCCATCAGAGAAATGCCAGAGTAGGGCATAGCAGTTGACTTCTGCACGCCTTGAAGGTTGGCCACGTTCTTTCCTTGCCAGCGTGGTGGTGACTCAGTCAACGGGAGCCCGGAAAGCTGGGCTTAACAACGCTCCAGGTGCCAAAGGAGTGCATTGCCCATCTGATGATTGGCCATGGGCCCGATCCCTGCTGCGCTATTGCAGTTACACTGCAGATGATGCTATGAAGCACCCCTCCTAGAGGTCAGCAACCTGAGACCTGTGTGTGCAGAGGAGGGAGCTGACGAGGAGGGAACCCGCAGTGCCTGGGGTAGGGGAGAAGAGACCCACTGATGTAAACACCTGTGGTGGAGTGGCGCTCTCTTGCCACATTGAGCCACTCAATGCTTAAAGCTGATGCAGCACTTTGATCTCCCAGTGTCCTGGATACTGTGTGGCACAATGGTAGAATGAGGCTCCTTCCCCTTGTTGAGAGAGGGAGACCCACGCTGCTGACTGGACCACTCAGCAGATGGCATAGCACACCTGTGCAATTTCTCGCACAGCGTGGGATCTGCTGAGACTTTCTGACAACTCTGGAGCCTGGCGTTTCAATGTTTAAGCACCTTCGAGACATAGAGGTCTGGGAGCGAATCTTGCAGACAAAGGTTGCGGAGGTGTGTTCCAGGTGAAACAAGATAAGAGTGGTGGGCATGCATGAACATGTGAAGAACCTGAGTGTGGAACTTTGTTTTTTGAAAACTGGCTAAGTAAGACTGTGACACCCAAGGAATGTTCAAAGCTCTTCATGGTGGAGCATGCACAACAGTCGTCAATGCTCCTTCCTGGGGTGCTGCCTCACCTGATTTGAGCTAAACTACTTGATTGTATGGGCTGTGTCCATATTGGAGTCCCCCTTAAAAACGGGGAAGCACACGTTATGATCTTCTCTGACTATACACTAGCAGAACAACAGCAACTTTGCTTGTATGTGGATGTGCAGAAAATGTCTCTGTGAACCTGCTATTTATGTACAAGCTGCTCTTTCTGGCTAAAAATGAAGGAAGTAGCAGAAGGCGTGACACGTCTTTGATCAGCATCCAGCAGCATTTAACTGGGTGGAAACCTGGGAGGCTGCCAATGGCACACTTGATGTTCCTCAGGAGAAGACACAACATCCAGCAGGGAGCACACGTTAGACTGGGAGGCTGAGAAGACCAACCAAGAAAGAAATGCAAACAGACTTGTCTGAGGCTATAGCTAGATTGAACATTATATACTGCACGGAGGTTCACATTCTTGCTAGTTAGTCAGTCCCTTGTTCAACAAAATCAAGAGAGTACTCTGAGAGCTCTAATGTATCAAACGTTCTGGGTAGATCAGTCATTTCTGTGAATCCTGATCTGTTTTTCTTATGGATGATCTCAGCAGTACTCCTGGAACAATGGCCACTCTCATGACCAGGGCAGTAAACAAGCACCACGATTGCTGTGATACTGATAAGAGAACATCGTGGTACACATAGATGTGTCCAGCTTCCCCTGAACAACTTGGAGAGGAGCAAAAGTGTGACAAAGCGGTGCATCTGATGGTTTGGTGACCCCGCCCTCTCTTCTTACTTTTTATCTATTCTTTTTTTCAGATGGTTTCACTGATTTTGCTTATCATAAGCATCTAATATTGAATGTGACTCTTCCCAAGGCACCCACAGAAGATAGCGCACATCGGTGGCTGTCATGTGAATGTGGTGACTTGCACGTAGGAAGAGTGTCGGAGCCCTTGGAGTTTAAACTCTTTGGTTCTCTCTACTTCACAGTTACTTTATGTGTTGGTATGTTTTTGGATGGGTTGGTTGGGTAGGGGGAAAATTATGCTCTGGGTGTGGTTTATATTCTGATTTCTAGCCTCTGACACACCTCCCGACCCTCTCGTGAAGATGCTCCCACCCAGATGCGAGTGGCAGCCATGGTCTAAAACCACTAGGATAATAGGTCCTCTGATAGTGATTGGTGAAGTTCCTTCTAGATTGACATCTGACTTGTGCAGTGATCATGCTGGAGCTCTGATCTTTCAACTATGTCATGATTCCCATACAGGCCGCAAAGGGTTTGGGTGCAGAGATGTAGGACAGTGGGTCTGTAACCTTCATGGTGTAAATGTATACATTTCAAAAAGGGGCAGGCTGAAGAATCCACTTTTCTGGAAAGGACTGTCTGGGGCGTGGCATAAATGACAAACAGGAATAGAGTGCTAGCATTAAGCACAGGGGAACTCACTACACCTTTTAACAGAAAGGACCCCGGATTGGGTAACAGTGTCAATATGTGTCCATCAGTAATGCAACTGGTGCTCATGTAAAGTGCTCTAATACTTCCGGGTCTAGTTTGCACTATATAAAACTCCCCAAAAATAAATAAAATATTAATGAGTATTTGGCGAGGGTAGCTTTCTCTTTTCCTCTTATGCCAAAGGACTGCTCATATGGGTAAAACCAGAAGTACCATTAAAAATATTTAAGCTCATAAGGCGTATGAAGTGGTAGAGGAATGCTTTGATGGTACATCATCCTGATAGTATATGTCCTATGCAATGGACGTCCTGCATAGGACAGCAGGGTGACTACTGAGAGACTCAGAGCCGACCAAACTGTGGGGCAACGACTTTAACTGTGTTGCAAATTTCTCGCTTCGTTGTTCTATTGTACCACAGACTTCAGCGGTTGGTGTAAGGCAGAACTGAAAGACTGGCAAACACACTATGGTCTCTGTGATGTGAGGTGCGAGACTCACCCCCTTGACCATGAATACGTAGTCTACTCACCAGTCCACAAAGTCTACACAAGAGTGGACACGTTTTTGATTAACTCAATAATGGTTAGCCTGGTCATGACTGCTGACATTTTGAAGGATGACACTTTCTGAACTTAAAGCCCTCTTTTGCTGTCTATGCAGTGAGGCAAACAGTCTTGTCTATACTTGTGCTTACAGGTGCCTGTGTTGCATGATCTGGCCTTCTGGGGAACGATCAGGAGCACTATCAAAGATTATTTTGAGCACGAGGGCGCTAGAGGGCGCACACGCAGAATGGCCGCACTGTAGTGAGGCTCCTGCTGCCTGAACAAATGATCCTTTCATAATCCTTTACCACCAACGCCAACCCTGTGCAAAGGCTGCGAGATTGTAGGATATGTTGATCTGCAGACTCGGTGAAAGTTTGGGAGCGATCTGATAATCCGACTTGAAGATAGCACCTTGGAAGTGTGGGACCGAGAGCTGGGCTGGAGCCTGACTGATCGCATTGCCCGGGGCCTGTGACAACGTTTGACCAAGGCGGACCACGAGGCGTGCAGGCCTCAACAGATAAGGCGCTGATACAACCCCCGCGTTGCCTCGCCGCTGTACCAAGAAGATCTGTGGGGAAACCGGTACTGTGCTGTGCACTGCCAACGACATCAGGAACACCCGACAAGCTCCTGGACATTGGGAAGGGGTGCAGTAACGACCTGCTTGGGCTGGCCGGAGCATTGCGGTGCGGCGTATGCAGTGCGGCGGAGGGGTAAGATAAGGAGGCTGGGGAGGAGCGTCCTATGCTGGGGAGTCTGCTGGTTAGAAACTGGTGGCGGACGTTGTGAAGGAGTATGACTTCCCCCCTCCCCCCCCCCCCGCTAACGGCACCTACGAGTGCGGATCACGCCTAGTTGCTCTAGCTGACCTGGGAGAAGCGTGGATCACCATTGAACGGCCCGCAATGGTGCAGATATACTTTTGGACATCCGCTTGCTGCCTGTGATCGCTGTTGGGTCGGGCCGGGAGACTGAGACTCGGACCGCAAAGAGAGTGAGCTGCGCTGGGTCGCAATACGCTGTGTTAGGCTGCCGGTGATACCTACGCCCAGCGGGAGGTAGATTGACAGCGTACCTGAGGGCTCGACCATGGGAGGTGAGAAGGGACGACAGGTACTCGAACTTTGGCACGGATTTCACAGGGGGCATAGTGGAAGAATCACCGCACTGGCGGGAACCAGAACCCGTGCATGACGGAGGATAGCAAGCTCTACATTGCCTACGCTGTGATTCTGTACTGCACTTCTGGGCCCAGCGACTACAGACTGCGCCTAGCGGGAGCAACGCTGTTCAGGACATTGATCTTGATATATACTGCCAAGTCACGTGTGTTTCTCCTTATAACACTTCATTGCTCGGTTATCGGAGTGGTGAGGGGAGAACAGGCGGAGTGGTGCGACATTGGCACGGCCCTTGCTGCGGTGGTGGGGCGGATCGCTCGATTCGTCCTCTGGCTGGGACGGGCGGCTCCCTGCATGCAGCGCAGGAACGGACTACTGTGGGCTGGACACGCTGGTCCCTAGTTGCATTAATCAGACATTGTGCCACAGGACGGGGAGCTTGAGACGGTGGCGAACCTTATGTTTGGCAGAGAAGTGGGACACTGTGAGGGATTGCGCATACCGGGATTACTAGCATAATAAGGTGGATTGCGACACACGGCTTCTCCTGCCCTCTACGCTGACTTTCGTCTGTTGCTGCTGGTCACATGCTGGTTGATGCATAAATTGATACCCTGAACTGCAGTGGAGGAGTGTGACTCACCTACCCTAACGGAAGTCACGGGGACGGGCTGTCGCGGACACTGGTGTGAGCTGGGGGACTGGTGGCACGTATCGACCCGTCCCACACAATAGGACTGGTCCATCTACGATGGCCTCTGGCGGTCTGCTAGCGGTGGACTTGCGGTGTCATCTTTGGAGGCGTGACGCCCCTCTCACGGTCACTAATGGGTCGCCAAGACAATAAGCAGCCCAAAATATCCTTCGATTCTGTTTCGGCACCAAGGAAGACGGTACGTACATCGCCGGACAATGGAGGGGCACATAGCCCGTCAACTGTGGGGGCGGGTTCCAGCTCGAATGCCCCAGACATGCAATTGATCCTCCAAGAAATGAAGCAGGGTTTTGCTACAGTGGTGGATAAGGTGGATCGGCTATCCTCCAGGATGGATGCAATCGCGCAGAAGATGGATGTCCATGAGGCGCGACTTACCGAAGTGGAGAGGCGTGTGTCGGAGGCTGATGACACCACTGCATCTCACGCTACCAGACTTTCGAGGATGGACAATATCCTTAGAGTAATCGCTGCTAAGAATGAGGAGTTGGAGGCGCGTAGCAGACGCAACAACATTCATGTGGTTGGCGTGCCGGAGTCTACCAATACAGGCCGGATGGAGGAGTACGTGGAGAGGATTCTTCAGACGGCGATAGGTGCAGAGGCCTTCTCCAAACAGTTCATAGTTGAGCGAGCGCACCGCTCCTTGGGCCCGCAGCCTAAACCTGGAGCTCCGCCTCGACCGATCATCGCGAGGCTCCTAAATTATCATGACAGGGATACAGCGCTACGTGCAGCACTGAACACTCAGAAGATGGCGTGGGATGGCGTTAGTTTTTCTATATACCCGGACTTCACACCTATTGTGCAGGAGCAGCAACGCAAGTTTCTGGATGTCAAAAAGAAATTAAGTGCGTTGCAAATTGATTATGCACTGCTGCACCCAGCAAAACTTAGAGTGAATCATCAGGCGAAGCAACATTTTTTCCTAAATCCTCAGCAGGTGGAAAACTTCTTGAAAAAACTGCGGCGTGAACGTGCTGTACGCCATGGAGGCGATGATGTAGGCGATGGAGAGGATCAACATTTATCTGACGAACAGTGAAGAAAATGTCCCATTAGTCTGGGAGTTGTCTTGATGCTGGAGGGCTCCTTCATGAGGACTGTGGAGAAATGCCAGTGGATCGACTATACCATGGACGGGTGTTGGACAATGGGTGGTAAGATATGCCAGACACCATACCCTTACCTCGTAAAGCCGTAACAGGGTGGTTCAGGACATAGGGCGAGGAGTAGGGGTTGGTATTGTGTGAACCTCTAGTGTCCCTGAGAGGGAATACCCCATACAAAATGTTGTTTACACTGCAGCTGTTCGGTTGTTTGCTGCTTGTGGAGGGAAGGGGGCGGGTTGGTGATGCTGGCAAGTTGGAGATGCTTCAGTGGGTGGGGGGAGGAGTGGGAAGGTATCTGGAGGTAATGTTAGTATTCTATGTTGCCAGAGACTTGCTTGTTGGAGCTGGGATGGTACTGCCTCTAGCTGCTAACGAGAGAAAGGAGGTGAAGTATGCTTTTTATCCCCAGTCATTCAGTGGTGAAGGGAGTGGAGGTATGGTGGAATGGGCGAATGTAACTGGGATCTGTCTGGGGGTAGGGGTGTATATGCAGACTTTACTTCAGTTAATTTTTGAAGGATGCGTAAGGATTGGGGATGTTTTGAGCTCTGTATAAGACAGGGGTGGGTGAGGGTGGGGGGGAGAATGACTGACGTAGTTGGGGTCTGTCAGTGGGTGGGGGGGGGAGGCGAGATGTTTACAGGACAGTGTGGTTACGTGTGCGATTCAGAATTCATTGTCAGATGGGTGGTGGTACGACCGGGCTTGAGTCTAGACATAATGGTGTAGCTCTTAAAACAATTCTTTTCATGGATTATGGCTGATACAGGGTTGAGTAAAGTATCAATATTATCTTGGAATGTGAGGGGCCTCAATGACGCCAGGAAGGTTAGGAATGTGATTGGTTATTTGGACAGGCACAATGTGCAAATAGCCTTGTTTAAGGAAACCCACCTACGCCCACGCTCTGATCCCACATTTGCACGTAGCTGGGCGGCGATTAGGAAGTTTGCATCATATTCCTCTTATGCAAGGGGGACTGCAGTGATCGTCAAGAAATCACTTCACCTGCATCTGTTAGGGGAGATCATAGACCCTCAAGGACGATATGTGATATTGTGGGGCAGACTGGGTACTGAAACGGTTGTATTAGTGAGTTGCTATGCACCGAATGTAGACACTTCGGAATTCTTCACGACACTCTGGGGGCATGTGATGGGAGTGGGCGCTACTCATATTATATGGGGAGGAGATTTTAATGTTGCACTAGTCCCTGGAATGGATAGGTCAGATGGCAGTGGTCAGTATAACAGACAGGCTAGGGATGCGTTGCTGGGCGTAATTGAGGAAGCTGGGTTGGTTGATAGTTGGCGATTTGTCCATCCCGGTCGCAGAGAGGGGACCCATTTTATTACGCTCACCGATACGTGGGCTCGGCTAGATTATTGCTTTGTGTCCCGGAGTTTGGCCTTGGGTATAGGACTAGTGATACATTTGCCGAGGACATACTCGGATCATTGCCCAGTGTTGCTGCAGTTGGACGTGCCGGGACATGACAAATTACGGCCCCCATGGCGACTATTCCCATCTGTACTACTGGATGCGGTGTTCAAAACTGAGTTGGGAGAAGAAATAGAGGCATTCTTCCCCAGAAACAAAGGATCGGTGAACAGTGTGGAGATGGTATGGGAGGCATTTAAAGTCACGGTGCGTGGGTTCTGTATAACCAAGTGCTGCGGGGTGTTGAGGGACATCAGGAGAACGATAGGGAAGTTGGATAGGGAACTGAAAGAGCTGGAACTTGAGATGGCGAGAGGTGGAGGCCCAGAGGTACATAAGCGCTTTAGGGACAAACTTTCAGAGTATGAGGAAGAGGCAATTAGGGAAGTTAGATATATGGGGTAACACTGGACAGCGCGTAGATACTGCGAAGGGGACAGACCGGGTAAGGTACTGGCAGCACTCACAAGGAAACCGCGGTTCAGTAATAATATATTGGAGATCACTACAACGGAGGGTATGCGCTGTCAGAATACACAGGAGATACAGGAGGAATTCCTGGCGCACTATGGGAGGCTTTACACTTCACATCAGACTGAAGATATAGACTTAAGGAGTTTCCTGGATGATATTGCGTTGTGTTGGCTAAGTGATGTCCATAGGCAGTTCCTTGGCGCACCTCTTGAACTGGACGAGATACGGGAGGCGATTATGTCGCTATCTACTGGCAAGGCGGCGGTAATAGACGGACTTCCTGCCGAATTCTATAAATATTACATTGATGTTATGGCACCCGTCCTGAAGGAAGTATTTGAGGAGTCTTTGGAAGTTGGGGAGTTGCCGGGATCGATGAGGGAGGTAGTGATAACCTCCCTGTTGAAACCAGGCAAGGACCCGGTGGACACTGATTCCTATCGGCCGCTGTCTCTTATGAATTGTGACGCAAAGATACTTGCTGAAGTCTTGGCGACACGTCTGTCTTTGATTATGACTAAGATAGTACTGACGAACCAGGCTGGCTTTGTACCCGGACGGGCCACAACTCATAATCTTCGTACATTGTTCTCGCTGATCTCTACCATAGCCCCCGAGATCCCAGTAGCAGCCATATTTCTTGATGCGACGAAAGCGTTCGATTCTGTGGAGTGGAAGTACCTGTTTGCTATACTGCATAGGATGGGGTTCCCCAAGATATTTGTGGAATGGGTGGAACTGCTCTATACCAAGCCAGCTGCGAGAGTGCTGATTAATGGGATGTTGTCACCTCAGATGCCCATAACGAGAGGTACCAGGCAGGGGTGCCCTCTTTCCCCGTTGCTATTTGCTATAGCAATAGAACCGCTAGCATGCCGCATTCGTCAACTGCATAGGGATAGTGCCTTCAAGTGTTTCCAGCGTCAGATAGGGGTATCACTATATGCGGACGATATCACATTGTATGTCAAAGACCCGCAACTCAACCTTAATCCAATTCTGCGCGAGTTCATAGTCTTTGGAGGGATATCTGGTGTGCTTATTAACTGGAAGAAATCGCAATTTTTTCCGCTTACGCGTGCGGTTACGAGATTCCAGTTGGACTATCCACTTGAGTGGTGCGATGCTGATCTCCGCTATTTGGGTATTGTGATATCTCTAAATAAGGAGGAGACACTTAGATTGAATTATGGTGTTGCCATTACTAAACTGGCCGACAATGTCTCCAGATGGAAATCGCTGCCCTTGTCTATGGCGGGCAGAGCGTCCCTCATAAAAATGGTGGTGCTACCTCGCCTTCTTTATCTATTTCAAAATATCCCTTATTATCCTGGTGCATATTTTTTTACAAGGCTGCGATCGGAACTCCTTCGGCTATTCTGGGGGGGTAAACAACCAAGGGTGCGGTGGTCAATTCTGACTCAGACTTACGAGAAGGGAGGCTTTGATGTGCCAGATTTCGAGATTTATTACTTAAGCGCTCAGGCGCAATATGCGTATCATTGGATGAATCCTACACCTTTTATGCCGCAACTTGCGGCAGAGGACTGGATCGTACGACCTCTTCCTCTCAGCGGGATGATTCAGGGAACGGTGGCAGTAATAGACACACCAGCCACTACAGTAACATGTACGATCGATGCGTGACGTAGAATAGCGAGGATCCTTCACACTTCGCTGCTGTACTCCCCAGTAATGCCACTCACATATCACCCCCAACTGTCGATACTGCAAGAGACGGGATTTCAATTGATGTGTAGACGTATTAGGGTTGCCACGTGGGGAGACTTGTTCCTCAACGGGCAATTTCGCACCAGGGAGCAGCTGTTTCAGGGATTGCATCCAACCCCCCTTGAGGTCTTTTATAACATCAGATTACGTCAGGGGCTGAAGGAAGTGCTAGCACAGTTTCCGAATGAACCGGAAGTGGTGTTACCGCTGCATGCCATGTTGCTGTCGGATGGCCGCCATCTTGTTTCTAGATTGTATAATAATATCAGGCTACAACGCGTGGGGCCGGAAAGTGCAGCGCGACAGCAGTGGGGTCTGGATATAGGCCAGGAAATTACTGACGATCAATGGACCTATTGTTGCACTATCACAGCCAATATTTCTTCTAGCTGTAGGCTCAAAATTATACACTACAAATTCTTGCAAAGATTCTATTATACCCCAGTTCGGAAACTGCGTTTCCAGCTGGCAGATGATAGATGTGCTAGATGCCATGCGGAGGGGGCGGGTTTCCTTCATCTGGCATGGGAATGTCCGGGGGTGCATAGCTATTGGGCTCAGGTGCATGAGGCATTGCAAATTATGACAGAGGGGGTATTGGACAGGGACCCGCTGGTTATGTTGTTGGGATATACGCTGCATGTGCCTAAACTCATTAGAAGATTTGTGGACACTGCACTATTGCTAGCCAAAAGGAGGGTTGCATGCAGGTGGGGTAGGGGAAGAGCCCCGAAGTTTAAGGACTGGCTAGATGATATAATCTACTGTCAAGATCAACACAATATCTATGCTGATTTACTACCGGTCTGTAGCAGGCCGAAAGATATCTGGGGTTCTCTGCAGATGTATCTGATGAGAAATACAGAGTCACGAGAAGGGTCAGAGGATGACAACCAGGGTAATGAGGTATAGATACGACGCTCTCATGCTTCTGTCACCTGGCGATGCTGTAGACATGTAACTAACCCTCTTCCCTTTCTGCTATTACGTGATATTCCTGATGTACAGACGTGCTTATTGAAAGATGCTCCTTACACACATTTACACTATTGACTTTATTGCCCTGAGATGTCAGATATGTGACTTTGTACGGCCATTCTACAGATACAGCGAGAAAGAGCACACTAGCATTTGCAAACTTGTTTGGATTCTTAGCTTCGGACACTGTACCTCCTAAATTGTCGATTGCTTGTCTCTTGTATGATTGTAACCACTGTGACTATGTATGTTCCATGAAAACTGATAAATAAAGGTTTTAAAATAAATAAATAAGTTAATCTGTTCCACCATGAGTGATGCAGAGTTTCACAGATTACAAGAGACGTAGCTCAATGGGTAGGTATCGATCCAGAATTATCTCTTCTGGTCTTAGGGGAAGAACCCTTTATGATTCTTGCATTTATCTATGTCATTTGGATTATTTTCTGTCTTGGCCCAGCACTTACTTCACCCAAATGACTATAAAACCCCATGTGGGTACCAGCAACCTTATTTGATTTTGCTGTACGCCGTTTTCTAAGACCTCTGTCCTTACCATATGGGCCTTGTTCTCTTTCACAAGCATTATGACCTCTGACCTGTTGTCAAAACCTCTGAGCATGGACAACTCCTTAGCTTAAGAGGCTACTCCATCCATTGTGGACTGGATGCGGCATGAACTGTTCTTCAATATACCATGGCTTTACTTCAAATTGCCAGATTTACTCTCAAGCCAGCTGATAAGTATTTCAACAGGAAAGTGACAGGATCACTGGACAGTAAGAATTTGTGTATTGGGGATTCTTTTCTTGGAATAGACTTGGACATACTTCCTTGAGGTTAACAAAGGTCTACCCAGGCATATTTCGCTTTCCCTTTGCCCTTTGAATTCACCCTTTTTCGCACACAGTGTGGTCTGGGGGAGGCCCACTCAGTCAGTGAAGGTAGCTAGTTGTTTGCCTATTCGTGGTGCCTGGCCCCTATATTGCGAAGCATCCGACAATTTGCACTCTATCCAAGCGGGTGAGCTAAGTTCTAAGATGTCGGTCTATCTATCAGTCAGCTGCCTCTTACTCTGGTCTCTTGCTGGTCCTTCTTCTATCTCTTTGCCCTGGCTGAGTTATCATTGCCCTTAAGGGATACTGCTTTCACTAACAGGGCTGCTGCGCCACTCTGTTCTGCTCGAGCTCCCTGGCTGCAGCACCCACCAATCAAGCAACTCTACATTCTGCTTCCTTGACTCGGAGTGGCTCTTCCTATTTTGGTTCATTGTGCTCATCGCATCCTCATCGCCTCTGCTTCATGGTTGCGCCATTGCCTAAGGCAGCTTCAGTTACTGGTCTGGTTGGAAGTTCGCCGTCTGCCCGTGCAGATTGTCTAAGGCACTAGCGGCCAAGGGGATGGGGACCAAGCTTGGCAAACACAGTCCTCAAGCAGGAGGCATCCGCAGAACCAGCTCGGACAGCATTTGGCACCAGCAGTGCTCACCTTGTGTTTAGAATTTGGTGAGATATTGGTGCTACCACAGGGTATCCAGATGCAGTGCACTGTTTACCTAAAATTTAACAGGGCAAATGTAAACATATAAAAGTCTTAATGTTCGTAGCTGTTTATTCCATTTACCACTACCCTATTAATCTACCTCAGATGGATTAATGCCCAGCTAGGATTCAAACCCATGACCTGCAGATCACACACGGATTTATCCCACTGAGCTAATTAATCCCTTTGCTTAGAATATAGGTTCTCACCCTGAAAGTTTTAAAACCTTCGAAGGGAGGAGTATGAAAAGAATACTTGGGCTTCCTAAATCTACCCGAGCAGAAGCAACTGGGTTGGAGTTAGGTCAACGAAATATGAGCTTTACACTTGAATATTTGGGAGGTAGAGTCTTAGATAATTTAGTGAATGATTAATCAATCAATCAATTGCAGGTCTGTTCTTGAGGGAACTGTTGTTGTGCGGAAGGAAGCACCTGGGGCAGAAGTAAAGAACAGTTGCTTAGTGCAAACTACAACCAAAATGTGAATTGTCTACCTTTACTGAAGCTGCTGCAACCGGTTCATTTACTGAAGCGGAAAAATGCATATGTAAAATGATTTCAGTGTGGTTAGTTCTTTTATTTGTGAGGTACAATACATTTTTACAAAGCCTACTTTGCCAAGTTTAAGTATACAACTATGCCCTGATGTATCTAATCCCTAGCTGTGACGTTTTATTTGTGATGTATAATATATTTCCACATATGTAAAATGATTTCAGCGGTTAGTTCTTATACTTGTGATGTACAATATATTCATACAAAGCCTAAAAAAAAATTTAAAAAAAAGATTTTGAGCACAATGAAGGCTCAACTGATAATATGGGTATGGAGTGAGAGGAGTTGAAGCCAGCAATTGAGAAGCATGTGATGGAGCAAGGATTCGCACGTTACGCGACTTGCTTGTACTCATGAACCTCGAATAACTATAATGAATTAACTCAACATGTTTGTCTTACTAATTTCCCCGTTATTCTGACATTTTGGGTGTCCCAGAGACGCTTGCATATGTGTGTATTAACCTTAACAACGCTTGTCATTAAAATGGCCTCTGCTTAGCAGGGTTTTCTTCTGCGCATGCGTTGGTCACAATCACGTGACGTGACGTACTCGCAGTTCTGGATGGGAATCTCTGCACTTGCGCACTAGCATTAAGATGGCCGCTTTGTGTTCTCACATGCCGAAGCTTGCGCTGCTGCTTTTGCGCTACTGTTCGTGTGCCTCTAATATTAATGCTATAAGTTAGTATAAAGTAAGGGGAGTCATATAGGGATTCCTGGTATACAGTGTATTCATTTATTTCTGTGTTTTAATTTATTTTCGCTTACTTTTCATGTATCGTGTACTTTGGGCCTGGGAGGGAAGCAAACCCCATCTTAAGAAGTCCCTACTGCGCATGTCATCCTGGCAGAGGGAAGAAAACCTTGTACCAGTGGAACTCAGCCAGCTGGCAGCCACAGCCAAGATGCTCATGAGAAAGTGACCTGCGACCCAGCAGAACGAAGCTGAACTGTCCTGCAAATGAAACAATTGTATATATTCCATTGTATTTTGGAGAACATGTCATGGGAACCCCAAATTCAATAGGCGGTTCCAAAACATGCAAATGTGGCATTGTAGAAGCTTGTCCTGGTTGGTGTGTTAACCTGTCCTACTTGGGGACCAATCGAAATTGGGGATTCTTGCACTTGCAACATTTGGGGGGTGGTACACTGACCCGAAAACAGTATAACTAGCCTAGGTTTAGCTAGAGAAATTGTCCGACTTGTCCGAATAGCTGACCTGTCACTGACCCAACGCACTCAATAGGTGACTTGATACAGAGGGCTGCGGAGCACTCTGTCTGAAATTTCCATAGACTCAGGGGTTTTGTTAATTTACTTCCTTTATGGATATGTGCTCTTTATAATCTTGGTTATCGACTGTTTACTTGCTGTGAACCTTATGCTTTCTGATATTGATGAATTTTAGATAAAGGTTTTCAAAACTTCCTGAGTTTGTGGTTATTATAAAAGTACAAATAGAATATATAAAGTATAGGTGTTTTGGTGTCTGCCTTTTCTTTACAGCTAGCTCCCTGATCCATTGTGGTCATTAGGTACCCGTAGCAGTGGAGTGGTAAGTCAGGTACACTGGAAATGAAATAGGAAGGAACAGGGATACTGGTAGTAGAGTGTAAGGTTACCCGATTAATAAACATGATAAATTGAAATTTATGGGCCCGATACGTATGTGGTAAAATTGTTGGTCGGGTGACCTGCGCGCTCTATCAGTATTTTTCTGGTAGGCAGAGGATGGTTAGGGACTAGTTAAGATAGGCAGGTAGGTTATTTGCTACTAATTGTGAACATTTTGCTGCTAAACGAATTTACAAATGTTTATTGCTTTGAAAATTATGAAATGTTTTAAATTGTTTTTCTTGCCGTTATATTGATAAATGTACTAATATTACTCGTTAGTGACTGTTATATGTTTGTCTGGAATCCCCGGGGAAATTGAATAACGGGTGGTGAGGAGAATCCACGCCGTAGAGAGGTCACTTGCTAGAGGAAAATTGGTGCAGGTTAGGTAGAACTGGAAGCACTAATTAGGGTTTTCTGAATGTGTGATTGAATAAATGGTAGCAAAGAGTTCGCTGGCAAAACTTCTATTCTATTGTGATATAACCTAGTAAGGGTCACACGGAAGGAGTAGCAGGTTCGTCTAAGCTTGATTGATAGCAAAGGAGTTCACTAGTGAAACTTTGGCTTAGTATATATCCCGGAAAGAAGTGGATGAGTCGAAGAAGTAGCAGGTTCTCTAATGCTTGAGTGAAGGGTAGGCAGAAGGGATCTACTCGTAGTATTTGAAAAGTAAATAGAAGTAGTTTACTTGCAGTGAAAGAATCTTTCCTTTCTAGACACTCGAGTACAGTGGCGAATGTTTTTACGTTGTAAAATTAAATAAAGCACTTGCACTTTAAGAAAAGAAATAAAGTTTCCGTTACCTTGGGAAGGAGGGAGTCAGTTGCGGAGCTGCTCTGACGTCACTCTGTGCCGCGCTGGGATTGGTAGAGACAGCGGGTGTGTAGCGGAGCTAGTATTGTAAAGGAGTGGTGAGCGCAGAAGCGTGAGAACTTGTTTCACGAAAAGGCCGCGCACCCATTGGTCAGAAAATTTTGCAACCACCGTGTTGATTGGCTGTAGAAAAATAAAAGACGCAATTGGATTGGAAGTGACTGGTAAACAAAGTCGCTTGCGGGAAAGTATATGTGGCATATAACTAACCCGGAGACTAGACCTGATCCAAAATATTTAGGGTTTGGAAAAGAGAAGTGGAAAGGTCGTAGATACGACATTATGTACGGAAACTAGAGGAAGATGACCTTAGTAAACAAAGTGAGGAATTATTTCAAAAAAGATAAGCCGATCAAAACTAGAGAAGGAGTTGTCATTCCACCACCTAACACTCCCGCATCATTCATGATGTTTGATAAAGGGTACCACTCTTGTGTGTGGTTGGAGAATTGGGTGGAATACACTAAAAATGACGGAGTTTTGGCATTTCCGTTAGAGGGTACATTTAATGGCAGGATTCTGTTCAACTTGAGAACCCGAATGAACGATTTACATCCCAGACCCAGATTGACACAGTACGAAGCCTTAGAGGAATGGGAGATAGAGGCTTTTGAGAGAGACAAGCCCCGAATGGATAAAGGGTTAACCAAATGGTATCCTAAAGTGAAACCTGAAACCCGAGAGAAAAGAATGAAAGAGTGGAGGCAGAATATGATAGTAGAAGGATTGTACCCTATGATGGCACTAGGAGACCCGGTGGGAGGGAAAAAGACAGAAAAAAACAAACATTGGGTGACCAGTGGGGATTCAGATGACGATTTGTTGGATGACTTGTTCATGAAAAATCCACCTCCTTATAATGAAGGACCCCGATCCTCTAGTGTAGGGGATGTTTGCCTGAGACCTCCTTACCAAGAGGGGTCTAGACCTGTAAATGTAAGAGACGGCTGTCAAATACCTCCTTATCAGGAGATGCTGAGACCTTTAAGCACAGGAAATCCATTCATGAAACCTAATTATGGTGAGGGCCCAAGTATGACGCATCCAACTGCCCCAACCCTGACTCCGCAAATAGTACCTGAAATAAGCCTGGAAAGAATACTGCAGGAAAGAGAGCGAGAGGCTATAGCCAAACAGAGAACAGAATTAATTCAGAAAATTTCCCAGTTAAACACAAGTCCTGAAGCTTTGACAATTCCAGTAACTATTGGACCGGTTGTTCCTTTGTATGGGGATAAACAGGGGTGTCCAAAGACTCCAGTTATTACCCCAGCTGTAGTGCAGCCGAGAAAGGAGCCCTTAATTGTAGATGACCAAGAAAGTGAATGTGAGTCTGTGATTTCCTTAATGGATTTACCGATAAGGGAACCAGAAAGGGGTTCAAGACCGAAGAATACTCCTTTCAGTTCAGGAGAAGTGCAGATTGAGTCAGCTTCTGGTACTAAAAGTTCCACTGTAGTGACTCCTGAAGAAATCGAGAGATGGAGTCGAGAATTAGAGAAACCAAATTCCCCGTCGAAACCATTAGATATTTACAAATTAAGAATAGAATTGGAAGACCTGATGGCTGGAAATGTGGGGTTGGACATACTAAACACCTTTTCTGAAGAAGAACTGCTGTTTATCTGTAAGAGCATCACCCATAATACTAGGGTGTTCCATGAGAAGTTAGTGGACACCGCGGCTAGTATGGGAATTGATATTGGGAAATCTAAATCATTGCAAAAACCCTGCAGAGCAGAGTTCTCAGACAAAGATCTGGAAAATATGAATGTGTCAGAGAAGAAGGTACAGATCAAGGAATTAGTGAATCTGTTGCAAAAATGGGAAGAATTAGAAAAATGGAAAGCCAGATGGGCAAAGAAAAAGGAGGAGATTAGATCAAAACAGATGGCTTCCGAGTTCGTCTTAAAGGAAGCAGACAAGGCAGAAAAATTATATCCTATGCGAGAAGTGTCAGGTGGAAAGTATGTGCATGTTCCATGGTCCCGACAGGATATTGTGTCTTTTACCAATGATTTCTCAAAACTACGAGAGAAACCTGTGGATTGGTACAGGCAGGTAGAAAGGTTCGTGAAGGTACAAAAATGTCTGTGGAAAGATCTGGATGGGTTTTTCGATATCGTAGTTCCCGTAGATTTGTGGACAGAATGTAAAATTGCCATTGGTTGGCCTAGTGAGGAATTCCCGAGGGACCCTATTACAGGAGCTCCTTCTGATGAGGCAATGAAAAAATACCAGCAAGTAATGTTACGTCTGAAAGGGAATGTGCCTGCAAAGGAAACTGATTGGACCCGAATAGATAGAACTACCCAGGATAGGGATGAAACTGTGCATTCCTATTATGAAAGACTGTTACAGGTGTTCAAAACGTACAGCGGTATAGATAACATTGAGATGAAGGACATGACCCATTTCATTTACAGGTTTGTAAACGGTTTGAGACCTGAAATTTGCCAATGGATCAAAGACAATAAAATCTGTTGGCAGTCTAAGAAAATTGATGAAGTTTTAAGGTATGCAAAATACTGTGAAGATGAGATGGCTGACAAACGAAAGGCCTTAAAGGAAAAGGTCATGTGGGCACAAGTAAAATTAGCTGAGCAACAAGAAAAGCAGTTAAGTAAAATGAATAGTAATACCCAAAACCAAGGTTCTGGGGGTGGAGGGAAGCCCAAAGTAAAAATGAGCCGAGAGGAAGCAAAAAAGAAGTTCCCCTGTCACGGGTGCAGACAGATAGGGCACTGGAGAGACGAGTGTCCATACCCACAAAATAGTAACCCCCAAACTGATGATTTAAATCCACAGACGCAGAATGAAAAACCAAGAAAGACCCAGCAACAGGTAAAACCGAATCAGTTGCCCCGAGCACCTAGACCGAATTTTATGGGCAAAGCACAGCAGGGTGAAGACATAGAAATTTGGGGAGGAAAGGAGGATAGAAATGCAGCAACTTCACAATTTTTGTTGAATGATACCTTCCTCTGTGATGAACCTTACTGACGGTGCCTGAGGGGGGAGGACGAGGAGTGGGTATTTGGCGCCTCCTTGCCGGTAGACCAGTCAGGGCCATACATTGAAGGAAAGGTTGAAGGCAATGATGTCACCTTTCTGTTGGACACTGGGGCTACCCGTTCTACTGTAAGAACAGCAGACGTTCCAAACCTACCCCTCTCGGGAGAAGCAATCCAAGTAGTGGGTGTATCTAATCAATTGATTAGTACCCCAGTTACTGAGCCCATGGAGATTACCATAGGGAATTTCAAAGAAATGCACAGATTTGTTGTCTGTGATTCCAGTCCTGTAAACCTACTGGGACGTGATTTGTTGTGTAAAATGAACTGTACCATCTTTTGCACACCAAAGGGCGTCGAGATTCAAACCCCAGACGAAGATGGAATATACAAATTAATGCTAATAAGACCTGACTCAGAAATTAAAAGACTGACGATACAAGACTTACCTGAAGAACTCCAACAGACAGTGAAACCAGAAGTATGGGATTTTACTGGAAAAGATGTAGGACTAATGGCAAATGTTGACCCAGTTAAAATAGCCATAAAGGAAGATGCAGTTTACCCAAATACTAAACCATACAACATGAGTGCAGAAGTGAAAGCAGGAGTTGCCATTGAAATAAAAAGATTGCTAGAAGCAAACATCATACAAGAAGTGTTGAGTAGTTCATGCAACTCGCCCATAATCGGAATCAAGAAACCTAGTGGTAAGTACAGGGTAGTGCAGGACCTGCGAAAGGTAAACAAAATTGTTGTTCCTTGCTGTCCTATTGTTCTGAACCCAGCAGTGATTTTATATCAGATTCCATGGGATGCTGAATGGTTCACCGTTATTGACCTATGTCATGCATTCTTCTCAATCCCATTGCATCCAGACAGCAAATTTCTCTTCTCATTTGAATTCGACAGTCACGTGTTCGTTTGGAATTGCGTCCCTCAGGGGTATACAGAAAGCCCCTCAATCTTTAATCAGATTCTGAAAAAGTGCCTTGAATCCTTGGTTTTACCTGGAGAATCAGTTTTGGTGCAATATATAGACGACCTCTTGGTGGCGTCTAAAAGTCAGAAAGACTGTGATGTGACACTATTGCCTTACTGAACCACTTAGGTGAAGGAGGACATAAAGTATCCCCTGACAAACTACAGTTCTGTACCTCTTCTGTAAAATATTTGGGGCACCAGATAGAGAAAGGTATCAGGAAAGTTACTTCAGAAAGAATTAGGATAATTCGAAATATGTAGTTACCAAACACTCAGAAAGAGATCAGAATGTTCCTTGGAGTTGTAGGATACTGCAGACAATGGATTGTGGGATTTGCAGTCCTAGCCAAGCCATTGATAAAAATGACAAGGAAAGGAGCAAATGACCCAGTAGAATGGGATGAAGAAAGCATGACAGCATTTACTAAATTACGAGAATGTCTATGTACAGCCCCCGCCTTAGGAATGCCTGATTATTCAAAGTAATTTGCACTATAATGTGATACACGAGACAATTGTGCACTGTCAGACCTAACTCAAGAGCATGGTTTGACTAGACGTCCAGTAGCATACTTCTCTGCTACTTTGGATCCAGTGGCTGCTGGACTACCTGGATGTCTGAAAGCAGTAGCTGCAACTTGCACAAGTCTTGAACAGAGTGAATCCATTATTATGGGACATCCTGTATGTTCCACATGCAGTTGTAATCTTACTAACCAGAACTAAAACCCAGTATCTCACACCTAGTCGGCTGACTAAATATGAGAGGATTCTTGTGGGTGCTGCAAATGTAACAATTACTTGTTGTAACATATTGAATCCAGCAACCCTATTACCAGATGCACTGATTGCAGAAGCAAAGGGAGAGGTCGAGCATGACTGCATTGACCTGGCAGAGTTTAGTACCAAACCACGCCCAGATATCAAGGAAATGCCCCTACCGGTAGAAGATTACGAACTGTTTGTGGATGGCTCATGTTTGAGACACGAGAATGGAGGCTTAAGTGCTGCCTATGCTGTAGTCACAGTTTCACGTGCTGTAGAAACATCCTATCTATTTGGAGTAAAGTCTGCACAAGTAGCCGAATTGATTGCATTGGCAAGAGCCTGTAAAGTTGGGAAAAATAAAAGAGTAAACATATATACGGACAGTCAGTATGGTTACGGGGTTGTGCATGACTTCGGCCAGTTATGGCTGCAAAGAGAGTCCCTGACTTCTTCAGGTACTCCTATTAGAAATGGAAAAGTGGTACAGGAATTACTGGAAGAAATCCAGTTACCAAAAGAATTGGCAGTGGTCAAGTGTGCTGCTCACAAATCTGGCGATGACAATGTGACAGCAGGTAATTGATATGCTGACCAACTGGCCCAACATTGTGCAAGACATCAAATGTCAGTCAATATCAAATTGGGGGGAAATGGAAACAGCTGCCAACTTATGGTGTTTGAGAATGTGCCAACATGGGAGGAACTGAGAGATTTACAGAATGCAGCAGGACCAAAGGAAAAGAGAAAATGGAGAAAGTTTGGTTGTCAGCAGAGAAATGAGGACGGTGTCATGGTTTGCTCTGATGGTATGCCTGTATTGCCTGACAGCTTGCTTGCTCCTATGGCCCGGCTAATACATGGAAATACACACATTGGTAGGGATGCCATGGTTCGTGTTTTCAAACAGACATGGTTCAATTCGAAATTCAGGAAGATAGCGGAGAGACTCTGCCAGAGGTGCTTGACATGTCAGCAGTACAATTCCGGGAAGAAAACAGTAGTTTCACTGGGTAAAATTGGGAAAGCAGAAGGCCCTTTTATAAGATTACAAATTGATTTAATTCAGTTACCCCCTTGTAGAGGAATGAGGTACGTCCTTGTCATTGTTTGCCTGTTTTCAAAATGGGTAGAGGCTTACCCGGCCAAGAAGAATGATGCCATCACTGTAGCTAAATTGTTATTACGAGAACTAATACCTAGGCACGGGGTTCCAGTCACAATTGAATCAGACAGAGGTGGGCATTTTCAGAATGAAATAATTGATCAAATCTGTGGAGCATTCAAAATTACTCAAAACTGCACTGTGCATATCGTCCAGAGGCTTCTGGAGTGGTGGAACAACTGAATGGCACTATCAAGTCGAGACTAGGAAAGATGTGTGAATCTACTGGCATGAACTGGATAGAGGCTTTACCTCTTGTACTGATGGGAATCAGAAGTATTCCAGACCGAAAAACAGGCCTGAGTCCCCATGAGATCCTGATGGGAAGAGTAATGAGACAAGCATGGGTACCAGGACACAAACTGATAAGCATTTCTGATGATTTGGTACTAGAGTACTGCAAGCAAATGGGTGACCAAGTGCGTTCTATCTCTCACCAGATTGGGGAAGACGCCAACGCCAGGCCAGCAACTCCAGTCCATAAACTGAATCCAGGTGACTGGGTGGTACTTAAGAAGCACACCCGATCGAGTTGCCTTGCACCGAAGTGGGGAAAGCCAAGACAAGTAATTCTGGTCACGACAGCGGTGAAGGGTGCAGGAGTACCAAAGTGGATCCATGCCAGTCATACGAAGAAGGTAACCGAAGACGAAGAAACTGACGCTGAAGGTTGTCCAGCTGAGGGGTCTCCAGATGTTTGTCCTGAAGTAGCTGATGATGAACAACCGAGCACCAGTCAAGATGAATGGATCCCAGTAATTGACCTGACCGTTGATCCAATAAGAACCAGAAGCCAGACATACCCAGATAGAGAGTGGGATAGTGAGGAGGAGACAGGAATAGAAGGAGATAATCAGATCATCGAAATCCATGTCAAATCTGATGAGGAGGAAGGTCAGATAGGGACAGAACAGGTTATTGACACACCTCCAAGAACTCCTGAGATTGAAAAGGGACAGATAGAAATTAGGGCGAAAGTTCAAGCGGAAGAAAATCAAAGGTTCGAAGTGCTTGAACAGGATCAGATAGAAATAGACGAATGTGTTCAGGACGCAGAAATTGAAACGTCCAAAGTCAAATTCAGTATACACCTGAACAAGGCCAGTTTAGCAACCAGGCAGAAGAAACTGAAATAAGACCTGGGACTAGTCAGATAGAAAGGGAGGAAACAGAAGCAGAAGTGCCACAACAGAATGAAAATAAAAGAGCATTGGATGAAAGTCCTACAACAGTACCAGTTAAAAGGCTCAAGAAGAAAAATAGAGAACCAAGGTACATCAAAAGACTGAGATTGAGACTGAAAACAGTAGAAGAGAAGCTTGAGCAAAGGAAACAAGCTTCCAGTAAAACAGAGCCACCTGGAGAAAGCACGAAGCGAAGAAGTGCCCGAATAAAAAGACTGAACGAAAAGTATCAGGATCCTGAATGGACTTACCTGGTGTTAGAGGAATTTGAGGATCTTGAAATAAGTGACGAAAGTGATGAAGAATTGACTGCTGACCAGTCTACCGAAGAAGAAGAACACACGTGAAGTTGCCCTGTGTAAGCAGCCTGTGTAAACTTACAAAGAGGGGTTGGAAAGCTTCTTTTGAGCGAAAATGTCTGATTCCAATGTGAATGGAAGACCTAGACGCAATTGTTGTAAAACATGCTGCAAGGTATGTGAATGTAGTGTAGCTTTAGTATTAATATTATGGATAGGACTAACAATTACTATTCCTTATATGATGAGTAAAGATACTGATATTGACTCTACAAAGACTGTGACAAAAGACACTGACGAACTGACACCACAAAGTGTGGATGGACATGAGAAAGCACTTAGCGTTAGACAAACTAAAATGGACTTAGAAGCACCAGATGAGGAAGGACTGCATTATCATGGAATAAAGAACAGGACTCATTTAAACGTATTCGCAAACCTTTTAGTGCATTATGTAGAAGCCATGGAAATAGAAGACTGTTATGTTTGCATGAAGCTACCTACTTCTGTAGCTGAGGGGGTGACATACCATCACTTGCCATTAACATATGGAATTTCTTGTAGTATTTTAGCTAGCTTATTCTATAAAAGAGGACCGTTACAATACTATTACTCTAACTCAGACGTGATATTTTCTGAACTTCCTATACGTGGAAATCTGAACCCTGTACATACCAAAAGTGATGTAACACGTTATATGGGAGAATATTTTCTAACTATAGGTACCATAGATTTAGGTGAAGCACATAGAGATAACTTGACATGTTCATGACATGAACAAGAGAAAATGTTTCTAAACATGGCAGAGAAAAGAAGAGAAAGTTTCCAAAGAAAGGCGAATGATAAAAGGCAGAAAACTCCTTAGTGGGCTGAAAACATGGGAAGCACCTCAAATGGTGGGGCTAATCCTGCTTTGTTGCTGGATTTCGAAAGAAAAGGGAAACTTTGTCTTTACCGAGAAAAGACTAGTTATTATAATAACATTTTCATTGGTTCCAGTCAATGCGAACACAATTACAAGGTAATTGGAGGTTGGGGTTTCAAAAATGGGTCAGAACCTGTTTCTCCCGGAATTTATTACATATGTGGAAACAAGGCCTATTTCAAATTGCCGGATCACTGGTATGGAAGCTGCTATTTTGGAATTGTCTTCCCGAAAATATACCACATGAATGAAATTGCTGGAAGCAGTGAAAGTACTAACGGTTTAGTACCTAGTAGAAGAGAAAGTATAGGGGAAATAGTGGGTAGTATATTTAGTGCATTGATACCTGCAGTGGGAGTGGTTCTGAACACACACAGAATTTGCAAATTGTCTACAGTAGTGGATCGGTTATCTACTGACACTGCTAGTGGATTTCTGATGATCAATACCGAAATGGTTGCGATCAGATCTATGGTTTTGCAAAACAGACTTGCTCTTGACACTCTATTGGCAAAAGAGGGCGGAGTCTGCTGAATGTTGAAAGCACAACATTGTTGCACTTACATACCTGACAAAAGTGTTGAACTCAAAAGGTATGTGAGGAACATTACGAATTTGGAAAAGGAACTCAAACCACTGGAGGTTGATAGTGCCTGGAAGAGACTTACTGATGGTCTCTCCGCTGTAGGTCATTGGTTTTCCAATATAGGTAAAGGTTTTTTGTTTAAGGTACTGATGCCAATTGCAGGAATAGGTTTTGTCATATTCCTCATATTTGTCTGTTGCAAATGTCGCAAACACCAAAAGAAATATACTGTGAACAAGAGAGGCGTGAAACGGAATGTGGATGAACTTGAATTAGAGGAACTGAATAATCAAATTTATAAAAGGATGAAAAATTCTCACCCTAACAAAGAGACCAAAGAGAAGTTGAATCGAATGTTGGAAGAGATTGAATTGGGAAAAATGTAAGTTGGCATCTGGTTCTATTGTTTTGTGATGATAGTAAATATCATCAAAGAGGGGATTGATGGAGCAAGGATTCGCACGTTACGCGACTTGCTTGTACTCACGAACCGCGAATAACTATAATGAATTAACTCAACATGTTTGTCTTACTAATTTCCCCGTTATTCTGACATTTTGAGTGTCCCAGAGACGCTTGCATATGTGTGTATTAACCTTAACAACGCTTGTCATTAAAATGGCTGCTGCTTAGCAGGGTTTTCTTCTGCGCATGTGTTGGTCACAATCACGTGACGTGACGTACTCGCAGTTCTGGTGGGAATCTCTGCACTTGCGCACTAGCATTAAGATGGCCGCTTTGTGTTCTCACATGCCGAAGCTTGCGCTGCTGCTTTTGCGCTACTGTTCGTGTGCCTCTAATATTAATGCTATAAGTTAGTATAAAGTAAGGGGAGTCATATAGGGATTCCTGGTATACAGTGTATTCATTTATTTCTGTGTTTTAATTTGTTTTCGCTTACTTTTCATGTATCGTGTACTTTGGGCCTGGGAGGGAAGCAAACCCCATCTTAAGAAGTCCCTACTGCGCATGTCATCCTGGCAGAGGGAAGAAAACCTTGTACCAGTGGAACTCAACCAGCTGGCAGCCACAGCCAAGATGCTCATGAGAAAGTGACATGCGACCCAGCAGACTGAAGCTGAACTGTCCTGCAAATGAAACAATTGTATATATTCCATTGTATTTTGGAGAACATGTCATGGGAACCCCAAATTCAATAGGCGGTTCCAAAACATGCAAATGTGGCATTGTAGAAGCTTGTCCTGGTTGGTGTGTTAACCTGTCCTACTTGGGGACCAATCGAAATTGGGGATTCTTGCACTTGCAACATTTGGGGGGTGGTACACTGACCCGAAAACAGTATAACTAGCCTAGGTTTAGCTAGAGAAATTGTCCGACTTGTCCGAATAGCTGACCTGTCACTGACCCAACGCACTCAATAGGTGACTTGATACAGAGGGCTGCGGAGCACTCTGTCTGAAATTTCCATAGACTCAGGGGTTTTGTTAAGAAACCTTAAGTGCTGGCAGAGCACTTTGCTGGGGAATTCGATAACCCAATCGGGGTTCTGACCGATAGCTGCAGAGAGGGTGGAGCTCAGGCGTTGCTTCCGAACTGCGGGTGCTGGTCGTGCCTTGGTGGTCCTGTCCTGATCCTAATCTGGGTTTCCTGTCCTGGGTTGTCCCTTTTGTACCTGCTGTCCTACTGGCGACTGTCCTTCCTTGGGGTTCCTCCCGTCCTTAACTGACCCGTGGCCAGGGTTAGTCTTTACACCAGTCTAGGTAAATATAGTGCTGAAAGTCTACTCTGCATCTTCTATATTTTCCTTTCTTTTGCTTTAATAAAGTCATACTCTTGCATATTTGATTTTCCATGCTTTCCGCATTTTGCTAATTAAAAGTCATACTTTATGATTGTAATTCTAGCATGCTCCTTATTTTTCCCCGTCCTTTAGTCACGCCATATTAAATCTTAATTCTGAAACTGCTGACTAGCATGTTCCCTGTTCTTACCTTCCTTTAGACTCATAAATGGTTGGGTTCATTTACTTCCTTTATGGATATGTGCTCTTTATAATCTTGGTTATCGACTGTTTACTTGCTGTGAACCTTATGCTTTCTGATATTGATGAATTTTAGATAAAGGTTTTCAAAACTTCCTGAGTTTGTGGTTATTATGAAAGTACAAATAGAATATATAAAGTATAGGTATTTTGGTGTCTGCCTTTTCTTTACAGCTAGCTCCCTGATCCATTGTGGTCATTAGGTACCCGTAGCAGTGGAGTGGTAAGTCAGGTACACTGGAAATGAAATAGGAAGGAACAGGGATACTGGTAGTAGAGTGTAAGGTTACCCGATTAATAAACATGATAAATTGAAATTTATGGGCCCGATACGTATGTGGTAAAATTGTTGGTCGGGTGACCTGCGCGCTCTATCACATGTATTAGTGAGATTACAAGTAATAAAGGGGTACTATTGATACACCTGACACTACTCATCAGTGACATACATGCCATGTCAGGAGTGTCTGGCCTGTTGTAGACCAGGGCCAAACAAGATCTGCTTATTGAAAGGTTGAGGTGCCTTGACCTATCCTACAACCCAGCCAGTTAGCATGTTGCTGGACATAGGGGTGGGAAAGTGCTGGCATGACATTAGTGTGCAGACTCAGCCAGGCTAGAGTTGACTGCTTTAATTGGAAAGGACAGGACCCTGAGCCGTAATCAGGCCGAGCTTAACTTGATCTTTGTATAGTACTATTGCCTTTCTCCGTGGAAACCACCAATTCCATATGCGGACCAACGGTTTGATTTTTTGATGGATTCGCACCTCCCAAAATAGTCTCCTGATCAGAAGGAGACTAGAGGACTCCTGGCTCATACAGGCCTACCACAGACGTATATAGTTGTGTGTATGGAACAGCTTATGCCACGACTCCTTGAGCTATATAATTCAGAAAACGCTGGGGTGAATCTTCCCACAGTGTGTGAGATGAAAGTAGTGATAGCCCCTAAACTTGACAAGGACCTCTTGAAATGGACCTTGTACCCATGCTGCATCTAGCAAATAAAACTCTGGCCAACAGGACGATGACAATAATTGTAACACTAGTACACCTGGACCACAACAGTTTTTTCCTGGATCATAATATCTCCCCTAACCTTAGACACTTTGGTTTTACTTGATAATGGGCATTCCATCAGAGAGGCTGTTCCCTTTCATATCATCCCTCAATATTGAGAAGGCCATTGACATGCTTGGATGGCGATACCCAGGGCTGGTTTTCAGGACTATGAATTTGGGCTGGAGATGTGGAGCTGGATATTTCTTACGCGCCATGACCCAGTCACAAGTGTCCGCATGGGGTGGGTGATATCATCATAACGGCAGGTCGAGCATGCTCCCTATTGCACTTGCGGTCAATTTGGCCATAGGGCTCATGGTTTATCATTTCCAGACCATGGCGTGCAGCAGAAGGTTGAATCTCTTGGAAGTACAGCATTCATCCGGCTATCTGTGGATGGCATGCTGCTTCATAATAAACCGCGTAATATCCATCTCCTTAGACATGAAGAGGAAGGATCATTTGAACCTCCTTTTTGCCCTTCAGGTTAATTGTAGTAAGTCATGTTTGTTCCCAGTGAGTGCAGTATTTGCCTCCCATGCTGATGGGATATTTCCTGACCTTCTGTAGTAGCCTCAGATACGTTTATATATCTAAGAGTTTGGGTGTGTCAGAAAAATCAGGGTCTAATAGCTGGAAACATACTAAGGATGTGTAACGCACTGGAATACGGCAGTAGCCCTAGGGAAGGAACTCCCTTCTCTGTGGTGGCATGGACAAAAATGCTCATTCCACAGCATCTGAGAAATCACTTTTTGAAAGTGCCTGTGGTTCTTACCCACACATTATTAGTGATCTAGACTTGAGCTTCAAAGATGGAAGAAACTGAGTCACCCTGGATAAGCTCCGACTCCCAGTGCTAGAGGGAGGGCTTGAGCGCTTGACTTTCAGATATATAATTTAGTTGTGCACCTCAAATATGTGGTGAAATGGCTGGCAGATAAGAACACTTATGAGACAGGATTCCTGGAGCAGGGCCTATTACCAATGTCCCTAATGGAAAACCTTCTTGGAAGGTCCTGTCCAGTTCGAAAGCTCCCCATACTGCTACAGTGGAGCACCACCGTGGGACCCAGAGTCGGAAGAGGAAAGGAATGCTTCCTACATATTCTCCTATTTACTTGCTGTCTTTATTTGTGGAGGTATCTTGGAACATCAACAAGTCAGTATGTCAGTTGCTCGATCTCCTCTGTCAGCGACCTATATATCTACGGTATGTTTGATGACTTTAGATTATTGTAAGATGTCCCTACCAGACAATTCCTAGGGCTCCTGACAGGGGTAGCAGGGCTGATGTGGAACTGTGGAATGGTGGATACTGTCAGATATCGCAGACCTTGGTGACTTAACATAATGGTGGGAAGCAGACACATTACCATACCGGGAAATACCAGGGGTGCATAAGGTTCCACAGAGTAGAGTTTGAGAACAGTGTCTGGAGCTGTTGGATGAAGAGTGGGGCAAAAGGGTGCACACATGTGCAGTGATGTCTTGCAATACCAGCTTTAAACTGGGGTAGATTCACTATATACATTGCACGTCCCCCACATTGACTCACAGAATTCATACTTCCCATTCAGGAGATTATCTTACATGAAGATCTGAGGGCGCAAACGTTTCACATATGGTGTGGCGGCCTACGATCCTACCATTCTTGGGACAGAGGAAGTTTCTTCTTTTTTGGGTAGGACACTTCAACACCAACTGAGGCATGCTGATTTGGCCTTTCTGAATGCTCCAAGTTAGCTACAACAGGGATGTAGGTTTGTGGACATTGTTTTTTTCGTAGTGAAAAAAACCACAGGTTTGCCGTAGCCTGGAAGTCTGAGCCCATGGTGGTGGATTGGAAAGGAGTTATCCATATGTGGGGTGAGGCCGAGGATACAGATGTGAAAGCTGCTGGTCTTCGATTGTAGTAGTGAGCAATCGTAATTAAACTCAATAATCAGTGTCGGACTGGCCTATAGGGCAATCAGGCAGTGCCCAATTGGCTTGTCTGAAAAATCAGTGTGTGGGCCTTTTTTTGTTGTTGCAGTTTTTGGCCCGGAGAGCTGGTTTTCATTGTTAATTTCCCTTACATTACCACAACCACAAATGCATGCAGTCTCCCATACCTTTCAAAAAAAACATTCCTGTCTTACCAAGTTCAAACCTGGACTGATTTGTAAATGTGGGACACTTTTAGTTGCCTGGTTAAAAAACAGGAGCCACTTTTATGTTGGTGCCCGGGCCTATTTTTTGACCTAGTCCAACTCTGCAGATGATAGACCTATATGCATGGCCTCTGATTCACCAAAATGCCAAGGGTAGCGGAAGTGACATCACATACCCTGTGGTCCTAATGACATAACAGAAAGTGACATCATATGACCCTTGACCCTCATTATTTCTAGGAAGGCATGTCTGGTGCTGATTTGACCTTTGAAAGTTCTGGGGCATAATACAATTACAATAATACTTGCCCTAAATTATAGTGAGCAAGCAAAGCGAGTAATCCAGACCTATTCTAGGAGGTTCCACACCTACATTTTTTTTGTCAAGAATGGGAAAAATCATGCATCTTTAAGCCCAATTTTCACATAAATTTGCTAAAATGCCAAAGGCTCTGGAAGGGTCCTCATTAAATATTCAAATCCTTTCATGGTGTGTGAAGCCAATGAAGTATGATGTTTCCTAGGGTTGACCCAATTGTTTTAAAAAATGTGGTATGAGTACCCCATATCTCAAAAATGATCTTCATTGTGCCTAGGACAGAATATTGTCATGGGTGCCCCTTTAGTTCATGGGTGCCCCATTATAGAAAAAATGACAAAATATGGCAATGGGAGAATTTTGCAATTTATGCCATACATATACCATAGGCGAACCTTATGTCGAAAATTTCCTCAGTGTCCTAGTGTCTGTATTTTGTCACAGGTGATTGTCATGCTAAGAACTGCTGCACATATGACAGGATCTGTATTTTGCCCTGGGTGTCTCTGTAAGACAATAGACAAAGACTCCTTCAACGAGAACTTTATTGGATCAAACATTTACAGACAATGCAACCGAGAGGGTTGAATGACAGATACGATCTGTCATGTTACCTTTAACATCCCAATCGACAGTAGGTCACAACACAAAGCCAGAGTATAACTCTCCTAGAACATGAGTATCTTCTAATGTAATTATGAGTATTTTTGATGAATAGGTACCATGAATATAATTTGATAACTTGGGACTCATGATATAATGACTCATTATAATGCAACATTTGATTCACGTGTACATCACTGAGAATAAGTGTATGTTATCATGACTTTGGATAAACTTGATTCTAAGTTTTCATAATAAGAACATAACATGTTAGTTTGAGAATAATGGAATTGTAAAATGTAAATAACATGATGATTTATAATTCTTTAATTTTATAAAATTTTGTATAAAAGGATTTGTATCCCAAAGTAAAACAATGTTGCGTTATGCTCTGCTTTGCTTTATTTTGCATTAAGGGGGGGTTCCAGAGGTAACATTGGTAGACAGAAATTTGCACCGAAATCTTACACCTCATTGAGGCAGGCGTAATAAGGAGAAATGCTTTCCTTATTCTTAGTTTTTCCAACTTTGCATGGGTGATGCAGTGTACAGCATACATACAAAGCACAAAAAGCCTTAAATCATAGTTTTCATACTAGAAGGGTTACCTTCCTGTATGAAACATATGTTTCAGAGAACACACTCCCCTTGCACTATGGCATAAGGGTGTGTACTTTGGAGCATGGATGCCAAAAGTGCGCTAGCGCTTGGGAAGCGTACAAATGTGCTATATTTTAATAGATATGTCACACTTTTTTCTCTCTTCCTTTGATGAGAGGCAGCGCAGAAACTTTGGTGCAGAGTTGCCTTGCGTCAAAGAATAGCAAATCTGGGCCTCCATTTCACACAGTCTCACACAATCTCACTGCACTACATGCCACTGACTGTGACTAATTTTCACTTACACACACATGCTTTCACATACAGATGCACTTACTCACTCATACACATACTCTCTCGCTTAACATACTCTCACTCACAAGCACGTTCACAACATATATTTAAAACCATTTTTAATCGCCAGCGCTGCCTTGAAAGGTCCTAGGTGTGCTCCATTTTTTATTACACTAATAGTAAATAACATAACATTATTCAGTACTAGAATAATGAAACGTTTGTAGAAAATAAGGAATGCAGGATTTCTTGGCACTGACTTTGCCACCTCTGAGGCCAGGGGTCACAAGGGACAAGCCAGTGACCCATGTCAACCCCTAAATGACGTCCATGTCTGCATGAAGGATTGCTAGCTGGTGTAGACCTAAGGCAAGAGGTGTCACAATATTCCCCTGAAGTGTCTGGCCGGCCCTAGGAGAGTTGACAGTGCACCATAAGCCTTTAAGATATTGGTATCACCCAAAGAGTGATCTGGTCATGACATTCCGACGAAGAGCGAATGTAGGAAGGAAGTGGCCGCCATGAAAAGGAGTTCCAGATGTGTGAAACAGTTGTGACAAATAATTAACTAGAATGTGTCGACTCCATGCAGATTGTAACACTGTACAAACTTGAATGAGTAATTTACAGCTGCTTTGAGAAAGTGATGAATCTCTCATTTATTCTTTGGTGTCTTTTCTTTGTGTATGAAATACAATAAAATCTGTGTAAAAGAGATATTTAACTCCATTATTGCACCTATAGCCATATATCATGAAAAAGTGCCCAGAACTCACTAGCATGAAGTATAGGGCATGGTCAAATGCCACAAACCTCGAGAGCAGCATTGCATTTCATTATAGTCACATTCATATCACACTGCACACTCCTGATAGGGAGGTTTGGTCCATGGCCAGCATGCTATCTGTAGGGTCTGGTTGGTTGGAAAGCTGTGAGTTTGTAGTTAGGACCTGTTGGAAGTGTTTTGGTGTTGCGTGTGATGACCAGAGTTGTGCTTTTATCGTCTCATAATGGCGCTCAAACTGGGCATCTGGTAAGAAGTGGAGTGAGAGATAAGATACTTCATAAGGCACTGACATGTCTGAGTGGGAGAGTGTGGATTGCAAATGTGGCTTGTGTGGAAAGTGTTTTGGTTTCATGGGAAGGTCAGTACTTTATTTTATGGTCTTGACAGTGGTGGTCGGTACGGATCGGGGTGGCAGGGTGGGGAGGTGGAGGGTAAATTAACAAGCATTTGCAATGCAATAGGTCTCGCATTAGGAAAGTTTGAGCTATTAGTCTTGTAAATGACAATTTTTTTATTTATGTGTTGGTTTTGAAAATAGCTAAATTAATGACACCTTTAGCATTTGTAATGCAACATATGTTGTATTTACGTGACTTAGATGTATTGATATTACAAATAACAATGGCTTTTAATTTTTTTAAATAATACTTACATAAAAGTAATTTATAATGGCAATACCTTAAACTTTTGTAAATAACTTTTGTGAAGATTATGTTCAGTGTATTTTATTGTGACGAAAATCCAAGAACAGAAGTGAAATATTAACATCTTTTTGTGACATTTGTAATACAGCTTGAACCATTGAGAGAACATATTTGAACCAGTTGTTGTTGAATGGTTGCGCAGTTTGATGCTAGGGTGGTGCTGAGTGATGCTGTGGTGGTGCTGAGTGGTGCTGTGGTGGTGCTGAGTGATGCTGTGGTGGTGCTGAGTGATACTGGGATGGTGCCGAGTGATGCTGGGGTGGTGCTGAGTGATGTTGTGCTGCTGAGTGATAATGTGTTGGTGCTGAGTGATAATGTGGTGGTGCTGAGTGATAATGTGGTGGTGCTGTGGTGGTGCTGAGTGATAATGTGGTGGTGCTGAGTGATAATGTGGTAGTGCTGAGTGATAATGTGGTGGTGCTGAGTGATGCTGGGGTAGCGCTGAGTGATGATGTGGTGGTGCTGAGTGATAATGTGGTGGTGCTGAGTGATAATGTGGTGGTGCTGAGTGGTGCTGTGGTGGTGCTGAGTGATAATGTGTTGGTGCTGAGTGATAATGTGGTGGTGCTGAGTGATAATGTGGTGGTGCTGAGTGATAATGTGGTGGTGCTGAGTGATAATGTGGCGGTGCTGAGTGATGCTGGGGTAGCGCTGAGTGATGATGTGGTGATGCAGAGGGCAGAAAGGCACAACAAGTGCAAATTTCTTTTAAAACCATCCCTATTTATACGTTTTCCCTGGCACCCTTGGCTGTGTGTGTGCGCGCAGTGCCGGTGTGTGCGCGCAGTGCCGGTGTGTGTGTGAAATGCCGGTGTGTGTGTGAAGTGCCTGTGTGTGTGAGCAGCGTCTGTGTGTGTGATCAGTGTCTGTGTGTGTGTGTGTGAACAGTGCCTGTGTGTGTGAGCAGCCTGTGTGTCTGAGAGCATTGTGTGTGACAGTAACTTGTGTGTGTGAGGGCAGTATGTGTCAATGCAACGAGGCTCATGTTATCGACCTCCGATGCATGAAAAGTGTGTGTCTTGGAACGTCTGAGGGCAGCTCGTGTTACAAGCTTGCTTTGAAGACGGTCATGCAGCGCTGGGAGTGGAGCAGATGGTCCTGTTTATGACCTGTAGAGCGCGTGTGAAGTGGGCACGCATGAAGTGACTGGGGGTGAGGGGGTGTGCAGCCTGGTGTGCTGAAGCCTGGCAGCAGAGGCGGCGCGCGCACACAAAGTGGCTAAGTGGCTGGTGGCAAATGGACGCACATCAAAGGAGCCGCGAAAGTAGCATGCAAGCAGAAGGCTTTTGTTATTTATTTATTTCCTCCCAGATGAATAATTAAAAACGCAAACAATTAGCGTTGCCTGATTTTGGGCTGAAGGACAAGAACCTAGTTAAGCGATTGCAGAAGCTCATGGGCCGTGTATTGTCCCTTAATAATGTACACACTGTCATTCTACGGGCTGACCTTCCTCAGAGGTCAGGCCCAAAGACCGGAGGAGTACAGCTTATAAATCAAGTAGCACTTTAACGATTTTCTGTCACTTCCTGAAGAATGACATTCAATAAAAAAAAGAATTTCAAGTGGTTGGTTCAAGAATGCTCCTAACGTAACAGTAGCAGGCGCAGAGATCTAATGTTTCGGAACAGGCAATGGGTTGATGCTTCGGAGTGTCCTGCGTGCCACACAAAAGCAATTTCCAAGATAGTCAGATCCCGTCACCCCAACGACGACAGCACATAGGGAACCACAACTCCTTGGGGACTATATGAAGCACACAATGATGCATAAACAGTCGCCAGTCACTAAATTAAACAAACACCAGCGTTCTCATATTGATGCGCAGCAAAACAGACGTTTTTCGACGAGCATGCTCATTTGTATATTTGAGTAGGTGTTAAACGAGGATGTGTGTACCACTAAATCCAAGAAATATTGACTTGGCTGTGTGTGTGCACAGTGCCGGTGTGTGTGCCCAGTGCTGGTGTGTGTGTGGAGTGCCTGTGTGTATGCGCAGCGTCTGTGTGTGTGTGAGCAGTGTCTGTGTGTGTCAACAGTGCCTGTGTGTGAACAGTGCCTGTGTGTGTGAGCAGCCTGTGTGTCTGAGAGCATTGTGTGTGTGACAGTAACTTGTGTGTGTGAGGGCAGTGTGTGTCAATGCAACGGGGCTCATGTTATCGACCTCAGAAGCCTGAAAAGTGTGTGTTCCACGTTAGAGACAGCCAACGATAGGAGAGTAGGCAATGATAAGAGAGACAGTAGTGGCAGCATGGCAGAAAAGAAGAATACATGAAAGGGGAGACAGGAAAGACGCAACCTATATGGACACAGGAGGGCGCGCGTTACCATGTTTTTTAGGAGAACAAAAAATATATACTTTGAAAGGAAGAAGAACCCGTTAAGATTATCTTTAACGGTAAAAAGTAGCCTTTTATTTTTGGGAAATAACAAAGGTGACCATTATCGTGTCTTGCAAGACCGGAAATGGCAGCTTTCCTATAAAGTCTGACTCACCCGGTTGCAGCGCCACAATCAGACACAGCAGCCTTTGATGTGCGAGCGCGTGAATGGGAAGAGCGACCGTGGGAGGTGGGAGGGGAAGTGTGCAGGCGGGGGCGGGGAGCGGAGCCTTTGAAGTGTGTGAGGCACTGAGAGACAAATGGTGGTTTGTGACGTAGCTGGTTTGGGAACGCGCACGGAGCACATGCACTCGTCGAAATCCGCCGCCTGGTTTAGCTTTCCTGATCCAACCATATAATTCTCCCCTATCCATTCCTTGCGGAATGGGATAGGCGAGACCTAAAAATTACATTTAACTTACCTCCTTGTCGCGTCCTCCTGGTCACGTCCTCCTTCTCATGTCTCTCCTCGGACGGAAACACCAAACAGAAAGCACCCACACTCCCCTGAGCCAATCACAATGCTGTGATTGGTCTGAGCTGCGTGGTTCGCTGCTCTGATGGGAGCCTGGGCATGTTCTCCACCCAGATTGTAATTCAGCGCGGGTAGAGAACATGCTAAGTACGCATGAATATTTGATCGACCGGAAACGTCCGGCCAACCATTCATGCGCGCTTAGGGTGTGAAACCCACTCCTCCCCTCTCCTGCTCTGTCAGCAGAGCAGCACTGCCTCCCTCCCCTCCCCACCCCCCGGCCTGGTAAAGCTGCTGTGCCCGCAACAGGAAAAAAACTAATTATGATAACCTTTAGTCATTATCATTTTATTTTTCTTTATACTGCTGAAAAGCGGTGCGGCGACTCATTCGCCTTAGCAGAGGAGCCGCCACTGAGTGTTGATGCAATAGTGTAGCTGCTCTTATTATGCATGGAGTGGATCGAAGCAAAGTGAGACATAATTTCACGTGCCAACCATTGATTGGGGAAATTTGGATTGCGTCCAAGACATGTTTGCACAATGTCATTGCAAACATTTGGAAAGGCATCTGGCATTATGGTGCCTGAATAACATTGCAGTGAATAGGTTAAAATTAGCTGGTGTTCGTGTCTTTAGAACTCCGAGAGTGAAAGTGGTTAAAATAGTCTCTCGTTTTCTTAACTGCTTTGCATCAAATATATTTCAGGCTGACAATAGACTAGTGATATTTGATTAGATATCCCTTTACCTCTATCTTTCTCTATAACTATGTTTTTACCTCCTTTCATTAATTTCCTAATTCATTTCAATGGGTGTTTATATATTGCAGAGTTATAGGCATTATACGTGTTTTATAGAAAAAGTAAAATGTACTTAGTAGAATCTCACAAGTCTTGCAAAAAAATCAATGTGAGAAATGTTCAATATTACCTTCTTGAAGACTGAAGTAATTTCATGGTAATGATATGTACATTTGCTAAAAGCAGGGGCTGCTCCTGCGTTGGAGCGTTGCTCCACGTAAATGCCACTCAAAGCCCCTGAGATGAAAAATAAGATGGTAATTCATTACTACCATTTTATTTTTCATCGCCCCGTCCTTAACCAAGTGTCAGGACGCGGTGGGCTGCTGAGTGACAGCAGGGAGGAGTGGTGGACAGAGGGCTGCCTTTGCACTTTTTAAAGTGTGCAAGTCTCTTTGGTCAGCCAGCCAGACATGCACAATTTAAACCTATCAAGTAAGTACAGGCCTCTAGTGCACTGTGGAGTGCGGAGTGAGGCCACACACTGTGAGGCCGCTCCCTCTAATGAGGGCACAGATTACATGCTGCATGTGAGCAGCACCAGGATTGGGCAAGGTAGTTTGCTTGTGCGCACAGCCCGCCTTTGAGAATGAAGAGGTCCTGCATGCAGGACGTGTAAGGTAAGTGCTTATTTATTTTATTTTATTTGCCTGCGTTCACCATCCCTGCATGCCTGAATACTCCCACACCCTGTAGATGCCAGCCGCCACTGGCCACGAGTACGGTTATCGAGGAATAAGTAACGATTTGACTCATTCTGAGCCTGATATCCAATCCTTTCTTTACGTTCCACACTTTCTTTACCAGCCATTCTTGATTGGGCCTTGGAGTAAGCCCACTAATAGTTCAGACTATAGTTTTTAAGTTGAAGTGGTCTAGCTAGCTGGTCTGGTACATATATTCACTGTCCACATGCTTGTTTTGGAAGTATACTTCCAATTTCCCTAATGAAACAATAAAGAACAATCCAAAATAATGAAGAACTTTATCACCGTATTGTAGTGTAAAATTAGTTTTTCAAAAAAGTTAATACATTAGCAATTCCTAATGTCTAAAATAGTTGGAAATAGGGTTTAACAACACTGGAAGACAATTGTCAACTTGGATCTTCAGGTACCCCAATTTCCTGGAATGGAATTTGAGTCTTGCCCTGTACATTTCTGGCTTAATACAGCCCTTGAAAGTTCTCTTTAGGACTGATCTTTAGACCAATCACAGGTCACCCTTAGAATTTTTGAAAATACCATAGAGTCGCACAGGTGTTGGTAATAGCCACCATGAGAATGCCTACAAAACTGGTTATGGACTACAAAAGACAGGATTTAGCTGGAACAATACTGAAATTATACCAAATGTGTAACATTTGATACACTCACTATGATAAATCTGCCCCAAGGTATGTGAAGCATGCGATGCTGGTGACAAGGGACGACACACCTCATCCTCCAAGAGTCAGTCAGTCATTTCAAGCCATACTTGTAAGTCATCTTTCTGGAAGCAAAAAAGCAGTCATATATCATTATACAGTTCAATTTAATTGATTTTTCCAGAAGCTACAACACAAGCTTTTCCTATATTTCTTTCAAAGTAGATGAGCCAAAAACTGACCTTGGAGTGGTCCAGGCACCTGACGTGTTTTGTGATGTGTAGTTCACCATTTCTTTAGTGCTGTATAACAAAATCAAAAGACAAACACACATTACATTGACATTAGGTAAGCCCCGAACATTCATATCACAGAAGGCTGTTGATATGGCATTGTGTTTTAGATAGACAACATACATTGCACTGTGACTAATCTGAATATATTTCTGTGTTTTAGACTTGTTTATCCTTGGGTTCTACCATGTGTTGAATTTTTTCTGAGATTTCTAGTTGTACTTCTATTGATAGTACCTTAATTTTATTCTTGTGTTTGTAATGCAATGTGATTGTATCCATTGTATTTGATTTGTGAATTGATTTTTCTCCAACCATGAAATTATCATAGGTTTTGATCTAACATGAACAAAGTATATGAGGCACAAGGCAGACATGTCAATACTTTATAATCATGATTCGAAATGCTTGTTTTGGTTATGAATTTATAAACATGAATAGATTTTTGTAGGGTTAAAATCTTGTTACATTAAATGTCTTTATTGTTGATAAGTTACTCCATATTGTAAACTTTACATATATCCTTTCTGACTGTCTGATGTATTTTTTTTGTCTTGTGCTTTCATTATACAGCCTTGCAGGAGAAGTATACCAGAGCCCGCGAAACAAGTGTCAGCGGTCTACGATACGCCAAGGCCAGTTTTCGGCTGATTTACTGTGAAAAAAAATAAGGATAATTCTTATTGTAGCCTCCGCGAAAGTCAATTAAATTGGAGTGTAGAGATGTGTGCCTGTATATTTTGTAAAACCTTTTTTGATAAATTGGATTTTTGTTTACAAGTTAGGAGAGTTAAGAGTTGGTTATTAAAATGACTTCCCAACAGTGGTAGTGCCTGACGGGATTAAGGTGTGAATGTTTCATTGCATGAGGCGGTTATTAGCTCAGCCTGGATTTGTAGTGTCCGTAGTGCTATTGGTATATACTCAAGGTAGTACCTTTATTACTCCCATAAAAAACCCTAGCCTGAAGAATGAAGGGGCATCGAGTGAGCATGATCACGAAAAGTGTGAATTGAGTGTAATCCCAGATAAAAATAGATATGGTATAGGATATCCCTTCCGCTGAGCTCAAGCAGAATATATTGAATATTTCAAAAAGGCAGTAAGAGTATTTATTAATTGCAACTTCTAGTCATCACCGGTCCTTACAATGTGAGTTTACCTACAAATGTGTTTATAACAGCACTTTCCAATCAAATGATAAAATGAAGAGCCACATTACATTTTAAGTAACAGGAGTTAAGTACTGTAGCAGAAGCAGCAAGGAAAACCTGCAGTCTAAAATCATGTTATGTAAGGTTGTGGAAGCAGGTCAAAGAAATGTATATCTTACACTCCTTCGCCCCACATCTGACACTTATGGCAGTTTGGAAATTAAAAAAAACCTATCCTTTAAACAGGGGCTATGAGACTGGGCCCCGTTAACAGGAGTCAGTCAATGAAGACATGTAAACTCAAGGGGGCTTATTTACAAGCCTGTTGCGCAGCCGGTGCGTTACTTTTTTTGATGCACTGGCGGCACAGTGTGCCTGCCCATATTTAGAAGGCCATGCTCCATCGCAACATCCATTCAAATTTGACGCATTTCCAGATTTTCAACATTTTGTAAAACTGGAAATATGTCAGAATCCTACGCCTCCCAGGAGAGGTGTAGGAATGGCGCAACGAGGAGAAATACTTTTATTTCTCCTTGTTTTTGCCTCTTTCTAGGAAGCAGAAAATGCCATTAATGATTGTTTTTGTGCAGGAAGGTATCTCTTCCTGCACAAAAACTATCAACCCTTACAAAATGATGCAAGGATGCATGCGTTGGCGCATGGCAGCCAAATGTGCACCATTGCAGGGGAAAGCAGAGGGATGTGTCATGTTGTTAATATGACGCATCCCTGTATTTTTAAAATGACGTAACTCGGCACAGCAAAGTGGCTTTCGGTGCAGTGCTGCGTCATTTTCTTGTAGATGAGGCCCGAGATATCTAGAACACTTGAAATGTCCATCTTGCGGCCTAAGTTGCTGGCTTCAGAACCTGGAAGACTTTAGTCAGTTTCAGCATTTGATCAAGGAACATTCTAGGCAAATCCCGTTACCGCAGCGCCTTGATTAGTCGTGCTTAACAAATATTGATTGATTGATTGATGTACCTGCCTGCACAGTGAGCTGTAAATATATGTAAGGTAAACATATAAAACTCAAATGTACAGTAACTTAGGAAGTACATTCTAATCATATGTTCCCACCTCCATGTATCTTCCTGTCACATCCTGATTTCTGTACTGTTCCATGAATGATACTTCACGTTTTAAGAGTTATTCTTGTTATACATTTTTTATTTGTAAAGCATTTCACAGATCCTTGGCTCTGGGTCTCTGCTATATCAAATATCATTTTTTTTAATCTCTCAGCCTAACATTTCATGCAACAAAAAGCAAACAAGGAAGTTGGCAGCCCCCAACTTCTCCACTGCCTCAGATACTCCACTGGTGTAGCAATGGGAGGGTATTAGGAGTTGTTGCCCAAGACTCTGGAATTCATTTCTTTTAGCACACAACCAGTTATGTTGACTTTTAGAAATGTTAAAAAAGACCCTTTCCGCTGACAGGGCTTGTTCACGTGTGTCCTCTACACCCTGTTTGCTTTTGATTACCCTCTTGCACGAATATAACAATCTTACATAACAGCATAACCACAATAACAATATTTATCACTTGTAGAGGTGCTTTCATTGCACAACAGGCAGTCCTTTAAAAACCCATATCTCATATGGAAAATATTTCACAGGCCCCTGTGAAGAATAGGTTTCATCATCCTAGTGAAAGTTCCATACCATTCTTTCCAGCGTTAGCATTGTTTAATCAACACTGTATTCACAACAGGTAAACATAACCTGAACATTAAAATTCCAATTTGTGGCCATTGTTAGCTACACCTTGCAGAGAACTGCTTCAACACTCTCACCCTTCTACAGACGGTGCGTCATTTTTAGGGCTCGCCTGGCGTTGGAGCGCGAAGCGCTCCCGCCAGCGAGTTCTATAGCCGCCTTGCTCCCTGTCAAGGGAGTAGCAGCTGTGAACGAGCCCGACACAGAGCTGGGAACGAGCCGACCCAGGTCTGTGAACGAGCTTCAAGGTTGAGCAGCTTGTGCACGTTTGTTGGACGTCAGGCGCTGCAAGCCCGCCAGACCAATTATCCCAGCATGAAACTCTACTTCCTGAGGCGCCACAAGACCAATTATCCCAGCAGGAGTCTCCACTTCCTCAAGCGCTGCAACAATTATCACAGCATGAGACCCACTTATCACAGCATGTCAACAGGCCCCCAGGCTGCTGGAGCACTCAACTATAATTAATGTGCAGTCGAGTGCTCCAGCAGCGTGGGGCGGCTCTCTGCATGCTGTGATAATTATCACTTTGGGGCCTCATGCTGTGATAATTACAGCGGCATGCTCTATTTGCAGCACTGAACATTTTCAAAGAAGGCGAAGCAGTGACATTCATTGAGACACTCACCCTCACGCCCTCACCCCCTCACCCCTCACACACCTCCTCACCCTCACACACCTCCACACCCTCACCTTCACACCCCCTCACACACACCCTCACATACCCTTACCAGCACAGCAAAACACAACACAGCACATTAAAACACAACACAGCACAGCACAGCAAAACACAACACAACACAGCAAAACACAACACAGCACAGCACAGCAAAACACAACACAACACAGCACAGCACAGCAAAACACAACACAGCACAGCACAGCAAAACACAACACAGCACAGCAAAACACAGCACAGCACAACAAAACACAACACAGCACAACAGAGCAAAACACAACACAGCACAGCACAGCAACACACAGCACAGCAAAACACAACACAGCACAGCACAGCAAAACACAACACAGCACAATGCAGCACAGCACAGCACAGCAAAACACAGCACAACACAGCACAGCACAGCAAAACACAACACAACACAGCACAGCACAGCAAAACACAGCACAGCACAGGACAGCACAGCAAAGCACAGCACAGCAAAACACAGCACAGCACAACACAACACAGCACAGCAAAACACAACACAGCACAGCACAGCAAAACACAGCACAGGACAGCACAGCAAAGCACAGCAAAACACAGCACAGCAAAACACAGCACAACACAACACAGCACAGCACAACACAACACAGCACAGCACAACACAACACAGCACAGCAAAACACAGCACAGCACAACACAGCAAAACACAACACAGCACAACAAAGCACAGCAAAGCACAGCACAGCAAAACACAACACAGCACAGCAAAACACAACACAGCACAGCACAGCAAAACACAACACAGCACAGCACAGCAAAACACAACACAGCACAGCACAGCAAAACACAACACAGCAAAACACAGCACAGCACAACAAAACACAACACAGCACAACAAGCAAAACACAACACAGCACAGCACAGCAACACACAGCACAGCAAAACACAACACAGCACAGCACAGCAAAACACAACACAGCACAGCACAACGCAGCACAGCACAGCACAGCAAAACACAGCACAACACAGCACAGCACAGCAAAACACAACACAACACAGCACAGCACAGCAAAACACAGCACAGCACAGGACAGCACAGCAAAGCACAGCACAGCAAAACACAGCACAGCACAACACAACACAGCACAGCAAAACACAACACAGCACAGCACAGCACAGCAAAACACAGCACAGGACAGCACAGCAAAGCACAGCAAAACACAGCACAACACAGCACAGCACAACACAACACAACACAGCACAGCACAACACAACACAGCACAGCAAAACACAGCACAGCACAACACAGCAAAACACAACACAGCACAACACAGCACAGCAAAGCACAGCACAGCAAAACACAACACAGCACAGCAAAGCACAGCACAGCAAAACACAGCACAGCAAAGCACCGCACAGCAAAACACAGCACAGCACAACCCTCACGCCCTCACCCCCTCACCCCTCACACACCTCATCACCCTCACACACCTCCTCACCCTCACACCCCCTCACACACACCCTCACATACCCTTACCAGCACAGCAAAACACAACACAACACAGCACAGCAAAACACAACACAGCACAGTACAGCAAAACACAACACAGCACAGCACAGCAAAACACAACACAACACAGCACAGCAAAACACAACACAGCACAGCACAGGTCAGCACAGCAAAGCACAGCACAGCAAAACACAGCACAACACAGCACAGCAAAACACAACACAGCACAGCACATCAAAACACAGGACAGCACAGCAAAGCACAGCACAGCAAAACACAGCACAGCAAAACACAGCACAGCAAAACACAGCACAGCACAACACAGCACAACACAGCACAACACAGCACAGCAAAACACAGCACAGCACAGCACAACACAGCAAAACACAGCACAGCACAGCAAAGCACAGCACAGCAAAACACAACACAGCACAGCAAAACACAGCACAGCAAAACACAGCACAGCAAAACACAGCACAGCACAACACAGCACAGCAAAACACAACACAACACAACCCTCACGCCCTCACCCCCTCACCCCTTACACACCTCATCACCCTCACACACCTCCTCACCCTCACACCCTCACCTTCACACCCCCTCACACACACCCTCACATACCCTTACCAGCACAGCAAAACACAACACAACACAGCACAGCAAAACACAACACAGCACAGTACAGCAAAACACAACACAGCACATCACAGCAAAACACAACACAACACAGCACAGCAAAACACAGCACAGCACAGCAAAACACAGCACAGCAAAACACAACACAGCACAACACAGCACAGCACAGCAAAACACAACACAGCACAGCAAAACACAGCACAGCACAACACAACACAGCACAGCAAAACACAACACAGCACAGCAAAACACAACACAACACAACACAGCACAGCACAGCAAAGCACAGCACAGGACAGCACAGCACAGCACAACACAGCACAACACAGCACAGCACAGCACAGCACAACACAACACAGCACAGCAAAACACAGCACAGCACAACACAGCAAAACACAGCAAAACACAGCACAGCAAAACACAGCACAGCAAAGCACAGCACAGCAAAACAGCACAGCATAGCAACACACAGCACAGCAAAACACAGCACAGCACAGCAAAACACAGCACAGCAAAACACAGCACAGCACAGCAAAACACCGCACAGCACAGCAAAACACAGCAAAACACAGCACAGCAAAACACAGCAAAACACAGCACAGCAAAGCAAAGCACAGCAAAACACAGCACAGCAAAACACAGCACAGCACAGTAAAACACAGCACAGCAAAACACAGCACAGCACAGCAAAACACAGCACAGCAAAACACAGCACAGCAAAACACAGCACAGCAAAACACAGCAAGCACAGCAAAACACAGCACAGCAAAACACAGCACAGCAAAACACAGCACAGCACAGCAAAACACAGCACAGGACAGCACAGCAAAGCACAGCAAAACACAGCACAACACAGCACAGCACAATACAACACAACACAGCACAGCACAACACAACACAGCACAGCAAAACACAGCACAGCACAACACAGCAAAACACAACACAGCACAACACAGCACAGCAAAGCACAGCACAGCAAAACACAACACAGCACAGCAAAGCACAGCACAGCAAAACACAGCACAGCAAAGCACCGCACAGCAAAACACAGCACAGCACAACCCTCACGCCCTCACCCCCTCACCCCTCACACACCTCATCACCCTCACACACCTCCTCACCCTCACACCCCCTCACACACACCCTCACATACCCTTACCAGCACAGCAAAACACAACACAACACCGCACAGCAAAACACAACACAGCACAGTACAGCAAAACACAACACAGCACAGCACAGCAAAACACAACACAACACAGCACAGCAAAACACAACACAGCACAGCACAGGTCAGCACAGCAAAGCACAGCACAGCAAAACACAGCACAACACAGCACAGCAAAACACAACACAGCACAGCACATCAAAACACAGCACAGGACAGCACAGCAAAACACAGCACAGCAAAACACAGCACAGCAAAACACAGCACAGAACAACACAGCACAACACAGCACAACACAGCACAGCAAAACACAGCACAGCACAGCACAACACAGCAAAACACAGCACAGCACAGCAAAGCACAGCACAGCAAAACACAACACAGCACAGCAAAACACAGCACAGCAAAACACAGCACAGCAAAACACAGCACAGCACAACACAGCACAGCAAAACACAACACAACACAACCCTCACGCCCTCACCCCCTCACCCCTCACACACCTCATCACCCTCACACACCTCCTCACCCTCACACCCTCACCTTCACACCCCCTCACACACACCCTCACATACCCTTACCAGCACAGCAAAACACAACACAACACAGCACAGCAAAACACAACACAGCACAGTACAGCAAAACACAACACAGCACATCACAGCAAAACACAACACAACACAGCACAGCAAAACACAGCACAGCACAGCAAAACACAGCACAGCAAAACACAACACAGCACAACACAGCACAGCACAGCAAAACACAACACAGCACAGCAAAACACAGCACAGCACAACACAACACAGCACAGCAAAACACAACACAGCACAGCAAAACACAACACAACACAACACAGCACAGCACAGCAAAGCACAGCACAGGACAGCACAGCACAGCACAACACAGCACAACACAGCACAGCACAGCACAACACAACACAGCACAGCAAAACACAGCACAGCACAGCACAACACAGCAAAACACAGCAAAACACAGCACAGCAAAACACAGCACAGCAAAGCACAGCACAGCAAAACAGCACAGCATAGCAACACACAGCACAGCAAAACACAGCACAGCACAGCAAAACACAGCACAGCAAAACACAGCACAGCACAGCAAAACACCGCACAGCACAGCAAAACACAGCAAAACACAGCACAGCAAAACACAGCAAAACACAGCACAGCAAAGCAAAGCACAGCAAAACACAGCACAGCAAAACACAGCACAGCACAGTAAAACACAGCACAGCAAAACACAGCACAGCACAGCAAAACACAGCACAGCAAAACACAGCACAGCAAAACACAGCAAGCACAGCAAAACACAGCACAGCAAAACACAGCACAGCAAAACACAGCACAGCACAGCAAAACACAGCACAGCACAGCAAAACACAGCACAGCACAGCAAAACACAGCACAGCACAGCAAAACACAGCACAGCACAGCAAAACACAGCACAGCACAGCAAAACACAGCACAGCCCAACCAAGCACAGCCCAACCAAGCACAGCCCAACCAAGCACAGCCCAACCAAGCACAGCACAACCAAGCACAGCACAACCAAGCACAGCATAACCAAGCACAGCATAACCAAGCACCGCATAACCAAGCATAGCGTAATAAAGCACAACAAAAAATAGCATAACAAAAAATAGCATAACACAACACAACAAAACATAGCATAGCAAAACAAAGCATAGCATAGCAAAACACAACACAACATAGCATAGCATAACAAAGCATAGCATAACAAACACAACAAAACAAAGCATAGCATAACAAAACATTGCATAACAAAACACAACATAGCATAGCATAACAAAACACAACATAGCATAGCATAACAAAACACAACATAGCATAGGATAACAAAACAAAGCATAGGATAGCAAAACAAAACATAGCCTAACAAAACATGGCATAACAAAACATGGCATAACAAAACATAGCATAGCAAAACATATAATAGCATAGCAAAACATAGCATATCAAACACAACAAAACATAGCATAGCAAAACAAAGCATAGCATAGCAAAACAAAGCATAGCATAGCAAAAGATAGCATAGCATAACAAAGCATAACAAAGCATAGCATAGCATAACAAAACATAGCATAGCATAACATAACAAAACATAGCATAACATAGCATAGCATAACAAAACACAACATAGCATAGCATAACACAACATAGCATAGGATAGCAAAACTAAACCGAGCATAGCATAACAAAACAAATCATAGGATAGCAAAACAAAACATAGCCTAACAAAACATGGCATAACACAACATGGCATAACAAAACATAGCATAGCAAAACATATAATAGCATAGCAAAACAGCATATCAAACACAACAAAACATAGCATAGCAAAACAAAGCATAGCATAACAAAGCATAACAAAGCATAGCATAACAAAACATAGCATAACAAAACATAGCATAACAAAACATAGCATAACAAAACATAGCATAACAAAACATAGCATAGCAAAACAAAGCATAGCATAGCAAAACACAACACAACACAACATAGCATAACAAAGAATAGCATAACAAACACAACAAAGCATTGCATAGCATAACAAAACAAAGCATAGGATAGCAAAAAAACAGCATAGCATAACAAAGCATAGAATAGCAAAACAAAACATTGCATAGCATAACAAAACATAACATAACAAAACATAGCATAGCATAACAAAACATAGCATAGCATAACAAAACAAAACATATCATAGCCTAGCAAAACATAGCATACCAAACACAACAAAACAAAGCATAACAAAACATAGAAAAACAAAGCATAACACACACAAGCACACACACACAACCACACACACACAACCACGCACACATAACCACAACCACAGACACAACCACAACCACACACAACCACACACACAACTATCTATCTATCTATCGCCCTCACTCTATCTGTTTATCGATCTATCGCCCTCACTCTATCTATCGGCCTCAGTCTATCTGTCTATCTATCGGCCTCACTCTATCTAATCGCCCTCACTCTATCTATCTATCGCCCTCACTCTATCTATCGGCCTCAGTCTATCTGTCTATCTATCGCCTTCACTCTATCTTATCGCCCTCACTCTATCACCCTCACGCTATCTATCGCCCTCACGCTATCTATCGCCCTCACTCTATCTATCGCCCTCACTCTATCTATCGCCCTCACTCTATCTATCGCCCTCACTCTATCTATCTATCAATCTATCTATCGCCCTCACTCTATCTATCTATCGCCCTCACGCTATCTATCTATCGCCCTCACTCTATCTATCGCCCTCACTCTATCTATCTTTCTATCGATCTATCGCCCTCATTCTATCTACTTATTTAGATACTGATCGCCATCACTCTATCTATCTGTCTAGCTATTTATCGCCCTCACTCCTATCTATCTATCTACCTATCTATCTCGCTCACTCAATCTCTCTATCGCCCTCCCTCTATCTATCTATCCCACTCACTCTATCTATCTATCCCACTCACTCTATCTATCGCATCACCACAGCATCACTAAGGGGCACAACAACATCACTATGCGCTACCACAACCACATCACTATGCGCTACCACAGGATCATTGAATGCCACAGCATCACTAGTCGCCACCACAACATCTCTCAGCCCCACCACAGCATCAATCTGTGCAACCATTTACCAACAACTGGGTCAAATATGATCTCTCAATGTTTCAAGCTTTATTACAAATGTCACAAAAAGAGGTTAGTATTTCACTTCTGTTCTTGGATTTTCGTCACAATAAAATACACTGAACATATTCTTCAGAAAAGTTATTTACAAAAGTTTAAGCTATTGCCATTATAAATTACAATAACTTTTATTTAAGTATTAATTATTAAAAAAATTCAAAGCCATTGTTATTTGTAATATCAATACATCTAAGTCACGTGAATACAACACATATTGCATTACAAATGCTATAGGTGTCACAAGTTATAACTATTGGCATTGTAAATGACAAAGCTATTATTTTTGCTATTTTCAAAACCAACACATATATAACAAATGTGTCATTTACAATACCAATAGCTCAAACTTTCCTAATGCGAGACCTTATGCATTGCAAATGCTTGTTTAACAGAGCAATGTGTTTTCAACAATTCTACATTCTTCTACATAATTCATTTTCACATCTTCATTCTACAGGATAGCATTAGCCTGTAAATTCACCCACTATTTAATATACATTTCTCTATTTGAAATAAAAAAACACTTTGAAGCTAATTGTCCAATAATAAATGTGTAATATATATATATATTACCTACTGGCGGTCGCCAGTAGGTATATATAGTTAGGATTTTTTCTCTATGGGATTTTTGAAAATTCTATGTCTAATAACTATGGCGTTTGTGGACGGAATTGGCTGAAATTTTCAGGAAAATGGCACATTTTGTTTCTGAGCAGCCCCTGAAAATTGGGGGGGGGGTTCGTCCAGGGGGGGTCGAGAAAAAAGGGGGGTCCCAAAACGTGTTTTTAACATTGAGTTTTCCATAGGGCGGTTGGCCTCACTTTTAGCCCGAACGGCTGAATGGATTTGCACGAAACTTGGCTAAATTGTAGGGACTGGTAGCCCGATGTGCTTTTTGTAGGTCTCAATATATGTGCTACAGTGGATTTTGAGAAATTAACGTTTAAAAAAAGATATATATCTGTAACAGCGGACCGGGCAGCGCTCCAGTTCGCGTACTTTTCGCGCAACGGAGCTTTGTGAAGCGAAGCTGATTGGTTCTCCGGCGTCTGTAAACATTCCAAACAGTCCGTAGCGGCCGCCATCTTGTCTCTCGGTAGGATCGAGAGACAAGAGGAGGCCAAAGCGAAGGGGCAAATGACCATAAGGGGGCATAGTAGATCCTCCCTGACCTCTTAGGTTTGATGTACCATTTTGCCAAGTTTGGTGTAATTCCGTTCAGCCATTCAGGCTGTAGACGTATCTAAATGTCAATAATCGAACGGCTGAATGGATTTGCACGAAACTTGGCAAAATATTAGGGACTGGTAGCCCGATGTGCCTTTGCTAGGTCTCAATATATGTGCTCCAGTGGATTTTGAGAAATTAACGTTCAAAAAAAGATATATATCTGTAACAGCGCTCCGCTTCGCGTACTTTTCGCGTTACGGAGCTTTGCGAAGCCATTCAGGCTGTACACGTATGTAAATGTCCTATGGAAAATTGCATGGGGAAAACACATTTGAAAGTGTTGAAATTTAGAACCAATTAAAATGTTACTTTGGTTTTGTATTTGTGTGTGATGAAAGTTAATTGGTTATGTATATATCTCAAATGAGAGGAAACCACAGCCATTTTGTGATACTACTGTCTGAGGTACATTTGTGAGGAATTTTTGGTGGTGAATTTCTGGTGTTTGATGTACACAGTACTAACACTTCTCCTACTTTTAAAAAGGTGAGTTGTTAATTTGTAAGGGGAACTATGTTGTACACTTGAAGATAATTTGAAAAATGTTTTCTGTTATTTATTTGCAGTCCTTCTGTTATACTAAATACTTGATAAAGTTAGTTTTATATTATGTATTACTAAAAACGATAAATGAAAGTGATTATTTTTTTCTGCAATTTACAGCAAGCAATTTCAAAATAAAATGGCTCACAATGAAGAGACCGTGGCAATTTCTTTTGCATTGTCCACTACATTGATTGAAATTGAGAGCACCAATAATGAAATATTGTCACAAGGAGGAGATGACTTGTATGATTTCATTAGATTGATTGAAATTGACAGCACCAATAATGAAATATTGTCACAAGGAGGAGATGACTTGAATGATTCCACTACATTGATTGAAATTGAGAGCACCAATAATGAAATATTGTCACGAGGAGATGACTTGAATGATTCCACTACATTGATTAAAATTGACAGCACCAATAATGAAATATTGTCACAAGGAGGAGATGACTTGAATGATTTTTTTGATCAATCTGTTGATGGCGAATTTATCGAATGTTTGGAGACCATAGAGTTACAAGAATCATCATTGCAGACTTTTAATGAGGAGATTCCAGATGAGATGATTGAAGAGGAAATTGCTGATGAGGACATGTTACTAGTTCTTTCAAATTTAGAAAATTCTGAAGAATAAATTTATATTTAGAAATCAAAAATTGTTTGAGACATTATTCATTTTTATTTTTAATTTATGAGGTTGTAGCGAAGTGATTGTAGTATAAAATGAGACTTATAGTATAGAGTGCAACATTTTTATGTTACATGGTAAGTTTACTCATATTTACTTCCCTTCTCCCACTATATTATCTCCAATGTGTATTTGACATCTCTTCTTCATCTCCGGCCTCCTTTCTCTCACTGTGTGTCTCTGATGCATCTTATCGCTGCTATTTTGTGTAATTACAGAAGAGAGTAAAGTAAAATAGTTCGGAACGTGAAAAGGGGGCAAAGTAGAGTACCCCTCACCCCCTAGGCCTTCTCAGGCGGTCCCAAAAGGATCAGTTTCTGCTTTCCTGAGAGATTAGGGTATGAGTTCCATATACCACAATAATTTGCATTACAACATGCAAGATATATATCTCCTATTACCAACTTTTGGAGATATTCGCGCTAAGCGCGAATATCTCCAAAAAGTAACACCTGCCCTGAGCAGTTCTTAGCCATGTTATCCAATGGGAGGTGGATAACATGGCTAAGAGCATTAGCTCGGTAATGCATGAATATCGCTGACTTTTTAGCGATATTCATGCATTGCGGCCGTTTTTTATCGCATTTGCGATAAACCTTGATAATAGCAAGGTTTATCTTCGATAATTTCTGACGATGCTTAGCGGTAAAAAATTCGTTGGTAAGCATCGTTAGCGATAAATATCGCTTAACTTTGGTAATATGCACCAACGTCTGTTAACGTTCGATTAGAAGGAAATGAGGAAGTGTTGAAAAACATTGTTTGCGCCATCTTGCCTTTTTTGAAATGCCACAGTTTTGTCGTGCACGGCAGCCATTTTAGATGCCTTGACCAGACCCACTCTCTGCACGCTGTCGATTCGTAGCATGGCTCCCCACCCTCGCAAGCATCTTCCCCAGGCACTGGTCACCCCCGCTCTCTGTCTTATGCATGGGCAATAAACCTCCCCCCATCTGCGCTGCTCTTCCCTGAGAATCACACTCTGTGCCCGCCCGACACCTCCCTTTCGCCCTATTCACTACCGCACCCTCTGACACTCCTCTTCCTCTGTGTCCGATTGTCCAGGCTATCAGCTAGCCCTGCAGATGTAGTTTATGGCTCCAGCTGTAAAGAATCACCCCTCTTCAAAGGAGTTATAGTAGATCAAGGCCCACACCCGATGAGATCCGTCACACCACACGTGTTCCTACTATCTGAAAACCATCCTGTATTGTGATTGGGGAGGGGACCGAGCCTGAAGCGGAAGATTCTAGGAATGACTCTTTGTACATCAAAGTTTTTACAATTATGTGTCACATTAAAAATATATAGCACTCCAACAAAGTAGTAGGAATATAAAACTTTAATAACATATAAATATATACAACAAAACAAAAACAGTAAAAACATTTAAACAACGAAGAGACCGTGGCAATTTCTTTTGAATTCCTGATGAGGACATGTTACTAGTTCTTTCAAATTATGAAAATTCAGAAGATGTTGCCTGGGGGTGGGTCGTCAGTAGCAGTCTGTTGTGCGAATAGTTCCAAGGCAGCAGAACGCGCTGAAATCTAGATGGCACGAAAGTGATGTCTAGTAAGTTGCCGCCCAGCAAATAACGGCGTGGGGCGCCGCGGGGGTGAGTGAGTCCAGTAGGCACCACAGCTATTCTTACCGGCATTGCAGAATTACTGCTGGGGACAATGCCTGTGCTGTAGCAGGGTCACAGCAGAAACAAAAAGGATTCTGTTGAAGATGTTGTTGGTTTTCAATTTGAAAACAGTTCTGGTGTCAACTGCTATGGTAATGTAGTGGTTAATGTTTTGTTTTCTCTAGAAAATGTAAAAGAGGGGGAGGCAGTCCAAAGTTCCGTTAAAAGGGCAAAGGAAAGGATCGGTGGTTTGAACTATCACTTCAAAAGGGGAGGGGGTGCAACAATTTTTCCTACCGGGTCACACAGTGCTTTCACCGGAACTGAGGTCTGCAGGATTCTAGTAATTCAAAGTGAGGCTGGCGCCAGCATGGGAGCGCCGACGTCCCGCGGATACAGTTTCGTCACTCCACGGGCGATCATGGCAGTCATTCCCCATCGGGGGTCGGAGACTCCCGCGGCTCCTGTAGAATCTTCAAGGTCGTGGAGGACTACGGTGGTGGAGTCAACCAGTGACCGGGCCATTTCTTCATGCTGGGCCCGCTCTTGCCAGGTCGATCGCCATTTTGAGAGTTCGGCAGCTACCGGCGATCGCGGGGTCACATGAGCGGACGGGCTCCACCCTGCCGGGCGAGACGTTGCAGCATCGCCACAGTGGACGAACCCTTTTCGGGGCGCCTGGAGCGCTGAGGGTGCAGCTGGGAAGCCTTCACCTGAGGAGGCGGGAGAGGCCTGTTCGCACCGTCTCTCCCTCCCAGTGCACCCCACGGCGCCCCGCTTGACATTTGTTATGGCCGGTGGCGATGAGGACGGGGGGGGGGGGTCGGAGGCATGTGCAAGACATCCCCCCCAGTGTTGTCAAAGCCATTTTTGAAGAAAGAAGTGGTGCCTGGCGTGTTGCCGCTGCTATTACGAAGGAGAAAAGAAAAAATGTCCCGTCCGTCTTTGGGCCGGGCTTCCGGTGGATGTCGGCCGGACGCCCCTGGCTCTGGCCCCATGAACGGGTTCCTTGGTTTATCGGCTGCAGCCGGATCCCGTCGGCCTCGGCCCCCCGACCGTTGGTGGCCGGACCGGAAGAGCATGTGGCGGGACTACCTGAAACTCTCAAGGGCCACCGCGGCCGGACTGGGAGAGAGAGGGGAGGGTCGAGGAGACATTCCCCCCCCTGCAACTCTTCAGCGTTGTAAAGGCAATCCCCTGGCCGGGTCCCGCTGGCCTCGGCCTCTCCTCCGGCTACACCCTACGTTAGGATCTCCTGGCCGAGGCGTGGCAGCAGGACCCGCCTTATATGGGCTGCTCCCGGCTGGGCGTAGCCGCAACCCTGCCCCACCTTGGAAGTTTCCAGAGTGGGGGCGGATGTTCTACTGACTTGCATTTTCCCTAGTCTATCGATTTTTTTGGCGTGGCAGGCGGTGGGACAGCGAGGGGTGATTTGGTTTCTCCTACTGTTTTTCTGGTCTCTCACCACTGGCATATTTCTAACGTTTTCTTGTTTCTAGGACATTAATAGGTTTTATCATTACGTTATGTTATCGTTTCTTTGTTCGTTGTTTAATAAAAGTTCATGTTCATCAGTGGCCTACTGATTTTCGTTTTCCTATTCTTTTCTTTCCAGGTTGTTTCATGCTAAAGTTTCTGTTAACAGGATACAGTGATCACTTCGTTATTATTGCATATGTCCTTTTCACTAGGGGTGCTCTCTGGTCGGGCCAGATGACGTATCTCTAGTAAATGGTCCGGGTGAAACAGGTGCATCAATCAGTGGGGAGTAGATAGGCATGACAGATTACAACGGGGGAGAAAGGTCCGCATTACGTACCCTTTCACTATTTGCAAAGATTTTCCTACGTATATTTGCAAACAGGGAATACCTCCAAAAAGAACCAATTCCCAAACAGTCAATGTTTGGGGAAACAATCAATCAATGAGGAACGAAATAGGCACGACGTGTTAAAGGTTTGCGTTACCTACCCTTCACTATCTGCAAAGGGAGAGAGAATATTCCTATTCTTCCTCGTTTGCAGGCAGAGAAGATTCTTAAGAGAACCAACTTCGAACAATTCAATGGTCGATTCAAACAATCAACAAGGGGTACTGTGAACACAAATGAACGCCGCTTATGTACATACACATTGGTATTATCAACAGGTTGTTCCTAATGTTTCTATTTTAGGGAGGTCAAAAAGAGATCCCATTAGTGGCCTACTGATTTTGCTCGATTCCTTTTGTTTTTTTACACGATTTTTCGCTATCTGCAAAGACTAAACAGAGTATTGCGACTCTGTGCTTGTTTGTAAATAGAGAATGAACCAAAGAGAACAATCAATCAAATGGAGAGAGAAGCAGGCACAACGGATTACAACGGGGGCAAAGGCCTGCGTTAACTACCCTTCACTATCTGCAAAGAGAGAGTACTCTTAATAGAAATGAGGGGTGGGGGCATCATTCAAAGCAGATCAGTGTGCATAAACACGAAAATGTTTTTACTTACCACGTACTTGACATTCGACAGCTTATGATATTTGCTATTAAAAAACCATTGAAATTCACTGAAAAAACCATAGGTTATAGACCATATATAGTTAGGAATTAGCATTTACAAAACCTTGAAAATTCACTGAAAAAACCATAGGTTATAGACCATATATAGTTAGGAATTAGCATTTAAAAAACCTTATTTTACTCACACAAAACCATTGAAATTCCATATATAGTTAGTTGCACTAACTATATATCGCGCACCCGCAATCCACTGCTGATCATGTCACATATTACATCATTCATGACATGGTCAGTGACATCACTGATGACATCACTGATGACATCTCAAATGACATCACTGATGACATGGGATTAAATTTCACTCGTGTGGCCTCACCTGAATTTGGGCTCCTGCAGCGTTGAATATATATATATATATATATATATATATATATATATATTCACTGAAAAAACCATAGGTTATAGACCATATATAGTTAGGAATTAGCATTTAAAAAACCTTGCACACTGTGGCAGGTGTTGATAATGAGCGAGAGCTACAGCGCTGTTCACAATTCCAAAGCCACTGATGAAAGGAGTTTCCTGAAACGCTTCTAGCTCGAGGAATAATCGGATGTCGTGTTCTTTGTAAAGGAGCTTGCTGGCAACCAGTCGATAAATAAATGGGACTAAATTTCACTTGTGTGGCCTCACCTGAATTTGGGCTCCTGCAGCGTTGAATGTTGAAACGGCCGGTCCCGGTCGTTAGGAGAGGCCCGCTGCGGCAAAGCGGATCCAAGGTGCACACTGTGGCGCCAGCAAGGGAACGAGAGAAAGTTATTACCAGGGCAGGTTGGTGTGTGCTTTATCCCGATCGACTGCTACAAAGCAGGGCAGGACCCTTGCAGGATTGTGCACATCAGTAAATATTTAAAATGTTATCTTGAAGATAGCGCACCCACTTGGTTAATGAAATAGACTACAACACCCAGAAGTCCGTGAGACAATGCACACTGTGGCAGGTGTTGATAATGAGCGAGAGCTACAGCGCTGTTCACAATTCCAAAGCCACTGATGAAAGGAGTTTCCTGAAACGCGTCTGGCTCGAGGAATAATCGGATGTCGTGTTCTTTGTAAAGGAGCTTGCTGGCAACCAGTCGATCAATAAATGGGATTAAATTTCACTCGTGTGGCCTCACCTGAATTTGGGCTCCTGCAGCGTTGAATATATATATATATATATATATATATATATATATATATATATATATATATATATACACACACACACACACACACACATATTACCTACTGGCGGTCGCCAGTAGGTATATATAGTTAGGATTTTTTCTCTATGGGATTTTTGAAAATTCTATGTCTAATAACTTTGGCGTTTGTGGACGGAATTGGCTGAAATTTTCAGGAAAATGGAACATTTTGTTTCTGAGCAGCCCTTGAAAATTTGGGGGGTGTTCGTCAAGGGGGGGCTGAGAAAAAAGGGGGGTCCCAAAACGTGTTTTTAACATTGAGTTTTCCATAGGGCGGTTGGCCTCACTTTTAGCCCGAACGGCTGAATGGATTTGCATGAAACTTGGCAAAATTGTAGGGACTGGTAGCCCGATGTGCCTTTTGTAGGTCTCAATATATGTGCTACAGTGGATTTTGAGAAATTAACGTTTAAAAAAAGATATATATCTGTAACAGCGGACCGGGCAGCGCTCCAGGACGCGTACTTTTCGCGCAACGGAGCTTTGTGAAGCGAAGCTGATTGGTTCTCCGGCGTCTGTCAACATTCCAAACAGTCCGTAGCGGCCGCCATCTTGTCTCTCGGTAGGATCGAGAGACAAGAGGAGGCCAAAGCGAAGGGGCAAATGACCATAAGGGGGAATAGTAGATCCTCGCTGACCCCGTAGGTTTGATGTGGAGGTTTTAAAAGTGCCCCGCGGGGCAAAAAATAATAATAATAATAATAATCGAACGGCTGAATGGATTTGCACGAAACTTGGCAAAATTGTAGGGACTGGTAGCCCGATGTGCCTTTGCTAGGTCTCAATATATGTGCTTCAGTGGATTTTGAGAAATTAACGTTCAAAAAAAGATATATATCTGTAACAGCGCACCGCTTCGCGTACTTTTCGCGTTACGGAGCTTTGCGAAGCGAAGCTGATTGGCTCTCCGGTGTCTGTAAACATTCCAAACAGTACGTAGCGGCCGCCATCTTGTCTCTCGGTAGGATCGAGAGACAAGAGGAGGCCAAAGCGAAGGGGCAAATGACCATAAGGGGGCATAGTAGATCCTCGCTGACCTCCTAAGTTTGATGTGGAGGTTTTAAAAGGGCCCCGCGGGGCAAAAAATAATAATAATAATAATAATCGAACGGCTGAATGGATTTGCACGAAACTTGGTAAAATATTAGGGACTGGTAGCCCGATGTGCCTTTGCTAGGTCTCAATATATGTGCTTCAGTGCATTTTGAGAAATTAACGTTCAAAAACAAGATATATATCTGTAACAGCGCTCCGCTTCGCGGAGATAAAATTATATCTGTATTACCTAGCTGTTGCTAACACCAGTTAGCGACGGCTAGTAGGAGATAGCGACCATCTTGGGCCCCACTTTGCATGTGAGTGATGTTTATCACTAATGACATGCAAAGTGGGCATGCCAAGATGTTAGCGACTGGAAACAGTCGCTAACATCGCTATCTCCTATTATCAACTTTTGGAAATATTCGAGATAAGCGCGAATATCTCCAAAAAGTAACAGCTGCCCTGAGCAGTTCTTAGCCATGTTATCCAATGGGAGGTGGATAACATGGCTAAGAGCATTAGCTCGGTAATGCATGAATATCGCGGAGTTTTCAGCGATATTAATGCATTGCGGTCGTTTTTTATCGTATTTGCGATAAACCTTGATAATAGCAAGGTTTATCTGCGATAATTTCTGACGGTAAAAAAATCTTTGCAATGCATCGTTAGGGATAAATATCGTTTAACTTTGGTAATATGCCCCAACGTCTGTTAACGTTCGATTCGAAGGAAATCAGGAAGTGTTGAAAAACATTGTCTGCGCCATCTTGTCTTTTTTCAAATGCCACACTTTTGTCGTGCACGGCAGCCATTTTAGATGCCTTGACCAGACCCACTCTGTGCACGCTGTCGATCCTTAGCATGGCTCCCCACCCTCGCAAGCATCTCACCCAGGCAGTGGTCACCCCCGCTGTCTGTGTTATGCATGGGTAATAAACCTCCCCCCATCTGCGCTGCTCTTCCCTGAGAATCACACCCTGTGCCCGCCCGACACCTCCCTTTCGCCCTATTCACTACCGCACCCTCTGACACTCCTTTTCCTCTGTGTCCGATTGTCCAGGCCGGTCCTAGGCTATCAGCTAGCCCTGCAGATGTAGTTTATGGCAACAGCTGTAAAGAATCACCCCTCTTCAAAGGAGTTATAGTAGATCAAGGTCCACACTCGATGAGATCCGTCACAGCAGAAGCGTTGCTATTATCTGAAAACCATCCTGTATTGTGATTGGGGAGGGGACCGAGCGTGAAGCGGAAGATTCCAGGGATGACTCTTTGTACATCAAAGTTTTTACAATTATGTGTCACATTAAAAATATATAGCACTCCGACAAAGTAGTAAGATTATAAAACTTTAATAATTTATAAATATATACAAGAAAACAAAAATAGTAATAACATATAAACATTTTTAGGGAAAAACAACGAAGTAGCGGTCGGCTGTGAGAATAGTCCCAACGCAGCACAACGTCCAGATTTCCGGCGTGGGGCGTCGCGGGGGGTGGGTCATCAGTAGCAAACTGTTGTGCGAATAGTTCCAAGGCAGCAGAACGCGCCGAAATCTAGATGACACGAAAGTGATGTCTAGTAAGTTGCCACCCAGCAAATAACGGCGTGGGGCGTCGCGGGGGGTGGGTCATCAGTAGCAAACTGTTGTGCGAATAGTTCCAAGGCAGCAGAACGATGGCACCAAGGTGATGTCCAGTAAGTTGCCGCACTGGTTTTGGTATCCTACAATGCTGCTCCGAATAACGGCGTGGGGCGCCCCGGGGGAGGCGGCGTGAACGGGCCTCTCCAGGTGGAGTCTCATCTGTTGTAGTGGGGCGCCCCTTTACCGTTTCAGTTGCCATTCCGTCCGTTTTTGGTCCACTGTGTCAAAAGCCGCAATTCAGCTGAGTTGCGTCCACTCTTGCGGTGCAGCGATAGGCGGCTGTCACAGGACTCTCAAAATGGCGGCAGGCTCTTTCCTTTTTGGGCCTGGTGCACTGAAATGGCCCTGGGACACCTTGGAAATCGGACGCTTGTCTGCTAGGTCTTGGACCCCATTCTCGAAAGCGTCCCCTCCGCCTTGAGAATTCATCAAAAGTTTTGGGGGGCCCGACTCCTGCAGGCTTCTGGTGGGGAGCGGCTGCCATGATTGCTCGCGGAATGACCACGACGGAGCTACGAGATGGTGGTGCTCTCATGCTGACGCCAGTTTAGTCTGAAACATCCAGAAACAAGGTGGGGCTTTCATCGTTTGGGGAAAAAAAAAAGTTTTCATCCAATGAAAAGTGTTGTTTTTAGGTCATATGATCAAGCCTTCCATCATTAGGAAACCAAAAGTAAAATGAACCAATGAAAAGTTTTATAAACAAGTCACATGACCTGTTATGCGGCATAGGGTATAAAATGCGGAGAAAATACGTTGGCACGTCAGGCGGCGTCAGTAGCGGACCGATGTGCGAATAGGCCGAAGGCAATACAACGCGTCAAGATCCGGATGGCACCGAGGTGGTGTCCAGCAAGTTGCAGCACTGGTGTGGCCATCCTACAATGCTGAAAGTCGGCGTGGGGCGCCCCGTTGGCCTGTGAGTTTGCGTCAGTAGCGGACCGATGTGCGAATAGGCCGAAGGCAGCACAACGCGCCAAGATCCGGATGGCACCGAGGTGGTGTCTAGTAAGTTGCCGCACTGGTGTGGCCATCCTACAATGTTGAAAGTCGGCGTGGGGCGCCCCGTTGGCCTGTGAGATGGCGTCAGTAGCGGACCGATGTGCGAATGGGGCCAAAGGCAGCGCAACAATATTTTCTGACTGACACCACAAGGCGCTGAGATGCCAAGATCCGGATGGCACCGAGGTGGTGTCTAGCAAGTTGTGGCACTGGTGTGGCCATCCTACAATGGTAAAAGTCGGCGTGGGGCGCCCTGTTGGCCTGTGAGATGGTGTCAGTAGCGGACTGATGTGCGAATGGGGCCAAAGGCAGCGCAACAATATTTTCTACAATATTTTCGGAGTAGAAGACACCACAAGGCGCTGAGATGCCAAGATCCGGATGGCACCGAGGTGATGTCTAAGTTGCGGACTGATGTGCGAATGGGGCCAAAGGCAGCGTAACAATATTTTTTGTATGGAAGATACCACTAGGCGTTGAGATGCCAAGATTCGGATGGCACCGAGGTGATGTCTAGCAAGTTGCTGTACTGGTGTGGTCATCCTACAATGCTGAAACTCGGCGTGGGTCGCCCCATTAGCCTGTGAGATGGCGTCAGTAGCGGACCGATGTGCGAATAGGCCGAAGGCAGCACAACGCGCCAAGATCCGGATGTCACCGTGGTGGTTTCATAGTAGAGAGGCACTTCATCTGCAGTGGGGCGCCGAGATCCGGATGGCACCGAGGTGATGTCTAGCAAGTTGCTGTACTGGTGTGGTCATTCTACAATGCTGAAAGTCGGCGTGGGGCGCCCCATTAGCCTGTGAGATGGCGTCAGTAGCGGACTGATGTGCGAATGGGGCCAAAGGCAGCGCAACAATATTTTCTGAAGAGAAGACACCAAAAGGTGCTGACATTCCAAGATCCGGATGGCACCGAGGTGGTGTCTAGCAAGCTATGCAGTTGAGTTGTGTGCGCACTTGCGGAGAATAGGTCGAAGGCAGCATAACAATGTTTTCTGAATAGAAGACACCACAAGGCGTTGAGATTCGGTTACCACCGAGGTGATGTCTAGCAAGTTGCCGCACTGGTGTGGCCATCCTACAATACTGCTCCGAATAACGGCGTGGGGTGCCCGAAGGGGGGGGGAGCCGGCGTGAATGGGCCTTCCTAGGTGGAGGCTCGTCTGCTGTAGTGGGGCGCCCCTTTACCGTTTCAGTTGCCATTCAGCTGAGTTTTGGCTGCTCTTGATGCTACAGCGACAGGCGGCTGCAAGAGGACTCTCAAAATGGCGGCCTGTTCTTTGGATTTGGGCCTGGTCCACTAAAATGGCCCTGGGACACCTTAGAACTCGGACGCTCGATTTTTTTTTCCTTTCCTGTACATGCAAAAAAAGGTAAATGCCCGGTACGTTACACGCTTCATCTGCCACGATGAACTCTCCAGAGGAACCGAAAAAAAATATAGTTGTGGTAACTATAACATGCATCGTCATATGGAGAGGTGGCACCAATTAATTATAGTGCTGCATAAAAGAGAGATTTGGAGGAGAACCCCTGACCTGCTAGTACATTCATCAAAGAAGTGGCACTGAGAGCTTCAGAGGCAAGGGAAACGGTCCCAAATATTTAGAAGAACTTTGGAAAGATTAAAATGACATGTTTAGATTGTGGCAAATTAATTTCATGTGGACAGATGAGTGTTACTCTAATAAATACAGCATATGAACATCATCATAGTCGATGGTTGGTAGAGACATTTTGACTATATCCTGGACCTGCCCGTCCTCGCCCAAAATGGCGCCGGAATAAATGGGACTCGTAACTCCTTGTTGTGTACTGGTTGCAGAACCTTGAAATCACGAGATACGTATGCAGTTTTGAAGCACATGGCGGGCGGGGACGAGAATTGATTGAATATTTCGACATCCCTATTGATATTAAGTTCTGATGTGTTATTGATTACTGTACTGTTGAAAGTTCGAATTAACGTCACCCATGGTACTTGCCCGCAAATGTATATCTAGATAATTTTATTGTAACTGGCCCTGTCGTATTTTAATTATAAAATGTACGTCCACCGATTCCGTAACTGTTAGACACCTTAGTTCTTGCAACCTAATGGCCCGCCCGTTACGTTCCTCTACAGTGTAAATGTCTATTCATCATATACAATTACAGTTTGCTCTGTGGCAGGCCCACGTGGTTATAGGCAAGTATTTGTATAATGAAATTTTCACAATAAAGGTTTTTAAAAGAAAACATGGTAGTAGTATATACATTGGTAAAGTTTTTAATAATAGTGACTGTTTTAGAATCATTAAAAGGCAAGTGAAATAAAGCAGACCAATTACATGAAGGGTAAAAGGTATAATACGAAGGAACGCAGTAAAGATAAATGGTCAAGGGCTGTTGTGTTTTCTATTCCTGCAACATAAAGTGATCGATAAGAATCTCATATTCAGGCGTATCGGCGACTAAGACAGCAGGTCGACCCTCTTTTGCTCAACGGCTCCGTCATGGGACGAAGAAACGCTCTTTTCCTCGAAAAAAGAATATATTTTACTTGCAGGACAGTTGTAAAATTTCCGGGAAAGTACATTAGCCTGGAACATTATAACATATATTTAAGAAAAAATAATGTTCGGAAGTAATGAAAAGCGTAATTTTTAGGTCATATGACCAAGCCTTTCATCATTACAATAAGAAAAGTAAAATGAACCAATGAAAAGTTTTATTAACAAGTCACATGACTTGTTATGCTTACGTTACGCGCTGCGCGCCCCGGATGACTTCCGGATGCGCTAACGCGGCGCGTCATATGACGCATTACGCGACAACGCAGGTACAGAATATAGTCAAAATGTCTCCACCAACCAGCGGTCGGAACACAACCCCTTTCAGCAGGCTAAATAGTTCTGTTAAATGACAACAGAAGGGACAGGCAACAAGAACCATCAGTCAAAGAGGGGAGGGCTAGTTCTTCTCTACCGGGTTACATTGGGGCGCTACCGGAACTGATCGAATTGGTAGTCTACAGTGTTTCTGGATGTTTCAGACTGAAGCTGGGGTTAGCATGAGAGCAGCACCATTTTGTAGCTCCGTCGTGGTCATTCCGCAACCAATCATGGCAGCCGTTCTTTATCGTTATTTTGGGCGGGGTGGGTGGCGGAGCCGAGCTGTTTTGCAGCCATCATTGTGTGGAGTTCAGTTCATCTCACTAGTTTTGTATTTGTCATGAGGGGTTGTTCCTAATGTTTCTATTTTAGCGAGGTCAAAAAGAGATCCCATTAGTGGCCTACTGATTTTGCTCGATTCCTTTTCTTTTTTTTTTACACGATTTTTCGTTATCTGCAAAGACTAAACAGAGTATTGCGACTCTGTGTTTGTTTGTAAATAGAGAATGAACCAAAGAGAACTAATTCTAAAACAGTAAATACTTGGATAACAATCAATCAAATGGAGAGAGAAGCAGGCACGACGGATTACAACGGGGGCAAAGGCCTGCGTTAACTACCTTTCACTATCTGCAAAGAGAGAGTACTCCTAATAGAAATGAGGGGGGGGGGCACCATTCAAAGCAGATCAGTGTGCATAAACGCGAAAATGTTTTCACTTACCACGTACTTGACATTCGACAGCTTATGATATTTGCTATTAAAAAACCATTGAAATTCACTGAAAAAACCATAGGTTATAGACCATATATAGTTAGGAATTAGCATTTACAAAACCTTGAAAAATCACTGAAAAAACCATAGGTTATAGACCATATATAGTTAGGAATTAGCATTTAAAAAACCTTATTTTACTCACACAAAACCATTGAAATTCCATATATAGTTAGTTGCACTAACTATATATCGTGCACCCGCAATCCACTGCTGATCATGTCACATATTACATCATTCATGACATGGTCAGTGACATCACTGATGACATCTCAAATGACATCATTCTTGTGCTAATACGATAAACCTCTTCAGACTCTAATATAACCTTAGATACACTCAGTGTATACAGACACTCACACACTGCCACTCATCCATGGAGTTACTCACACACCCAGTCAGTCATGCAAAGAAACAATCTCACCTCCATTTCTTCAACTATACAGTTAAACACACCTTACTTATTGAAACATATACTAACACATATTTACTCTCTTATACAATCCCTGATACAAGTTCACAATGATCGATACAACCACTCACTCATTCAGTGGCTCTCATGCACAGTTATTTATATATGCCAACTCTCACATGTACTGTGTTTTACATATGTACTTACTATGACATGTAGCATTGAGATATCCATTCACTCATGCACACAGTCAACTGCCTATGTAGCTGTTTCCACATGCACTCTTGAACTCATACACCTAGTGAATAAACTGCTCACACATCTATGCATAGAGTCACACACCTTCCAGCCACCCCCACACAAACTCAATCTCCCATATAAATACTTGGGCAACCAATTAATAACACATATAGCCTCTCGTATAGCTAATGATCAACACATGCAGCAGTTTACAGAACAACAGACATAATGATGCACAAATTAAGACAGTTTAGTCACTAACCCATGCATTCAGTGAGACACATTTAATCACTCACTCATACAGTCAGTCACGCACCTACTAAATCCTTCATCCAGACACTTATACATCCACTCATTCTTCAATATGTAAGACATATTTTAACTTTACAGAAACATACAGTCACTGGATGTTGTCATCAGTGATGTCATCAGTGATGTCATTTGAGATGTCATCAGTGATGTCATCAGTGATGTCACTGACCATGTCATGAATGATGTAATATGTGACATGATCAGCAGTGGATTGCGGGTGCACGATATATAGTTAGTGCAACTAACTATATATGGAATTTCAATGGTTTTGTGTGAGTAAAATAAGGTTTTTTAAATGCTAATTCCTAACTATATATGGTCTATAACCTATGGTTTTTTCAGTGAATATATATATATATACATATATATATATATATATATATATATTGTTTCCCAAAGCATCCTCGATATGAAAGCGCACTCCAACACCAGCAATATTTTCGAGGCAAACTGTGTTTATTCATGTACAAGGTTGGTTTCTGTAGCCAATTCGTGTCAAGGACCCACTAGAGGGTTGTGAAATGGATTCAATTGTGCAATGGAGCAGAGCCTACTATTGGTAACACTGAGCAAGACATTTTAATATTATTAAAGTAGCATGGACTCTCATTACCAGCATGCAGCATTACACTGTGATTAAAGGTGGCCAATTGAAGATCACCTAGAGGTCACGTGCTGAAAATGCTTGTTTAAATCAAATTCCGCCCCATTACATGTCCAAATACCTGTGACCAAGGGGACAGGAGCCCCGAAACGCGTAAGGCTACAGAAACCAACCTTGTACATGAATAAATGCAGTTTGCCTCGAAAATATTGCTGGTGTTGGAGTGCACTTTCATATCGAGGATGCTTTGTGAAACAATATATATATATATATATATATATATATATATATATAGCCGCTCGCTGTTCAAAGAACACACCACACTCGCGGGGATAACATTACAGCAGCTTTATTGTGCAGCAGCACACTGATTCGCTCAGGGTCAAGGAGGGAACCTCCGTTACAGAGGTCAAGAGTTCATCCAGTGTTCAATCCGACGCGTTTCGAAGGACCTGCCTTCTTCCTCAGGGATAGGTGAACTGTAAGTGGCTGATGCAAGTCTCTACTTTATTTGTGAGATTGATGACACGCCCGGTATCGGGCAGGGCAGGTATATATATATATATATAGGGAAACTTGGTCAATACCATTGTATGTTGTCTGCTCGGGGCACAGGTGGCATTTACAAACCACATATCCATCAGTCGTACAGTTCATTATGTCACCAGATCCCCTTAATGGCAATATTGGATCATATGACACAATTACCCTTCATTCATTTTACACTCTCTGTGTTAAGGCAAACAGGATTACAATGTTCACGTATCATGTGGGAATCAAGTTGTTTGGCTGCTTGCCCTTCTCATGAGTCACACAGGGTAAAGACATCAGCTTACAAGATTGACAGCAGGTTATTGCAGCTGCTGCCGAAAGCTGTGCGTAATCTTAAGGTTGCACATTCGAACCCTCCACGGCCTGACCAAATGTCAACAAAACGTGTATAGCATTCGACTGATATAGGTACTAATTGTGATTGATGCTGGTAGAGAATTCTTTGTGTATTGTGAGCTATAGGGATGTATAAAGTGTGTGATAAGGCTAATTGCATTAGAGGCCTACCCAACCACAACTGCTGGAGCACACCCTCCGACCCTGAGCAAAAGGGCCAATACAGGTAAATGTAAATGTGGGTGTACTTGTAAAGCGCACTGCAACTCCAAGGAGTATCCTGGCGCTGAAGACCGCTGGGGAACCCGTCCTGGTTTTCCCTGTGAGATGGTCCCTTTCTGGGTATCTCCAAGGTGAAACCAGGCATCCCCGGCGTCTGTGGGGGGCCGTTGTAGAGATGAGGCAAGCTTAATGCCCAGAGTTGCAGAGTGTGTTCCCTGGTTAGAGTAGGCACCGAGGCGAGAATTATCGAGTCCGTTTTGACCCTGGTCCACGGCCCTGGTCCACGACCCTGCCGGAATTGAACCCTGGTCCCAGGCCGTTCTCTGCTTACGGGTCTGCCGCCTCTAACCAGTGAGCCACACCACTCCACGGTAATATCAGACCCTTCTTTATAATGCAAGGAAATGCCCTGCTGGAAGGCAGTAGTGCCTACAGTGCCCTACTGGCCCTCCCCTCATTCTCCTGAGTCATGGATGCTCTCTTGAAAGTCGGATGACCTTGGCCATGGAAGGGGTCTTCTTCAGGTGGACATCAGCCATCTAGAAACCAGGGTCTGGATTTCTGGCTGTGTGCTCAGAATACCTTGTTTAGAGTACTGGCTTCTCTACTTGACCTTGTGTGATCCTGGACACATGTCCAATTATGGGATTATTTATCAGCATTCAGAAGTGCAGTATTCCAATAAAGAATATCAACGTGAAACTTGCTGCGGGAGAATGTCAGTTTCCGAGAACAGTGCTTTAAGCCTTTAATTATGCGAGGACCGGGAGCTCAGAAATCACTGAAATGTTGAGCGAATAAATTACTGTCAGTTTGCACACACCCGCCCGCGACTGGGCAATCAATCAGTCCAGTGGATCAATTGTGCTGTCAGTCTCACCCTGCATTATCTAGCGATTAAATCCTACACTGGCCACAGCTGTAGCTTCCACAAGAGCTGTTCTCGCCTCCCTGCGTGACGGGATGCTTTGACATTAATCGAGGGTAGGCACTGCATGACCGGATACTTGGGGCCTCATTTATGAGAAATGACACATCGCTGCGTGAAAGGAGCACGTCACTTTTCAGTGTGCACTCCTTGAGTCATGATTGATGCGTCATATTTATTATCTGATGCATCATGTCGCAAGGAGTTACAGATAAGTCAGTATTTCTGACGTATCTGTAGGCGCAAAAGTGACGCATTGATGGAGTGTGTCACAAAAGTGACGCAACTCCAGCAATGTGTACTTTCACATGGGCAAGTCCCATGTTGTTAGTGCCTGTGTCAGTCTTACGCCTGCCATGAAGCAGGCGTAAGATTTTGACGAATTAGCGTCCAAGAAATGGCGCAGTGAAATCTTATAGATTTCACTGCGTCACTTCCATGACCCTTTCTTGTGTCAAAACGCCCCCTTGCATACATTATACCTGGTGCAGGTATAATGTGGCGCAGGGGTTTACAAAGTGACGCAACTACCTAGATGCGTCACTTTGTAAATATGGCGCAACGAGGCGCATTTTTTACTACACTGGTGCGTCACAAAAAGTGACGCACCGGCGGCGTAAACGTGACGCTCAGCCTCATAAATGAGGCCCTTGGTTTTTAAATTATGTATGCAGTTCCTATGTTATATGAATGTTAAATGATTACAGGTAGGTAAACTACCAAATGGTAATTGGGGAGCATGGCTTTTTAGGAGCAGGTGCCCTCACACACCTAAAGGGTGTCATGCTTCAGCATTGGGCTGCTCCTTGTCGTGCCGGGGCGGCAATGCCCGTCGGACACCCTTGGGTGTGGGGTTCACAAATTCTAGACTGGTGTGAAGTGACAGTGCAAGTTTAACTAGTAATGTAGTGAAATAAAAATAGGTCTGAAAGTCCTCTGGAGTATTTCATTCTGTGAGTCTCTCAGCCTTTATTAAAAGTAATGTATACTTTGCCGTGGGAGAAGTAAATAGTCCTCAGGCAGTTATTGTGTCAACATGTTTCTTGCCTAAGTTAGCCCCTTGTGGGTCTGGTGGCAATTCTTCAGGACCAAAAAGGAGAATCCCTAGTCTATACTAGTGGTTGGAACCAGTATTTCAATTGGTTTCTATTTCCAAACACTCTGCACACAAATCAAATCAAGCTTTATTCGGATCATCCAAAATGTCCATAAAAGCATACTATAAAATACAATTATTCATTTTTAAGCAAAATCTAAGTTTTATCCAAACATAATGCTAAAAACATCATTTTGACATGATTCTAAAAAAATATACAGGTTCATAATACAGATATGCTTACATTAATTCAAAATTCAGTTTTTCTAAGTAAGCTAAATCATTCCTTTGTTTCATTGCCAACTGTATGTAACAAATCACTCCATTACAGAATGTCATTTTTTCCAAATTCCTTAAATAATTAAAAGCGATTTTATAGGAGAACAGGCTATTAACCTTAAAAATTGGACGGAGATATATTTTCCTAATATCCGTATAAAATTTACAAAAAAGTAAAAAGTGGAGGGTACTTTGTTTGAACCTACCGTCAAACGGACAATTCGGACGTTTAGAGCACCACTTGCCCCTTTTAGGGAAGGCAAATAGATAGTGTAGTGTGCTCAACCCAGTCTGGTTAGGTAGAATCTGTGTTGTACATTCGTTTCAAATAGGAGGTATGGTTGTAAGCCCGCAACAAGGGGACCCTTAAGATAGGATATAACAGTTTTCTTACAACTTGTAGCCTCATCTCTTAGGGCTTCCCTCACGCTTAAAAATCTCCTTTTTAATTCGACCTAGCTAATATATCCTACGTCATCTGCTCGAATATCATTCACACTTAGATTGCAATCTTCTAAAAGACCAGTGATGTAACTTAACCATGGTTTATTCTTACATCGGTCTTGGGATAGGCAATCTAAAATAATATCCCTCGTAAAATGAGTTTCTTCCCTAGTCCAAACCCGATGCCACAAATTTAAAGCGGCCAAACTAATTGAGTCATGTATATACGGAGTTCCAGTTTCTCTATGCAAGATGGTGGAGGGGGTAGCAACAGGAATGGCTAACAAGCGTCTTAAAAAGTCGTTTTCAAGGACTTGTAAAGGCATAGTATCAGTCTGGCCCCATAGGGCCCCACCATAACAAGTCCCTGTAATACACGTTGCACCATACAATTTTAGAATCTCCCGAAGTGGTTTGTTACCAATTTTTTGAGAGAACCTGAAAATAGCCTCCACAATTTTCACAAATTTCTTCTGCTTGCATAGAGTTACATGTGTGTTCCACGTACCCCTAGTATTAAAAAGAACCCCTAAGTAAGAAAAAGTAAGTGTTCTCTCTATTAATGCCCCGTTTATGACATGAGATCTTGTTTTAGTGTTTCCTTTACCACAGGACATAACCAGAGTCTTACTTAGGTTAATTTTTATGTATTTTTGCATCATAAAACTGGTAAAATTATCCATCAGGGTCTGTAAGCAGTTTGCTGTTCTAGAAATTAGAACAGCATCATCGGCGTACAGTAATAGGGGTGTGGTCCGTTTTCTGATCATTGGGACATCAACCCCTAGATTCTGTAACAGGATGTCAACACAATTTATATAGAGTGAAAATAAAAGAGGGGCGAGAGTACACCCCTGTCTTATTCCACGGGTAATTTGAAAGTGCTTTGTGCATTCCCCATGTGTTCCATAACGTATCCTTGCTGATAGTTGAGCATAAATTTGAGATAAAAAACCAACAATATCCTCCAGGGCACCCATCCCTCTCAATGTCTCCCATAGCTTTGAATGATTCACCAAGTCGAATGCACTTGACAAATCTACAAAGCAGAGGTGAAGGGAGCCCTCCCTTGCAAAAGTATATTTGCCTATTATTAGTTCGAGATTCAAACACTGCTCAACTGTCCCGACACGGCGTCTGGAGCCATACTGAGCTACAGATAAAATATTATTTTTAGTTACCCATTGCTCTAATCTGGCCAGCAATATTCGGCCCATCACTTTCGATGTCGAGTCAAGCAAGGAAATTGGGCGATAGCAACTAGCACTATTTCTGTCCCCCTTTTTAAAGATGGGGACTATTAAGCTTTCTGCCCATGTGGCTGGAATCACCCAGTTAATTATTGCGTTAAAAAATGTATACAAGACGGGCACCCAAAGGTCCATATTATATTTAAAACTCGGCACTCACCTATGTCAGGATCATTGTCTAAAATATCTAAAATTCACCTCTAGCTAAAAAGACAAAGAAAATAAATACATCGCTGATTATAGCAGTACAGATATGTGGCATGCTATAATCAGCTATGTATTTATTTTCTTTATCTTTTTCATTACAGAGGCTAACTTACACTGTGCACTCTCAGGAACTGTCAGCGCTGTATTTACCCTCATGCTTAGCACTGGTGTTCTACAGCAAGGCTAAGTTGCAACCTCTGGTGCCACCAGAAGGGGATGCCAGATGCTAATGTAGCTTCTGTTTCAGTGAGGTGAAAAGGATTTCAGAATGAACTGTTTTACATTTTTTCTAAGTCAAAATGTACACATACTGTCACTTACAACCACCAGGTCGGCGAGGTGAAATCAACAGCCCCAGAAACCTGCTCTACTCTCTCCCAATCTCCGTCCAGGTGAGTCATGATGTCAGCCATGCTGCTTTTGAAATTCTTGGTGCCTTCATCTTTGCAGATAGCCCATTGCAGCAGTGGTAGAAGCCGTCTCCCAAGGCTAACCATTGTGCTAGAGTTGCATCATCTCTACAGGGAATAAGATGAGGTCTTGACAGTTTCCTGAACTTCCTCAATACCGACATGAGTAAGGGAGACCAGTTTGCATCAAGCGACCTCTTGCCTTGATCAAGAGACATGGTTTAGTTCTCCATTTTCAAATTTGGTGAAACCAGGCCTCCTCTGAGAGGGTGTCAGTGCTTTCCTACACAAGTCTAAGATGGCTGCAATCATTGTTAAGGCCACATTATATGATGTAGCACCCTGGTAAGGGAGACCCATTAGTACCACACCAGGATCCCATGAAATGTCAGCTATAAACATCAATTCAGCTGTCCATTAAAACATCTCCCAGCAGATGCCCAGTTTCTGGCACTTTCGCTTTTCAGACTGGCCACCAACACGTCCTGAATCAATTGCAGAGTATGGTTTTCAAAAGGTGACAGTCTCTCCTGGATTGCACCAGTGCCATGGAATCCTCTTTTTCTTCATAGAATTGGACTCGTCAGAGTATTCCGGGTTATTCTTCTTCACAAGGTTTATCTTGTCCTTCTGCCTTCCTGTCAGATCCTGGATCCTGATGTTACTACACCAGGACTTTTCTACAGACCTTCATGCCCTATCATGCCATTGTATTGTATTGTTCCCTCAATGTCAATGGTTTCCCATCTGATGTTACTCTTCAGACCACTGGTCGACAGTCTTTTCCAGGTCAACAACCCAGGGTCCTATCACCCCAATGCCCTTCTGAAGTTCACAAAGACAGGATTTCAAGTCTAATGGTGCCCACGTTCTCTTTAATCTCTTTTAGGAACAGTTGCAAGTAATCATCTTGCAATCTTGTGGGGACTGCCTCTGATGGCTTCTCGGGCAAGGACCTAACTGAGCCTGATGATTTATTGTTCTTGTTTCGTCTCCCGAAGACACCATGTTCTTGATGAATTGGTCTCTTTTGCTCCTGTTGACTGTCATGCAAAAGACTTCAGTCATGGACTGATATTGAAGAATTTTATTCAGACCTCTCTTGGGTTGCCCAGTTCCTAGGGGGCCACAGCTCCCCTCTGATGTCTCCAAGGGGGGGCCACTTCAGTCCCACTACATGCCTGTGATTGCAGTATGGAAATTCTGAGCTGCCCCTTTGCAGTGCAGTGTCCAGAGGCATATACAGAGACTGGAAGCGCCCCTGGGCTCACGTGTCAGCCCTCATCTTCTCAACCTTTTGATTTTGACTGTCTGATCTATGCTTTTGCCTGAGTCTCGTTCCACAAGTTTGATTAGACTGCAAGCCCTGGGGTGGGCAACTATTCCCTTTTGTCTGCATTGCGGCAGGACAGTACAATCACTCGGCAAAGTCTTCTGAGTGAATCCGGAGAGCAAGGGACTGCAGCAGACATCAGTGGGGACCTCCCCCTGCCCTCCATTCCAACAGTACAATACTACAGAAGTGTTACCCATAAACCACATTGGGATCTGGGTGGAAAGGTAGAATAAACAAACAATATCCCAACAGGTATTATTGTAGAGACAATTAAGCATGTATGCCGAAAGCATTACTAGTGCAGAAATAAGGAGACTGAAGTCATTTTGAGCGTATGTGCATTTGCTACATATAATAAAACAAATTTGGGGAATACAGTTAAACAGCACTGTATGAAACTGAATAAAAAAACAACAACCCGAATTGCACTAGGTGCTCGGTATGTGCAAGTGACATAGGTGGCGATAGGTGGCGATGCAAGTGACAATTGTGGACAGCGCGGACGGGGCGAGAAGTGAAAGTGCATACAATATATACAGTGAGATCAGATAAACAATGTGACTCAAGGGTGATTCAAAGAGTACGATTTTTTGGGATTGCACTTCAAGTAAGCAACTGTAGGAGCTGCGCCATGTATTGCGCTGTGTTGTCAACACTCAGCATGGCCTTTCTTTAACACCAAGGACTTCTGAGGCAGTGGGCATCGTTACTTCTCTTTATGGTTGGCCAGGGATAATGCCTCCTAACAGCTTCCACTCCATGCAGATCAAGACGGTGACCACAGGCTGTGTTTGCTCTGTTTTGCTCCTCACGGGTGCCAGAATGTGCAAAAGTAGGTTCTCCACTGGTGTCTGTCCACCGAAGCACTCTGATGTCTTTCTCTCACTACCTGCTCTTTCCCCCAGGGCTGCCTCCACTGGCACAAGATCTGTGTCTACCCATGAGAGGTGGCCAACTCCAAGAAAACACTGCTCTGTGCACATGGGAAGAGTTCTGAGTGTTAGCAGATGTCCAGGCACCTTTCAGTGCCATCTTGGCAGGCACAGGGTACGGATGGAGATGGAGCAGAGCTCAGAGGACTCAAGTCTGCTCCATGTCCCCCACATAAGGAATTTTAAAATGTTACATCATTGACAACCAATATTATAATTACTCAGGCCTTTTTTAAACCAGTAACTGATTTTACCAACACTACCATTGTAGTAAACAAGTTTCTAGCATGAGCCCCTACGATAAATATTATGTCATTCCCCCTTTCTCTGGAAGCATGCCTCCGCAGGAAAATGCCCGATTCCTCGGCTGCATTTATACTCCTAGGGATTAATGCGTCCATTACATATGTCCTTATCTCCTGTCCTTCAGATTAGACAGATTTAAGTCTTCATATTCTGGTATAACCGAAGAGTGGTTTTGACGTCTCTGCCATGTCTGATGATTGGTAACAGGACCACAGGTGTGTGTAAGAACAAGTTCCTTTGCATAGTGACGTAGCAGCACAGAGCTGCTCTTACTCAGAACTAATTGGGAACCCACAACATTTGTAAAGCATGCATTCACTTTCATATCCTTACTGCATTCCTTGTAAATAGAATTGTAAATTCCTAGGAAATAAAAATATGCCATTGCAGAAATATTATCAAATTATTCGTTTTTATGTCATCAAAGCGTAAGTACATGCCGGATGCCCAATGAGATTAAAGGAGTGTGTGCCACTTTCTTTCGGGGCTATGTGTTCCTGCCACCAGCCTTTGTTATACAGCATTGACATTAGATTTCTTACTGAAATGGGAAGCAGGCAGGGCTCGGGGTGTGTGTATAAATTATGTGGGTGTGAATTTGTACATATGGTTGATGCTAGAGCAGTTAAAGGCAGGGCACATAACTACGGTAAGGCAAATGGTTGAATTAAAACATAGGAACAAGTGGTTGAAGTTCTGTGAGTTTTAAATGTGCATGGAGGTCATACTGGAGGTGGTAGTGGCCCAAGAGGTTGGCAGGCTCACTAAAAAAAGAAATAAGGCCTCATCATTCGTACCCTGAGACTTACAACTGGCAGCCTTTTGGTAATTGCTAGCTCAGCCTGTATGCAGAACTCTGCTTTTCTGCCCTGGCACCCATGCGTATTTTGACATGCTCGAAGTAGCCATGTCATGGACAGGAAAAATGTATAAAAAAAACACTGATGGGAGGAGCTACGCCACGAACCAAGATGGCCGCGTAAGCTCCCGGCTCCGTCGCCCTCCGCCGGCGGCTCGTATATCCTGTTCACAATCCTTTACCTACGCCGGACTCCCGCGTGTATGAAGATCGCCTGATGCCGTTGGTGCAATCCCGGTTTTTCTACCTGTTTGGGTGGCGGAGTTCTGTCGTGGTCTATTCTGGGCCTACTCCGGGGCTGCTGCCGGGACCTCGATTTTTGGCCCATCCGGGCTGCAATCGATCAACAGCGGCTGTGGGACCAGGGTTCCGTCCGGTCTCCCGAACTTGGTCTTTCGCAACTCTGCCTCGTAATCCAGTCTCCAGCTGGCGCTACAGACATATAATCGTGACGGACGGCGACTATCCTGAGTTGCGGTTCGGGGACACCTGCCCGGAGACTCCGGTGGGGGAGACAGGGTCGAGGGGCTGTTCCCCGTGAACGGCGACGGTTTCGAGTTTGCTAATCGGAGAGCGCCCGCTGCTATCATCGGCTCGGTGTGTACCTAGAGCCTCGGAGGTGAGTCCGGGGCTCGAGTCCCGCTCGTCTCTCGGCTTGGGAGATGGAGGGGACGGATGGCGCACCGTTGTTGAGATCCATAATGGCCGCCATGGGGGCGCTCCGTTTCCAATTCACCGCCACGTATAACCAACTCGCTGGAAAGCTGGATAATATCTGTTCGCGACCGGACGACGCTGCTACGACATGTGAACAGCATGCTATGGTACCGGTGGATGATTTGTCCCATCACTCTGAGGTTCCCGAACGACAGCCTGCTTTAACCCATTCTGATGCTTTTGGCCTCGTACATGCCGCACCCAAAACGGTTCTTAGCTTTCCCTGTACGACCCATGCCCGGCGAAACATCTTTGCTGGAGGTACTGATCGCCAAGCACAGTTCTTAGATGACCATTGGAAGGGTCTGCCTTTCACTTTCGTCTATCCCGGTTGGTTGTCGCCTTTTGTGCCCGGCCTTTGTTCTGGTTTTGTTGACTCGAACTTCCACGGACGCTGCGACTATCTCGGGACTGCCGTGGTTCGGAGGGCATGGGGCTCGATACGGAATCGCACCGGCCAGGGCTGACTTCATCCTCATTCCGACTTCGATCCATTACCATCCATTAACATCGCTTTGACCGAACCGGAAAGTTTTTCTTACTAGTAATTGTTGTCACTTGGGCGACACGCATTTCTATGCATGACCGAACTTGCCAGGGCTGATTTTGACTTCTGGGGTTGCTATTTTCAGGGCTTTATGCTGGGATTTTACCATGCATTTCACAGGGAGTCGGGTGGTCTTGGTTGATGACTTCCCCACTTGGACGCTTGATACTTGATTTTAATAGATTGACAATATGCTTTGGGGAAGTCGCAAATGGTGGAGGGTACAGGTGGCCGGGAGTGTGTTTGTTATTCTCCTCCTCCTATTTCTCTTTCTCTTTTCCCTTCTTTGGGGCAATTCCTGGGCGACAGGCACGCTGTTAGTGGGGTAGGCTGTAGCCATTACGGGTGTGCAGGGTGGTGGGTGTGGGGGGGTTTGTTATTTTAGTTTGTTTTGTTCTATGGTCCCTTTCTTCTTTCTTCTCTCAGTCTTTTGGGAGGGCTTTCTGCCTTTACAGTGGGGTTGGCTGTCTTCTTTTTATCTCACTCCTTTCTCTGTTTGGCGTCTATATTTGCCTATGCCTTTCTGTCACCAGGGGGTGGGTCTCTGGGATGGTGCTCTACTATATCGCTTCCTGTTGTATTGCCTGTCGTTCTGGGTTCGCCTTGGCGACCGTATTGTTCTGATGGCTGTATGGTTCATCACGTGATTCCGGTTGACCTGCGGGGCACGTCCCCCCCCCCCATCTCTTCTTCGTTTTTATTTTATGGTGTGACGCCATTGACATTGCAGCCGCCACCACTTCTACGTAACTTAAAAAACTGAAAACCTCGTATATCTTTCTGCTGTGGGGCGCCTACGATCACAGGTGGTACTTATATTGCTGATTCTAATTGGTCGTGTTTATGTGCATGTCTCCTGGCTTCATCCGCTACGTTTGCGGCCGGCCCCTGTGGTTGTGGGCCTGCACATGTAATACTTTGCATACTTCAATAAAGGTTTTAAAAAAAAAAAAAAACACTGATGTGATTCACTGCCTCCCATTCTGATAAGCATTCTGAGCAGTGTTGTGTTGTCAGTAGGGTGCCACCGGTCACCTCCACTGGACCCTAGACACCACTTCCTGCTGAACGGCATGATAGGAAGAAATGGGAAAGGAGGAGGATAAGAAAACACACAGACAAGCAACAAAGAGGGGAGCACACATGTAAAAACTAGTTCAGCCATAAGTAGCCACTCAGTTTACTAGTCAGGAATAAATCAATAAAAATACTCGCCAGAATCCTGACTGGATTTGCGTGGTCCATGAACCTAGGAACGAAGACCCCACAACTGGCGACAAAGATGGGACATCCTGAAGTGTGCAGGTTTGTGGTCCTTTTCTTGCTTATGCACTATTTTGAAATCATACTCCATTAAACATACTCCCAGCTTTTCTCCTCTCAGAAGAATCTTGACTCTTGGATTTCCACAGATTGTCAAGAGTGCCTGATAATATATCACAATTGTGGACGGTGTTCAACAGGAACATGTGGTGATGTTCACAAGCCCACAATATAGCTAGACCCTCCTTTTTAGGTTGAGCCTCGGCAGCGTTTGCGCTGTCTCTTTGAGACATGTTGTATACACTCTGTGGGCATACAGCCCACCCGTTTTCCTTTTTATTAGTTAATTCAATTGTCCTTTAAAAAGGCGTGCTTGCTAGTGGTTAATGTTTACTCTTTGTCCCTACTTGTCGTTATTTGTTTCCTCCTCCGGAGCAGTTTCTAACTACTGGAATCTTTCCACTTCGGTGCTTATCTGTTCGTTTTGGGTCACTACTTTTTTCTTTCGTTCCTGCTCATGTTTGTGCAAGCTCGGTTTTGTTTTGGTCCTCGTGCTTTTGTGGTATTTGAACAGCAGGATGTTTTCCCTTATGCTTTTGTGGCAGCTAAAAGGTAACATGCTTCTGCTTTGTATTTAAATATTTATTTACATCGGAAAAGGGCAAGCTAGCATGTATGCATGTTTAAAAGCTATCCACCCCCTCCTCCCTCCTGTCTATGTTTGTTCCGTCCACAAATCACTACCTCCCCATCACTGCTTTAAAACCCCGTTGGACTTTGATGTCCTGTGTTTTGTTGTCAGTAGTATGTCCAACAGGCCTGCCCTTGGGATCCGTTCTGTATCTCTGCCCAAAGAGTCGTATCGTTTTGATGTTTTTTAGCCTAAAAAGACATTGTGCTTCTCCTTTATAATCACTTCGACCCTTGTAGGTGAGATATACTGTACATACTTTACCAGAAGTTATGTAAGTGTGCTTTTGAAAAAAAATGTCTATTTGATGGATTCTTCATGTTTTCAATGATACCAATGAGATAAAATATTATGTTCAAACTCCTACTTATTCTAATAGCCATTTCCATCATCACCGTGACAAACACTCCTCTGTCCGAAAGATTGGCAGAATCATTACACACTACGCTTTCAACCACTGGCATCATCAAGCATGCACCCGCCGCATGGCTGCAACATGACCTCTTCTATATCACAGCATCCTGTTGGACTGAGAATGAGTCCAGCCGACTCCTTCTAGCATTGTGCAAGTTAAGTTAGCATTTGCGGCACCATTTTGTATTCAGCCGCCATTTTGTACTATGATAGCAAATACGCTTCTGTCCCATACTGTCTGCCTCAGCAGAAAGCTGCCTCAATTGTTTCTCTTTATCATTCAAGGTTGAGCTTCACTGCACTAATGAATAGATCGTTCTGTTTTTGCATGCCTTTTCCAGTAGGTAGCCCAGCTCCCACTCTCAGAGAGACGGGCATGGGCCGAGTAACCTTGAAACTAAGATAGTATGTACCCTGTCTCAGGATGGCAGCTCGTCCTTCTGTACATCCTTTGATCATCAGCGCCCAGACTGGAGAATTCTAGTCTGGGCGGGTCTTTGCGGGTGTTGGAAATGTATATCTGACATTACCATGTTGACGGGAGTGAGTCCCTCTCCAGCATTCTAAGAAGACTGGTCAGAATGGACTCTACTCGAGTGTATGACTAATAAATAACGTTGGTTTGTATTCTCTACTGTCTGGCCGACTCTTCATCTGAATGGAAGGCTGAGAGGTGGTCTCAGGTGACCCGGGTGGCCCTAATTGGGTCACTTCCTTCAGTCCTTTGCACTTCAGTTTCTCTTTCGGGAACTAAAATGTGTAAGAGACATAAGGGGAACTTTAAACTGCGCTGTGCTATCTACTCCCATCTGCGGGAGGGACACCAATGGCACAAGTAATGGTGCGTGCTTCTAGGGAAGGTCCTCTGCCATCCCCACGAGCCAATATGTTCACGGAACGCGGGTAGCCAGAAGAAGAAGAGCTGACCGATGTAGGATCTTGTCATGAGCACCATGCAGCTCTGCCTGGGGGAAAAATACAAGGATTTGCAATGCCAGTAGGTCTGGCTTATTCATCTAAATCCATTTTGAGTGCTTGATGAGTTTAGGCATTCAATAAGTCACCATAAAATCACAGTGTCACCTAGTGCGGTTTTCTTCATGTGTCTTGATTGGCAGCTTGTCCTCTCCTCGAGAGAGGGAGACTTATTGCACATTTAGACAGAGTTAGGCACACAGTCGATATGGTTGATTGGTTTATCAATTAGTTTCCTACAAAGTAGATTCCCTCATATATTCTTGTATTACAGAATACGTGAGTCAGATGGCTTTCTTCTGATGACACTCATTCAGCAAAGTTTAAGTCGAAATGTCGACACATATCCTTTTTCTAACTAGATTAAACCTACATTCGGATAACTGTAAATAAAATACAGTGGTCTCACATCCTGACTGATAATACATTAGATGATTCTCATATGTTTTTGGGGCAAATGTAGTGCTAGTCACTTCAAATTGAGCACTGTGCCGCCCGCACTTCATTATTAATTGACTGTTGAATACATTTAATGTGCAATAAATAGAGTGGCCTCTTTTTTTCTATTTTATTTTGAACCTAGAATGTACTAAATGAAAACAAGCACTGTATTAATACAGCCAGGCATAATCAGATGATATGTGCCTATGAATGAATGACGCTACACGAATGTGCATAGAAGAGTTCAGTTACCATAGACCGAGTTTAGGGGTTGAGGGTCAGTCTATGTTTATATATTTCCCTATACTACACTTATACACTGACATTAGTCATATGCACAACAAACGAGTTCACAAGCACACACTCCAGCACAGAGATGCAGCTGTGGCCAGCTTTCTGTAGAACGGTATTTGGAGACCTTAACAACAATAACCAAACAAACCTTAGATCAACCATGTTATGTTTTGCTGCTTGAGTAACTTAGCATTAATAAATAAAACCAAGCCATTATGTAAGCAGCGTGCATTCCAATCTTAATAGCATCAGGGAGTTAGATTTAGCTACTTATGGATACGATCCCAGATGCTTCTACTAAAAGCATTTTAAAACAGCACACTGACAAATAAATTTTAGTTTCTTGCAAAGCACTTTATTCTGCAGATTTGCTGTTTGGTAACACTACAAAAAATACCTTTGAAGAATTTTGTTGGAGTCGAAATGTCTGATATATATTACAAGATCTTTCAATACAGTCACGGCCAGACTGGAAACCAAACCCAGACCCAAAAAAGCTCGCCCGGTCCCCGGAACGGGGGTGGGGTTGTGTCTGGAGGGTACTAGTTGGAAGCACCCCTCCGGTCTCATCGCAATAGCTTTTGTTACAGTGGGCCGATATTTCTGCTATGCTGCAAAACAGCGCCCAGTAACAATAACGGCCTCCCAGGGTCCAAAACCGGCCCCCACCCTGGCAGCCCACCGGGGAAAAGTCTGGTGCCAGATACGGCCAGTCCAGCCCTGGCTACAGTTAACGTATACTGTTTCACAACCAGCGAAATGCATCTCATTGTCTTCATGGGGGCCTTGAGTTGGTCAGTGAAGCTCCACCGGAGCTGGTGGATGCTGACACTGCCTCAGCCGAGGCGCACCGCTGGTGCAAGCACAGTCTTATAATCACATGCACACACCCAGATTTAAAAGCTAACACACATTGAGAAATAAATCCAAAAGTACACTCATGCATACACACATTGATATGCATAACAAACAAGTAGATACACAACCACATTTAAGCATGCCGATGCAGTGGTGCCCATCCAATCCAGTGAGCACAATGAGCAAGTGCTGATCAGATCAACGCCATATTGGACACTCCATGGTCCCTGGACGAGGCTGGGCTTTCAGGTAGAGGTGTGGGTAAAGGGGTTCACATCAGCATAACATTTCAACACACTTGCCTGCAGATTGCTGTATGTGTTTTGCTAGAGTTCCATGCACAATAACAAAGTCAGACCTATTAGTTTTGCCAATGCTTGTTTTTTTGTTTGTTTACCAATTAGACATGTCTGTCAGCCGTGTCGGATCGGGAAAAGCCAAAATTGCTGCTGTAAATCAATGTGTCCATAACTGGTGCTCATGAAAAGCGTTGGTGTTGATGATTAAGTGACGGTGGTGAGCACCGGAAACCACTGGCTCAAATTAAGCACTGAATTTGTACCCAGTCCCACAGGGCTAGAGTCTACAGTTAGTTCAGTAGAGAGATTGGGGGTTAAGCTATGCAATGTGATAAATATAATGTTATAAATTTATGCCACAGCTTTTTTATGTCTTCGATGCCTGGGTATATTCTTGTGACTCTGTGAAAGGCTGTCCTTGTTTGGTGATTTCTCTGAGCTGTGCACTTAATAATGGAGCAAAGTCCTTTGTGTTTTGGAAGCAGTAACATGCAAGGCCTAGGAAAGATCTCAGGTCTGCCACATCAGCTATCCATTTCTGTTTTGTGCTGCATCTTCCCATTCCTGTCTCTCCTGCTCTCTTTTACTTTTTCAACTTTCTCTCCTTTCTCTTAATCTTCTCTCTTTTCCTAGGACCTCTCCTCTTTATCTTCTCTTCTATGTTCTTTGCAGGGGCGGCTCCTCCTTAATGGAGGGGGAGCGTCGCCGCACTGACAGAGCCAGCAACTAAAAAATAAAACAATATTTGATTATGGTTTTATTTTTAAGCAGCTGGCTCAGCCAGCATTTACTGGGAGGGGCAGCCGGGCCATGGGAGGGGGTAGTAAGAGGAGTGCTATGTGCACTCTCCAAGTGCACATGTGTGTTTGGCCGGTCGTCTCAGGTCAACCAAAACACACATGCACACTCAGGTTTTCTCCAGCATGGCTTCATTGAGTAGCTGGGCTGGAGAAACCCCACAGACTCCGTGGTCTGAGCAGGGTGTCTTTCTATTCTGCTCAGAGCATGGGGATTAGACAGGGAGTCTGATGCAGCCCAGTGCCTGCTGGGACACGAAGAGGAAGCACCCAGCCCGACGCAGGACTTGGACGTCAACTTAAGGTAAGTTTTATTTTTTTAATTCTCCCCCCTCGTGTGCCTCCCTCCTCCCCTGCCCCACTACCTTCTGTGCGTGGCGCCACCACTGCTTCTTTGCTCTTCTCAATATTTTTATTCTCTCTCTAGCAGTCTTCTACATGGACCATGTATGACTACTGAAACTTTCTCTTGGCTGTGCATGGCCATTAGCAGTACATTCTACATTTCTTTGACCACAATGCTTTTTGCTGTTTCCCAGTCCGGGAAGCCTATGATCCTGGGGTCTTCCTGGAACTGGAGAAGTCCACTACGATCATGGAACAAAGAAGTTAGTGCAATGTGGCCTTCATATGCCTGCAGCTTGTTCTCAATTCTTGTTGGACAGGACATTAGGATGCATGGATTTTAAACCTGTTGACATCCATCACACTGCTTTCACAGTCTGGTGAACTTCAATGGGTCATCCAAAGAGGAGGAAAAGAAACTTTTTCTTGTAAATACCCCAGAAACATTTTCTTTTCCAAAATCAAAGTTGACATACAAGGTAAATGCTTTCCTGGAGTCCCAAGTTAGATTTGTTATTTTGCTGTAAAATGTAAATGTAAATGTATTTGAGCTTGTAAAGCGCACTGCTACCCGTCCATAGGTCTCCTGGCGCTGTATAACTCTGGGAAACCCGTCCTGGCTTTCCCTGTGGGATGGTCCCTGCTGGGAGTCCCCAAGGTGGAGCCAGGCATCCCCGGAATTGATGGGGCCGTTGTGGAGATTAGGCAAGCTAATGCCCAGAGTTGCCGAGTGGAACCCCTGATTAGAGTAAGCACCGAAGCGAGAATTATCGAGTCCGCTGACCCAGGTCCACGACCCTGCCGCGTCGGGAATTGAACCCTGGTCCTGGGCCGACTTCTGCTCTCGGGTCTGCCGCCTCTAACCAGTGAGCCACACCACTCCACTGTATTGTGCAGTATGCTGTGCAAACTGACATTAAACAGCGAAACAAATGTGATGGAAGATCATGCTAATGGATTCGGCGGGAATCTTCAAATGTCCTACCACACAGGGTTCCTACACTTCTCCTGTTCACAGTAGTACCCCGCTTATGTGACTTTATTATGTCCCATGAAAGGAAAAGCTCCCTAAGACAAAAGGAAATATCAAGATTTTGCCAGTTCTGGCGATGTGGGTAGCTGTGGTATTTAGGCTAGGGCTCAGTTGGCACTGAGGAAAACCTACCAGGCCCAGACATTTTTGAAAACAAGGAACGTAGAGAAGTCTTTGGAGGTTTAGTTTGCATTGATTCTAATACTTTTTCTTAACCAGAATGCCCTTCAAACACCAAACGTTGCCTAAAGCGCAGATTATCCTCATATTTCTGTGATGCAAAATTCCAGAATCTGTAAGGATCCATGCAATTCCTACCATCCAGTGTTCCCACACTCCTCCCAATAAAACCACTACCCCAAATATTCAACAAATAATATGTATTTAATACATTAATTACATAGGACCTCATAACAGCAAAGCATGTGTTATGATCATAAATTAGATAAAGATAAACCAGAATGTATTCTATCATGCTCAGTTGCCTCAAGGAAGCAGAATTTCATCTATTTGTTCCACTCTGTTAACTGAAGTCCCTCGAAGTTACACGAGCAGACCAACCCAGATTCCATTATGGTTGCTGTTGAAGTCCAGACAGTTACTCAGCTGTAGTGTACCATGTCCTGAAGGGAGGAGATGCAGACCTCCAGTAACTAGTAAGAAGAAAGAATGGAGGATGGGGCACAAGCAAAGCTTTGCACTACCCACATACTATTAGGGTAACTAAGCATCTCTCATTTTTATCATACATGACAAAGCATCCTGGGAATTGTAGTGTCACTTTTGCCATTTTGCTTATGGGCAAACAAGACACAGTATAATAAAAGATCAGTGAAAAACTGTTACTAGCTGAAAGCCTCCTTTATAACATCATGCTAGTAAGGTGACTCCTACATTCAACAGAGGTAAGGAAAGCATCAGAAAGCAGAAGGAAGAGTATTTTACAAGAACAATAGATGCTGAGAAGAACTGCAGAAGTCTGTACGGAGGGAGAGTTACAGGGTCCACTGCAAAGTATTTCAAGGACCTAAAAGGAGGGAGAAAGTGTTACAAGAGACGGAAATGGAGGAGAGATTACAGGAGGAACATGGTAGAAGTGAATTCTGCTGCATGTGCCCAGCGGGAGGGCTCACGCAGGAATCTGAAAGGAGAGAGTGCTGCAAGAGCCCAAAAGAGTGGTGCAGGAATACGAAGAAAGGGACTTTTCTGAAGATCCCTGTATAGAAGTGAAATAACAATGAGAGATGTGAATGTGCTTACGACAGAAGAGTTAAAGGAGTAAGCTCTCTATGTCTCAGAAGGGATGGAAGTGATGTTACTACTTAAAAGAACGTGTAGCACTAAAGGTGCCTGAAGAGAGGGATAATGAAAGAATTAGAGTGGCCTGATGGCTTCTTGTCACAGGCATGCCACTTTTCAAGTCATGGGCTTTGCTTTCATGTATCAGTGCATTCTGAGAGTCATAGTCTTTGTTGATGTTAATTGAGCTAATTGGACAAACACACCTGATAACAATGACATGTAAAAAGCAAAGTGTATGAATGGAAAAGTGGTGTCTAGGTCACATGGAACCTGGGCATCTTACACAGGAACCCAGAGAGAGGGAGAAGCTCAGCAGGCATGCATTAGAAGTTTGAACATCTGCACAAGCCTTTAGGAACTTTAAGTCCTGCTGCTGACGTTTGAAATGAGGGAGCCTGCAGGGTTAGAGAGTAAACGCTGCAGGAATTTGGGGACAGTTGATTCGGGTACAGAATGTGTACAGCAAAGCTGTATTTTCTGGTGTTTTTACACAATCCTAAGTATTGTTGTTGGCCTCAGCCCTGCAGAGCTCAGATTAACAACCCTAACTTATATGTTTTCGATTGAGCATCTATAATCCATGGACGTCAATGCTCTTTGCCCCACCCACAATGATATCACAAGAAATTACATTATAGAACATAAGGCCCGGTGCATTACACAAATTGATGTCATATATCCTTTTACTCTGATGACATCCAGAAAGTAACACCACTGAAGGAAGTAAAAAACTAAAATAAGTGCAAACTTAAACAGTAATGTAAATGTGATTAGCATAATAAAACAAACTGCTAAACTAAATATGCCCATTTCAATCACCAAGCATGTACTAATTAGGTTGCTGCCATGATATGTCAGAAATGCGTCTGTCACAGATCCAAGGGCAACCAAACATAAGGCAGTCATGCTAAGCCCAATAACAGCTTCAAATGCCAGCCACATGCCTAAGCCCAAGTACAATTGGAGTAATCCCTCAGGCACACATTAGTGACAATATAGGCGGTGTCATTGTACACCTTTCAGAGTCCCAAACAGAGCATAGCAACTGCAGTAACAAGGAAAGCTTCCCTCGTCACACAAAACGGTGACCTTAACAACACCAAGGCTTTTGAACAGGACGGTCTTGCCGTCCACCTGCAGTATAAAATACTTCTTCCCACAAGTTCCTGCTATCAACCCACAGGTCTAGAAATAATAGCAGCAAAGTGCTACAGACTTATATTTTTAGTGAAAGCTTTTTCCCATGTTGCTGTGGCGAATCTGCGCAGCTGGAAGATGAATGATTTGTCTTGCTCACATGGTTGCATAATAAGCAAATATAAATGATCACTCTGCTTGCAGAGTCTTTTGAAATGTGCTTGTGTAGGACTGAAAAGTAAACATATCAGTCCAGCAGGATAAGCAATGTTCTTCCACAGACACTGTGCAGGCAGACACTCTGCCTGTGGAATATTCCGTTGTGGTGCACGTCAGTAGCGGCCCGTGGTGGGAGCTGCCGGGCACTGACGTGGGGAGGGGGAGGGACAGGATGGGGGGTAATAAACTATGGGTTATGGCTGATTACATGTAAGTAAACATATAGATAAATAAAATGAATTTCGTTGCACGCGCTGCATTGCCAAATGTGATGCAGCGCGTGCAACTAAATTCATTTTTATTTATGTATATGTTTACTTACCTGTAATCGGCCGTAATCCGTAGTTTACTGCCCCTCCCCCTCCCCATGTCAACACCCAGCAGCACTCCCACCACAGGCCGCTACTAGTGCATGTGCAATAGTGAAAACACCATCAGGATGCCCCTCCAGTGTCAAACAAAATATCCAGCTCTCGAACGCTTTGGTGTGCTGAAAGTCTGGAGAATGCTGAAAGAATTCTCCTTGCCTTTGATTCTACAGGTCCCATCACACTGTGCCACAATAGTCAGGCAAATTCACAAGCCACGTGAAAATTGACTAACTTACCTGGGAACACCACGCTATTTTTGGACCCCTCAGAAGGCTCCCTTTTTAGGTCTCGTAGAGAGTCCTATTGAGGTGAAACCAGAAAGTTAAATCAAGCGGTTTTCCACGAGTGCATGTGCTCTCGTGACCGCGCTTAAGCCATCGGTTGCTTCCCCAGCACACCCGGCCTCACTTCTCCTCCCCCCTAATTGCTTTTTTTCACGGCCGCGAGCTACATCAAAGGGTTCGGCTCCCCGCCCCCTGCTTTTTCGTAGGAAATTTACAAGGCTAGCACATGGTCTTCTTTGCATGCTTTCACTAGAGAGATTCTTATGCTCTGTTCCTAGTTCAGAATTTACTTGTTTCCTTCCCTCTGTCTCCTTCAGTTTTCTTCCTCTGTCCTTCTCTCTCCTTTCCTCCCATTAGCCTTCTGCCTTCTTTTCCTCTTCTCAGCCGTTCACACTTCACTTCTTCCTATCAAGCTTTATTTCTGTCTTTCCCCCTTTCTTCCCTCTCAGTCCTATTTGCTAGTAACAGATCAACTGCCCACTCTGTTGTACTCAACACCACGCTGTGTTCATGTTTTCGTCTCTCCAGCTAGACACAACAAGTGCCTCTCAGTTTGCACCTAGGGGTATATTTACTAAAGCACCCGCCAGCACCCACGCAATCCTTAGTAAATATATACCTCTTGAAGGCCCGGATTTTGCTCAGCATGTCTGACCTCTGCCCGCTTCTTAACACAGGCGTATGTATTCCTCATGATTCACTTTTTAAACTTGTGTCAATATTATTACCCTGCCCCCTTTGCTATATTTCTTTTAATGACATGGATGGCCCTTCTTCCCGACAAGGCATCCGTCACAGGAGAGTGCTGATATTCCTGCTCATCTTCTGTTTAATTTGTCAATAATATGGAAGTCGATGTCTTCTTACAGTGGATATTTCAAAGTCTTGTATGTACTGATAAGTGTGAGAAATGCATAAAAGCCACGAAGTTATATCTGTGTGTGAGATCAGTTTCACTCTTATGACATTGCCCTTTGAACTTTTACTGGGCACTTGTATAATATGTACATGCAATCATACCCATGGCACAAACTCACCTGATGTCACCTACCAGTAAAGTTCTACTAATTTTGCATGACTTACCCATACAGCATTTAGACGTTTTTCGCTTTGTGTATCTCTGCTACCTCACACGCGCCTTACACACATGTGCATTAGTGCATTACAAATCACAAAAAGATGTTAATATTTCACTTCTGTTTTTGGATTTTCGTCACAATAAAAAACACTGAACATAATCTTCACAAAAGTTATTTACAAAAGTTTAAGCTATTGCCATTACAAATTAAATAAATTATTTAAGTATTCATTATTTAAAAAAATTAAAAGCCATTGTTATTTGTAATATCAATACATCTAAGTCTGTTAGACTCGTTTTTCCCTTGTTTTTCTGCCCTTCTGCCCTCTGTTAGACTCGTTTGTTGTGACTTTCTGCCCTCTGCATCACCACATCATCACTCAGCGCTACCCCAGCATCACTCAGCACCACCACATTATCACTCAGCACCACCACATTATCACTCAGCACCACCACATTATCACTCAGCACCACCACATCACCACTCTGCACCACCACAGCATCATTCAGCACCACCACAGCACCACTCAGCACCACACAGCACCACTCAGAACCACCACATTATCACTCAGCACCACCACATTATCACTCAGCACCACCACAGCACCACTCAGCACCACCACAGCACCACTCAGCACCACCACAGCATCACTCAGCACCACCACAGCATCACTCAGCACCACCACAGCATCACTCAGCACCACCACAGCACCACTCAGCACAACCACAGCATCCCTCAGCACCATCACAGCACCACTCAGCACAACCACAGCACTACTCAGCACCACCCCAGCACCACTCAGCACCACCACAGCACCACTCAGCTCAACCAAAGCATCACTCAGCGCAACTACAGCATCACTCAGCGCAACCACAGCATCACTCAGCGCAACCACAGCATCACTCAGCACCACCATAGCATCACTGGTTCAAATATGTTCTCTCAATGTTTCAAGCTTTATTACAAATGTCACAAAAAGATGTTAATATTTCACTTCTGTTCTTGGATTTTCGTCACTGAACATAATCTTCACAAAATAAGCTATTGCCATTATAAATTACAATCACTTTTATTTAAGTATTAGTTATTTAAAAAATTAAAAGCCATTGTTATTTGTAATATCAATACATCTAAGTCACGTCAATACAAAACATGTTGCATTACAAATGCTATAGGTGTCACATTTGCGAAAGTTATAACTATTGGCATTGTAAATGACAAAGCTATTAATTTAGCTATTTTCAAAAACAACACATAAATAAAAAAATTGTCATTTACAAAACCAATAGCTCAAACTTTCCTAATACGAGACCTATTGCATTGCAAATGCTTGTTCATAATGAGAGTGTTTTAAATGTTTCCAGCTCTTTGACTACTGCACGGGCCAGAGCATTTAACCCTAGGTTTGTATCCTACAGTAGCCCCAAAAGTACTTACAATGCTGACTCACTGCAAATCTAGTTTCCATTCAAAACTGGCACGTTCAGGGGACTGTAGAAGTAAAGCACATGCCATTTGTATAATTTTCCTCGCTCTGCTTCTGAGGACGTACAAATGGAGTAAACACAAACACCCGCCCCTTCAGTAACCAATAGGGAGCTGTTGAAGGCCTACGTGACAGGTAACGGACATGAAGATCCCAGCCTTCTTCTGTTCCTTATTTCTTCAAGAGGCTCTCTAACTTGCTCTGAGAGAGGGGGAAGTCGTGTTAGCAGAAATAAAGACGGCTCTCGGAAAGCCTGTCTAATTTTTTTATTTTAAGTAAAAGTTTGAAATCCAGTCACCAGTGTGCCATCCAGGAGTGCTTGCGTTGATGAATGGGAGAGTGAGAGAAGGACAACATAGCCTTAGCCTTGTGCATGTAGTTTTGAAAAATTACGTTCACCACCATTGCTTGTGAAAGAAATGTATAGCCCTGGCCCTGTCACAAAAGTACCAGTGCTGAGCACTGGAAACCACTGGCGCAAATTAACAACTGGTCTGTGAGCTGTCTAGGGAGGTCAATTATAATATAAGTGCTTTCAGCCTCATGTACCCTGATTATGGTTTCCACAATATTTGTTTCAAGGAGATAAATACTTGGTGTGTTGACCCTTGAAAGTTATCTATATATTAAACCATTTTTGAAAGACAGTCTGTTATAGCATCCCTTTGTGATATGGCAGGCTATATTGGGTCATTCCAGCTTTACACTACTGCTAGTTACAGTATTTTCACCCCTCTGCAGCTGGCACACTAATATAACAAACTGTCTCCTGAAAACAAAATAACAGTCTGTAGAGCAGATACATTATCTCACCAGGATATATTTCACAATAGGCTGGAGCAAAATCAGTAAAATATGAATCGTACATGACTTGTGAAACCTCTTCCACAGCACAACAGGCTAATCAAATCACCTTCCCATAAGGGAATCTGGAGTTTCCTGATTGAAGATTGCTTCTGAATGACTGGAAGGTTTGAGTAGTGGCAACCACGTTTGTATCAGAAATAGGAAATGTCATGAAAGTTACTGGCTTAAGAACAAGATGACTTAATGTCCTGTACAGTTGTGCAATCCCTTCACACAGCAAATTCTTGTTTGGCATACTATATGTGAAAAGTGAAAAGGGAGTTCAGCTAATGCCCATTATATTGTTGGCCCTCAGCTGTGACAGCAAACTAGTTTTGATCACCACCTTTGATATCAGCTCCTCACACACAATACTTTGGCGTCCCATAGGGGTCCATCATATCCCCTCTACTGTTCAACATCTACCTAACGTCCTTACCAAACCTGATCAAATCATTCAAACTCACCTGTTACAAATAAGGAGATGACACCCAATTTTTTTTTAAATACAATTTAAAACTTGATGACTGACTTCGGGCCATAAACACATGGATGATGAATAATCATCTAAAGCTAAATATCGATAAGAACAGAGCCATGGACAATGACAAAAATACCAGCCTACTACCATATGGCCTAAGGAACAAGAAGCCTCTCCACCAATAGCAAGAGAAATAGGAACATAGGAGTAACTATGGATTCCGACCTATATTTGATACCACGTTAAAATGTAAAACTGAGGGCCTTCTACACAATGAACACACTATAATGCTTCCTCTCATACCTTGAATACCCATAGAAACTGCACGCCATTGTCAAACTTGTAATCTAAAAGCTGGATTATGCTAACAGCCTAAACCATGTCACACACGCATGCATAATATGCAAAATACAACTCATCAAAAATGTTGCTGCAAATTGTTTTCTCTACCTTCCCCCAAGAGAACACAGAAACATGGCTCCTGTCTTGCAATCACTCCACTAACTAACTTTATCAAAAAGGGCAATGTTCAAGGCACTTTGCATTGTTCACAGAGACTCCAAGGAAATGGACAGCTATAACCACAAGCTGAATTGAAGCAATACAAAGAAATCAGGACACTGCGCTCCAGGCTTGCGTCACTTATCATACCGCCTTACCTTAAAATCTATGGAGGCACTGCTTTCTCAGTACGTCACCAAGCTCTGGAACACACTACCAGCCTGCATTGGAAGCATCCAGGAGCCTATACACTCCAGAAGACAGTTAAAAACATTGCTATTTCCAAAACAACTACACCACCACACATCCCGGCAACAGAACCTGGAAAGACAGTCGTACCCTCATACTCAGTCTTTAGCTTACAATCCGCAGATTGGATATAACCAAACCAGCAAACTACTTTCAATAAAAAGAAAAGTTAAGGAGAGTTGACCTAAGCTTTGCCAGGGGATTTTGGTGCATTCTCAGATTTACTAAAACTAGTAAACCTGGGAATGCGTAAAACTGCTATTCCCAGTGAGGCATAATGAGGATAAATATCTATATTTTTCTTTGTTACTTCCCCATTCTATGTGTGCTGCATTCTGCAGCACACATCAAAATCAGGAATATGCCTCTAAGGGTTGTTTTTGTGCACAAAGTTGTCCCTTCTTGCACATAAACAATCCAGACTGTAATGCAGGCACGTTTGCATCATGGTGAAAGGGTGCCTGCATTGGCGCTAGGCAGCACACAGTGCACCAGCGCTAGGAGAGAGCAGAAATCTGCTCTCTGCCTTTTATGCAATGCAGTACAGCAAGTTACCTTGCTGAGTTCTGTGAAATGTAAGTCAATCTGCCCCAAATTTCTGATTGGACAACCCAGTTCAGTAACCAGCTAAACAGACTATAATCATAAGAAATACCGTAATGGGACCGGCAGAGCTGTTCAAAGCTGCCAGCATACTGAAAAACCATAAACTATGTGTCTGTGTCTCTCACACCTCATCATCTACCACACTGCTACACAGGGCCCAGGTGGCGCCCTGTGCAACAATGTTTGTTGACGCCGCCCCAATGACCACAACTACCACAGATTCCCTCTCTACCACCATTTAACAGTGCTCCTCAAGTCTTTATAACCCCTCTGTCTCAGACTGATTTAGTTTTAGAGCGCCACTCATACCGTTGTAAGGTGTCAGAGCACTTTAAATCACACACACATTAGCACAGAAATGTTACATGAGACAGAGTACTAGAGAGAAACATGGAAATGGGTGTTCCCTAAATATCAGAAGAACAAAGTTCTAATCGCACATTCAGTTAACCCACACAACCACAAAGACAATTTATTTATTCAAAGAAAACTTTTTTATTTTTGGTTTTTTATGTATACATTGTTTTCATAGAACATTAGTTTCATTTAGACAGTAAGATAATATCTGTAAAACTTTTTTTTGATCATATACAGAAATACAATATAAGAACTAGGACACGCAAAGATAATTAAAAAAAGGCACAAAATCCATTCACTCATACACTCAAACACACCTATTGTGCAATCAGATTCATACACAAGCATTCACATACGTATCATCACACACAAAAGCGCCGACGCGCGTTTCGGACAAGTGCCAATACAGGCTTCCTTCATCAGGGCGCACTTGGAATGGAAAAACAAAGCAGACGCAGTAGAAGACATCTGACACAAGGTTCTGAAGAGCGGTCCTAGTAGCAGCAAGGGCTGAAGGTGGGTATTCTGTGGGCAAAAAGAGCAAAATAAGAAAAAACTGCCAAATGTCATTCATAAAAAAGAAAAAGAGGCCTCGATAAGAGTCAGCAAGAACCAAGATTCAAACAACCAAGTACACACATTTCACAAGGGTAAAATATCCTTATATCCCAAAATACACATCATAAAAACAACCAAGGAAAATTGTGCACGGAATGTAGCCAAGACTGGCACAGTGTGTCGGGAAACCGGAAGGTGAATAGAAGGGTCACCACCAAAGGTTACAAGTACAAACAGAGTATGTGAAAAACAACCATAAACAAGGGTGGCAGCCTACCTAGGGGCCCTCAAGAGCGGAATCACTGGGAAATTTCAGAGAATTAACAGGTAATTGGCTACAACAAATATAAAAGGAAACAGATTACTACAAGGTATAATAGGAGTCACATGTCATCCATACTTGTAGGCAGTATACTTTAAGATTCCTTCATCTGGAAAAGCACAAATACAGAATGTAAACAGTAACAGCATTGTTAGGGGTTTTCTTTAATAAAAATTGACTTCTTTAACCCAAATTAACCCTTTTTAGGTTTCGACTGCAAAAAGCTGCGCAAGCAGCTTTTGCGCAGGAGAAATCTAATGAGAACTGTAGTGTGACTTTGGGTCGGCCCTCGTCATTCATTGGCTGGCTCCATAAATGGAGCCTAGCCATTGGACGAGGGGCCTGTCCGTCAATGCCGGACCAGATTCGGGGGCGTTCCCGAGATTCTTTGGCTTTTACCGACGTCACGCGACGTCAGCCGGGAACGCCCCCGAATCTGGTCCGGCATTGCCGGCACCTGATTTTCGAGTATTTTATCCGCTGGCAGGTGCCCACCCTGCCAGGGACCTTGCCGCTGTTGTGGTACCCCGAGCGAGTGCCCACCTCGCTTAATATTTAGATTTAAGGCCGGTGCCCACCCGGCATTGCTCCGTGTATTCACCGCCGCGGCCCCGAGTGAGAGGAGGAAGCAGCGCCCGCCTTCAAGCCCGGGCCGCGCTGGGATTGGCCCAGCCGGTCGAGCCCCCTTCCGCGTCATCACAGGAGGAGGAGGAGAGAGCCGGAAGGAGGAAGCAGCCTGCATCGACCGTCCCGAGGCTCCCGAGCACAGGAGGAGCCCCGGGGAAAGAGAACGTCCCTCTGCGGCCCCGGAGAGTCCCGAGGAGCGGGAGCTCTCCTCCAGCAGCCGCCGGACCCGGTGAGTGCCTGCAAGGGGAGAGGGGCGTCGGGACACATTGTCGGTGTCCGCCCCTCCCCCCGTAGTGCGATCTATGACTACAGCGTATGTTTTCCCCGGCCTGTTTTATCCCCCCCCCCCCCCGCAAAGTAATGTCCCCTCGCTTTGTCAAGTGTGCTCACATGTTGCCTTTTTTGCTTTGGTTGGAAGATCCCTTGAGCCGCGTGAGCTGCAGGTAGTGACGGTATATTGGTTTGGAAAGCCTCACTGAAGAGTGGCAGCATAAAAAATGATGTCAAGGATTTTGCTTGATGGATATGTTGCATGGCTGGTAAAATACAATTTAACGCGTTGCAGTGAATTAATTATATTTACAACATACTCGCATTGAAATGAGGAGACTGGTGTGACTTGGTTTTGTGTAGCATGGCTAGGCGGCGATGAACACACAACTTAACTTTCATTAAAGTCAGGGGTCCTACTTTCTAGTGGCATATTGGGCTGCCAATTTGCGAGTCATTCTCCCCACGAAAATCCAGCAGCTAGAAGTGGTTTAAGTTCGGTTTTGTACCCTATACCGTTGTCACGTGGTAAACGTTAGTAGTGGTAATGCCTTCGTGGTAAATGATGTTTCCTATCTACCACTGCCCGCGACTGGTTGCCCTAGCAACCCTGGCAGGGCCTCTGCTTTCACGCGCAACGTAACTGTCGTTAGATGACGTGCGTCCAGTAAAACGCGTTTTAATCAAATCTAATCAGCGGTGTATTACTGGAAGTTCTTCACTGCAACCCGCACGCTTCTACCCCAGGAGGTTTGAAGCAGAAATGCGAGGTTACTCGGTTAAATTGTATTCGTGAGGATGCGACTCCCCTGTGAATAAGGTGGTTGAACAACAAAAGGAACTTTGCACCAAATGTGCTCTGGGGCGTACCTATTAGTGGGGCAGCCAGTGCAGTTGGCACCAGGGCCCAAAGGTGGGATAATAGAACCCAATGTGCCCTGAACCGGTCGCACTTGTTGTAGAACCCGCCCTTTCGGAGTTTTTCAAAGAAATTCTGCCTGTGGCTTGTCTGTTTCCTTTTCAGAGAGGGTGAGGCGCAGGGGCAGTAAAGGGTCAGCGAGAAATGGAGAATAGAGAGGAAATGGATGGAAGAAAATTAGAAGGTGAAAAATAGAAAACGGAGAGGAACATGTAAAAGAATGGGGAAAAGAGAAAAAGACGAGCGAAAGGGGCAAGGAATGAGGAAGAGAAAGGGGGCAAAAATAAAGCTTTCGGAGATACGAGAGGAAGGAGGTGAGGATGAGTGAGCAACAGAGGAGTCCGAGGCAGGAAGGTTGTAGGGTTGTGAGTGTGGAATGGTGGAAGGAGAGGGATGGAGATTGAGAAGGAAATGCACACCTGCAAGCAGGGGCAGAAATATCATTAATGCAGCAGGCATCGCCGCACCAGTGTCCAGCTTTGAGAAGGAAATGCACACCTGCAAGCAGGGGCAGAGATATCATTAATGCAGCAGGCATCGTCGCACCAGTGTCCAGCTTTGAGAAGGAAATGCACACCTGCAAGCAGGGGCAGAGATATCATTAATGCAGCCGGCATCGTCGCACCAGTGTCCAGCTTTGTGAGGGTATCGCTGCACCCCCCCCTAGATTAGCATTTTTTTGCACTTCCTTTGTTTGCATTATGGCCTTGACTCCCAGGCTACACCACTGAATGTGTTGTCGCTGGCAGCGGGACGTCGCTGGTGACTGCTGTTGTGAACAAGCATTTACAATGCAACGGTTTCGCCTTTGGAAAAGTTTGAGCTATTGGCATTGTAAATGACAACATTTGTATTTGTGTTGGTTTTGAAAACAGATAAATAAATGGCATTGTCCTTTACATTGCCAATCGCTCTAACTTTTCCAAAGGCGAAACCGTTGCATTGTAAATGCTTGTTTCAGTTTAGGATAATGAAAGACTGGGGAAAAAGACATATAGCGCGAATGCATATCTTGTAGTTTGCTTGGAGCTCTTTGATGACAGTTAATAGCTCACTATGCTATATTAAGATTTTAACTTAGAAACTGCAAGTAAAAAAGGATCCCTGGGAAACAAGCAGTAACCCACTGACCTGTTTGCATTATGTGTACTTTGTGATCTGCATGGTATATATTCTTTGCTATAGGCATATTAACCCACTGCACTATCTTAGGATGAGTTAAAACTTCCACCAGACAAACCTACGATCTCTCTCCAGCAGGAACATTAATCACTGGAGTGATCTTGACGTTTTAATTGATGCCTGAAAATTGCCGGAAGCACGGAATGTGGCAACAGGTGCTTTTAAAAGGAAAATATACTTGCACACAGGCACCTCCATCCCATGTCAGCGCCCGGTGCGGTGGCACCGATCACACAGCACTAGAGCCGGCCCTGCTGCTACACTCTGCATTCCAAAACACGATAACCCCATATCGGTGGTCATCACACACAACATAGAAATACTTCACAATTGGTTCACAAAACAAAGACAGCACTTCAATGCCACATATAGGAGTAGTAAGCGCTATACAAACGGGCAATACAATATAATACAGTACAATACAATATTTATAACTTGCATCACCAAGATTTGCTTTAATCCTACTAAAATCTTTGTTTCCATCACACTTCAGAATTAAAAACAAAATGCACTGCATTTTTGCTTTCATAACTGCTGGTTTATGTTGAAATATGTGACAGGTGAATTCACAGGTATTTACATTTTTGTGTGAATTTGAAACAAATTGACATCCTACACTATTTATTTTCACACTCCCTGTACACAAGGCCAGGGAACAATACGATTTTGTGGCTGTTATTGCGTTTTCTGCATAACATTTTTGTTTACTAAAAATGGTGCAACACAGGCTGCCTTGCAATGTAAGGTCCTTCGCAAAGGTTAAATGCCCACCTTTCAGTTACTTATAGATGTATTTGGACGTAGAACTGGTACTAATGAAGTGAAACCTTTACCCAGACAGTGCTAAGGGTAAAAATGACAATATAATGAAGTGATACTATTAAAAAACGTGGCGCATTAAGGTGCATAATTTTGTGTTTCTTTGCCACATAAATTAGGCGGCCTAATTCTAGTGATCCTGTCTGTAGCACAGAGAAATTGTCACATAGTTCACTTTACAAAATCCTCTCTCTTTACAAAGGAAGAAAAGTTAACAAAATGTTGTTAAAAGAACAAGGTGCAGTTTGTCAGAAGACATAGCCTGACATTTAAAATGTCTTGTAACAGGAAGCGAATGTAACAAAATAAAAACAACACTGAAAGGGCTTTTTTATTGCTTGTTCACCTTCTGAACTCTATAGTGTGCCAGCTGCCTTGGTCAGGGGAGGGGGGGAAAGATTATTATGGGCTGGCCCAACCCCCCCTTCCATGGATGCCTTCCACCCTGAGTACAGACAGGACTAGGCAGACACTCACCTGACCTGTCCCCCGCCTGATTCACCCAGATGGACTTTCATCCCCGCGCGCTCTCAGACTGAAACCTGTCTGAATTGATACGAGGCCCTGTTTGTGCCCAGGTGTGCTCCAGACAAGTGGTGAACACACACATGCAGTCCTATCCCGCTGACCTCACCATTAGCACGTGCCCAGGGACGTTTTAAGGATTTTGGGGGCCCTGGGCCAAACTTATTTTAGAGGCCCCTGTTTGAAACTGCTTTGATTTTATGATCCAGTTTCAGCTCTTCCATGCCCTCTTTGCCAGGTCACTGACAGTGCACAGGCACATTGATCCACATTCTAAATGTGTTTACATCTAATATTCAGGGATAGTGACCTGTTTTCAATATTGTAATACAGCAGCAGCTCATTATTATCACTGCAAATAATCTCTGTGACACCCTCCAATTTCTAATATACGAGGCCCTGTACTGATCTAAAATAAATGTTTTCGATGGATGTTGCATGAAACATAAACAAAACATTTGTCTGCAAAATATCTGTGATAGACTCTCACACAGTATCCACATAAAAAATAAATTAAAGGAAACCCCTATTTACAAAGATCTGTTTAAGAAGTATTCAAGGTCACCAGGGCAAGACTCTGCAGATCATAGCTAGCTCTATTAGTGGGCCCCCTGAAATGCTGGGGCCCTAGGCAGGACCCCACTTTTTTCATGGAGTTCTGTGACAGTGCTCAGAGAGGGAACTTATGCTAAGGATTTTTCAAACAGTTCTCCCTGAGCTCTTTCACAGTGCTCTACAGGGTCTTTACAGTCAACCATCTGAACTTCTCCCCAACCCCATCTGAGGAGATAATGAAAAATGCATAGAAGCTGAGCCCTGCTTGAAAGCAGCAGAGGTCAGTAAGTCACTTATTTTGACCCCCTAGACCTCTAGTTTTCCTAATAGCAGTAATTTTGCCCACGCTGAGATGTTCAGTATCCAGTGGTGCCTTGAGATAACTTTGTGTTTTTCCCAAGAAAGGCTTATTTTGCCAGTTTGATTTAAAATGTTATAAAATATATTTAACATTTTAAATGTCTGGTTTGTATGCACCTCCCAAGTCCATGATTTTGAGGGCTGCGTGTGTCCATTTGGGGCGGGTTTGGAGCTGTTTATAGTGCTGTTGAAATAAGTTGTGGAAAGGATGCTCTTGTTCGACTTACATTTTTCCCCTTTCAAAGAAGGTATTTCTTATCAGTCTTCTATGTTTTATTCAGCCATGTCCTGGTACCTTCCATTCCATATTGCGATTTAGCCAACTTGTTAGATACACAATAAAGTGATCTCCCACATTTGGGGTGTCTTGTTACGTCAGCGGTTTGGAGAGACTATAGAATAGGGCAGCCTACCAGAGATCTGGTGGTCCTCCCTTTAATATCAACGTGCTCACTGATTACATCAAACGCAAAAAAAGCCCTGTTATAGAAGTCTTCGAAGAACCCATATTCAGTCCTCATCCTGGAAATTCACCCAAAATCTGTCACGTTGAGAAGGAATTGGGTCAGGAGATGATTTACGCAGGTAATACAGGACATCCCTTGCAAGAGGGGACCTTATGTGTAAGTCAACATTGCATTATCGAAAACAGGGTCTGTAAAAGCAAACACTGGGGGAGATCAGGATGAAATGCCTTGCCCTAAGGTATAACTGCACCAACCATGGCTTTGGTGAGAGAACATGTAATGGGCAAATACCACCGTAGCAAATTCTTCATGATCCAGGAAGAAAATGTGCTGTCACACATATGGCAGAGGGACTATGAGCATGACCAAAAGGCCAGCCATCTTCAGCCGATGCAACTCCAACAAAGAGAGTCCTTGTCAGACATTCCTTCACTCAGGAAGGACGACGGCTCTGCAATCACACGCTCCTCTGTCATTTTTGAGGGGTTTTCCTCAAACTTTAGAACCTCCTATGACTAACATAATATTGGCAAATGAAATAAATGCTGCCAGAAGCTGTAGCAAACACTGTGCACTGTGCACTAATGTCCCTAGGGACTTACAAAGGTTATGAACCAGTAGTCAAAAGTCAATAACTGATCATAAACAAATACTTCATGAATTGCAAAATGATTGTATTCATCAATAATGCATTATATCGACATCATCATTATGATGTATAGAATGATTGCAATAATGTCATGTAATCAGCTAGAATATTGCAGTGTATGATCATTACATCATGGACAATACTGATAATGGTACATTAATGTAAGACAATAATCAAATTCTTGCAAATAATCAAATTCTTGCGAACAGCCCGATGCATTTCGGGACAGTGTTGTCCCTTCCTCAGGGGCAATCTATAAAGAAAACAAATTGCAGAATTTGCCAGTTTCATTCAGCCAGGTAGTCGTGGTGGTTCGCTTCCGCTTTATTTACGATATTTATTAAACTCCAGCATGTGCACGTGGTGCTCTTTTTCCTCCACTTCACTTAACATGGTTTTCATCACTATGCACTTAGCATTAAGACGCATTTCGGTGCCTTTGTCTCATTCTTCACTGTTTTTTGTACACTCGTTTTCACGGGCTTGTCTGTGGGCGCCTTGGGTGGTTTCTCAGTCCAGCCTTTGCGCTATACACCTATATCTTATACACTTGAAATTTCATTGTTATTAGTCTTTTATATTATTTTGCTCAACTCCAACAGTAACACTGATGTCATATTGAGTTTCCTTAGGTACATATCTGATTGGAATCTCCTCATCTATTGGTTGTCTGATGTGTATCAAGCTACATCGCATTTCATTACATGTGAGTTGTGCTTTGTTTTCTTTATAGATTGCCCCTGAGAAAGGGAAGACACTGTCCCGAAATGCATCGGGCTGTTCGTAAGAATTTGATTATTTGCAAGAATTTGATTATTGTCTTACATTAATGTACCATTATCAGTATTGTTCATGATGTAATGATCATACACTGCAATATTCTAGCTGATTATATGACGTTATTGCAATCATTCTATACATCATAATGATGATGTCGATATAATGCATTATTGATGAATACAATCATTTTGCAATTCATGAAGTATTGTTTATGATCAGTTATTGACTGTTGACTACTGGTTCATAACCTTTGTAAGTCCCTAGGGACATTAGTGCACAGTGCACAGTGTTTGCTACCGCTTCTGGCAGCATTTACTTCATTTGTATAGCCTACACTTGTCAGACAGCAAGTGTCACACTGTAGCACCATTGTATTACATATTGCTATAGATCCAGATTACGTGATTATTTTTTTATTTTGAGGTGTGCTCTCCCACCCCCCCTTTTTAACATAATATTGGTGGGGAGGAGCTACGCTAGCAACCAAGATGGCCGCTTAGGCTCCCGGCTCCGCCGACCTCCGTCTCCTGCCAGATGATCCTGTCATCCATCCTGTGTCTACGCCCGACCTCCGTGTGGATGAACCGGTGTACAATCCGAAGGTGCAATCCCGAGACTTTTACCGGCTTGGTAGACGGAGTTACGCCATGTTTCAGTCTGCGGCCTAGCCCAACTGGAAAGCCGGGGCCTCGAGTACTGGCCCAGCCGGGTTACAGTTGAACAAAATCGGCCGTGGGAGTCAGCCAGGGTCCGGTCTATCGCTGTGGAGGTTGTTTTTGCCCGATTTGATGGCGGTCATCCTGGTTGGTTAACATCGAAGGAGTGGCGATGTGACACGATTGAGGCTGTGGGCGGAGGTCCCTATCCCTGGGGCCCGGTTTGCCTTCCGCCGGTGTCCGATGGGTCGGGGTCTTCGCTCGCGGTAACGGAAAGCAGATAGCTACCGTGATTAATGATAAGTCGTCCTCCGTTGCCTTCCGTTCCGCTCTCGCCTGTTCCCCCAGAGGGACCGGGCTCTCTGAGGGAAGTGATCATGATCGATACCGAGCGAGGAGAGATGGGCCGGACGGAGTTTGAGCCGTCGCTGAGGACGGTACTGGCAGGGGGAATATCCTTTACAACGCGGATGTTACCCCGCACTACAGTTACGACGCGTCTTTTACAACGCAAGTCGTAACCACGACTTGCGCTGGAGGGCGCTCAAGGACAAGGAATAGTAGATTTACTATTCCAACACCTTCCCTACTGTACGTAGGCTGGTGTTGGAATAGTAAATTTAACTATTCTAAGTCCAGCACCCCTACAGCGCAAGTCGTGGTAACAACTTGCGTTGTAAAAAACGCGTTGCAACGGTACGCGTGGTCATACCACGCGTTGTACCGTCATACATCTTACTGGCAGCCATTGGGGCACTCCATTCACATGTGGATACTCTTGTTCACAAAATGACTGCAGTTACACCTGAGACAGGGCGAATGAGACCGGACTCTGCTCCATCGCAAGAGCTGACGCTAGCTCAGATTCCCATGATGGTCATTTTAACTGCGGACGAGGACCCTGTGCAGCAAGTAGTCTTGGAACCCTCGGTCACAGAATTGGATGATCGCGAGCCTTGTGCCTCGAATGGAATGCTAAGCTTGACATCACTGCTGACTGTGGGTGAACTGATCGGTGTTCCCCTCCCGGAGACCCCTGTTGATAACTGTATTCTGATCGAGGCAACATCTTTTTCCTCCCTGGCGGTTACATTGCGGACTTGGTGGAAACAATCCTGGAATTATACGTTGGTGAGGGAGACTTTTCGTTCGGAAAAGGTTCTCAAAGACTTACTATATTTGCATCGTTTCGGACTGAAGTTTTCTGAACTCTTTTCGAACTTTGACTCTCCTGTTGATGTGGTGTTTCGACCGGAAGGGGTTCGCACGTTAGATCGGAAGGGCCAAGGCCTAAGACTGATTGACTGGATTTGATATTGTGGCCTTATTAGATGAGGGATTTGCTATCGATGTCTTTACGGGAGGTTGGGCGGTGTTTTACAACTTCCCCTGATTTGTTTTTTTGTTTTTTTGAGTTTTCTGTATAGTATCTTGCTACCGCTGTAGGGGTTGTTTGTTTCTGGCGGGGGAGGGGGAGGGGGGACCGGGAGCCCATTTGGAAATGCCCTCCTCCATTTTCTACTTTTAGAATTAGTTAGATGGGGCGACAGGCACACTGCTAGTTGGGGTCAGGCGGAAGCCATAGGCAGGGCTGCAGGGTGGGGGGGGGGGGTTCTGTTGTATTGTCTTTGTTTTTGTCTCTATGTTAACATCCTGTCCATATCCTGATAATGGGTGCCTTCCTGATGGGTTATCTGCTTGGTGGGTAGACGGGTCCTGGGGGTGGTACCATCTGTATGGATTTCAACAATGTTTTGCTTTTTCACTGCTGCATACGAGTCGCGGTCATAGTTTTGTCCACTGCTTTACTGTACTACACTCTCCTGCCACTCAAAATTGCCCTGCTCATGATAATCCTGTTCTTATGGGTGGTGGGCCAGTGAACAGTGTCGATTGGATTGGACTTATATTTGTCGTATTTCATGCGGCTGCGCGCCAGTATTATCTCCTGACTCCATTTCTGCCCTGGGGGAAATCCGTCTAATTTGCCACACATGTGTATATTTGTTGTTGTTTATTCCGTAATGTAAGGCACCTGTCGTTGTTTTTTTTCTTGTTTTTTCAATTAATAAAAAGATTTATAAAAAAAAAACATAATATTGGTACATGGGTAGAAGAGAGCCATTTCCTTGCTAATGTTAGGTTATCCAGGCTACCTGATGACATATGGGTGGATTTGGACGCTGAAGGAAAACCAATAGGCCACTGTGGGCTTGACCAATGGGAAATCACCAGGGAAAACATTTTTCATATAGACTTTTATAAAAAAAAAATAATAAGATCTGTATGTAGGTGGTGTTTCTTGCACTGTTTAAAGACGCAGACACTGAAGGTTCTCTGTACCTTGAATTTAATAGGGCAGTCATCACTCTGCTTCCAAAACCCAGGAAGATCCCTTTCTACTGCTCAACCTACCGCCCAGTCTCCCTGTTGAACACACGTGTTAAAGTCCTCAATATGGGACTGTCTAATGATCCCACATCTTACACACTCCTCACAGGCTCCTCAGCAGACCCCACTGACCTCAAGAATTTCAGACCGATCTCCCTCCTCCCTTATCCAGCCAAAGTCATGGAAAAAGGCGTCAACAGCCAACTCGCGGCCTTCATAGACGAAAACAACACCCTCGACTCCTCATAATCAGGCTTCATGAAATATCACAGCACCAAAACCACACTTCTCGCGGCAACAGACGACATCCGGGCATTCCTTGACAGAGGACAGACTGTGGCCCTCATCCTCCTAGACCTCTCCACAGCCTTCGACACTGTCTCTATCCGCACCCTAGCCTGTAGACTCCACAACGTGGGAATCCGGAAAAAAGGCCCTCGATTGGATCCTCTCTTTCCTCTCTGGCAGAACAAAATGAGTCAGAATCCCTCCATTTCTCTCAGAGCGGACCCCAACCACCTTTGGAGACCCACAAGGATTTTCCATCAATCCGACCCTGTTCAACATCTACATAGCCCCGCTAGCATTCATCGTCAGAGCACATGGACTCAACATCACATCGTACGCAGACGACACCCAACTCATCCTCTCCCTATCCAACAAACCCAACATCACCAAACGCAACTTTCAAGACGGAATGGAGGCCATTGCCAGATGGATGAAGAACAGCTGCCTAACACTCAACACAGACAAAACCGAGGTACTCATCATGGGCCCACACCCAGACGCCTGGAACAACACCTGGTGGCCCCCTACTCTCGGGGACCACGCATGCAAGCTCGGTATCATCCTGGACTCAGAACTCAAAATGGACCGCCAGGTCAACGCCATCACCTCCTCCTGCTACCACACCCACCATCTACTCCGAAAGACCTTCAACCGGATCCACACCGAACACAGAAAACCGTCACACATGCCCTCATCAGTAGCAGACTGGACTACGGCAACACACTCTAGGCCGGGATCAACAAGAACCTCACTGAAAACTCCGGAACGCTGCCGCTAGACTAGTCCTCAACCTACTGCACCACTGCCACATCAGCCAACACCTAAGGACCCTACACTGGCTCCCCGTCTAGAAGACAATTACCTTCAAGCTCCTCACCCATGCACACAAGGCCCTCCATAACACCAGACCCGCCAACCTTAACCACCGCCTCACGCTCCACGCTCCCCAGCGTTGACTCCGCTCGGCCCAGCTCTCCCTCGCGACAATACCCCAGATCAAGAAAACCAGAACAGGAGGAAGCTCCTTTTGCCCTTCGCGGCCGAGGCATGGAAGTCCCTCCCTCTGCACCTTCGGCAGACTACATCGCTCCCTGACTTCCTAAAGGACCTCAAGACCTGGCTCTTCGATAGAACTCAGTGTCCCTCCAGGATCAGCGGACTCTCCCTACCCATCTTCCCTCAGCACTTTGAGACCAGTTGCGGGTTGGTAGCCTGTGCTTTAAAAATCTATTGATTGATTTATTGACAGGCTTTGTTCAAGGATGCTCCTCGAGTGACAATCTGGGGACCTTTTCCCTTACATGGAAGAGGTGTGGCGCCGCGGCCAGGGCGACTGACACTGGAATCTGGGGACCACGGTTCGATCCCCGGCTCCGGCGGCAGGTTAGCCCAGCACCATGTGACTCTGGGCAATAGCTCGCTTAATCTTCCCGACGGCCCCCAGCGCCTAGAGACCCTTACGGGTGATTGTGCGCTTTACAAATGTGGACTTTACTTTACTTTACATTGTAGCAAGTCCAGAATGAGGTGGGCCTGAACACTGCCTTCTCATTAGCCACAGAAAAGGCATTTAACAGCGTAAATTCGTGGAAATTGTTTAGAACAGTGGTTCTTAACCTGTGGTCGGAGGTCCCCTTGAGGTCTGCAAAGCCTACTCTGGGGGTCCGCAACAGTTTTACAAAATGTTATAATATTAAAATTATTAAATTATGTCCAAATAAAGAAGCAAATTTGAAAATGTGAGAATTTTGTCTACATTCGATTTTGACTTAAAATATTTCAACATTTGAAGATGTATTTTTTATACACTTGTTTTTGTATTTTTTTGTATTGTTTTGAGGTTCAAGGTTCAAATCATAGACATTGTTTAGGCCAGGGGTCACTTGCTTCCAATAATCGCTCAGTGGGGGTCCCTAAATTCCAGTAGTGACCAGTAGCGGCTGGCAGCGAATGAGGGTGGAGGCGTGGTGGGGCGGAGCACAAAATATATAATTACTTCTTCTGCCGTCAGCGTCTCTCCTCCGCTTCTGCAGTGGGTCCCGGAACCGAGAAGCACACAGGCTCCCCATAGCCAATCACAACGCTACAATGCAGGGTTGTGATTGGCTCACTTAAGCCTACCACAATGCTGCAATGCAGCATTGTGATTGGTCTGAGTGCCATGGACCGGTGCTCAGATGGAGACTGGGGGCCCCACGAGGCTGTGTAATGCAGCCTGGGGGGAGCATGCAAAGTGTACACGACTGTTTGGCCAGCCAAGCAGTCAGTCCACTTGGGTGTGCCAACCAATCCTCCCCTTGTGCCTCCAGCCCCACCCCACCCTAACCCAGCCCAAGAACTTCGAAGAAAAAAAAAACCTAACCCTCCCCCGAATCTGCGAGAAAAAAAAAGATAACTTTGTTATTATCATTTTATTTTTCCTGCTCAAGAGTAGTGGGGCGACGCTCCTCCGCCTTAGTGGAGGAGCTGCCACCCTAGTAGTGATTCACTATGGACCCACACAAGTGAAAAGGTTAAGAACTGCTGGGTTAGGACATTGGCTCTGGCAGGAATAAGCCTCTCGCTTATATGAGCTGGTGGTTGTATGGGAACCGAATGGCCATGAACTAATTGTAGAGGGGTTTTGTTGAATGAGTGTTGTATTAAACTAGGGACTAGACAGGGATGTTGTATCCCTGTCGCTACTTTTATTGGCATTGGAGCCAATGGCTGTGGCTATTTAAAAGGATCAGGGGGCATGGCAATGCCTGTCCAGAAGCTATTCCTCTATATCAACACTGTATTCCTTTGCTTGTCCAATCGGACTCCTCTATCTCAGTCTTGATGTCCATCATTGATCGTTTTTCTTTTTCTCATGTTGCATGGTCGATTGGAGTAAAAGTGAGATGCTGCCACTCGCCATATATACCGAGAGGTACTCTATAGGAGAATATCCATTTGATGGTCCTGAAGATTCTCGATACCTGGAAATTCTCGTCAGTCCTCATCCTGCGTAGGGTGACATCCAACGATGGTCCTCTTTTGACAATTTGCTCTGTGGGGGGAATGAATGTGGCCCACCAGACCATAAAACAGACCCACAAATAGACAAATGCAACCAACATACAGACCTGTAAGGCCAGCCCTTCTGGCAGTGCCAGTTTGCCACATAGGTCAGTCGCCCCTGCCCAGGGCACAAGTCCTAAAAAAAGAAGTGGGGGACGCTGACGTCAGAACAGGAAGTGACGTCTCGAAAGGTGGCTTACACCACCAGACTCATTGCCTCCCCTCGCTCACCCCTTAGATGCGATTGCATCAGAGAAGCCAACGCGTGAGCAGCGTTCTGAATGGGCTCCGATCTCGCCCCAGAGAGGCCAAAGAGTGAATGTGTGGCTCCATTTGCTCCAGTTATTGAGCTCCCGCTAAAATAAGTGGGGGGACGCCGTCCACCCGCGTGGTACCCCGACTCGAGCCCTGCCACACATGTACACTTACTACATGGCTCATGGACTTGAGTCTTCTGCTGAGGTGCTCCAACCCGAGGCCCATGTCCCTGCTTGGCCAGGGAAAGAAAAACACCTTGCTTTAGCACCGTGGTGATGTTTTACTTTCTGTTTAATTACCTCGGGATACAAATATCTTGAAGTAATTAAATCAAAATAGCAAAAATGTCAAGGGTCAACGTCAATACCAAAGGGAGGACAAATAAATAATACGCGTATTGAAAAGAAGTTAAGGGAGGGTCGTCTGGGATGTCCCCTCATTAAAATACAAAAAATAAAACAAGTTCGATTGACGGGTGTCTCCCAGTCATAGCTTAATTGAGCAGGTGGGACTCACTGGCACTCATTTTTGGGGACCTGCGCTTTTTTTCATCACTAACTAGCCTTTGATTAGGGGCAAGACAGAGAAAAAAACAAACGGGTGAAAGAAGGAGAAGGAGAAAGGTGGAAAAACAGCGACAAAGTGAGAAAGCATGGATGCCCCAACTTTCAATAGCGCCAGTCGTGAGCTCCTGAACAACACTTTGGCCCTGGCAATTATTATTTTGGAAATTAAACATTGCCCCCCATAAATAACATAATAAAGTAATAGAATGCACGAAAAATACTTATAGGTGGCACACCGCTGCCATCTACAGGTAAAAACTAAATTAACATTGGATGATGGTGATATAGTTCATGCAACGTTATGTTTCAAAATTGAGACTCAAAACGAATTACTGCGACATTCCATGTTTGCATGATGACGCTTCCCTGTGGAGGAATACCAAATTTAGGTTGGGGGGCGGGTATCCGTTCTTGGGGCACTTGTTCTGCAGCGGGTATTGCATGCATCCACGACCTGGTTGCGACCCTATATCCTTTAAGACCAGGGCCGGTCCTAGGATTTGCGAGGCCCTGGGCTAAAATGGAACGTGCGAGGCCCCCTCTCATTTAGATAAGTGGCCCCTTGCAAGGAGACCATTCAGAGACACTGTGGGGGGCCCATTGTCCAGCATTTTTGCGCCCCCACAGTTTTAACTTTTACTCCACAAGCATTTCTCACACCTTCAGTCCGATAGGTGTGAGAATTGATTGTGGTCTAAAAGTTAAAACTGTGGGGGCGCCAAAATGCTGGACAATGGGCCCCCCACAGTGTCTTTGAATGGTCTCCTTGCAATTGAAGGGAGCATCTTCCTCCCCTATGCCTCCAGACAGACACCATCCCTGAGAGGCCTGGGGAGGGGGCCCCCTCCAATGGACCTTAATTGCAGGCGACACCTTTTTTTAAATAGATCGCCAGGGAAACAACAGGACACACCACCAGTGCTGGGCCCCATGCTGGTGGGCTGAGTGCGAGGCCCTGTGCAGCCGCCCACGCTGCCCATGCCTAGCGCCGGCCCTGTTTAAGACCATGCAACTCAAATATAACATAAGGCCTATCAGAACTGGAGACGCCTTAGAAGTCTCCACAGTCTAAAGTTGTCTTGCTGCTTCCGCTAAATAGCCCGCCTCTCCTCCGTTATCTGGAATATCTCACCAGCTGGGGTCAGTTTAGGGCTCCGATGTTCGGTCAATGATGATCAATGCTCTAGTTCTCTGCCCCAAAGATATTGCACTCAGACAGCTCTGGAAAGAGGTCCCTCGCGAGACCTGCATCTCGGCCATCACGTGAGATTGAAGGTTCGCTTTATTTGGTGTTCTCCGTGGATGGCACTACTTGCAGCTGCGCGTGAACCACATTCATTTGAATCTTACTTCCAATTGCTGTCTATTTCATCAGGAGGGCGTGGAGTGTTGGGGGAGTCTACATATTCTTGGTCATGTCACAGTGGTACAAGAACAAATGAAATCCGCCCATGGGCAAAGCTTTCCCCTCACTGAGTCCATGGTGCTATCGCGTGACTTGTCAGGGAGCGGAGGGATGACTACACATTGATTGGCTGGTTTTCCAAAGTAGTGCGCCACTGCTAAAGATGTGTGCTCTGAGGAAATAGAGGCCTGTGATGCCACCCCTAAGGGATGACTGGTACAGACAGGGGTCTGGTGATTATGGCTGGCCATGAATTTGCAATTTATATGATCAATTCCCAACTTACTACCTATATTGTGGGAAATCTGGGATACATTTCGTTCCACGAATTTGTGGTGAGACACTGGGACGCAAGTGCAGTGTTTACTGTTTGGTCACCCTGGGGCCAACTGATAGTAAAGCCAGTCACTGGGCACAAGAGGGTTGACCGGACATGTGCAGTGGAGCGTTCTGTGGTGGTCTGTACTCTTTTGGTGACGGCTCCCATATATCCTGTTATTCTCATGGCTGCATCTAGCCCCTAGGAGGCTGGAATTATGCTTCTTGGTTGCACTGCTGTGCCGAAGGAGCCTTCAGCTGGTCCTTATGCCAAAAATAGATCTACATGCTAGCTGCATGGGGAGAGGAGTTGGCCTAGCGGCTAGGGTGGTCGACTTTGAATCTGGGAAACTGGGTTTGAGTCTCGGCAATGACGCTGAACATCCTGTGATACTGGGCAAATCACTTAATCTCCCCCTGCCTAACAAAACAAAACAAATAATGAATGTGTCCTCTTGTAATGCAACTGGTGCTATGTAAAGCGCTCAGATACCCGATTCGGGTCAAGTTCACGCTACATAAAAGTCTGTAAAATAAAAATAAATAAATATTGCTTATTTGGTGTGCAGATTGCACTTGGGGTGTGTTTTAGTAGTGTGCAGTGTTCCTGATGGTACTTGGTTATGCTTTGCCATTGTTTCCCTTCATGGTGATACATAAGGAATTAAACAAGCATCTACAATGCAATAGGTCTCGGATTTGCGCGAGTTTGAGCTATTGGCATTGTAAATGACAATGCCTTTTATCAATACCAATAGCTTAAACTCTCGCGAAGGCGAGGCCTATTGCATTCCAAACACTTGAAGGCATCACCAAGTTTCCCCCTCCTGTCTCCCATGGCCACTGAAGAGCTTCCCGTTCGCTACGAGTTAAATAAACAAGCCTGTGGTCACAATTGTGCAGGAGATGCCCTCCTGCAGTAAGAGAAACTCATTAAAGAAAATAGTACTCACAGACGAAAGAAGACGTACCGTGTAACAACCGAAGTAAAAGGGCTAGTGTTCATGGGAGGTTACAAATGAAAGCAAGGCGGTATTAAGGAGGGACTAACAAGCCTAATAACAAATCAGAAGCATTTAAGAAGGACAATGACACAAGCCAATGACAAATATCCTCGGAGAGTGGGCGGGGGATTAAGTACATACTTGTAAAACAACAAAAGACACTCTTTTGTTGTTTTACAATATTTAACAGGGGGACCAAGAGTGTCCTTTTCCCTCTCTCTCAATTTGTTATTACTGATTAAGTACATACGCCAATACAGCATGGCTTTCAGAGCAGCTCATGCGCTGCCCTGGCTTGACCTAAAAAATAACGAAGGCTCCAGTAGAAGTTGTTGGGATGCAAATAAGCATCTGCGATGCACATATTCATCAATAAACTTCCACTTTCCAGTGCGAACTATAAGATTTAATATATAGAAACTAATATTCAATTGTTACAGTGTCTTTTTAAGAGGAAAGAATGTGCATCATTTCAAATTCGTTTTCTTGGTAGACGTGGCACAAAAACAGCTCTGGGTGTTGATGAAAGGGAGCGAGCCATCCTGTGGGAAATGGAATATTTAAGTTTATGTGGCAATCATTCCATCAAAAGGTTTTGTCCCTGGGTCAGTCTGTCTTAAGAAGATGTGCAGGTAAATTGGCCTAGAGTTACCCCAGAATTTTCACCCAACAGGCCAGTGCCAGTAACATGCCAATAAGGCAGGGACAACGTCCATCACACATCTCTTCTAGAGACGCCAAGCAGCCTGGTGTGGTAAATAAATATCTTAGTTTGATTAGAGACTCATCCACCCCTACATGGTTGTGCGGAAGATGCACCTGGCAGTTGACCCTGATAAAATGCCATCCAAGGGTCAGGGAGATTGGGGAGGGGGGACATAGGAATTTTTGTGTTCAAGAGAGATACCGAAGACTACCCAAGAGTCAATGGGGGCTACGGGGGGAGAGGTCATGGTTTTCATTACTGCTCAGCTGCAGCTGATTTGGATATGAAACAAGATGAAGACTTTTCATAATAACAGGTCTACTCCACCAAGATGATATGGTCATTGTCAGCGTAATTGTAGCAAGAGAGGTTGAATGTTTTCATACTTCTCTAGAAGTAGGGAAAGGCAAATATTAAAGAGCAAGGGGTGATTTTCTAACCTTGAGTGACAACGACCCACTTATTATATGAATGAATGAATGACCAACTTGTAAAGCGCAAACAATTGCACAAATGCACCAATGCGCTAGAGCAGTACCACTATCAGAGAGATGGAAGTATCAACCCTCTAAGGAAAGTTAAAGGGCAAAGAGCTAGGTCTTTCAAGATTTAGGGAAGGAGAGGTGTGACTCAAGGCAGGAAATCGATATACGGAGGGTGTTCCAGAATTTAGAAGCCGCCACAGCAAAGGCTCTTACTACCCATCTTGCCCTCCTAAACATGGGAACAACCAGCCTATTTTGATTGGTAGAACGCAGCTGTCTAACAGGGCCATAACGTTGGAGGAGGTGTTTGATTCCTTCTGGATCAGAGTTATGAAGCGCCCTATGAATAAGGCATAGGGCCTTAACAGAATTCATTTCTCAGCTGGAAGCCAATGCAATTTCCAAATGGCAGCAGAAATTGAGTGAAATTTGGGATGATCCAAAATAAGTCGCCCTGCAGCATTCTGGACAAGTTGCTGCCTAAAAATGGATGCCCTCTTAATGTCCTGGTAGAATGTATTACAGTAATCCATCCTGGACAGAATCAGGGCAACGACTGCTTGTTTTCGTGCAGAGAGAGAGAGAAGCAGGGAGGTCTTCCTCATGGTCCTTATAACCCAGAAACAGTATGAGACAGTCTTATTAACCTGGAGATTAAAAGACATCTTGTTGTCAACTATGACAGAGATTCTTTGCTGAGGCAGCAGGGCATGGACATGGTCCAAGCATTCCTGGCCACCATGAGTGGGTCCATATAGTTTGTTGGCTGCCAAAGACCAGAATCTCACGTTTGTCCCCATTGAGTCGAAAGTAGTTGTTTACTAACCAAGAAGATAAAGCCTGCATGCAGTTGTTGAAATTGGTCGTTGATGCCTCTATGTCCTTTGTCATAGACATGATTATTTGTGTATAGTGGAGAAGTGTGGCTCAATGGTTAGAGCGGCAGACCCTGATGCAGAAGTCTAGCCCGGGACCAGGGTTCAATTCCCCGCCTCGGCGGGTCTTGGGCTCAAAAATTCAACGGACCTGATAATTCTCGCCTCGGTGCCTATTCCAATCATGGAGTCCCACTCTGTAACTCTGGGCAATAGCTTGCTTAATCTCCACATCGGCCCCCACAACGCTAAGGATGCCTGGCCTCCACCTTGGGGGTGCCCAGGAGTGGACACCTCAAAGGGAAAGCCAGGATGGGTTCCCCAGTGGTATTCGTACAAGTGCCTTGAGACCCTTGCGGGTGAGTAGTGCGCTATAGAAGTATCAATTTACATTTACATTACATTTATCATAAGCATAGGATAATGCCTCCAACCCGAAGGATCTAATCAGCTTGGCCAGCGGAGAAACATATTTATCAAATAGAGTGGGACTCAGGAAGGAGCCCTGCGGAACTCCACAGAAGGTAGGTAAGGGATCAGAATACAAATGGTCCATCTTTTCTTTATGTGACCTATCTATCAGGATTGAGGACAGGACCTTCAAGGTCTGATACCCTGATTTCCTGAAGGCGGTCAATCAGCCTTGTTGGGGAGATGGTATTCAGCAGAATCAGTAACGAGGTCTGCCCGGCATCTACCTGGAGGCGTATGTGGTTAAATGCAGCTATTAATGCAGTCTCAGAACCATGGCCACTCCTAAATCCATATTGAGAGGAATCGAGCAGGTGCTGTTGTTCCAAGAAGGTACTCAATTGGGCATTTGGATATGTCTCCAAGATCTTAGTGGGAACAGGTAGCAAGGAAATAGGGCACAGTTTTTGGGTTCAGGTGAATCCAGGTTGTTATTCTTAGGTAGAGGCTTAACAACCACTGTTTTCCGCTGGGGGAGAGCAAAAAGGAGGAAGCTTGTCACTTCAGACCCTTTCTGTGAGGTAGGTCTTCATCAGTCAGGCACGGCTGGTGGATTTTGAAAGTGGTAGGGCATACATTTACAACCCAAGTATGAAATGATAAAGCACAGTAAGCAAGCTCAAACAGAGAAAGGGGGCTGTGGGAGTAAAGGGGCTGGGCATGCTCCTAGATTTCACCATCTTTATGTAGCACACACTCCACCTGCAGATATTGGATTGCTTTACATGAGCACCAGTTACATTACATAAGATTACATTTATTTTGTTGGCACTGCGAGTTTGCCCAGAATCACAGGCTGTTGAGCTAATGCCGAGGCTCAGAACTTGGGTCTCCAGTTCCAAACTCACCAGCTCTAATTGAAATGCCACATCCTCTCCCCTAGATCTGATCTCAGTGCCTTGGATACCTACCATGGTAACTGGTCTTGCATGATGTAGCCTCCTTAATGTGGAAGGAAACTGACACATGCCTTTTAGTTTACTAATAGAATTGTCATTAGGACAGGGCAGGAATGTTTATCAGTTCACTTTAAAAACTGTCACTTTTAATAAAGACTAATTCACAGACGTAATTCAATGCACCAAGGTGACACGCATAGGGGTGTTCTAAGGTGACACGCATCTGGGTGTTCGAGAAATATACTTTTTTTCATTTCCAAGTCACTATATCTGGAATCAATCTTGGCATCCCTGTTTGACCAAATTGTGTGATCTTGGACAAATACTGTATTTCATCAGATCTCCTCTTTGTTATGGCACAGGTGAGACTACCAGGGCTGGTGTGCAGTCAGTCACATATCAGACACCCTTATGACCGGCTCTGCCCCAAAATCGCCAGTCTGACTATCTGAATGATATGGATGAAACGGTTCATAAAGGCCTTAAATGGACCGAAGGGCATTACTGGCTGTTGGGGATTCGCAATAATGGCTGCTCTGCTTACGCCCTTCCCCAAACAACTCGTTCCATTGTCCAGGCCCATCACTAAACTCGTAAAATAACATCTATGTTAATACCACCACACACATAATTGCTGACTGTTCAGGCCTAGCAGATTCAACTGGTTCCAACTTTTTTCTTTTACCTAGGTGCTCCTAGGTTTTATATTTTTTTGCATTTTTACATAGCACAGATCAACCCAAAAGTACCGGAGTGATTTACAGGAGCACCAGCTACATTTAGATAAAGTAACATTCATTTTGTAGACACAGGGAGATTAAATGTTTTGCCTACAATCACAGGTGTTTGCGCCAATGTTGAGACTCCGAATTACTTAAGTCACAGATATAATCTATTGTAATAAGGTGACATGCATTTACAGAAGTACACTTTTTTGAATTTTCAAGTCATCCTATCTGGAATCAATCCTGGCTTTGTTTGCCCAAATTACGTGACCCCAGGCAAATACTGTATATTATCAGTCCTCCACTTTGTTTGGAATGCATAGGTGAGGCCAGCGGGGCTGGTGTGCAGACAGGCAAGTACCAGGCACCCTTATACATGACTCTGCCCCAACATCGTCAGCCCGTTGATGAACCAATGGCTCAAAAAGGCATTACTGTGGCCGAGGGGCATTAAAGGCTGCTGGAACATGAGCAATAACGGCCTCTCTGCTATGTACGCCCTTCCCCCAACACCCTGTCCAACTGTCTAGGCCCACTACTAAACCTGAAAGATAACATCTATGTAAACACCACAACACACCGACTGTTTCTTATCACATATGGCATATGCCTTTTAGATTTATAATGTTATTGTCATCACGGAGGGACCAGAAAGTTTCTCAGTTCACGTTAAAAAAATGCACTTTTAATACACAGATAAGATCCAATTAGTAAAGTGACACGAATCTGCAGGTCAAAGAAATGCAAAGTTTTTAATTTTTAAGACACCTTATCTGGGATCAATCCCAGCATCCCTGTCTGACCAAATTGTGTGATCCTAGACAAACACAGTATTCCATCAGACCTCCTTCTTTGTTGGTTATTGCTAGGTAAGGCCAACAGGGCTGGTTTACAGACTGTCGAGGCACCCTTATGACTGAGCACCAACACTGCCAGCCTGACTATTTCCAGAGTGTGGATGAACCATTGTAATATACACAGAAATCTTGCATGTTGGGAGATGGTTCTTCACTTACTTTGAAGATAACATATATTCCCACAGTAATTTACTTACGTTGACTCATTGCTCCCCCTGCCATCAATCTCCGATCTCTGTCCATTACTAAATGGTAAATGCCTAGGGCCTCATTTACGAGAAGTGGCGCATCGCTGCGTGAAAGCAGTGATGCGCCACTTCTCAGTGCGCCCTCCTTGCGACACCAATGATGGGTCATATTTACAATATGACACATCATGTCGCAAGGGAGGACAGATACGCAACTCCAGCAATGTTTCTTTCACATGGGGCAAGCCCCATGTGAAAGGGCCTGCATCACCCTTACGCTTGCCATGAGGTAGGCGTAAGGTTTTGACGCATTGGCGTCCCAGAAGTGGCACAGCAAAATCTCATAGATTTCGCTGCACCACTCCTACAACCCTTTCTTGCGGGGGTACGCCCACCCTGCATACATTATACCTGGCGCAGGTATAATGTAGCACAGGGGTTTACGAAGTGACGCATCTACCTAGATGCGTCACTTCTTAAATATGGCGCAACATGGCAAATTTTTTATGCCACTGATGCGTCACAAAAAGTGGCGTACTGGTGGTGCAAAAGTGACGCAGGGGCTCATAAATAAGCACCCTAGTTACTCCGTGGAAGGGGCACAGAAGTCCACTAGTGTAATTGCTGTCCTCAGGACCACAGCTGGTTCCTTCTGTCTCTTCGGCCTCTGCTGCACCAAGAGTCAAGATAAGGAGCACTCAGAATGAACAGGCTACAATGATTTATTTTCAAAGTGAAACCAAATGCAGTACTATACACGTGCTAATGCTATGAGAACAGCCATCTGCACCCCTCTTACAGCCTGTCTCTTTGTAATGATCAACAAATTGTTGCCACCCACTACCTCCTTTTCCTCATCTGCCTGCCCCACCCACAGCCCTTGAAGTACATGGAGTTTTGCTGACTACTCTCAGAGCCACTGTTTATGCACCCCAAAAGCACCCGGATTAATTGCATTCTGATTCAACACTCCCTCTCATATGATGTCACTGGTGTAGCTTGTGCCTGCAGGTCAAGAACACCTCGCCCGTTTGGCACTTGCGCAGTACGACATCTCCAAAGTTCATTACAGTTCACCCAAGAGAATCGACACACTGTCTCGGAGCAGTAATTTCCTTTCAGCTGCTCTGTGTTTTTTACCCTGTTTTTTCCTCTCCCCCAAGGGTGGCAGGGCAACACCCATGAACCCATTAATACCAGTCACCCCGTGAACCATGCTTCTATTGTAAACCAATAACTTCCATGGGCACTCGTCAGGAGGCCACTGCAGCTTGTCCCACCCATTGCTTCTGCCAGCACTGCCAATGACAGTACCAAACCAACTATTAACCATCACACTCCTACAACTGTGACAGCTCAGACTATTCCAACACCCCCACATCTATAAACTACCTTGGGCAGCAGGTATTAATAATTTGTAATGCATATTACGTTAATAGCTGTGCTCCTCTCTAAATTAGATAAACAATACCACCATGTGGCATATTGTCTTAAGTGTGGGTGTGGACAATTAGGTGCCGGCCCTGAGAACCGGAAACCACAGACTCAAATTAAGCACTGGTCTTGATCCAGTAAAGGACTCTGCCCTGTATTCCAGTCTTGATCAGCCTCTAGAGCAGTAGCAATGGGTCAACCTTATCAAGTCCAAAGCTTGCTCTAGAAGCTAGGCGGCTAACTCATTGCAATGGGCAATATTCTGGAGGTCACCCCAAGTTGCGATTAATGCTGGTTTTGTGTCTCTTCCTGGTTGGATGGCAGTCTGTGTATCGGAGAGGAGGTTGTTGTGATTGAGGAAATGAGAGATTTGAAGTCTGTTTTTTTCACTGACTTTCCCAAAGAATTGCCATTTGCTATTTACCTTTAGTTTGCGGGGCCCAGTCCTTGTCTCGTAGGAATTTGTTTATAGTAAGTAATTTTAGTTTATTGAGGATCTCTCCATTTGAGAGGGATCAATTCATTGCTTTGGCTTGGATGAGAGCAGACAGCACTAGGAGGATGTTTCTGAAAATGCTTGGGGAGGTATGAGTGAGTCAGTCAGGGATTGGCGATAGATTTTATTAGTTAAGCAGTGTGTCTTATAGCGAGTACGCTGAATGTGAAGAGGTTTGGATGGTGTTTTGTGTATGCATGAAGGGCGTGTCAAGGATTGCTCTTGATTGAACGTAGGACAGTAGGCTGTGAGGTCTTTCATTGAAGTGGTCAGCTAGCGAGATGTGGACCTCATGGGAGAATTTACCATGGATTGAGAATTGTCTTGGTTACGGAATTGGAGATGTTTGAAAGAAGTCCTTAGTTTGGTTTGGGGCATCCGAGATGCGCCGTGAATGTTGCAAACTCTTAGCTTTGTTGATGGCAGCTTTATTTATTTTAAACTGTCTCTATCATTTGTTATGCTAATGGTGAAAGTTCTACTCCATTATCTTTCTGTGGTTTTTTTGGTTGATTGTTTTGTAGTTTTCTAACTGGATTTGGCAAGCCCACCTTCTGAAGGTGTTCTTGGTTTCATGAAGCTTTGAGGGAACCACTAGCAAAACTGAACGATAGTTATCATTTGGTCCAGTATTTCCTCTTACTGAGATCAGTTCATTGGAGGCTATGCCTGCATCAATATTATGGCCTGCAGTGTGAGAAGGCCCAGTGACTAGACTAGGTCAAGCACTTCAGTCTTCGATATGAGCAAAGAGGCATAATGCAGTTTCAAACCAAGGCTTAAGTGAATGGGTTTTGATGGCCAATGATAATGTATGTGATGGAATCTAGCTAGGGTGGTGTCTGCAAAACCCCTGTTGAGAGGAAGTGGTAGTAGATGAATAGAATGGTGATGGAGAAGGTTGGAGTGGCATAGCATTGGAACAGTAGATATTCACACTTCGGTGGAGGTTAATTTATGATGATAACGATGTAGGTAAACTCACCATCACTCCTTTGCCCATTTTCTTACTTTGGCAATGTTTGTAAAGTTTAGGCATTCATTAGGAGTGGTCCATTGAAAACTGGAGGGGCATCATTGCCCCACAAAATGTCGTTGATGATGAGGACGTCCCTTTGGAGTCTGATAGTTGGCGATATATGCAGATTATGTTCTTGTTTTAGGTGCTTGGATGAATTACAGTGCAGGAAAAGTAGTTTTTGCACAATCGCAGGTTAGTGCATTAGTTGGTGAGTAGGGTAATTCTGAGGAATCCTCCATCACCTGCGGCTGTGTGAGTTAATGTAAGTGCATTCTAGGGATTCCCCTTTCTGAAGCGTCTCTTTGCTAGGGAACAGTCAGCTTTGGTGGTCACTGCTCTGGCAGTCATTCTGACTGAGGTGATACATGATTGAATGGGCAGAGAGCTGTAATTGATTGCTTAGGAAGTTGCAGTGGATTCACAGGCTATTAAGACCAGTGCTGGAGTGACTTGTGGCTGGGGATGGTTGTTCACACCTGCGATGTCCTGGCAATTGTTCTGTCTCATTAAGACAGAAGAGCATATAATATGAGTTACATCTCTAGTGCACAGGCAGCAGGAAGGAAGTAAGTTGGTTTGTTTGTATCTGGGGAGGTGGTATCATGGTTTGTTGGTTAGTTGTCGCTTGTTTGGGTGAACATTATTGTTCCAGTGGTTTTTCAGGCCAGTAAGGCTGCAGAGTCCAGGGGCAAGATGAAATAGTGAGTTTATCAAGCTGATCTAGAGCATCAATGGTTAAGCTAAATGGACAACTCGGATATTTTTGAGGACGCTAGATTGAGGTTACCAAATGTTCAGATAGGTTCTGGGGTAGGAAGTGGAGTATATAAGAGAGTGATGGATGGAATACTTGAGTTTATATCAGCCGCTGGTAACTATTCGGGCCACATCCGCATCCATTGCTTTTTTATACACCCTTCCACCTCAGTTTGAAACCAGCATATTCAAATGTGACTTGACCTTGTGTCAATAGAAACAGTTCAGCCCTAACTGCCAGGCCAGGTCTTCCACAAACCGGAACATAAGCAACCCAAGACCAGTTTTGCCGTTATTATGGCTCATCAGTCTGGTATTGTTTGGTTCCCTGAGACCGAAGTTGGTCGAAACCGGCCTGGGTTTGCTGGTAGTCCCTTCTTTGGGAGGGATGACCTGCATGGCAGTCCAGGAAGGACTGTCCCATCAGGAGCAGGGTTGGTTCTGGTTTACATAAGGCAGGCCTTTGTCCAGAGTGGCACGCTGGGCAAAAAACAAATGGACTGGAATGCGGCACAAGAGGTTGTCAGTGGCTGAGATGAATTCAATCATGTTATCCACCGCCTTGTTGGTGTTGTAGTAGGGACTGGAGCAGTGGAGTGAGGGGACCAGGACTGAGGCTAAATAATTAGGAGTACTACGGGGTCCATCTGTACAAGAAGACGCTGGCCTGTGCCATAAAAGCCTGACACCACAGTACTAAGACCAAGTATGCTATACAAGAGTGGGGAAGACAGAGCCTGGAATAACCCACAGACCCCAAGGTAGTAGATTTATGTGATCATCTCAGAAGCAGAGAGGCACACTGTGGCATAACGCACCAACACCAGCTTATTGGATCTATGAGGTCCACCCTGAAGGAGAGCCACAGCCTGGGGGAATAAGCACTTGAACTACAGTAGTAAGTTTGTGTGGGCCACTCAAAAGTGAAGGAGGTGCAGTCCATCAAGATACAGCAGCTTGTATGGCATAGAATACACCAGTGCATAATATGTGTTTTCAACCCCCAAATGAACATACATGATGAATATGTATGGGTGATTGAAATTGTAATGTTGCAAGATACTTATTTCACATGTTTCACCAGCCTTAGCTAATCCTAAAGAGCTCACATTGAATAGGATTCTTTCTGGACAGAGAATAAAACAAAGTAGATATTGCTATGAGTTTAGTCAGAACAATGCGTTTAAACAACCAAATATTTGGCTGAAGTATTAGAATATTTAATTATATTCTCTTTGCCCACTGCCAGTGAAATACATAGCCTTTAGCCAAAACCTTTGGAAAATAATGTTGTAAAATGACCCCCAGATGGTCACATTTTTCAACAGAGGCTCTCCCTGCTCCTGTGAGTTGAGGCCAATGGGTCTGTTTGCTCCAATGCAAGGCTGCCTCCGGTCTTGTGCCCGATCGCATTGTGAAGCTAATTTCCATGGATGGCAGGCTTGTAGTCTTAATCTCTTAGGCTTTGTAGGCTTTACCATAGCAGAGGCACCGGGATAGCCAATCACTGCTTCCAGTTTGGGACTCCACTCTCTGATATCCATTCAAATCTTATTGCACAAGCCATAAACACAAACTGCAACACATTACTCTTCTGTAGAAAGACCTCATCGCTTCCTTAATTTTTGAGTCATCAAGGAGCTTTCTGGTTATACAGAGTGTCTTTGTTCACTTGAAACATTATTTTGTGCACATTATTAAGGGCCGAGCTTCCCCGGTCACCATGAAATCTGCCTGGAGGATGTTGGAATCTACTTTGGTCTCTTGGAAAGGCTGCTGTCCACCAGCAAAAACAGAGAAGCGGCCAGGCTCCAGCACCCACTGGTCCGTCCACACAGCCCGCTGCTTGTAGGTCACCTCAAAGATGGCAGTCACCGAGCGGCCAGCAGCAATCAGGATGCGACTAGTGCCAACTAGCTGCCACCGAGGGACAGGAATGGAAGCCTCTGCCCATAGTAGGTATAGCTGGACCACCTGCATTGGGGAGAGGAAGACAATGATAAAGAACATTTTGATTCCGTAGTGTGACCCAGCTGCAAAGAACCCCTCTGAGGCAATTGTCGTACTACGGCAGAGTGACTGTGATGTCAATATTCTGTGGTATGAGTAAGGAAGACTATTCGATGACTAAGCGCATTGAGGGAGCGAGAATTCAACTGCTAAAAAAACTCGGGAAACCAAGGGTTTCACGAGTGCGGTTTTCTTTAAGTTCACGTGAATCACGTGAGCAAACAAGCACGCGCATTCACGGCCACACAGCACATCAAAGGGCTTCGCCCAGCGTGCGCTCTGCGGCTTCTCCTCCCCTAACACGCTATCTCAGCTCTCCTGCCCCCGGCCGCACAGCACATCAAAGGGCTTCGCCCAGCGTGCGCTCTGCAGCTTCTCCTCCCCTCCGGCCATTTGCCACACTCCTTGATTTTCTGCCTCCGACCCCAGCACTTCTGGGCTCGTCCAGGCAGTGAGGGAATGGAATAAAAACAAGCACTGGCGTTGCCAATAGGTCTCGCATTAGGAAAGTTTATGTCATTTACAATACCAATAGGTTAAACTTTCCTAATGCGAGACCTATTGGCAACGCCAGTGCTTGTTTATAACAGAAAGGCAACTGATATCACAATTCCACCACAATGAACATGACAGCTTACAGAGTGTACCACAATGTCTCCAAATACCTGATATCTCACTTATAAAAAGTTCAAAATGCTAAGGCAAAAATTCATCATGGCCAAATAGGACACATTACAATGCATGCATTTACAATGTGTGCCCTTACAACACATTACTTTAGGGAAGGCGTTGTAATGGATTTTGCGTTGTAAAAAGTGCTTTGTAATGGCACACGTAACACGTGCTTGTACACAATGTCTCCCTTCATGGCCTACATAAGTTAGAGGCAATGCTAACCCAGCACTTGCCAAGTTCTAAGGTGAGTGGCTTTCTAATCATTGTGCATACTGCTTGACATTGTCCATTCACCTGCACCACTTTTTTTACTTAAACATTTTAAACTGTGCCAACTCTTCTGGCCGTGCTGCCTTCGACACTTATCTAATCTCCAAAACTGAGGAAGACAAAGCGCTCAGGGAAACAACTTCGAGGCTCTTTTTAAAATGTCCTCACATTATACATCAGGGAAACATAGCACTTGCTCTTTTAGGAACCACTTACGGGCTCTTTCATTCAGATCTAAAGATTCCTGACTGTTGGTAGTTCACTCCGGCTCTGAAGTTCATACAAAACTTTCCTCTTTGCCATGGAACTGCTTTATGTATTTTATTAAGTGCAGGCTTGTTGTGACAAGTTGCTACATTGTGGGTGGGCTTCACATGACGGATCAGCTGGTAGATTGCAACTGAAGGCTCTAGAGGTTCTTGTTACACCTTGTGGTATAAACTTACAAGGAGAAATAGCGCAATGTGCTATCTATAAATAACAAATCGAATTCTAGATTGGCGATTATGAAAAATGTGTTTGTTTTTCACCGAGGGGGTTCGGAGTGACATAAAATAGACAACAAGAGTGAAGCTCGCATTTTCTGTAATGTCTGTCGGAAAAACATCCACTTTATTCACAATTGCCCATCTACTATTTTATGCTGTATATGGATTCAAAATCCATCCACTATTGTAAAGAGGCTTTTTAAAGTCTGCTGTTTTAAACATAGAAATAAACATGAAGGATTGAGTACCGTTATGCCACGCGATGGCGCTAGCCTAAATAACAGCATTATGAGCAGCCTGTTCTGTAGAATGAGTGGGGCCTATATTTATAATAGTTTGGATTGTGATTGGCTGGGTAGCTTATCAGGTGATGTAGGTGATGTATTAATACTGTCAAAATGCTTAACGCAGGCTACTGAATAATGTCGCTCCCCTTGTGGAAGACTATCAGTGGAGTAGAAATGTGCTCTAACGGCCAGAGTGGCTGCCTCTGAAGTGTTGGCTCATGGTTTAACTCCCCGGCGTCACCTCAGCATCATGTGACTCTGGGCAATAGCTCACTTAATCCCCCCCCGACAGCCCTCAGCACCCTGAAACCCTTAGGGGTGATTAGTTTGCGCTTTACAAATACTGGATTTATTTATTTAATGTGAAATGATCTACTGAATATCACACCACACCCTATTAAAACCAACCATATCTCACAAAGACACTCTATGAACCTAGCAGTTGTTGAATGTGTTATTCTGCATTATTTGTGTGAAACTAATCTTCAAACGTCCATTCATCCGTTAAGAACTCCTGTAAGTGACTTCAGATCTACTTATTTCTATTTGTCAGATGGAACATTTCCTACAAGTTGTGCCCTTGCACGCAAGTTGAGGGGTTTGCCTCGCCCAGTTTCCCTGACGGTTGTGAGGAACAGGATGAGCGGATACTTGGTTGCGGTGTGATAACATTTAGAGAAGGATGGCGATCTTCTTACCTCATCACTGTCGCGTTTCCCAGAATTCTCCACCTCCACAGAAATGCTTAAATGGCTACAAATGGGTAGGGACGTGGTGGAAAGTACCAGGTTACTGTAATGGAAAGTGGTGTAGGAGAGTCCATAACCAAATGGATACAGTGGTGGATGATCGCCATAGTAACGGTACGTCCGTCCCTCCATAGTGTAGTTTTCCATCGCTGGCACCTAGAAATTGTAGAAGAGTCAAAACTGTAAAGTTTATTTTGTAGTTACTTTTATATATCCTTCATACCACTGATGAGTTGTTGAGGCACATTTTCCGACAGGTACGCATATGGATGAAGGAGTGTCTGTCACACGGCTTACATGGAGGGGTTTGATGTCGCACGTTAAGCACAGAGTTGTGCTCTTGCTTTGTTAATGTGCCCAAGCATGTACTTGAAACCAAAAGGAAAAGTATTTGGGTGGATATAAAGTGTGTGCTTGAAGTTTGACCTATGTGGAACATATATCGATGTTGTGCGTGTATGGAAGAGAATGCTCAAGCCATGTCCCAGCAAGCACGCAACTCCAACTATGCACAGGTTTGGAAAAAAATGAGAGAAAAGATGCTGTTGTACCTGCATTCAAGAGAGAACAAATCTACCTACAGACAACCTTTAGACAAATTAATTGCCCTAAAAAAGGTCGAAACCACAATGTGCAGACAATTACACAGCCCAATCTTTCTTAAAAAGCAAGCATCAAACGTTCACATGATGCCAACAGATTTTCACATGATGCACACAATGTATGGCCCCCAGGATAGCTGGGCTTCCTATTTAACAGCTGCAGAATGTTCTTTTAAAAATTCAACTCATAGAACCAAAAAGGTTTCACTTTCCTTTTGATTGCAATGAATAGTTTTCTTTCATCTTCAAGGACTACTGATTATTTGAATCAGTTACAGAAGGATAGGCAACTTGTTTCTAAACGTTTTGATACCTTAAGGTCAAGATGAAGGAATATGATGTTAAATGAAGATTAAAAAAGCCCACTTTAAAACTCCTCATATCAGCCGTGTGCACTTTTGGTTTAGGATGTCTTGCACTTGGAAGATTCTTTCTGTTTTTCATTCAACTTAAGTGAAGCTACATGTTCCTGTGAAAATATTGCTTCTGTTAAGGTGGCTTTGGTCTGAACGTCCTCGAGTTAAGGTACAAGAGCAACCAGAATATAAAGGTCAAGTAATTTCTGACTCTTGGAAGTTTGCAGGGCCATCTGCAATTACTGATCCACTGGAAAGGTGAGTGTACTTGGGAAGATGCTTCTTCAGTCCATGCTCCCTCTCGCATCTGCTATTTCTTTCAATTTCTTTATTAATATTTATTTTCAATCAGGAGTTACAAGACTGCCAGAGAGTTATTTTTACCCTTTGTGGAGTTTCTCCCTAATTGAAGCCCTCTTCAGGGGACACTTGGCACCTTTCATGTGTACTGTTTACTGGACTGGGAGGAGTTGCTTTGTCATCTGGAGCTCAAGTAGTGGACTTTACAGACCTTTTCACCTTCCAATCTTTTGATAGAGAGCCTCCTTCAGGCATAGAAATAACCTTCAGCAGACTCGCACAATGTACCCACTATACCCTCATACACCACTGCCCCCCAAAACACTTACAAAGCTAACTAAATCGCAGACAGACCTCAGACAAACCTTCACATAGCTCTCAAAAGACCCTCACACAGTACCAACATACTCAAACGCATACCTCCGAACCCTCACATGTAACCTCAGACCGTCTGATAACCAGCTAGAAGAACCACACCGAGCCACTAACAAAACCTCACACAGAACCCCTACATACATATCACCTACATAACCTCCACCAGACTCACACACAGTCCCCCAAGACCCTCAAAATACCATTGCACAACTCCACAACAACAACCCACATAGTCCCCGGCAGAACAGAACAGACCAACCAACCTCCCCATCCATTCCTTCTACTCCTTTTACCTTGTCCCTCCTGACAGCAATATAAGCCCATTAATGCCTCGAATTTTGACTACCATGTGACGACTTATGACAAATAATTCAGTTTTGCACATCACCAAAAATATACATGCCCTTAATACAGTACCTGGTCCATGCCAGCAGGCCAGGTGGCAGGGAGCCTGCCCGCAGGGCTAGCCATCCCCATGTTCAGCAGCAAGTTGACAATGGCCACGCCGGCAGCTTGGGCTGGGAAGAAACACTCTATGATGGCATGGACCCCCTCGCTTTGCTTGGCCCAAGTGATGTCCAGTGGTCCGGCGTTGAACAGCAGGAGGATGGTGGGCCGCCCGCCAGCTGGGGGACAGAGAATAATGAAGGTGACATACGCCAAAGATGCATGGGATGGCATTTCTAATCTCACAGTCAGAGAGCAAATGACATGTCCTGTGAAGGTGGCTGCAACTTGGTTGTTTTTACTTCCTCAAATGTCCTAACTTCGAAGCTTAGTGTGCACAACAAAAGTGGGCAAGGAGAAGGGGGCAGATCACATAAGAGAATACGAAATAAATGAGTTTAGAAGGTAAACCCATTTATAGCCGTGGAACTGCCATACGCCTCACCTATAGTGGTTTCGGCAATGAAGCGGTTGATTTAGAGGGAAAGTGCGTAACAAAGATAGCTGTAGAGGACAGAGGTTCCATTAGCTGGAGAACGAAGACAGGCAATTATTACATGCAGTGTTTATAAAATGTGTCAAAACCAATGGCAGCAAGAGAGGGCAGTACTAAGACATTACATTAAGCTGGAAGCCACAAACAAAATGGAAAATGAAAAGTTACAAAGCGTAGATCAAATACAATCGACTACCCTGTGTCACGATCCTATATCATCAAAGAGGTCAGGTGATCCGAGAAACCGTAAGGCTGCAGGCCAAGTGATTTGTAAATGTCACCAGAACCTCGGAATGGCATCACACAGGACAATGTATCCATTTCACCCATATGTCCTTTTTATGGTTCTTTTTCACATTTCCCGCAGTAGAAACCCTGGGATTTTCCAGCATTACATACTCCTGGTAGACTACTGGGTTTCAAGACATTGTCAAGGTTGTAATAAATCCGATCAATCTTGCATGCTGCCAGCTTCCCTAGGCGAGCTCTGGGCAGCAGACATTTAGCGGTGCACATACAGACTGTCCTTGTGCTACATAAAGATCTTCTGGATTATACATAATATGTAACTATTAAGCACTAAAAGGTACATTCGACCCCATTTTGCTTGGTTTACTATTGCATGGTGTAGACTACAGAAAACAAAAGCCCCTGAAATGGACTCTTTGTCTATGCAGGAAATGTGTGACCAGAGCAGCTCAAACAGTAGACCACTTGGAGGTCTCAGGGCAACCCTTGCATGTATGTTGTTTGAATGGCACTCCCAGGTAAGTCGATGGTGCTCACAGATACAGCTGGGAAAAGATTGGCCTCTAATAACACATAGGGCCTTCTTTATGAAAACAGTTGCATCACTGCGTGAAAACAGCAATGGGGCTTGCTCCATGTGAAAGAGCCTGCATCAGTCTTATGCCTGGTGTGAGGTAGGCATAAGATATTGATGCAGTAGCGTCCTCAGGGGCGTAACACAAGCCCCCGCAGGCCCCGCGTTGCGGGGGGGCCCTGCGCTCCTGGGGGCCCCGGCCGGGCCCCTCCCCTCACGTCATACACAGTTTATTGTGACTCTAAAATGTTGCGCAGCGCAGCTTTTGAAATGGTGCGGGCCGCAGGGTTCCCGGCTGGGGCCCCTGTGAGTGACGAGTGTTTGAAAATGGTGTGCAGGGCCCCGGCCGGGGGCCCTGGGACTGGGAGAGAGAGAGAGAGGAGTCTTCAAAATGGTGTGGGCAGGCCAGGTCCGGGGCCCTGAGTCTTCTAAATGGTGCGGGGCCCCCGAGACAGCAAGTCCGAAATGGTGGGGGGGGGGGGGGCCCGGCCGGGGTGTGAGAGTGTCTGAGTGTGGCACACAACTGTGAGCAGCATTTATTACACACTGAGCCGCCAGTGCTACAGTGCCACTCGAATCTATGAAATGCGGACAGGCAGGGACTGGGAGGACAGAGTAGACTTTCTTTCAATTTCGTTCCGCCGCCGCGTATGCGCGTGCTGTGTCACGGTGGGGGCGGGCTGCTCGTGAGTGGTGACCAATACCAGGCAGCCGGGCCCAGGGGTACAACACTGTCGGCGGCCCAATAAGCAGTAAGGTCAGGTGTGAGGTGTGGCATCACGTGTGCAAGGGCAGGGGGCGCGCTCGCATAGCCATAGTGAAGAAGAAGACAGAGAACTGAACAACGGAACTTCGATCGATTCGTAGACAAAAAGCCAGGCTCGCCCACGCTCAGGACTCGAGTGTGACTGAACCGAACTCCGAAGTAAGTCCGTCATGGTCACGGTCAATCTCACACCGAATACAAGCTTTTCACACTATTCAGCAGTACTGAATATTCACAGTGCCAGTCACTGTACATTGATGTGCTAACTGCTAAGCTAAATGGGAGCTCAGGCTACATGACCATTCATTCCCTGGCCTCTCAGCTAGGACTACCATATGATCACCATTAATACAGATAGATTAATACTGTGGAAGAGAGCACATTGAACGAACGAAAGGCAGATATTCTGTGTTTGTGGAAGGGAACATTATTTCGATCCCTTGAATGAATGGGTAATTTAAGTGTAACAAATGTTCATTTCTGAATGTGCATGTTTTGCTACATACTTAGTAGCACAGAGAAGATGATTTATTAATCTTAGCACTTGTCATTTTGAGGTAAGAGGGCGCAGGGGGAAGAAGCGACTGATCCGGGATTACACAGATCACAGCCAGGGAAGCCAATATTTGTATTCTGATCTCTTGGGGTCACATCGATATCTGAACTACTCGACGACTACAAGTCCTCCCCTGGATCGTGTGTAATTAGCTCATGTCTGCAGCCGCAGAAATAAATAAATCTCCAAAAACGCCCCCCAAAACACACACACGCACACCTCCCCCCCCGCTGGGAACAAACTGTCCATGATAGTGTGCGCTTCAAGGGCTTCCTGTGACCAACAAAATAAAATATTGAGCGCCTAGAACCCGGCTGCAGGCGCTATCTGCTTTGGATATGTTGAGCACCTCCTACTCGTCTCTACAGCACAAGTAGTGAGAGCCAAGTGCAGATGGGGTGGGGGGAAAGTGGGGGACACACCGAGACGCCCCCAGCAGCAGTAGTGGCCAGTGTGTCATGGGCCCTGGTGCAAGGCAGGAAAGGGCCCCCTGGCTTCGGTTTGGATTATACTGAGAGCAATACTCGAGGTACAGTGGGGGCCCTGATGGTTGCCTGTTATTTTTACACAGTCAGAGCCTGTTTCCTCACCGTTGTCACGTACTGCCAGCTCAAACACTTTCTCAAAGGTGGTAATTTTGCATTCTCTGTTGCATCTTAAGCAAGTTCTTGTCCCTCATGTTCATGGCCTCATGGATGCAGTGCACCTCCATGAGTCTAGGCAAGGAGGCCTGCTAGGGCGGTGTGCAGGTGAAGTAGAGCTATGAGCAGCAGGGCAGGGAGGAAGGAGAGTATAAAGTAATGGTAGAATCACAGACAGGGGGATTCTAGACTCTCCGTCCCTTCCCCTCTTCTGCATGTATTCAGTGAAAATGTAATTCCTAACTATTTCCAAAAGTCGAGTTCAAAGCTCAGAAACCCCTAAAAGGACTCTCCCTAAAAAACATCAGTGTTGTGCATTGATTGGATATGGACCAGTCTGCCGTGGGAGTTACTGACATGGCCTTGTTCATGGCACCTGTAAAAGGCATCTTCTCTTCTGTCTTCTAAAATTGTTCTTCACAGGGTGGTGCTTCTCTTCTCTGGGGCTTCTTAGACAGTAGTTAGTGGTGCATACAGTATCCCAGCCAGTGGTGCATGCAGTGAGGACACCGTGTGATAAGCAGTGATGCTCGCTGGCAGTGAGTCCCTCGCTCACTTTGCCACTGGATTCAAGCAAGCCCGGCTGAAGACGGCTGTAATGCCAGAAACCGGTCCTGGGAAGCTTGATTCCGGTCCAGGGAAGACATGGCTTGGCAGTTCGGGCTGGACTATTCCCATGAGGCACAGGGTCAGACTGATTTGCATATGGCCATGTCTGAACTGGGGTGGCGGAGTGAGCTAAAGAACGGTGATGGATTAAACCCAGATCAGTTGACTGGGGGTGAGTGTTTGTACTGTCAACGCTCCGTCCATCACCACCTTTGGTTTTTCTTGGCAGTGAGGACACACAGTAGGAGGCAGTGGTACATACGGTGAACATAGCATAGGAGGCAGCGATCCATACATTGTAGAGAAATTATATGGTGCATACAGTGAAGGCAGTATAGGAGGCAGTGCTGCATATGGTAAACAGGAGGCAGTACTGCATACAGTGTGAAGACAGTAAAGGAGGCAGCGGTGCATACAGTGCAGATAATAGTGTAGGCAGTGGTGCATACAGTGAAGGCAGTATAGGAGGCAGTGCTGACTGCACTGCTGCCATCTGTGTTCTACCTGCTGTGTGTGTGTGTGGGGGGGGTAAGCTGAGAGAGGAAACTTTCCACCACCTCTACTGCATGGACTTATTGTCTGCTAGCTTGCTCTTGCTCCTAGTATTAGGGAAGCTTCCCATGCTGTAACGCTACTGTAGGCCAGTGAAGCCTGTTAAAACCTTTCAGCAAACACAAGTCTAACTCAATGACATTTGCCAGTGCTTGCTTTCTTCCCTATCTCATTGGAAAGGCTACTCAAGTGATTTTGAGGTATCTAATCTAAGCTCGAGCAGCCACGAGTTCCGATGGTCACAGTCTACATGCTGGTGAGTGCATGTTTGTTTCAAGGTTTTTTTTTGCTTTACTAAAAAAATAAAGGAATGATCCAATAATGACTGAATATAATAAGAATACAGGAACTTCCCAAGGATCATTAAGGGCCTGATCACGAGTTTGGCAGTGCGGTGCCAGGTCTGCCCCGCCGCCGCACTGCCAAACCTGTGATCGACATACCTCAAAATCAATTGAGTAGCCTTTTATTTTTTTATTTTTTTTTATTTTTTACTTTTAGGTATGGCAGTCTTAACCATTGTATTAATAAATTCGACATACTTTAAAGCCTATAGGACCTGATGCATTTTGATTAGCTGTGTATTGCATTGTTGGAGGTTTCAAAGCAAAATATGCTAGATTTCTGGGTGGTAGGGCAAAGTGGTACATGGTGGGCCGTGCCGCCGGGGAGGCATGGTGGGCCGCGCCGCGGGGGGGCCCCCTCCATGTGCTTTGCAGGGGGGCCCCCTCAAGTTTCGTTACGCCACTGAGCGTCCTAGAAGTGGCGCACTGAAATCTTATAGATTTCAATGCGCCACTTCTACATGGCTTTTTGCGCGGTAACGCCCAACCCTCATACATTATACCCGACGCTGGTATAATGTGGCGCAGGGGTGTACAAAGTGATGCATCTACCTAGATGCGCCACTTGGTAAATAGGGTGCAAAGTGGCGCATTTTTTACGCCTCTGGTGTGTCACAAAAAGTGACGCAACGGAAGTGCAAAAGTGTTGCAAGGCCTTATAGATAAGGCCCATAGTTGCGAATGGGCTTCATGAACTCTGCCAATGATTTTTCAGGCTTCGAGAGAACACCTGGATTTTAATTCAGAAATTCGCATCAGAAAATAAAATAGTCTCTAAATTTTCACACGTATGTGTATCGGACATGAATATCCAACAAGTAAAGTGATAGTTTTAGAATTGTGATTTATTCAAACTCAATTTTAGGAATTGATAGAATAGTACTCCCTGAAATCAATGTAAATAACTTGAGAGAATACATCAGTGGGCTTGGGGGCGTTGGGAGAAATACCACATTCACAGTGATCCTGTAGGAACTGTTTGTGAATGAACTGCTGTACAATGTTTTGAAAAATTCTGGATACTAGTCTTTGTCCTTAGTTCTCAGCTCCTCAAGGTGTGTTAGAGAGTAAGTCAATGGTGGTTGGGGACTCCATTCTGGACACAGTGCACACTGTGCTTCTTCATTGATTTGAATGAATGACTATATGAATGAATAAATAATGATTGAATGGGGCACAATTAAGAAATGAAACATCACTAGGTGCTAGATGCTGTTTAAAGGAGAAGAGTCATGTGGCATAGAATAGGTGGGCTCTCAGTCTGTGGACATCCATTGGCAGGAAGCATATTCATCAAGCATTGACAAAGCCAACGTCAGACTTACCTAAAATAAGCACACAATGGTGTAACTGAACAAATTACTTACCTTCAGTAACGCTTTTTCTGGTAGGGACTATCAACCACAGATTCCTCACCTTTTGAATACTTCCCGAGGTGTCAGAATGGATCTGGAAATGTTTGAGCAGTACCTCTGTGAGCAGTCAGGAGGTGCCGTGTGGCTCTATACTGATGCCATTCTGCTCTGGAAATGACGTGCGGAGACAATATATGCGCCACTCCCTCATGCTGATGTCAATTCTTTTGAGGCTGCCTGCTCCCCCGGACGCAGAGCTCCAAAAGTAAATGCACTGTTAAGAGTCCTAGACTTGGGACCTTTTTTAATGGATAGAGACCAATTCTCAGAACGGGGAGAATGGGGGGTTGGAGAGGGAGAGGCAGTGAGGAATCGGTGGTTACATGAAGTCTCGACCAGAAAGAGCAAACACAATACCTATTTGGAGTTGGATTGGCGATTTTGACTCAAGGTTCATCTGGCGAGACAAGAGGCCAAGAATCAATCTACAAAAGCTGAGACTAACAAAAAACCTGGGAGGCCTCAACATAATGAACTTCAAAAATTTTCAAACTGCGTGTTTAGCGAAGCAAGGTATCTTCTGGCTCTCCAATACTCAAGGCTACGAACCAGAATGGCTGGAAGTAGAAAGGAACATCCTGGGGGGAATAAACCCCATAGCGCTACTCACGGCAAACAAACACCCCCACAGACTCAACCCAATCCTCAGACACACCAAAGAGGCACTACTGAAAATAGACAAACAGATGGGACTGCGAGTGAGAGGAACAACCTGGGAATCAATTTGGTTTAACACGAGGATAACATAGCAAGGGAAGACACTGAACAACGGAATATGGATGGAGAAAGGAATCACCCTACCAAACCAACTAGAAACGAAACACTCACCAATAACATTCCAGACTCTGAAACAACTCCACGCGCTCCCAGAAAGCGAGCTATACACATTCCTGAAGATCAAAACCGCCATAACGAAAGCAAACTTAAGTAAGAACGAACCGATGATCATCAAATACATGCAAAGCCTTAACGCAACAGGCCACCAAACGGCAAAGATCTACAAGCTCCTCAACCCCACCAGATCCACACTGAACAGGAAGGTCACTACCACATGGGAAACGCTACTGGGGAGGCAGCTAAATGAAGACGAAAAGGGCAAACTGTGGAGGTTGGCGTCAACGAATAAGGTCACACCACAACTAGCACAGACAAAATTCTGGCTGCTCCACAGAGCATACTGGACCCCGGCAAGGCTCCACAAAGTAGGCATAAGAGACACCGATAGCTGCTGGAACTGCGGGAAAGAAAAGGGCACCATAGAGCACCTTATTTTCGAATGCCCCAAGGTCAGGAAGTTCTGGTCGAAAGTGAACAACTTCATTAATGACATCATCAACAAGGAAATAACGATCAGCTTTGTGAGTCTCGCCGCGGGCTTCATGATGGAAGACCTAAACAGCAAAGAGGAAAGAGACCTAGTGGACATACTACTAACGGCAGCCCTAAAAATAATCCTGACAAACTGGAAAAACACTGCCAAAGCGAACTTTAAGACATGGATGAACTGGGTCACATTCCTCAGGGGAGCGGACAATATCACCAGCAAATTCTCAAAAGAGCACAATGCCAAGGATGGAATGTGGGAACTCCTCGACAAACACCTGGAAACCCAGGTCACAGATTAGCCCCCCCCCTCTTTCTTCTTTCCTCTTCTCTTAAGTCAACGGCGCCGTATTACTATGTACTGTATATATAACTTCTGACATGCACATTTTATATTTTAATAAAAACACTTGAAACATAAAAAAAAAAAAAAAGAAACCAAGTGGGAAAATACTCCTCTCAGAGAACCTGGCTGTCCAGACAGTAATGTTTCATGAGCGTCCATGTAGCCGCCTGACAAATGTCAAGGACAGGAAACCTAGCATGCTACTCAGTGGTAGAAGCCTAGGCTCTGGTGGTATGAGCCCTTAACCCTTGTATGGGCATCTTCTTGGTCATTGTGTAGTAGATCTTAATACAAACCACAATCCAGGGAGGGATGGTCCGTTTATGCACAGCTTTGCCCTTTTTCGTTTCTGCCAGCCCCACAAAAAGCTGATCATCTACTTAGCGTTCTGTGGTATGATGATGTAAAAGCTTAACACTCTTGAGGTTAGTCGATGGAGTCTCTCTTCCTCCTTAGAGGAGTGAGGCAGAGCATAGAATGCCAACAAGGTGATGCTTTGACTGACTTGGAATGACACCACTACTTTTGAAAAGAACAATGCCAAATTCTGCAAAACTATTGTGTCTGAGAAGAAGGTGTGTATGTAGGGGTGACACAGAGTGTGGAGCTCACTCATCTTCTGTGATAATGTTATGGCAACGAAAAACACTGTTTTGAGGGTGAGAAGCTGCAAAGGAGGCTCTAGAGAGGCTCAAAGTACATACCAAATATGCAAGAAACCGGTTAAGATCCCATCATGGTATAATGAAGGGAGCAGGAGGAAGCAAATGCTGGGGTCCTTTGAAAAAATGCATCACAACAAGTGATGTAAATAATGAGGGCTGATCCCACAACCGTAAAAAGGCCAAAAAAGCCGAATGGTTGCCTTTAACAAAGTCTTGCTGTGCGAGGGGAGAGAACAAACAAAAGAACATCAGATAACTTGCCAGGAGGGGGTCAATCTGTTGTGTGCCTCACCAAACCACAAATCTATCCCAACAACAGGTGTATACAGTTTTTGTCTAGGGACGCCTGGCCTCGCATCTATATTGCGTATTGATCCTATAATATGAGACAAGATTTGGAATAGTAATATCTCCTCACAAACACCCTTTAGCCTTGAGAAAGTCTCATGTTGAGACGAAACACGTGTCGGCGGTGTGAGCTGGAATAACTTTTAACGTGTATGAAATAAAGAATTTGAAGAACAACATCTGTTTCTGGATCCATACTTTTGCATCTTGAACGTTATTCTAAAATGGACAGTATCTCTATAATTATTTAAATAATTACATTGCACTCCATTTGTTCCTACAACTGATGATACGTAGTGATCAATGTTGAATTGATGTCATACTTGGGGTGTGCCTGATCAACCTGTTTTTTCTAAAATTAATTAATGTTAGCAATTCTTTGCTAGCTCAACACCCCTGGTGGTGGGTGTATAACAGGATTTACTGTGCACCTCCGTTCAAATTATTTATCTACAATTGACATTGCATACGCTAGGAATTGTACTTGCCTGATGTGCGGACGTTTTCTCCCAGGAGAAACACCACCACCTAATATTTTGCATAAAATTGCATTCTAAAGGGGTTTGGCAGGTGGAGCTATGGGGGAAATGGTGGGTTGACTGGCACATTGACCCTGACCATGTGGTCAGTGTGTGATGTGCCCTTGGCCACAAAACAGGTGGGGACCCAGATGAGGCTGAACTGAGTGTCCATAAAGGGCCCCCCTACCAGAGCCCCAGAAGGATTTAAAGGACTGATGTGGTTGGTGTAAAGGAGACAATAAGTCCAAACAGTGCACTGTGCCCTGCTTTCTTGAGCAGACTTTACTTTATCCCCAAAAAGGCGAATCTCATCAAAGGGCATGCCCATAAGGGACATGTCAGCCAAATATGGTGACAGATGGCACCCAATGAGATCCGTGGTATACAGCCACAATGGACTGTAAATTTAGCGGCATCATAGACCACTTGTATAGCCTTTGTCAGTAAAGGATGAAAGTCTTCCAAAACATCTGGAAGGACCTAAGCAACAGAATCCCAGAGAGTGTGAGAATATGGGCCCAAAATGCAACTGGCATTGACCATCTGGAGAGCCAAACTTATGGAAGAAAACACCCTCTTCCCAAAGATGTTCACTTTTTTTAGATTCCCTATACAGGGAAGTAGTCAGGAAGGCATTCAGGCTTGTCCAACTGGTGGAGGGTTGCACCACTAAGCTCTCAGCGGAGGGTTGCTGAATCAAAAAAAAGGTTTTGCCAGGGGCAGGACTATGGTACCGCACAATTTGTTGATTAACATGGGGACCAGAACAGAGTTTAGCCCAGGACCATAAGGGAATGCTGGTAAGGGCCTCATTAAAAGTCAACAGGGGCTCAGTATTGGTTTGTCTTGGCTGAAGAATTTTGGTCAGTACATTGGTTTTAACCTCCAACGTGGAGAACTGAGGTCGAGAACTTTGGCCACCCCCCACATGACCATTGTGAAGGAGGCACTTTCCTCAGTTGCAGGGCCTGGGGATGAGACTAGGCCTTTAACGGGATAGAAGTCTAGGCAACTTGCATCCTGCAGGTCCTCATACCAGTGTTATTCAAGGTAGGATTGCACAAATTCATTGCCCTCTTCAGACTCCTTATCAGAATGTGTACCAAACAAGTTAAATAAAGTATGAGACCTGCCCTGTGGAACCGGTATGCTATGCGGCTCAGATGGAGTGGGTAAAAGCTACAGCTCAATGGACTCTGAGCATGCCTTAGTCAAAGCAAGCTGGCGCTGACTTGGAGTCAGGGAGCACAATAAGATGTCGGGCATCCTCTAGCGTTGACAGAGTCCGCACCGGTGTTGATGTTCCAGGAACTGGCATGGGCTCTGGAGCCAGATGTGGAATCGGCAAAGGTGCTTGTGGAGGTATGGTGGCAAGAACAGAAAGTCACTGGCACTGAGAGCAAACCTGCGTGCAGTATCCCAGATGGAGGACCTTTCGGTTCTGTGGGGCCCACAGGAACACCAGAGGGAGTCAGAAGGGATCCAAAGAGTCCCAACATGGCAATGTTGAACTCTTCGATCTGTATTGGAGTTGCAGATGGCCCTGAATACTTGAGTTTCACCAGGACAAGTTTTGGGATTTGATCCAAGAGTCTTGGGCTTACCCAAAGATTTGAAGTGTGATGACGATCTACCTTAGGACCGACCTTTGGACTTGGACTGGTCCTAACATTATGTCTTCTAATGCTTGGCAATGCATAACTTCATCTTGCAGTCCCGAAAGTCGGTCAGATATATTGACGTGCAGACACTGCAGGCCTTAGGGCTGTGTTTCGACTCAGGCGCCCCAGGCTAACTGATGTTAATCCATCACAGACACTTGTTTGTGACAGTCCTTACAGGGTTTAGAACCTGTTGTTTTGGGAGGTGAAATTTTCCTTTCATACTGTATGATTCTGAGGTAAATGGGAATTGAGAAAGCCAAGATAAAGCTCTGGATCTACATCTGATGGTGCTTAAAGAGAGGAACTGATCGCAGTGTGCAGGAGTGGCACCTATATTGGGTCTGCACATCATTTCAAGAGTGGAACAGCATTAGTGCGGAGCCACACAGTGCCAACGGACAGCATGCAGGGGTTCATGCTCAAAAGTTTCTGGATCATTTCTGATGCCGGGGCAAGTATTCAAAAGGTGAGGAATCTGCGGTTAGAAGCCTCTATCAGAAATTCCAAGCATTCTAAAATATGAAGCAGAGAGTTTCATAATGTATGTCTAGTGTTTTAAATAGCTCAATTTAAACATCCAAAATATGCTGTTGCTCTGTATCTGCAATTTCAAACTCAGTGCCTCATAGGAACAAGCTTTAAAAATGCAATAGGTCTTGCCTTTCATTAAGTTAAAGCCATTTGCTTTGCTATTTAATACCATTAGCAAAGCAAATGGCTTTAACTTAATCAAAGGCAAGACCGATTTCATTTTCAGTGCATGTTTATGGTATATGCAGCGATTGAAGGGGAAACCATTGGGCAACGGGTGCCTCCTGTGGGGGATAATTGTGCTGCTTATGGAACAAAAAAGTTGTGTGTTCATCGCATGTATGTTATCGCTGTATTGGCGTTGGACGTAGGGCACGGAATCCCTGCTATGTAGGCTAATGTAACGCTACCGTGAGCCAGGGCTGCTCCTAGAGCTCATCATAGGCAGCTGGGCACAGATCCCGAGCCCTGCCCTCTTCAATGCTTGGGCAGTGGTTCTGCCACTCGGAAAGGCTCAACAGCTCCAGGCCAGAAGATAGCTGCAGTGCAAGGCCACATACTCCTGTAGAGGGGAATGTTTCCCTTATCTAGACCTTACGAAATACATGTGGCAATGAAAATGGATGGGTGGGTGGGTGGGTGGATGGATGGATGGATGGATGGATGGATAGACGGACGGGTGGATGGATAGATGGATTGACAGGTGGATACGTGGATGGAGTAACAGGTGCATGGATTGACAAATGGATGAGTGGATGGATGGACTGACAGGTGAATGGATGGGTGGATAGTTAGATGGATGGGTGGATAGTTAGATGGATGAATGTATGCATGGAAGGGTCGATGGGTAGATAGGTGGATGGATGGATAGATGTGGTTGGGTTTATGGATGGATGGTAGGACTGATGGGTGGATGGATGGATGGACCGACGGATATGTAGGTGGACGGATGGATGGATAATTGAATGGTGGATTGATAGATGGGTGGATGGATGTGGGTGGCTTGATGGATGGATGGACGGAGGATAACGCATGTGGCAATTATAATGGGTGGGTGGATGGATGGATAGACGGTCGGGTGGATGGATAGATGGATTGACAGGTGGATATATGGATGGAGTAATAGGTGGATGGACTGACAAATGGATGAATGGATGGACTGACGGGTGGGTGGATAGATAGATGGATGGATGGATGGATGGATGGATGGATGGGTGGATGGATAAGTCGATGGGTAGATAGGTGGATGGATGGATAGATGTGGGTGGCTTTATGGATGGATGTAGGACTGACAGGTGGATGGATGATTGACGGATATGTGGGTGGGTGGATAATTGAATGGTGGATTGATAGATGGATGGATGGATGTGGGTGGCTTGATGGATGGATGGACGGAAGGACTGACGGCTGGCTGGATGGATGGATTAGGTTGGATGATTATTTTTAGCTTAATTTTTAATTTATGATGCAGACTTAAGCACCAGGAGAACCTAGCTTCAACACACAGAACAAATAAAGCCAAAAGAACAATGACAACAACTCACAATATAAGTACAAACAGAATGCCACCAAGAATACAACAGAAAATATTAAAACCGAAAGAGTGGCTGCCTGCATCCGCGGGAGAAGGGCTGGATGGTGACGGCTCATAGATGTGTCGTAAAAATTGATAAAATTCACGTGATGTCAGGTTAGACAATTTTTGTTGATGTTGATTTGTTCCACCGGCTTAAAGCAATTTCAAACACATCTGAGTTTGAGTTTTAGTATGGAGGTGAGCTTTGAGGCATACCCGTGTAGATAAAGATGGTAATTTAATTAAATCAAATTGCAGTGCAAGTTCGATTCGGATATGCGTGGCAGCACTTATTCACCCTCACTCCTAGGCGCTCAGTGACCCTCCTTACTTGCATTTAATGCACGCGGGAGCAATAAACATGCCCTTGACTCCTGCATTACAAGAGCACAGCCATGCTGCCAGTGCTGTAAATCTCGGACACTGTCTGACGTTTTATTGCTGACAAATACCGTTTTGTAGCGTTGATTTATTTCTGAGTCTGCCCTCACTCTGGCAACCTTGGCTCCCCACGGACGTTTTTATTTTGTGTCTGTAACTAAACACAAAGATTCATCTTTGCTGCTGTGCAAATCCGGTAGATGTTAGAAATCTTTGACAAAAATAAAATAGAAGCAGCTCCCCACGTGCAGTAGATCTGCTCTCCACGCCTGCAGCCACCAGGGGCTCTGGAATGATTTTTATCACCTTGCTTGAAAGGGGAAGTGAACATTTCACACGGGAAAGGGAGGCGCCAGACAGCAGCAATTGCAAGACTTCCTACTAAACGGCTCCCAGCCTCAAAGGGGGTCAGACGCCTCAGCAAGGAAGGGAAACACCCACCCACAAAAATATAAATAAATAAACCTGTCAGAGTGGGGGTGGAGGGGTCTTGGATAAAAGCACCCTATATATTGTAGGAAATCCGGTCTGGAAGATAATGACGTATGCGCAAATGTGGTAGATTTTGCATGATTCCCAATCCCTGCAGGAAGGGGATACAGTTTTGGTCTCCTGTCAAGTCTATCCAGGACATTTGCGCGTGCGTTTGAGCTGTGTACATGCAGTGCAGTTGAGTACGTGTAGTGCATTGCAGTGTGACTGCCCTGGTGGAGCAATGTTAGCTGCTCGTGAGCACTGGGAAACTGGGGCTATTTGAGTTAGGCGTATGTGTGAAAGCAGGGAAGTGCAGCAGGTGTTGCTTCGGGCTCTGAGTGTGATGGCTGCGTACACCGACTGCAATGCAGCAGCCCCGACACTTGTTCTGCGTGCACATGGCTGCTTCCAGGTACGCATGCTGGGAGTGTGTGGCTCGGCGTGCTTTTATGGGCTGTGCCTTGGTTCTGTAGTGGGTCTGTGTACAGGGGTCTGCATTAGAAGTAGATCCGTGACCAGGTCAGTACTCAGGGAGAGCAGGGCACGGCACAGCGCGCCTGGCGAGTGGCAGGGTTTGTTTGCACGGTGGAGGGTAGTGTTGCACAACTGGCACCCAGCCTGTCCTGAACTTTGTAGCTTGTTTACTGGCTGTAGAGAATCTGTTCTTGGCTAACCTCCTTCTCTCCTATAAAGTTGGGGGGAGACAGCACGAGGATTTACATAAGCACGCACACGCTGCCGTGTTTTCCTTCCTGTATCCGCTCGGAGGAGCGCTGGCTGGTGCTGTCCGGGCTCCTGGCTGAGGCAACATGTACTGCATGGCGGGGAGGCAGCGGGCGCAGCTAGGCCTGGCCGGCACACGGCGGGGTTGAAACAAGTCCGCTTTCGCTTACGTGCGTCGCAAAAGCTTTCTTGTCTTAATGGGGCCATGTGTTTAAACACATGGCCCCATAAAGATAAGAAAGCTTTCAAGGCAGAAGGAAGACAGACGAGCCTGTCCAAGTGGGACAGCTCAAAAAGAGAAAAGTCTACATCACAGAAAGCTCTTTTAGCATAAACGGTGACGCCAGCCAATGGGAAAGAGAGGAGGGGCTTAAAACCCGTTACTGAAAGCCCCTCTAAATCATTAAATCTCACCAGCGGGACTGCGCGTGTGCGCAGCTCACGCCAGCGTAGACCTAAAAATAGGAATACCTTCTTTTTTTGTGTTCTCCCTACTTTTTCCTCACCAGCATTTTTAGGTGTCTTAACAGCGCTGCTGACTGGATAACATTTTGTTACCTTTTCTTTGAAATAGAGTGGGCTTTAGCATAGTACAGTGGTTTATGTCTGTGCCATCATCACAAAATAAAATGATGGACGGAGTGTTGAAATGTATTATACACTAACCCCCAGTCACAGATCTGGGTTTAATCCATTGTGATTTTGCTCGCCATATCACCGCAGTTTGGTCCCAGCCAAATGCAAATCAGACTTCACCCTGATCCCCTTGGGAACTGTTCAGCCCGAACTGCCAAGCCAGGTCCTTCCTGCTCAGTAAACAAGCATCCTGGGACCAGTTTCGGGGTATCACCCCTCATCTGCCAGGCTAGCTTCAATCCCATGTGATTTTGCTCGCCATATCACCGCAGTTTGGTCCCAGCCAAATGCAAATCAGACTTCACCCTGATCCCCTTGGGAACTGTTCAGCCCGAACTGCCAAGCCAGGTCCTTCCTGCTCAGTAAACAAGCATCCTGGGACCAGTTTCGGGGTATCACCCCTCATCTGCCAGGCTAGCTTCAATCCCATGGCGCAGCGAGCAAGGGACCCACGTCTGGGCATTCCCTTAGCCACTTAGGACGCACATGGCAATGTCACAAAATAAAACGATGGACTGATTGTTGAAACTTTTCAAACACTCACCCCCAGTCAAAGATATAGGTTTAATCCATCGTTATTTTGCTCACCACGCCACCTCAGTTAGGACCCAGCCATATGCAAATCAGTCTTCATCCTGCAACCCATGAGAAAAGTCCACCCCTGATATCCCAAAACCGGTCCCAGGATGCTTACTTCTAATGCAGTGAGGACCTGGCTTGGCAGTTCGGGCTGGAGTGTTGCCAAGGGGAGCAGGGTCACTACTAAAATGTGATCTTGATGAAAATAGTACCATTTTAAATAAAATTAGGAAGACAAATCATAATAACTAATGTAACAGTAATTATAGTTCTATTAATAATAATAGTATTTACAAGGTAATTACCCATGCTACTGTTGCAAACAATAATGGAAAGAGTGACAATATTTAGAGCAGTCATGATCAAGAACAACGCTACTATTAGAAATAATAATAATAATAAGGTTTAACAGGACAAAAATATAGACGGCTGAAAAGTCTGTTATCAGATGCTACCATTACACCAATTCTACAAATCCAGAGTCAACCACTAAGGATTGGAACCTGTAAACCTTAGTTTGCACGTGCATTGCTGCAACAGGTGCACTCACCGGCTGCGACAGCATCCTTCAGGAGGTCATTCTGGAAGCCTGGCAGTGCAAGGTTCATACGATCATTCCCTTCAGACTCAATGCCGATCCCTGAGAAAGACAAAAATGTAGAGCTGAAACATGTACATATGTGCGGTCCACTCCAGTCAACATCAGAAGCATCTCTCACACACCTTCTCTGATTATATAACAGTGGAATGGGCCACACTGATAGTTGTGAATGATATTTGGTATAGTAGCTGCCAACTGTGAAAATGGGAATGCAGAGCTTGAAATCCATTTCTTTCACTTGGATGAACTGCAAGATCTCAGTAAAATCACTTCCTCTTCTGGTACCTTCGAGGCATTATCTTCCAAAAATGTAGAATATTCAGCAACATAGTAAACCAAATTATTAAGCGATATTTATATCCTGGATCTGACAAGGAGCTCACTGAGAGTACATCTGAGAACCTCTCATCATTTCAAGGACGGCCACACTGACCCCCAAGCTGGCGCCTCATCGTGCTTCACGCGAGCGGTTATGAGATAGACACACCACAGTTATGGCTGCTCACCTCTGATATATATCACTGCGACTCAGAACTAGGAAGAGAGCAAACCTTTCACATCTCATCCCACTTTTGATTCATCATGAGTTCCAAAATGTATTTTGCAAGTTAGAAAGACATTTACAATTTATTTTGCGAAACACAGGCTTTGCGGCCACAAAAGAGTTAGTATACAAGACCTAAGATTCTTTACATAAATATAAAACACATGTGCAGTTCTAGTGCTAAAAGCAACTGTTGTCTACATCCCTGTAAAGTGAAGTGTCTTCTCTGTGCTCATTGTCTTACCATCAGTGAAATCTGGCAAAAGTCTCCCTAAGTGTAGGCTGTCATGGAAACAGGTGGATCTCACTGAAAGCTAAACTCCTTCTGCCTCCTGTGTTCAGTGTTTACTTTGCCAGGGTTGGTACTTTGTGTAAGAATATGCAGACTCTTGCAAGAACAGCCCTGTCTTAAAGAGGAACAGTGGATTTCTTGAGAGGGCAGCCAGTGCCTGAGAGGCCAATAGGGGCTGGGCTTTCAGTTACAGCCTGGGGGTAACGCAGGCACTGCAGCCCCTGCGGCGCACAGGGCTCCAACCCCTCAGAGCCACCCCGACCCTTCACGAGGCCACCATTCAGCCAAGGCAAATGAATATGCGTACCATATTGGAAACTCAGGGGCCCGTCTTTTCGGCCTACGGAATCTTTTTACGCTACACCACTGGTCGGTCAGTCATAATGAGACTTGCTTGTGACTGCTATGGCTCTTCTGATAGGTTATAATCAAATTCAAATTCAAATTCAAATAAGTCTTTATTTCGACATCATGTCACAAAAGACAAACATGTTAAAATGGATAAAAGACACATCAACAGTACCATGATAAAACAATAGGCAAGAGTAATTCATTAACAATCGTGCAAAATAGAGGGGGCATTCACAGAGGTCCTACTGACTAATTCTGTCTTCTGGTAGTTCCCTTCCTATCAATTAAAAGATTACTATAAGATCATACATATTTTTAAAAAAAAGAAAAGAAAAAGAAAAACAGGTTAATCTAAAACTTTATTTACAATTCATTAATCATAATATACATCAAAGGTAAAAAAAAATGAATGAACATAGGTTATAATCATAAGCACTGGTCTGCTGCCAGATGTACTGATACCAGTATAGGTAAGCCTGTTCGGCTTAGGTATGATTGTTTTTTTATGCAGGCTGGCACGCTCTGTAAGATTGTAAAGTCTGGTCTAGCACACGGGTACTCGCAAACATTTTCCCAGGGGCCACAAAGTTTGAACTGTGATGTGACCAAGGGCCGCATTGATGTCAGCGTGGTGGTGCTCTGGAAGGAAGGGGGCGGTAAGGTGGGAATAGGGGAAGCAAAGCATATACAGCTAGTGGCTGAATTGCATAATATGAAACCAGAAAACGTGGGATTAATCCCATCTTCACCAAATTGTGTGATCTTAGGCTATTGTTTTACTTCACTTTCCCTTCTTTTTCTTCATTATCACATATGAGAGGTGCTTGAAATATGACTTCAGGATGTGCGTTGTATAGAAACTTCTCCTGAATTTGATTTTAATAAACTATAATGCAGTTCATGTAGAATAGAAACCCAAGCCACTCTAAGAGTGCACATAACAACTGACTTGCCTCTTAGTTCACTAATGGCATTGTTGTCAGTGTAGGGTAGGAATAAATGCTTCAAAACTCATATTTGAAAACTATCACTTAAAAAAAATACTCGCACTGCACTGATATCATCTGATGTACTAAGGTGAAATTGTTCTGCGTGTTAATGAAATACAGATTGTTCCAATTGTTGAGAGGTCTTATCATATTTTTAGGTCGAGCCTGGAATTCGCATCTGAAGGATTCGTCCAGGTGGAGACTTATAGCTAGCTGACTCGGGGGAAGGAAGGACAAGAAACTGCCACGAGCTTCTCTTCGGCTGGATTACACTGCGTGCACGCGCACCCACATTCACGCATGCCCACATCACAGTCACACGCATACACAGCCACACGCATACACAGGCACACCCCCCCGCCCCGCCCCCTCACCTCCACACACACACTAGCGCACCTACACGCACACACAGAGACCCCCCCACACACACACCGGCGCACCTACACTCACGCACGCACGCACACATACAAAGACCCCCCGCCGCCGCCGCAATCGCGCACACACACACACACACTGCATACACACACGCTCACACACAGGTGCCAAGCCCCACTTACCGCCTCAGCCGCCTCTCCTGACTTCTGCTGCCATCCACTCTGTGGGCACGGGCTTCTCGCAAAGTCGGAAGTCCCGCCCCACGACTGCCGTGAGCGTGCACATCCCAAGACCGGAAGTTCGGGAGAGTGCACGCTCACGGCTTGTGTTATTGTGGTTGAAACCGTTGACAGACGTCTCGCACCACCAGCCGGCCCAGCCCATCTTTACCAACATGGTAGCGACCTGATACGCTTCCTTCCGTTTACAGCCGTGATGTCACAACAAGCCTGCGGACGCCGTGACACGTGCGGAAGCGTAGTCACCATCAGAGAGACTGTTATAGTCAATGGCAGGCAAATCTATTGTATATCTTTGATTCTCTGCAACACGGACGAGAGGGAGCAGGCTATTCAGTCAATATGAAATGAACGTACAACCCAAATCCGGCAAAGTGGCGTACTGCCTGACCTTCGCATGGTAGCTACTAAAGACGTGGCGCTAGCGAAGCCAGTGATGAAATCGACCAGAAAAGGAGCTGCGCATAAACATACAAGGATTAGCATGTTGCAATGCCGCTCTATACGATGCAGGTACCCGATGAAGATTCTGCGGTTGAACAACATTCCCAGACATTTGTACTGGAAAAGAAGCGTAGAAGAGTGACATTTCTTTCATAGGTTTGTCGATGCATTTTCCCTTATATTAGGTTCTACGAAATTAAAATGTGTATATATATTTATATTTTAGAGGCTTTTAGGTTTCCCTCTATACTGTATGCACCGTTCCAACCTATTCTAACGCTATTCATCACCATCAATTCTGTCAGCACTGTATGAGCGCCCTACACTGTATGACCGAAACCTATAGCTGAACTTTCATATATATTTATATTGTTGTCGTTTATATCGGTTAAAATTGATTTTTAGCCACCTTGTTTCAAATGTGTAATTTCTAATTATCTTATTTTGTTGCTTTTTTAATATACACTACCGTTCCGTACTCGTTACACAGAAAATATTATGTATCAAAATGGCCGACTTCTTAACAAGCAGCCCTGTACTCTTTGCTGGGCACCTTTTCACTGTATTTGCATTCAGCGGACTGTCTTTGGGCTGGACGTGTGAAAACGCACTTAGAGGGCGGAGTAAATTAATCCGGATAGGGATTGACTTCACGATATTAGCCGGTAGCCTGTGAGGTAAGCGTGGGGGAGTTGGTGATTTGCGAAAAAGGAACCCCTTGGGAGTCTGTGTGTACCGAGGATGTGGCATTGTTGTCCTATTCGGTTACTGTATAAATCCGATGTATCACCTTTTAGGGGTTTTTGACGGGAAGGAGCATATTGTATTACTGCACGTTGGCTCTGACGTCAACGGCGGTCATTAAAGGAGTTCTTAAAGAACTGCAAGTTACTGCAGGTTTCAGTGGCAGTTGTTTCAACCTATTGATCCAATCCATTGGCAAATATTTTTTGTGCTTTAGGTACTTAATTACCCACATAGAAAGATTGTATTCTAAAATAGCTTTTAGGCTTGCAGCACCCCCTGCAGAGGTCTGAGCACCGAGAAAATCTGGTTATAATACTGGTGAGATAGCCCACGGGGTTCATGCGCTTGCTAGATTGAGCTCTAATCTCCTTTGATAGTTTGAAGGAGCCACAGCGATCCTCGTTACGTCTTTCAGTTTGTTTCCATTTCACCATCGATAATGTGCGGGTGTGGTAGCTTAGTGAGTCAGCGTGCCTGCTGCAGAGTGTTGGGGCCTTCCCCAAGCGTGCACAAATAACAGGCAAGGGTTACATATAAAACAGAAGAAATGGTAGCAAGGTAGGGCTTGGGCTAGGGAGGCATTCTTCTATAATATGTGTTCCCATTGTTCCACTATTTACTGAAGTAAAGCGTTATTGATATATTTTCAAATAGTTTTAAGCCACTTTTCCAGCCAAACACACACTTTTCAAAAATAGCCCTTTTGGCTATATTCTTCGAACATAAAACCACCACCTCAGAGGTGGCGGATTAAAAATCTGTTCTCACACTATAACTAAACAACTTCAGCCACCCTTAAATAGGAGGAAGTGGGAAAAGAACCGCACTTTCTTTTCACATTTTTCTCCTCTTTTCCTCAAAATCTCCGCATTTTAAGGCACAATTCTTACCACCTTTCATTCACTAGTAAGAACATAAGGAAACAAGCATTTGCAATGCAATAGGTCTCGCATTTACGAGAGTTTAAGCGATTGGCATTGTAAATGACAATGCTTTTTATTTATGTTTTAAATAAAATGAAACCAAAAATAAAAGGCATTGTCATTTGCAATGTCAATAGCTCACACTTGCGTAAATGCGAGACCTATTGCATTGCAAATGCTTGTTACTCTTTGGCTGGCAAATGGCTTTAAAATGAGTGTTCCTAATGTTAAGAGTTGCAGGACAACCTAGTTACTTCCTTTCTTTAACTTCAATTAACCTTTAAATATAGGCTTGCCTGTGTATTTAACATGTACTTTGAGTACCAATGGTCTAGCATGTGGACATGCTTGCAGGCAAATTAGTGGACCTACTGACTGGCTAATGGCCCTGAAAAGAAAGTGAGTTGAGCTCGGGGGAAGAGTCAGTAATATGGAAGACAAAGCCCTTCTGTGTTCTTTCGGAGGCTTAAACCTTTCTGGGAATTCAATGATTCTTCTATAAGCGAGTTTCCCCCAGGCATGTTCTAATGGAGTTATTTACAAGGCTGTATTTGTCTTCCATGTTATTTGTGTGACAGTGATGTAATGCTTCTCATACGCACAGTTAGTTCTAAAACTCTGGACATCTACTGATATTAGTAGGTTTTACTTACTTTTCACATGTTTCATAAATGGAATAATTGGAAGGTGGTGTCTCCCATTGTCTAGTTTGTGGGTCCTGGGTGCAGGAGAAACCCTTCTATGTGGACATAGTCACTGAAGGTCCAACATCATTCACCCATATTTTGACTTAGGAAGTAAACATTTGCTTATTCAACTTTGACCCAGTAAGCCGGCGCATAGTGAGGGAAAGTTCGGGTTGGACCAGCCTTTCTTTATCATGCATCGATTACAATTTATGAGGGTCAGGGGCTTATGCCTCAATATCTCCAACCCTAAATAATAGTTTGTCAACGCCTTATAATTTTCTCTGGCTTTATCAATATTTGTATGGCATTTTGTTTTATCACAGTCAAAGTCTATATATTCGTATACGATACTAAAATGAAACAGACTGGGCCACTGGTAAAGCCTCAAGTTTCCCAAAAGACTGGTGGATCTGTAAGGCTGCTCGGGTAGGGATGGAGTCGGTTGCGTCAGGTCAGCCACAGGTGCCCTTAACTTGTATCTTCTTTCATCGCTGAAACTGCTCTGCCCCACCCCAAAGAAGTAAAAAATGGTAAGGGGTTCTGCCCACTTAACCCTCCCGTACCTGAGCAGGAGACATCCAAGGATGAGGAAGTAGAAAAAAGGGGGGTACTGAAGGGATTAATCCTTTTTTAATTTTTCAACAAGAAACATCTAATTATCTTGTGAAACACAAATAGAACATTATACACATATGTAAGAAAATTCATATACACACATATGAGCGGACATCTAGGGAAGCACGACAATCAACAATCTATATACAAATTATCACATATACATTATATACAAATATAGAAGACATATACAATCTCGACAAACATTTATCTGTACCCTAAATTCAACAGATATATACAAATATATATATACACAGATTTGAATAAATGCCTCCTCCTGCTTTACAAAGGAGTGCACAACAAAATGAAAGTCCCAAAACAAAAGCACCAGGGGGTTAGACCATTAACCCAATCTCAAATTGTATAGGTGCACAACAGAAACAAATCAAATCTTTTTAAGTTATAACAAGGGACTCCATAGGAAAGGTGTCGACGCAGTCGCGGTCGCGTTTCAGCCAGATGATGTAGGCTTCATCAGGACATGGGTACTCTGGTGATCACAAATATATATCAATAAACAACTTTAATTTATGCCCACAAAGGTGCATATACTAAAAAACATATAGTTGGCTGCAACAACATAATAATAACCTACACTCCCCCTCGCGTGGAAATGCAGTGTAACCAGTAGGATCTGTCAAAAGAGTGAGTGACACGAGACGCAGAGAAAAAGTACCCGGCTCAAAACAGCTCCAGATTGAAGCAAGAAATTAATAAAAGTGATATCGTTCATATGTAGTGCACACAAACCACACCTCGACTACACATATAAGTGTGGCCATTCACCAAGTGTAACAGAAGAAAAGGAAGGAAGAAATGTTACCACCTTATATCCCGCAATCAATCCCAGTGCCTTCAAACTTAATGGTAATAGCAGGAATCACACCCCTAAAGACAGGAAAATAAATACCTAATCTTGATGGTCCTGGCCACGCCTAGGTCCGGTATACCTGGTGATCCCACAATGCCACCCACACGGGTGGGGTGGGGACCACCGTCTTAACTCAGGTACTGTAAATAATACCTGGAGAGAACATATGTAGAGAACAACCCAATCAGTCGCGGCCCAAATTAACTAGGGGACAACAACATCCAATTTCTGTGACTACTATAGTCTGCCTCAGACACAAAGAGTTTATTACTAGAGCATACCTTATATATACAATATGTCCGCTTGGCAAAAAAGGTTGGTTCTCAGCATACGTGGCTTAAGTCACACGGTCTCTCTGCCGTCATAATCCAAAAGTCGAGGTGGAAACAGAAAAAAGAATAATGAATTGCTATAACCATCCCCATCCTTCTAACTACAATCATTCTACATACGTGGGACTGAAACTGCATAGAATTAACATATCATGCATAGTCACATAAGTCGACAAGTGCAGCTATACTGAAAACGATATAGGCATATATCTATGTATTTCCCAATTCTAATCAAGAAAGCATCTAGTCCGTGGGGTCTGTCCATCCCTCAACTCGAGAGAACCATAAACTAACAAAAAGGGTGAATAGATCTATTAATCTCCCGTCTGTCATGGCCCTACCTGACTTCTCTACATAACAATCACCCTAAGGATCAACTCAAAAATCAACCACTCTTAGTCAAGTAATAACGGAGGTCCATATACCTCAGCTATCTAACGAAATCACTCGTATATTATACACAGAGCCACACTCCTGTCATACCTGATATTCTAAGAAACTAATCTCATGTCGTGGCCAGAGGGAAAGTAAACATAACATGGAAGGTCGAGAGGAGGGTACAAATACCTCAAATATGTGGAGGTCACGACCAAATCGAGTCCACCTCGGCGTTATTCATTTTCCGGCGAAGCAGAGAGAGACATCTAGCGCGCATATAAATGACGCGTCTAAAGCGTCAGCAAATCCGCCAGGTCGGCAACGAACACTAAAAAAGGACTCCAACACGAAAGGCAAATTCCAGGGCCGGGACTGCGAAGCATACAATGCATATCCTGGCCTCAGATATTCAAGTATCCCGCATTCATTCAAACTACACACATCCCCACACTAAAAAGGAACAAAGTAAATAAATAAAATCGAAAAGAAAAATAATTAAATAATCCAAGTGGCTAGATCCAACAAGCTAAAAGACAAAGGAATATAATAACCAATAATTAATACAGAATCCTGCTACTGCATTTCCACTATAGGGTTCCCATTTTAATAGACTAAACTAAACACAAGGAACCTGTAGCTCAACATCAATACATCAGTATTCTGAAAGATACCGACTGTTCAAGTGTAAAATGTAACATTCACTATATCTCTATATACATCATAAAGTCTCAACAGAAATCAATGTACAGGCCAATCAGATGACATTATACTTACTACAATGGTATATGTCATATACTAATCGGCACCTGAAGAATTGAACAATAGACAAATCACTGGGCTTAGTAGCAAACGAGGTACAGATTTAGATCAACGCCCAAATTTCATCACGTTCATTCAGTCCTTTATCAGAAGTATGGTATCTCTCTATTAATCTTGCTTCAGTGCGGTTCAATTTGGACTCTAATTCCGTTTTATTTTTTGCTAGGATAGTCACTAGGACTGTCCAAGTCAACTCTTCTTCATTGTGATTAACCTCCATAAAATGCTGTACTAGAGGGGCCCCAATGTACTTGCATCTTATGCGTGATTTGTGCTGCTCAATACGCATTTTGACTGCTTGTGTCGTCTGACCAATATAGGCCAGACCACAGGGACAGGTCACTACATAAATACAGTTCTTGGTGTTACAATTAGAAAAGGTACGCATCGTATGTTTGTGACCATTAATCTCAATCTCTTTTAGGTCCCTGGTGTTGGAACACACAGAACAATTCATACATCGGTAGTGTCCGATCACAGGTGGTAGTCCCAACAAACTCCTGGTGTCCTTTTTAATTGACAACAATCTGTTCGCCTTCACTAAATGTTGTTTTATATTCTTTCCCTTACGGAACGCAAAAAGTGGTTTTGGAATATTCAAATGATCTATTAGTCTCCAATTTTTTTAAATGATCTGTTTGACCTTATTTGCTTTGGGGTTGAATGTAAGTACACAGGTCAATGCTATGCCATCTTTCTTGTCTCTGGGTGTCAGTAGACTTTCTCGGGGTGTGTACCATGCACGTTTGAGTGCTGCTCTAACCAATTTTCTAGGGTATCCTCTGTTACAAAGTTTACTCATTAGGATATCCGCATTATCAAAATAGTCATTTTTATTGGAGCAATTGCGCCGAATGCGCAAAAATTGCCCATAGGGCAGGTTTTCTTTGATGCTCCTTGGGTGACCACTACTGAATTCTAGAAGAGTATTCCGGTCAGTAGGTTTAGTGTACAAATTAACTTTTAAGGTTCCTTCGTCATTGAAAATCCACACATCAAGAAAGTTGATTTTATCATTACTGACATTCATTGTAAATTTCAAGTCAGGTGAACATGAGTTAAGCCACTCATGGAAAAGGGACAATTCCTCATTATTACTATTCCAGATGAGGAATATGTCGTCGATGTAGCGAACCCACCTCGACAACAAGTGCCGAAATGGGTTCGCCACACCAAAGACACACACCTCCTCAAATTGGTCCATCACCAAATTGGCAATCTCTGGTGCAAAGCAACACCCCATCGCGACTCCCTTAAGTTGTAAATAGAGGGAGTCTTTGAAAGTAAAAAAGTTGTTTTTTAAACAGATTTTGGCCAATTCTATGATAAATGTCGTGGGCACCTGGTGTGGTCTAGTTCTACGGTCTAATACCATCTCCATAACCAATAATGCCTCATCTTGAGGGATGTTGGTATATAAACTCTCGATGTCGAAGGTGACCAACAACTGTCGGTCACCTTCGAACACCGAGTCCTCCACCTTTTGTATAAAATCCATCGTGTCACGTACGAAAGCCCTAGTGGTACAAACAAATGGTTTCAGGAATGTATCGATGTATTTTGCTAACGGCTCCAGCATTGAGCCACATGCCGCGATAATCGGACGTCCCGGAGGATTATGTGCGTCCTTATGCACTTTCGGAAGTACATAGATCATAGGTATCTTTTGATCCGAAGTGTTCAAAAACTCATATTCCTTCTTGCCAAGATATCCTAAGTCAAGAGCTTCAGTGGTCAAATGTAAAATTTTTGCTCTTAGCATAGGTGCGGGGCTATTATCTATTTTCCGATAGTGAGCCGGATTATTCAGCTGTTTCAATACTTCATTATCATAATCGTCACTATCCCATAAGACAATCCCACCGCCTTTGTCGGCAGGTTTTATCACTGCTAGGGGGTTCTTAGCTAGACTCATTAAAGCTTGTTGATCTTCTTTCCAAAAATTAGATCTATAGGAAATGTTCTTTCTATTCAATTCGTCTAACTCCCTTAGCACCTGGTTCTCAAAAAGTATCACTTCATCTGGCATACTAGCAGAGTCAGGGCAAAACGTGGACTTAAGTTTAAGCCCACTTACATTCCATTCCTTGGGCTGTTCTTGATCTAGAAAAAATGCTTTTAGCCTTACCTTACCCCAAACCACATAATTTCTAACACTGGCCTCTCAACACCAACTCATAATGTACGATGCCGTTCCACCACAGTCTTTCATTGGGCGGGAAAACCTTAGGGCTGAACTGGCCATACAGGACAAAGGGGAAAGCTCCAGTAGTATAAGGACCTGGGTGGGCTGCTTTTAGGGGTTTAAGGATAGAGGGATCATCAGCTATCCTGCTGGAAAACAGCAATCAGGGTACATGTATAGTTTTTTATACAGACATGAATAGTTAGTCCCTCAAATTTTTTGTGGAGGTGGTCAGACTCACTTGCTACACTCACTTGGTACAATAAGGGGTTGGTGTTAACATATTTGCTATTCCAGGTCTCAAGAGGCAAATCTGCTTCTTAATTGAAAATTCTGGCCAATAATTGGGCAGAATGCAATTTGGCAGAATTATGAAAAACACAGGTCGATTTGTTTTTCACTATTAAAACGTAGGGCATAATTTCAAGTCTCTATTGCCACAGGAACGTCACTTTTAGTGACGTTCCTGTGGTGATAGGGGCTTCGCATTATTCAAAAGGCGGCATTAAGCTACTTAACGTGGCTTAACACCGCCTTGTGAATAAAGCACCCTTTCACGCTATACATAGCGAGAAAGGGGCTGGCAATGGGTGTTGTGGTGGGAATTCCACCAGAACACTCATTGATTTTGATGTTGCCCCATATTTACAAGGGTGGCGTAAATATGGGGCTGCGTCAAAATTAAGACCAGGGAAAACCTGTCTTACACTGCCGAAACAAGGAGAAATGCTTTATTTCTTATAGTTTTTGCTGTTTCTATATGTGCTGTATTGTGCAACACACATAGAAACAGCAAAACGTCTTTGATTGTTTATGTGCAGGAAGGTGTCCCTTCCTGCACATAATCAATCATTAAAAAAAAAAAAAGACGAGTTGCAACTTCTAAGTTACAAATCGCCATTTCCGATTGTTTATGTGCAGGAAGGGACACCTTCTGGCGCATAATCAATCCTTCCCGTCAACGCAGGCACCCTTGCACTATGGTGCAAGAGTGCCTCCGTTGGTGCCAGGCAGCTGTAATTAGCACCAAAGCAGGGGGAAATACAGGGCTGCACCATATTCTTGTAAATACCGTGCAGCCCTGCGTTTCAGAAGTGGTGGAGCACAGTGTTAAGCCAACAATGCTACGCATCGTTCCGCCACTTCACTTTCATATATGCCCGTAATGTCTTAGAGTCTGACAAACTATTCTGGACAATGTCTGACACAGTCATATTGAAAGAAAATAGCCACCTCGTCAGCACGTGTCCCACTCAATGGACAAAACTTAAGGTCAGGGCAGTCTGGGGACTTACCACCAAAATAAACAATGTTGTCTTGCGGACAACATCCTTATGGTTAGATAGTTAGGATAGTCTTCAGGAAAGGTCTGAAGACGCATCTATTTCCGGCTCCTTAATTATTGTTCTGTTATTTATTTATGTATTTGTTTGTTTGTGGGTTTGTACCGCGCTTGAATCGACTCTCGAAGGAGTATCTCTGCGCCCAACGCCCGTGAAGATGGAATTAGAGAGCTAAGACCTAGGTGAGAGACTAAGACTGAAATAAAAGAGTTTTCATCCTTTTCCTGAACATTAAGTGGTCCGTACACTGCCTAAGAAAGATAGGGAGGTTGTTCCATAGTGCTGGACCAATGGAAGATAAGGCTTTACCACCTTGTCTTGCCTTTTTTACCAAAGTGACTTGAAGAAGCAACTGGTTGCAGGAACGAAGGGTGCGGGCTGGGTTATAAGGAATACATTTTTCAGCCAGATACGAGGGACCCAGCCCATGCAGGCCCTTTTGGACCACACAACAGGTCTTAAATTTGACCCTTTGGCGGATTGGTAACCAATGCAATTTTTCTAGCAGGGGATCTGGGAGGGGCATTTAGAACCAACCTTGCAGCAGTATTTTGTACCACTTGAAGCCTGCTAAGTACACCCTCATTGGCCGATACCAGCAGCCCGTTACAATAGTCCAGGCGGCTGAGCACCAGAGCCTGGATCAAAGTTTTTCTAGTAGTATCTGGAAGTAGGGGGAACACTTTACGGAGTAATCCGATTACGTGAAAGCAGGACCCTATTGTGTAATTTGCATGGTCCTTCAAACATAGATCTTGGTCCAGTCGCACCCCCAGGTTCTTCACCACCTGTTTAGGGCTAGGGGCAGAGCCTAGATCGGAAGGCCACCAATCAGGGGTCCACAGCATTTTGGCTTCCCCAAAGAGCATGACCTCTGTTTTTCCCACGTTGCACTGTAGGAAATTCGAGGTCATCCACTCTGAGACTGCCTTCATGCCTTCAGAGAAGGTCTGTTTGACCACAAGGGTGAGTGATTTAAAAGGGAAGAGGAGCTGAGTGTCATCAGCATATGACACTGGGATGAAACCAAAAGTTCTCATAATCCTGACTAGGGGGGCCACATAGATATTAAAGAGTGTAGGGCTCAAGCATGAGTCCTGTGGCACCACCTTTTTTGTTAATTGGCTGCTGCTGCTGTCTTTATTGCTACTGTAGCGCGGGGACACACTGGCCTCAGTGTAACCAGGCGCTTTACAAATATAACTATTATTATTATTAGTTATGGATTTTTGCAAATTTCACATACCACATGTACAATTCCAAATCACCATCTCCATTTCCATCTCCCTTGATTTTATGTTCGGGCACAGTGCCAGCTGTACTGGACTCACCTGTTCCCAGGCACACGATGATTATGTCAGACGACTGTGCCACTGCCTTTACTTCAGCAGGGGAGTACTTTGTGCAGCGAGGATCACTACACCCTGCAGCATAGTTGACTTCTACTGGCAGCATTTCTAATCCTTTCCTGTGTAAGAAAGGGAACACATGTTGAAGAGAGTTTATTATTTACGAACAAGTATATTTCAATCATGGAGGGGAGACTTTGAGGTTTCTGATCACCCTGTCGAGATGGTCAGGGTAGGTGGGTTGGCCCAAAGAAATATAGAGAATGACCAAAGGGTACCAGCCTCAGAGAGGCCCATTGGACTGAAAAAGAGTTAATCATATGTCAGGAAGACATGACACACTACATCCTGGAAACGCCTGACACATTCATTATGTATGTGGCATTTTAAAGCACAAACGAAGCCAAAAGGTAGTGAAGCGCTGTAGAGGGTCATAGACAAGCATAAACTCAGTGAGTGGTAGGAGAGGTGGCTGGTTTGTGGACTGTTAATGCATTGTGATGTAATGTTCTTTAAAGAGACTTCAGCTCTTTCCTAATTTGGAGCAGTGTTGGGGAGGTCCTATTGGCTAAGCGGATGTTGTTCCAGATCCTGGGTGCATTAATGGAATAGACCTGCTGTCCTGATTTTCATTGTTTACACTTTTTAGTTTGCAGTCTGATGGTGTCCTGGCTGCGGGTGTGCTGAGAACCACCGGAGATGGTGAGCTTGTCTGTGGGTTAAGCAGCAATGCTGGTCATGATGGCTTTTTAAATGATGAGGATGGTTTTGAGGATAGGGAGGGGCGGCTTGGTGGCGCTTATGGAATTCCATGAGGATAATGTGATCATATTTCTTCAGGCCCTAGCTGAGATGTTCTGTGGTGTGTGGTTTGCCCTTAAGGGGTGGCAGGATGGGTTCTAGGAGGCCATTGTGCAGGGCATTAACCACCGTTCAGATGCATCAGTACAACAGCATGTTCTAAAAGTTGCTTTCTTAAAGAAACAGATTTCATTTCTTTAGAATAGACAACTGGCATCGGCTCTATGTGTCTTTTGGCAATGTGTTCCTTGAAGGTGAGGTTGAAGTCCAGGGTGAGTCCAAGTTACTTGCCATTTAGTGAAAGTTGTAGTAAAGTAAAAAAAACTCCAGGTTTTGTTCCATCCTAGCCAACAATGACTTATAACTGTCAAAATACGCTACAAAACAAACTAAATAGTGACATCTTCCATTTACAGCGCACATAAATGGCATGTGTGTGACTTGCAACGCTATACACGAAACATGTTACTATTATTATTACGAACTGAAAAAGATCAGACTATTCATTCCCAGAACATTGCTGATGATATCGCACACAAGATCTCACGTAATATCACACATGAAATAACAAAGCTTTCTTTCTGTTTAATTCAAACATTATGGCTTTCAAATTTAAATATAGGAGCTGGTTGTTTTCAAATTTAGAAGCATCCTTAATATAATACCCAAAAATATTTGCAACAAACTGAAAAAGAATGTTCATTATTGCTGACGTAAGATGCAGTAAGTAAATGTAAGTTATGGTCCAAAGTTGAAACTATGGAAAAATGCATCAATCTTCTCTTGATTTTGGATTTCATGTTTTAATTCCAGATAATGTATGTGCCATAAAGCTGGAGGATTTTATTGACAATTTAAAAGCCATTTTGGTTTCAGGCTACACAATAGTTAACAGAAAGGACAGTCCAAGATCAAATTTCAGCTAGTTTGAATATTTGAGCCCCAAAAAAAATCACTTTTCAAATTATGAACCTCAAAATAAAATAGTCATTGAAGCTCTGTTTCAAAATTTGACGCAGGCAGTCACAGGCCTGTATCAATATTGATTTTTACTCTCTGCATTAGTAAACAGGCTGTGATCGACAAGGCAGCGTTTGAAATCGCATTGCTTTCTTTATTTTAAAATTGTTATGTTAAGCGAAAATCGTACAGTACTGACGACTTCTGAACTTTCTGTCATTTGAACACCACATGTGTAGAGAATCGGTGGAACTGTAAAGCCATTTTTTGGATGCAGGAACTCTGCCCATAAATTTTAATACATCAGCAATTACTTTTCTGGTGGGGTGGGGTGTTCAGAGAGGCCACAGGGCAGTGAGGGCCTACTGGACTCCAACTGTGGTGGTTAAGGTCCTTTGCCACTGGTGTACTGGGGTCCATCCAACTATATCTAACCCTTTCTACACTTGACTCACGGTAGTCAGGGTAAGCAGTCAAGGGCTTCTCAGGGAGGTAGTGTGGGGAGCAGGAGCTCAAGACTCAACAGTCAAACAGCCGACTAAACAAAGTTGGCTACAAAGAAAGACTTTTAACCACACAACGTAATACTTCACATTGCAATTAGGGTTCTCAGAGACAAAGTTATAATCCTGTTTGCGATCTTCAGAGAGGAACGTGACCCTTTCGGTACCACCAACCCCCCCCCCCCCAATCAACAGATTTTCCTGGTGTCTAATCCCTGGTGTGTAACATGGGGCAAGGCAGTGATTAGGCACAGATGCAGTTCACTCAACACACCCCACAGTTTAGATGTGCACAGTTCTGTTTACCTTCACCAGTTCAAGTTCACCCTCTAAAATCCTCAAGTTTGTTTGGAAGAACTCATCCTGCTTCCTCTGTCTCTCGTTCCACTCACAGTTAGCAACCGCAGTTACCTGCACTCTGTAGATCCACTTCAGGACAGTCTGCGACAGATGCATGCAATGGTCTCACCCCTGCGGCGGTGGTTCTTGGAATGTAGGGGGCAACGGCTACGACCTGGCCACCGAACGGGTTAAATGTTCAGCTCACACCGAGGTGCAAGTCTTCCACAATAGCAGCCTCCCATGGATGTGTGCACACAAGGGCGGTTGGATGGCAGGTGTTGTCTCCGGACCGGTCATCGCCAGTTGAGTGTCTCTTTGGAATGTCTTCTGCTTTGGGGGCTACAAGAAATCCCAAACTCCAAAATCAGCAGTGGCAGCATCATGCTCTCAGGAAGGGTGCAGATTTCACACAGTTATTTTCAAGTCCCTCCAACAGCAAGCACACACTTCAGATGATGCCCCCTCACCTCTGGGAGTCTGGTTGAAAAGCAGAAACCAGCCCTGGTCCCACGGCAGTCCTCCGAAAGTGCTCTGGAGCACGCTTGTCCTCAGACATAAAGAACATAGAACTGGAAGAAAGTGGGGTGGCTTGGATCAAATTAGGTTTTCAGAACTGGTTTGGGTTGGTTCTCTTTCAAATGTCATTTTTGTCTGTTCCTCAGGCACAGCCTTTGTGCAAGGCAGTGGCTCTCACAGCAGGTAGCAATGAGGTTCTCTCTAAGCTGGAGTATTCAAAACCAAGGTACAATGAAGTTTGAGACTACTGCAGCTGGCTGTCATCAGTCTCACTGAAGTAATAATCCATGACGGTGAAAGGACTGGCCCTGCCTAACTACAGTCTCACACCTACCAGCCACCATATGGTAGTGTCCAGGATGAACGAATGAGCAGCTCGTTGCTTACGGGGCCCCTGTTGAATTTCTTAGGGTGTCATGACTCCCTCACCTCTGCATCCCCAGCCTCCAGCGACAGGAACGGTGTGTATATACTTCAATCGTCTGGGAAAGTGCTAGCTACCATCCATTTTGCGCAACGATAAACCAGAATCTATCTAAAATGGATCCCACTGGTTTCAGTACTCTCAGCATCAGCATACAGAGTCCTACTACCATAAATGTGCCACGCACCCACTGCACATAACCACACTCAACATGCATACAGAATGTCAGCGCATGGATCTGAAGTTCACATAACATCCAAACTTTACATAAGAGGCATCAGTAGACAGCAGTCCCCCTGACACAGAGAGAAAGATCTGGTCACGCCAATGATTCACAAAAACTCAGCACACCGTCGCACACTGCTTTATACGTTTACCCAGGGCTTGGACAATAGACGTATGCCTGTTTCGAGGACATGCTTTGTGTGCCCTTCCAGGTCACCAAATAGATTCTTTAATTATAAATGTATTTATAAGTTTTATTGACATACATATAAGCAGGTACTCATCCGGGGAGAATCTCATTAAGACAGTGCATACCATGTGTCAATAACCTCAGCAAATTTAACATCACGCCTCGCCATTTTCATTTGTATTTCTCTGGCCATGCACCATTCCCTCACATCCCTGAGCCACCATGTCACATTGGGGACCCTGGAGCTCGGCCAGACTACTCAAAGACCAGGTTCTTGACTTAGCGCTGCCAGGGAGAGCCCTAGGCCTCTGTGCTCATGCTAGATAAACATAATGCAAGGGCCAAAGAAAAAGTCAGCATGCACTCAGGCCCTCAAGGCAGGGGTACGCACCTATTTAGGAAACTTGCACTTTGTCAAGTGTTTCTTGAGGAGGTCGGTCTTTAGCGTTCACCTGAACTGGAGGAGGGATATTTAATGATAGTGTGAAATGATTATTGTTCTCAGTACTGTCTGTCGTCTGAACATGTAAGTCCTCTGTACCCTGATTAACACCCCGGCCCTACGAATATAGAAGAGCTGCCTCTGCTGTCTAAGCCATAAGATCGTGAATTATAGGTAACTGTTAACGTTTCTGAGACCTCTTCCTCTGTGGGTCACTGTTTGTTGCAAGAAGAGTTGGCGCTTCCTCCATTTTGACGTCAGAATGTTCCAACAGAGTGTATAAAACAGAGTCCCGCCTTACCTGGGTGTCGAGATATACCGAGGATCAGGCACAGGCGCATAGTCTCCAAACAGCAACTCTGGACTGTCAGCAAAAGGACCCAGGACCTGCAGCAAGAATATCACAGTCAATCAGATGAGCCGATAAGGCGCGTCTTCTGAATGTTCCACTGCGACTCTAACAGCTGCTCATTTGGCACAGTGTTTTCAAATTTTTCAGGCTGGTCTTGTGTCCTGAAATTTTAAATTTTTGACTTGCCATGTACATGATCATGTGTTCAGAACTTTACATTTTTGGCTTTCAATCTTAGCTACTGGGGAGGGTATCATAGCAGTGTCAGTCACATGCTGAAGTACTGGGTTAGCATGTCTGTCATGTGAGGTCAACTTCAAGGGTGGCTGCGACTCTGTCATTGGAGACTGCAACAGATCTATTGAAAGACCTTCCTCCTGAGTGAGTGGTTGGCAATCCTCCCTCTGCATGCTGTTTGTGTTATTACCACCCTATGTTTCCATTTTGGTCAACAAGTAGTTATAGATAATTGACATACTTTATTTATTTTAAAAACTTTTTATTAATTTTAAAACAAGAAAACAAAAGAACAATACAAAACAAGGCAGTACATTAAAACGTGTCATCACGTGGCCCATGGGGGGGGGGGGTACATAGAGGAATCAAGCAGTAGTGCAATCAATAATTGGGGGGGGGGGGTAGAGGGGGGGGGGTGGAAAGGAGACCAAAATATATACAAAACAACTATATTCCTGCGGAGGAAACGTCAGGTTGGGAGGAAGACAAAGCAGCATCAAATTCCGACATTGGGGGAGTACATATATCACCACCACTGTTCCCAATAAGCTGCGCGGGTGAGCGGGCGCGCACAGAGGTCACTCCAAGCGCGCAGTGAGCTGTATTTACCGCGCACTCCCTGCAACACCGTTTGCGCCACCGCTGCTTTAAAAATGCGAGCAGCGCGATAAAATGTCATTTGCGGGAGACTTGACAGTTCTTAGAGTGCACAGCTGAGGGCTATGAACTAGAACGTGTGCTATTTGCAATGCTCACCAGCAGCTGGGCGCTGTTGGAAATGTAATGCAGAGTGTCAAACACGCCGCTCGGAAGTTAAAACTCTTCCTCGCAGTTTGCGAAGGCCACAAACTATAGAAACTCATTTCTTTAGTTTAGCATTATGGTAATAATCTCTGATAGTATGGTGTTGATAGAAACGACTGCAGCTCACATGGACAGAAAAAGTAAAAACCATTCTTACATACAGTAAGAAAAGTTTCAACATCGCCAACTCTAACAAAAACATAGGGATGTATAACACCACAAAATAACTATTTAAAGATGTACAGGCAGACACATTCTTTGAAATAAAGCATTCTCAGCAGATCCTGGGTAACTCACTGCTTTAAAAATCTGCATAATCGAAATCCGCAACCAATCACATTCAGCCTGCCTTTTCCTGACACACACAGCCGAGCCTCTCTCTCATTACATTTAAGTAGTGCAGTATGCACGAGCGGCCCCAGCCGGGCCTCTGCCCTGCCCTGACCTCTGAGCCTTTTCATTCATGAATAGGTGACAGAGAATAAGATTGCGAGGAGGTGAGGTCGGTAATGGGTGATCAAGTAGAATAAAAGGAGAAAGAGAGAAAGGAGCTACGAACATAGAGGAAAGAAAGAAGGGGGAGAGGCAAGTGCAAGCAACTTTATTTAAAAACGCTGCAATAGCTTTGGAAGAACGTGTATTTAAAATGCCGCAAGACAAGTCATTGTTTCCTATCTGAAAACATTCAACTTCGCTCCTAGAACACACACAAGTTTAAAATTAAAGGCTGCACATTGTCCACAATGTCCACAGAAGGAGCAGCTTGAGTATGCCCCTTCCCCTCCCCCAGTAGATATTACTGCACTAATATTTTAATCGTAACCCTGTTCCTGTTCAGTTTAAGGGCAACTGTCAGTCAACAGCAATTGAAAAAATTATAAAATCTGGATCAGGGTTAGCCTAGAGTAACTGTCAGACTAGGGAGTGAAGTAAATTATATAAGCCAGTAATAAAAAAAAAAGGTATGATTAACGAGTACATGGTGTACTGGAGTAATTTGATGAACAGGGAAAAAAAAGATGAACAAAACGGATTTGGGGGCATGGTTGGTCGGTGGGAAGAGCAGGACTGTAGCATCATTGAGTGATGAAGATAAGATGAAGCATGACATGGAAAATAAAATTGCTGACATTAACTTTATGCTGTTGATGGAAAGATTCTTGGACTAACAAAAAGGGTGCTTGGTGGCTGAGGCTGTGAATACTTTGCAGTGTGATTCTACTCAGTGAGGAAAAAGCATTAAAAAAAAGTATGATTTTGCATTGGCCATAGGTGCAGTGTGTACCTACCTCTCCCTCTCTGCCCCTCCCTCTCCCTTTCCCTCCTTCTATTTCCCTCTCTGTCTCTACATATCTCTCCCGCTCTGTCCCTCCCTCCCTACCTCCCTCTACCTCAGTCCCTCCCTCTTCCTCCCTCTCTGTCCCTCCCTCTACCTCCCTCTCCCTTTCCCTCCCTCTACCTCTGTCCCTCCATCTACCTCTGTCCCTCCCTCTCCCTCTAGCTCCCTCTCCCTTTCCCTCCCTCCCTCTCTGTCTCTACCTACCTCACCTGCTCTGTCCCTTCCTCTCCCTTTCCCTCCTCTACCTCCCTCTCTGTCTTTACCTACCTCTCCCGCTCTGTCCCTCCCTCTACCTCCCTCTACCCCTGTCCCTCCCTCTCCCTCTCCCTCTCCCTCTCTGTCCCTCCCTCTCCCTTTCTCTCCCTCTACCTCTCTGTCCCTCCCTCTCCCTCCCTCTCCCTCCCTCTCCCTTTACCTCCCTCCCTCTACCTCTCTGTCCCTCCCTCTCCCTCTCCCTTTCCCTCCTCTACCTCCCTCTCCTTCTTCCTTCCCCTACCTCTCTGTCCCTCCCTCTAGCTCCCTCTCCCTCTACCTCCTCTCCCACCCTTTCCCTCCCTCTACCTTGCTGCCCCTCACTCTCCATCTACCTCTGTCCCTCCCTCTCCTTCTACCTCCATCTCCCTCTACCTCGCTGTCCCTCCCTCTCCATCTACCTCTGTCCCTCCCTCTCCGTCCCTCTGTCCCTCCCTCCCTCAACCGCTACCTCCCGCTCCCTCCCTCTGCCCCTCCCTCTCCCTCTCTCTCTACCTCCCTCTACCTCTATCTCCCTCTCCATCTACCCCCACTCCCTTACCTCCCTCTCCCACCTTCTACCCCCTTCTCCCTTCCTCCCTCCACTTCCCTCCCTCCCTTTACCTTCCTCTCTCTCTCTCTACCTCTCTGTCTCTATCTGTCTGTCTCTGTCCCTATCTGTCCAAATTCTGAATGTGCTTACATCCAGGCGTGCAATGCCCATTGGGCTCAAAGGGCTTAAGCCCCAGCCTCCCCCACTTACCCATTCGTTTGTGGCAGCCCCGGCTGAGACAGCTTCCTGGGCGCGCACACAGCTGTACCTGAGTACTTCACAGGGCTTCCATTTACTTGTTAATATGGCTTTTGTTGTTTTTTTCACACCTTCTTATATCCCATGCATCTCCACTTTGCCTAGAAACGACAAGGCAAGGTGCGTGCGCCGCCAGTGAAGGCCTGGTAGGCCGCTGGCGGCCCGTGGGCCGTACTATGAGTACCACCGATGTAATTAGTTTACACAACTTTAAAATACTTTTAAAGTGCTTTTCACTTGTATTTGCTATTTTGTCAGCTAAAAATTACGGCAAACCTAACCACACAACACAGTATAGTTTAACGTGACACTGTATGTGTGGAAATGCACCATCTTTTCAGATTTTTAAGCAAAAGTTTGGAGGGATATTTGGCGCTGCACACACGCACGGTCTGGTTCCTGGCGCACATGGCCATGACTGCAGCGCACAGAGACCCTACACTGCCGCACACAGAGGAAAAAAATTAGAGGGAACATTGATCACCACGGTAGGCGTTCCATTGGGTCCACACTTTCCCCCACTTGCCTGGTTTGCCACGGGAAACATACACAGTTTTTTCTCGGAACATGCACCAATCCATGTTTTGTGTCCACCCCAGAAGTGTCGGAGGCTTCTGAGCGCCCCACAATTGGGCAATATCACGCTTGGCAACCATGTTGCCCAAGGTCGCCCAGCGGAGCTGCGCTTGATTGTAGTCCTTCGGCTCCCAGACATTCAACAAGCATCTTCGCGCTTCAGGCATTAATCGCACTCCCGTGACCTCACTCATTACTTCATGCACGCGGTTCCAATAACGTATCACAGCAGGGCATTCCCAGATAATATGAAGGAACGTAGCCACCATACCGCATCCGCGCCTGCACAATCCATCCATCGAAAATCCCATTCGAACCAGACGTGGGCCAGTCACATACACCCTATGCAAAATGTTTAGTTGGACGAACCGAAGACGTGCCGGGATAGCCACTTCCTTCGGGGAAGAAATCGCGGACTGCCAGTCCTCATCATCGAGTTCTAGACCATCTCTGGTCCACAACCCTCGAAGACTATCTAGTAGCCCAGTCCTGGTATTGATCAACTTTTTATAAATTAGCGAGATCGTGCTATCAGGAACGTGACCATCCAGAATCCGATCCTCGAGCGGGGATGCCTCCGGCACGTCCGAGCCTAGTGGAAAAACAGACAAGACCGCATGCCGGACTTGCGCATAGCTGAAGAATTCCTTATCATTCAGCCCATACTCAACTTTCAATTCCTCAAACGTCTTGACCCTGCCCTTGATCCATACGTCATCCACCCTACTGATCCCGATCATGTCCCACCGATCAAATCCCTTCGATTGCCAAAGGGAGCCCAGTTTATCCGAAGCATATAGTGGGGTAGCCCGGGTCGGCCTGTCGGCCCATCCCGTGGCCGCCGTAGCTCTACGCCACACCTGCACTGCTGTTTTGGTGGGGCCCGTAAGAGTTTCGCCAGCTGATTTCGCATATAGAGCCTGTAGGAGAGTAGGGTCTGCAATCCTATGATCACCCAGATTTTTGCTTTTTGCTGCACTGGTTTACGACTTTCCCTGGCTGTGGGCCTGCTAATCAGACCCACAGCCTAGCTGTTCTCTCTATCCAAATTGTACTCAGGTACTGAATTGGCACTGGGCCCTCTCCAAGTCCCTGTACCCAGGGCTGAGGTGTACTCAGAAGTCTCCCAGGGGCTGAAGCATGTATTATGCCACCCCTGGGCTGACTAACTAAACTGACACAACTGGCTTCACGACAGCTGGGGCAAGGTGGTGTACTCACCCTTTGCTTTAGATATAGTATACCTATATCTAACCCTAAATGGACACACAGATCTCCTATCAGTCACTCCTATGGCAGGCCTTAACAATCCTGAAGGCAGAGTGCTTGGAATCGTGTGAGATGGTGCTCTGGCATGAGCTGAGCCTGTCTGCGGCTTTCGGGATCCATCCCTTAGCCGTTTCCATGATATCGCATACCATATACCCTTAAGTGCATTATAATCCTCGCGGTTATATGCCAACTCTGGTATCGCTTTATCAAAACATGTCGAGTAAGGTGTCATACGAATTGGAATACTAACCCCTCGCCAATTCTGGCGACGGGGTTAGCATTCCACCCTTCTAGAGGGACACGACATGTATGTAACCCCTAACCCCGGTTAAAGTCAGACAGAGCCTTAGCATCCACAAAATGGATGCTGCCACCGAGACACAAGTCTGCCCTCCTGCTGCTGGGAGTCCTCCCAGAGCAGGAGATAAGGACAAAGGGTTTCCTGCCAGGGGCGGTGCCAGCACCGTCCCAGACAGGATTTTGTGTATTGTAGGTAGGCAGGGCTTCAGAGGAAGGTGACTGCACGTGGCACCCCGGTGCTCACTGTGCATAGGCTGGCTTGAACCAGTTCCAGGGACACTCCAGACCCTGGGCTGGGGAAAAGCCCGCCAAGGAAGTGGGTGTAACCACCCCCCTCCTGGCCCCACCCCTAGGGCAGGACTTAGTCGCGTGCCAGCCCCCTTTTCCCAGATAAAGGTAGGAGCAGGCCCCCTTCCAAATTAGATCTTTGAATCCTGAAACTACTTTCCACGAAAGGAACTCAAGACTTCTTCCTAAGATTTCTCCCTTGTGACTAAGGAGTAGTCACCCTGCATCCGCAGGCACCATCTTAAGAACACTGCGGTCTGCTGCAAGTCCTTCCTCCGGAATCCGACTGCCCAGCTCGACGAGAACCGGCTTCCCTGGCACCTCTGACCTCTACCCACCTCTACAGCCCAGCTGAGAACTGTGGGTGCGACGAGACCTCGAGGGACCGGCCATCTGCAAGACTGCACGACTTCTGCACAGCAAGCCCGCCGAGTAATTTCCTGGTGAGTGCTTTGGGGTCCGAGAAGCCCCGACCCTGAGCAGCTCCAGCACCGAAGTGCAGCCTCCCAGCATCTCCACGATCTGCGTGGGGCCCTTCTGCTTTTTGCTGCTCACCGCGTTGTTTGGCTACTAGCCCGCTGGCTTGTGGCCTTCTGAACGACGCCCGACGACATCACTGCTGCTGGTCTGGTTGCTCCAGACTGGCCCTTGCTCCCTTTCCGAAGAGGAGCACCCCGGACCCTCCTGGTCCACTCAAGACGCCATTTTGAGTCCACCGCGTGGGCTTGAATTAGCCAAGGCTTGTTGCCCAATCCCGGGTAACTTCGACGCCGACAGCTTCATCCATCGTGGGACAGCTCGCCTCTCCATCCTGGTCGCCGACAACGCCTCCTGGTCCGTGAGATCTGCAGAGCCAGCGTCGCCCACTCACCTAGTCGAGGTGACTGCCATCCGGTGCCCTCCTGGTGCCCACTGACTACTGGCTAGTAGTCACGAACTTGGTCCCCTCTGCTTTCAGGTGTCATCCATCTTCCAGATCCAGGCTTGGATCAACTCGAACTATCTTCACTGGTCGCCTGCCAGCATCTTTCTTCCAGGCTCCTGGTCCGGCAACGAGGATTCCCGACGTCTTTTGAGACCTATGCAGCCGCAGCCCCTGGGCTAGGTAACTTCGGCATTTCGGTGCCCCAGCATAGCCTCACTATCCAAGGGTCAGGATCCACTGTCGTTTTCTCCCTACCAGGTCGGGTTCGCCCGTGAACACTAACTTTAGCGTTACTAGCTTCCATAGACTTTGTCCCGCATCCCGCGTGAGAGTGCACACTCTGCACCCGAGTCCTCTAGGCCTCCTAGAAGTAATCTAACAATTCTATAGTCAAGTCCTAGCGATTCCAAAGCCTATTAGTACTGTACTTACCTGCTAGTAATTTCGCATTCCACTTTTAAAGTATATGGTTTTTCGTGCCCCTCGGGCATTTGTGTATACCGTGCTAACTTAAGTATTTTCGTAAGAGTTTTGTTGTGTGCCTAGCACCCTGTCCTCATAAAGAGTACAGGGTTGTTGTGATTCTAATAAATACACTGTTTATTTTCATAACACTTGTGTGGTGTCCTTTCACTGGGTGTTCAAGGGGTAATGTGATGGTAAAACAGCTGGCTTAACACGCCCTCTAGAGTCTTAGCCTTAGACTGCTCGTATCCATGCTACTAGGATAGCTGGTCTATAAGGTTGACTTACAACCAATCATCAATAAGGGTTGTTTGGACTGATATATAGTGATCACTAGAATAGTGAGCACTGCACATCAGGCCAACTTCTCACATTGGTGAGCAGCGGTTGGGATTTGAGCTTGCTGTTGTTTTACCACACATATCCTAAGAATCTCTTGTGAAAGATCACATAAGTACTAAAGGTACATATAACTTAGCTTAGAATACTCTGAGTTCTACTGAACCAGCTGTTGTAGCTCCTAGGGCCTAGCACACCCTAAACTACAACTCTAGCAAGGGATCAGTAGGCAAACACATAGTGTAGGTAAGTGCACCACTTACACCTCACTAGAAAAGCATGTCTACCCAGGGAGAATCTACTGAGACTCCCCTGGTCAGTGTTGACCCTCCACAGGTCACTTCAAGATATGCAGCTCTCAGTTTTCAGGAGATGAGACAAGTCTGTACCTCCAGGAAACTGAAGCAGGGGTCTAACCCCACCATTCCCTTTCTGATAGGTCTCTTAGAGACATATGATGCCAGAAAGATTTCTCAGTTACATGAGAATATGCCAGCCTTAGAGGGAACCTCTGGGGATCCAGACCTCCCCAACACTGCTACTGCAGTTGAAGAGGAGGATCATGAGGAACTCTCTGGGGATGAGGTAGACAAAGGTCTTGAGGTAGTCAGAAGGCTAACCAGGGCCAACTTAGACTTACTTGGGCTAGGATCTGTACTAACCCGAAGTGGGCCTAACCTTGGAGTTAGGAGAGATAGATCTCTTTCTAGGGACTCCAATAGATCTCTGCACTCTAATGGCTCTTCCCAGAGGAGGAGAAACTCTCCACAGAGGAGAGTGACTTCCCCTCAGAGAATAGAGCATGAAGCTAGAATGAGACAGGCTGCTCTGAGGATTGAAAGGGAAGAACTTGCCCTGGCCAAAGAAAAGCTTGCTTTTGCTAGAGAGCAGCAGATGAGTGGGCTAGCTCCCACTGGTGGCAGCAATCTCCCAAGAGATAGAGAGAAGGGTTTAGATACTAAACACCTGACTAAGATAGTGCCCCCCTTTAAGCAAGGGGATGATATCCAGAAATGGATGGCTGCTTTGGAGAGGGCCTGCACTGTGCAGTGCATTCCCCGAAGTCAGTGGGCAGCTATACTGTGGCTCTCCTTTGATGGTAAAGGTAGAGATAAGCTCCTCACTACAAGAGTGGAGGATGCTAATGATTACCAGATCCTGAAAAATGCACTGATTGATGGGTTTGGTTTAACCACTGAGCAGTACAGGTTGCTGTTCAGAGACACCCAGAAAACTCAGTCTCAGGACTGGTCTGACTTTGTGGATAGTGCCACTAAGGCTTTGGAGGGCTGGTTGCTGGGTAGCAAGATTACAGATTACACAGGATTGTATAATCTTATGATGAGAGAACAAATTTTAAACAATTGTCAGAACCAGTTGTTGCACCAGCACCTTGTTGATTCAGATCTGACCTCTCCCCAAGAATTGGGAAAGAAGGCAGACAAATGGGTCAGGACAAGGATCAAGCAGAACCAGAACCAGAACCAGGGTGGTCAGAAGAAAGCAGACCAGAAGGGTAATGCAAAGAGTGAACAAAACAACCAGAAGTCTTCACCAGGTCCCCAACAAACCAAAGAGGGTGGGGGTCAGGCTTCCCAGAAGAAGAAGACTCAAGAAGGCCAGTCAAAAAGGTGGTGCCAGTACTGCAAAAGTAAATCTCACTGGTTTAGTGAGTGCACCAAAAGAGGAGGACAAACTCCTGCCACTACAGCCCCTAAGTCAACTGCACCCCCTAGAACAGTCAGTAGTGGTAGTGTACCTCCCAAGGCATTAGTTGGGTTAACCTTGGGAACTGAGGGGTCTGACAACTTAGTTGGCACACTCACTCAGGCTGTCCTTGTCTGTACAGGGGATATGGATATATCCCCTGAGATAAGTCCCAATACTTTGGGCAAATACAGGCAGACGCCTTTGATTAATGGCAAAATGGCTCAGGCCTATAGGGACACTTGTGCCAGTGTCACCATGGTGACACCTAACTTTGTGGACCCTGGACAGATCATGCCAGGTACTGATTTCCTGGTGACCAATGCCAGCAATGTCACTACTAGTCATAGTGTGGCAATTGTGGCTTTCTCCTGGGGTGGAGTGAAGGGACAAAAGAAAGTTGTAGTCAGTTCAGACCTCCCAGTTGATTGTTTGTTGGGCAATGATTTGGAGTCATCACAATGGTCAGAAGTGGAGCAGAGGACTCACATGGAAATGTTAGGCTTGCCAGCACATGTGCTTGCTGTGACTAGGTCACAGGCCAGAAAATGCCCCACTGAACAGGTGCTGGAGCCTGAAATTATGGACCAGACACCTTCCAAGAAGAAGAGCAGTAAGGGTAAGGCTTTGCCTTCCCCCTTGCCCCAGGTTGAGGACCAAGTCTCTGAGGAGGCTGATCTGAGAGAACTGAGGGAAACTGAGCCTAAAGAGCTTGAACTTGATCAAGTTGAGTTTCTGGGCTCAGGGGGACCCTCCAGAGCAGACCTGGGGAAGGCACAGTTAGACTGCCCTTCCCTTGAACCCCTCAGACAGCAGGCTGCTGCTGAGGCTGCAGGGAATGCCACAGGTGCCCACAGGGTATACTGGGAAGATGGACTCCTGTACTCTGAGTCAAGAGACCCCAAGCCTGGTGCAACCAGGAGGCTGGTCATCCCCTTGTCTCTGAGAGGTTTCCTTCTCACCTTGGCCCATGAGATTCCCCTTGCAGGTCATTTAGGTCAGACAAAGACTTGGGACAGGCTTGTCTCACACTTTCACTGGCCCCATATGAATGAGAATACCAAGGAGTTTTGTCGCTCCTGTGTCACTTGCCAAGCCAGTGGTAAGTCAGGTGGCACAACAAAGGCCCCCCTCATACCACTACCTGTGGTGGGGGTTCCCTTTGAAAGGGTGGGGATTGACATTGTTGGTCCAATGGAACCCCAGACAGCATCAGGGCACAAGTTTATACTGGTGGTAGTGGATCATGCCACCAGGTATCCTGAAGCTATTCCACTTAGGACCACTACAGCACCTGTAGTGGCAAGGGCCCTAGTTGGAGTGTTCCCAGAGTGGGCTTCCCTAAGGAGGTTGTTTCTGACAGAGGTACAAACTTCATGTCAGGATATCTGACTGCAATGCGGAAGGAGTGTGGTGTGAACTACAAGTTCACCACACCCTACCACCCACAATGCAATGGGCTTGTTGAGAGATTCAACAGGACCCTCAAAGGGATGATTCATGGGTTACCTGAAACTCTTAGGAGAAGATGGGATGTCCTGATCCCCTGCCTCTTGTTTGCTTACAGAGAGGTCCCACAGAAGGGGGTTGGCTACAGCCCTTTTGAGCTTCTGTATGGGCATCCTGTAAGAGGACCCCTGTGTTTGGTGAAGGAAGGATGGGAGAGACCTCTCAAAAAGCCTGCAACCAACATAGTGGACTATGTACTTGGTCTCCGCTCCAGGATGGCTGAGTATATGGAGAAGGCATCTAAAAACCTGGAGGCCAGCCAAGAACTTCAAAAAGCTTGGCATGACCAAAAGGCTGTTCTGACTGTGTACCAGCCAGGACAGAAGGTGTGGGTGCTGGAGCCAGTGGCCCCAGCAGCTCTGAAAGACAAATGGTCTGGGCCCCACACCATCATTGAGCAAAAGGGAGAGGTTACCTACTTGGTGGACCTTGGAACTCCCAGGAGCCCTCTCAGAGTGCTCCATGTTAACAGGCTCAAGGCATATGTTGACAGGAAGGACATGAGCTTGCTCATGGCCACAGATGAGGGGCAGGAGGAAGAGAGTGACCCTCTCCCAGACCTGCTCACTCAGAATCCTGATGATGGATCAGTTGATGGTGTTGTCTTTTGTGGCAGCCTCACTGAACATCAGCAACAGGATTGCAGGCAAGTCCTGAAATCCTTCAGACATATGTTCTCTCTGACACCCAGCCAAACTGATTGGTGTACCCATGATGTTGACACTGGAGACAGTCTGCCTGTCAAGAGTAAAATCTACAGACAGCCTGATCATGTTAGAGACTGCATCAAAACTGAAGTGCAGAAAATGTTGGAGCTGGGAGTCATTGAGCCCTCAGATAGCCCTTGGGCTAGCCCAGTAGTTCTAGTGCCAAAGCCTCACACCCAGGGTGGTAAGAAAGAGATGAGGTTTTGCGTAGACTACAGAGGCCTCAATGCAGTCACTAAGACTGATGCCCACCCAATACCAAGAGCAGATGAACTTATAGATAAATTGGCTTCTGCCAACTTCTTAAGTACATTTGATTTGACAGCTGGGTATTGGCAAATCAGGTTAGCTGAGGAGGCCAAACCCAAGACAGCATTTTCTACCCCTGGAGGGCATTATCAGTTTGTGGTAATGCCCTTTGGACTGAAAAATGCACCTGCCACCTTCCAAAGGTTGGTGAATCAAGTCCTCACTGGGCTGGATGACTTCTGTGCAGCATATCTAGACGATATTGCTGTCTTTAGCTCCACCTGGGAGGATCACCTGGTCCACCGGAGGAAAGAGTTAGAGGCTCTGCAGAAGGCAGGCCTCACTATCAAGGCCACAAAGTGCCAGATAGGGCAGACACAGGTTGTATACCTGGGCCACCTTGTAGGTGGAGGCCAGGTTCAGCCACTGGAGAGTAAGATACAGGCCATCAAGGACTGGACTCCTCCAATCACCCAGACTCAGGTTCGAGCTTTCTTGGGCCTGACTGGGTACTATAGGAAGTTTGTCAGAAATTATGGGTCCATAGTGACCCCTCTTAATGACCTGACAAGCAAAAAGATGCCAAAGAAAGTTCAGTGGACAGCAAGCTGTCAGAAAGCATTCAATGACCTAAAGCAGGCCATGTGCACAGCACCTATCCTAAAGAGTCCAGATTACTCCAAGCCATTCATTGTCCAAACAGATGCTTCTGAGTTGGGTGTGGGGGCTGTTCTGTCTCAACTGAATTTTGATGGTAATGATCAGCCTATTGCTTTCATTAGTAGGAGGTTGACACCCAGAGAGAAAAATTGGTCAGCTATTGAGAGGGAGGCCTTTGCTGTGGTCTGGGCCCTGAAGAAGCTGAGGGCCTACTTGTTTGGCACTCACTTCACCATTCAGACAGACCATAAGCCCCTCTTGTGGCTAAATCAGATGAAGGGTGAAAACCCCAAACTGCTTAGGTGGTCCATTTCCCTACAGGGGATGGATTTTACAGTGGAGCATAGACCTGGTACTGATCACAGCAATGCTGATGGGCTCTCCAGGTATTTCCACTTAGAGCAAGAAGACTCACCTGGTCAAGGTTAGTTTATTGTCCCAAAGTTTGGGGGGGGGGGTCATGTAGGAGAGTAGGGTTTGCAATCCTATGATCACCCAGATTTTTGCTTTTTGCTGCACTGGTTTACGACTTTCCCTGGCTGTGGGCCTGCTAATCAGACCCACAGCCTAGCTGTTCTCTCTATCCAAATTGTACTCAGGTACTGAATTGGCACTGGGCCCTCTCCAAGTCCCTGTACCCAGGGCTGAGGTGTACTCAGAAGTCTCCCAGGGGCTGAAGCATGTATTATGCCACCCCTGGGCTGACTAACTAAACTGACACAACTGGCTGCACGACAGCTGGGGCAAGGTGGTGTACTCACCCTTTGCTTTAGATATAGTATACCTATATCTAACCCTAAATGGACACACAGATCTCCTATCAGTCACTCCTATGGCAGGCCTTAACAATCCTGAAGGCAGAGTGCTTGGAATCGTGTGAGATGGTGCTCTGGCATGAGCTGAGCCTGTCTGCGGCTTTCGGGATCCATCCCTTAGCCGTTTCCATGATATCGCATACCATATACTCTTAAGTGCATTATAATCCTCGCGGTTATATGCCAACTCTGGTATCGCTTTATCAAAACATGTCGAGTAAGGTGTCATACGAATTGGAATACTAACCCCTCGCCAATTCTGGCGACGGGGTTAGCATTCCACCCTTCTAGAGGGACACGACATGTATGTAACCCCTAACCCCGGTTAAAGTCAGACAGAGCCTTAGCATCCACAAAATGGATGCTGCCACCGAGACACAAGTCTGCCCTCCTGCTGCTGGGAGTCCTCCCAGAGCAGGAGATAAGGACAAAGGGTTTCCTGCCAGGGGCGGTGCCAGCACCGTCCCAGACAGGATTTTGTGTATTGTAGGTAGGCAGGGCTTCAGAGGAAGGTGACTGCACGTGGCACCCCGGTGCTCACTGTGCATAGGCTGGCTTGAACCAGTTCCAGGGACACTCCAGACCCTGAGCTGGGGAAAAGCCCGCCAAGGAAGTGGGTGTAACCACCCCCCTCCTGGCCCCACCCCTAGGGCAGGACTTAGTCGCGTGCCAGCCCCCTTTTCCCAGATAAAGGTAGGAGCAGGCCCCCTTCCAAATTAGATCATCTTTGAATCCTGAAACTACTTTCCACGAAAGGAACTCAAGACTTCTTCCTAAGATTTCTCCCTTGTGACTAAGGAGTAGTCACCCTGCATCCGCAGGCACCATCTTAAGAACACTGCGGTCTGCTGCAAGTCCTTCCTCCGGAATCCGACTGCCCAGCTCGACGAGAACCAGCTTCCCTGGCACCTCTGACCTCTACCCACCTCTACAGCCCAGCTGAGAACCGTGGGTGCGACGAGACCTCGAGGGACCGGCCATCTGCAAGACTGCACGACTTCTGCACAGCAAGCCCGCCGAGTAATTTCCTGGTGAGTGCTTTGGGGTCCGAGAAGCCCCGACCCTGAGCAGCTCCAGCACCGAAGTGCAGCCTCCCAGCATCTCCACGATCTGCGTGGGGCCCTTCTGCTTTTTGCTGCTCACCGCGTTGTTTGGCTACTAGCCCGCTGGCTTGTGGCCTTCTGAACGACGCCCGACGACATCACTGCTGCTGGTCTGTTTGCTCCAGACTGGCCCTTGCTCCCTTTCCGAAGAGGAGCACCCCGGACCCTCCTGGTCCACTCAAGACGCCATTTTGAGTCCACCGCGTGGGCTTGAATTAGCCAAGGCTTGTTGCCCAATCCCGGGTAACTTCGACGCCGACAGCTTCATCCATCGTGGGACAGCTCGCCTCTCCATCCTGGTCGCCGACAACGCCTCCTGGTCCGTGAGATCTGCAGAGCCAGCGTCGCCCACTCACCTAGTCGAGGTGACTGCCATCCGGTGCCCTCCTGGTGCCCACTGACTACTGGCTAGTAGTCACGAACTTGGTCCCCTCTGCTTTCAGGTGTCATCCATCTTCCAGATCCAGGCTTGGATCAACTCGAACTATCTTCACTGGTCGCCTGCCAGCATCTTTCTTCCAGGCTCCTGGTCCGGCAACGAGGATTCCCGACGTCTTTTGAGACCTATGCAGCCGCAGCCCCTGGGCTAGGTAACTTCGGCATTTCGGTGCCCCAGCATAGCCTCACTATCCAAGGGTCAGGATCCACTGTCGTTTTCTCCCTACCAGGTCGGGTTCGCCCGTGAACACTAACTTTAGCGTTACTAGCTTCCATAGACTTTGTCCCGCATCCCGCGTGAGAGTGCACACTCTGCACCCGAGTCCTCTAGGCCTCCTAGAAGTAATCTAACGATTCTATAGTCAAGTCCTAGCTATTCCAAAGCCTATTAGTACTGTACTTACCTGCTAGTAATTTCGCATTCCACTTTTAAAGTATATGGTTTTTCGTGCCCCTCGGGCATTTGTGTATACCGTGCTAACTTAAGTATTTTCGTAAGAGTTTTGTTGTGTGCCTAGCACCCTGTCCTCATAAAGAGTACAGGGTTGTTGTGATTCTAATAAATACACTGTTTATTTTCATAACACTTGTGTGGTGTCCTTTCACTGGGTGTTCAAGGGGTAATGTGATGGTAAAACAGCTGGCTTAACACGCCCTCTAGAGTCTTAGCCTTAGACTGCTCGTATCCATGCTACTAGGATAGCTGGTCTATAAGGTTGACTTACAACCAATCATCAATAAGGGTTGTTTGGACTGATATATAGTGATCACTAGAATAGTGAGCACTGCACATCAGGCCAACTTCTCACATTGGTGAGCAGCGGTTGGGATTTGAGCTTGCTGTTGTTTTACCACACATATCCTAAGAATCTCTTGTGAAAGATCACATAAGTACTAAAGGTACATATAACTTAGCTTAGAATACTCTGAGTTCTACTGAACCAGCTGTTGTAGCTCCTAGGGCCTAGCACACCCTAAACTACAACTCTAGCAAGGGATCAGTAGGCAAACACATAGTGTAGGTAAGTGCACCACTTACACCTCACTAGAAAAGCATGTCTACCCAGGGAGAATCTACTGAGACTCCCCTGGTCAGTGTTGACCCTCCACAGGTCACTTCAAGATATGCAGCTCTCAGTTTTCAGGAGATGAGACAAGTCTGTACCTCCAGGAAACTGAAGCAGGGGTCTAACCCCACCATTCCCTTTCTGATAGGTCTCTAAGAGACATATGATGCCAGAAAGATTTCTCAGTTACATGAGAATATGCCAGCCTTAGAGGGAACCTCTGGGGATCCAGACCTCCCCAACACTGCTACTGCAGTTGAAGAGGAGGATCAAGAGGAACTCTCTGGGGATGAGGTAGACAAAGGTCTTGAGGTAGTCAGAAGGCTAACCAGGGCCAACTTAGACTTACTTGGGCTAGGATCTGTACTAACCCGAAGTGGGCCTAACCTTGGAGTTAGGAGAGATAGATCTCTTTCTAGGGACTCCAATAGATCTCTGCACTCTAATGGCTCTTCCCAGAGGAGGAGAAACTCTCCACAGAGGAGAGTGACTTCCCCTCAGAGAATAGAGCATGAAGCTAGAATGAGACAGGCTGCTCTGAGGATTGAAAGGGAAGAACTTGCCCTGGCCAAAGAAAAGCTTGCTTTTGCTAGAGAGCAGCAGATGAGTGGGCTAGCTCCCACTGGTGGCAGCAATCTCCCAAGAGATAGAGAGAAGGGTTTAGATACTAAACACCTGACTAAGATAGTGCCCCCCTTTAAGCAAGGGGATGATATCCAGAAATGGATGGCTGCTTTGGAGAGGGCCTGCACTGTGCAGTGCATTCCCCGAAGTCAGTGGGCAGCTATACTGTGGCTCTCCTTTGATGGTAAAGGTAGAGATAAGCTCCTCACTACAAGAGTGGAGGATGCTAATGATTACCAGATCCTGAAAAATGCACTGATTGATGGGTTTGGTTTAACCACTGAGCAGTACAGGTTGCTGTTCAGAGACACCCAGAAAACTCAGTCTCAGGACTGGTCTGACTTTGTGGATAGTGACACTAAGGCTTTGGAGGGCTGGTTGCTGGGTAGCAAGATTACAGATTACACAGGATTGTATAATCTTATGATGAGAGAACAAATTTTAAACAATTGTCAGAACCAGTTGTTGCACCAGCACCTTGTTGATTCAGATCTGACCTCTCCCCAAGAATTGGGAAAGAAGGCAGACAAATGGGTCAGGACAAGGATCAAGCAGAACCAGAACCAGAACCAGGGTGGTCAGAAGAAAGCAGACCAGAAGGGTAATGCAAAGAGTGAACAAAACAACCAGAAGTCTTCACCAGGTCCCCAACAAACCAAAGAGGGTGGGGGTCAGGCTTCCCAGAAGAAGAAGACTCAAGAAGGCCAGTCAAAAAGGTGGTGCCAGTACTGCAAAAGTAAATCTCACTGGTTTAGTGAGTGCACCAAAAGAGGAGGACAAACTCCTGCCACTACAGCCCCTAAGTCAACTGCACCCCCTAGTACAGTCAGTAGTGGTAGTGTACCTCCCAAGGCATTAGTTGGGTTAACCTTGGGAACTGAGGGGTCTGACAACTTAGTTGGCACACTCACTCAGGCTGTCCTTGTCTGTACAGGGGATATGGATATATCCCCTGAGATAAGTCCCAATACTTTGGGCAAATACAGGCAGACGCCTTTGATTAATGGCAAAATGGCTCAGGCCTATAGGGACACTTGTGCCAGTTTCACCATGGTGACACCTAACTTTGTGGACCCTGGACAGATCATGCCAGGTACTGATTTCCTGGTGACCAATGCCAGCAATGTCACTACTAGTCATAGTGTGGCAATTGTGGCTTTCTCCTGGGGTGGAGTGAAGGGACAAAAGAAAGTTGTAGTCAGTTCAGACCTCCCAGTTGATTGTTTGTTGGGCAATGATTTGGAGTCATCACAATGGTCAGAAGTGGAGCAGAGGACTCACATGGAAATGTTAGGCTTGCCAGCACATGTGCTTGCTGTGACTAGGTCACAGGCCAGAAAATGCCCCACTGAACAGGTGCTGGAGCCTGAAATTATGGACCAGACACCTTCCAAGAAGAAGAGCAGTAAGGGTAAGGCTTTGCCTTCCCCCTTGCCCCAGGTTGAGGACCAAGTCTCTGAGGAGGCTGATCTGAGAGAACTGAGGGAAACTGAGCCTAAAGAGCTTGAACTTGATCAAGTTGAGTTTCTGGGCTCAGGGGGACCCTCCAGAGCAGACCTGGGGAAGGCACAGTTAGACTGCCCTTCCCTTGAACCCCTCAGACAGCAGGCTGCTGCTGAGGCTGCAGGGAATGCCACAGGTGCCCACAGGGTATACTGGGAAGATGGACTCCTGTACTCTGAGTCAAGAGACCCCAAGCCTGGTGCAACCAGGAGGCTGGTCATCCCCTTGTCTCTGAGAGGTTTCCTTCTCACCTTGGCCCATGAGATTCCCCTTGCAGGTCATTTAGGTCAGACAAAGACTTGGGACAGGCTTGTCTCACACTTTCACTGGCCCCATATGAATGAGAATACCAAGGAGTTGTGTCGCTCCTGTGTCACTTGCCAAGCCAGTGGTAAGTCAGGTGGCACAACAAAGGCCCCCCTCATACCACTACCTGTGGTGGGGGTTCCCTTTGAAAGGGTGGGGATTGACATTGTTGGTCCAATGGAACCCCAGACAGCATCAGGGCACAAGTTTATACTGGTGGTAGTGGATCATGCCACCAGGTATCCTGAAGCTATTCCACTTAGGACCACTACAGCACCTGTAGTGGCAAGGGCCCTAGTTGGAGTGTTCTCCAGAGTGGGCTTCCCTAAGGAGGTTGTTTCTGACAGAGGTACACACTTCATGTCAGGATATCTGACTGCAATGCGGAAGGAGTGTGGTGTGAACTACAAGTTCACCACACCCTACCACCCACAATGCAATGGGCTTGTTGAGAGATTCAACAGGACCCTCAAAGGGATGATTCATGGGCTACCTGAAACTCTTAGGAGAAGATGGGATGTCCTGATCCCCTGCCTCTTGTTTGCTTACAGAGAGGTCCCACAGAAGGGGGTTGGCTACAGCCCTTTTGAGCTTCTGTATGGGCATCCTGTAAGAGGACCCCTGTGTTTGGTGAAGGAAGGATGGGAGAGACCTCTCAAAAAGCCTGCAACCAACATAGTGGACTATGTACTTGGTCTCCGCTCCAGGATGGCTGAGTATATGGAGAAGGCATCTAAAAACCTGGAGGCCAGCCAAGAACTTCAAAAAGCTTGGCATGACCAAAAGGCTGTTCTGACTGTGTACCAGCCAGGACAGAAGGTGTGGGTGCTGGAGCCAGTGGCCCCAGCAGCTCTGAAAGACAAATGGTCTGGGCCCCACACCATCATTGAGCAAAAGGGAGAGGTTACCTACTTGGTGGACCTTGGAACTCCCAGGAGCCCTCTCAGAGTGCTCCATGTTAACAGGCTCAAGGCATATGTTGACAGGAAGGACATGAGCTTGCTCATGGCCACAGATGAGGGGCAGGAGGAAGAGAGTGACCCTCTCCCAGACCTGCTCACTCAGAATCCTGATGATGGATCAGTTGATGGTGTTGTCTTTTGTGGCAGCCTCACTGAACATCAGCAACAGGATTGCAGGCAAGTCCTGAAATCCTTCAGACATATGTTCTCTCTGACACCCAGCCAAACTGATTGGTGTACCCATGATGTTGACACTGGAGACAGTCTGCCTGTCAAGAGTAAAATCTACAGACAGCCTGATCATGTTAGAGACTGCATCAAAACTGAAGTGCAGAAAATGTTGGAGCTGGGAGTCATTGAGCCCTCAGATAGCCCTTGGGCTAGCCCAGTAGTTCTAGTGCCAAAGCCTCACACCCAGGGTGGTAAGAAAGAGATGAGGTTTTGCGTAGACTACAGAGGCCTCAATGCAGTCACTAAGACTGATGCCCACCCAATACCAAGAGCAGATGAACTTATAGATAAATTGGCTTCTGCCAACTTCTTAAGTACATTTGATTTGACAGCTGGGTATTGGCAAATCAGGTTAGCTGAGGAGGCCAAACCCAAGACAGCATTTTCTACCCCTGGAGGGCATTATCAGTTTGTGGTAATGCCCTTTGGACTGAAAAATGCACCTGCCACCTTCCAAAGGTTGGTGAATCAAGTCCTCACTGGGCTGGATGACTTCTGTGCAGCATATCTAGACGATATTGCTGTCTTTAGCTCCACCTGGGAGGATCACCTGGTCCACCGGAGGAAAGAGTTAGAGGCTCTGCAGAAGGCAGGCCTCACTATCAAGGCCACAAAGTGCCAGATAGGGCAGACACAGGTTGTATACCTGGGCCACCTTGTAGGTGGAGGCCAGGTTCAGCCACTGGAGAGTAAGATACAGGCCATCAAGGACTGGACTCCTCCAATCACCCAGACTCAGGTTCGAGCTTTCTTGGGCCTGACTGGGTACTATAGGAAGTTTGTCAGAAATTATGGGTCCATAGTGACCCCTCTTAATGACCTGACAAGCAAAAAGATGCCAAAGAAAGTTCAGTGGACAGCAAGCTGTCAGAAAGCATTCAATGACCTAAAGCAGGCCATGTGCACAGCACCTATCCTAAAGAGTCCAGATTACTCCAAGCCATTCATTGTCCAAACAGATGCTTCTGAGTTGGGTGTGGGGGCTGTTCTGTCTCAACTGAATTTTGATGGTAATGATCAGCCTATTGCTTTCATTAGTAGGAGTTTGACACCCAGAGAGAAAAATTGGTCAGCTATTGAGAGGGAGGCCTTTGCTGTGGTCTGGGCCCTGAAGAAGCTGAGGGCCTACTTGTTTGGCACTCACTTCACCATTCAGACAGACCATAAGCCCCTCTTGTGGCTAAATCAGATGAAGGGTGAAAACCCCAAACTGCTTAGGTGGTCCATTTCCCTACAGGGGATGGATTTTACAGTGGAGCATAGACCTGGTACTGATCACAGCAATGCTGATGGGCTCTCCAGGTATTTCCACTTAGAGCAAGAAGACTCACCTGGTCAAGGTTAGTTTATTGTCCCAAAGTTTGGGGGGGGGGGGGTCATGTAGGAGAGTAGGGTCTGCAATCCTATGATCACCCAGATTTTTGCTTTTTGCTGCACTGGTTTACGACTTTCCCTGGCTGTGGGCCTGCTAATCAGACCCACAGCCTAGCTGTTCTCTCTATCCAAATTGTACTCAGGTACTGAATTGGCACTGGGCCCTCTCCAAGTCCCTGTACCCAGCATGTATTATGCCACCCCTGGGCTGACTAACTAAACTGACACAACTGGCTGCACGACAGCTGGGGCAAGGTGGTGTACTCACCCTTTGCTTTAGATATAGTATACCTATATCTAACCCTAAATGGACACACAGATCTCCTATCAGTCACTCCTATGGCAGGCCTTAACAATCCTGAAGGCAGAGTGCTTGGAATCGTGTGAGATGGTGCTCTGGCATGAGCTGAGCCTGTCTGCGGCTTTCGGGATCCATCCCTTAGCCGTTTCCATGATATCGCATACCATATACCCTTAAGTGCATTATAATCCTCGCGGTTATATGCCAACTCTGGTATCGCTTTATCAAAACATGTCGAGTAAGGTGTCATACGAATTGGAATACTAACCCCTCGCCAATTCTGGCGACGGGGTTAGCATTCCACCCTTCTAGAGGGACACGACATGTATGTAACCCCTAACCCCGGTTAAAGTCAGACAGAGCCTTAGCATCCACAAAATGGATGCTGCCACCGAGACACAAGTCTGCCCTCCTGCTGCTGGGAGTCCTCCCAGAGCAGGAGATAAGGACAAAGGGTTTCCTGCCAGGGGCGGTGCCAGCACCGTCCCAGACAGGATTTTGTGTATTGTAGGTAGGCAGGGCTTCAGAGGAAGGTGACTGCACGTGGCACCCCGGTGCTCACTGTGCATAGGCTGGCTTGAACCAGTTCCAGGGACACTCCAGACCCTGGGCTGGGGAAAAGCCCGCCAAGGAAGTGGGTGTAACCACCCCCCTCCTGGCCCCACCCCTAGGGCAGGACTTAGTCGCGTGCCAGCCCCCTTTTCCCAGATAAAGGTAGGAGCAGGCCCCCTTCCAAATTAGATCATCTTTGAATCCTGAAACTACTTTCCACGAAAGGAACTCAAGACTTCTTCCTAAGATTTCTCCCTTGTGACTAAGGAGTAGTCACCCTGCATCCGCAGGCACCATCTTAAGAACACTGCGGTCTGCTGCAAGTCCTTCCTCCGGAATCCGACTGCCCAGCTCGACGAGAACCGGCTTCCCTGGCACCTCTGACCTCTACCCACCTCTACAGCCCAGCTGAGAACCGTGGGTGCGACGAGACCTCGAGGGACCGGCCATCTGCAAGACTGCACGACTTCTGCACAGCAAGCCCGCCGAGTAATTTCCTGGTGAGTGCTTTGGGGTCCGAGAAGCCCCGACCCTGAGCATCTCCAGCACCGAAGTGCAGCCTCCCAGCATCTCCACGATCTGCGTGGGGCCCTTCTGCTTTTTGCTGCTCACCGCGTTGTTTGGCTACTAGCCCGCTGGCTTGTGGCCTTCTGAACGACGCCCGACGACATCACTGCTGCTGGTCTGTTTGCTCCAGACTGGCCCTTGCTCCCTTTCCGAAGAGGAGCACCCCGGACCCTCCTGGTCCACTCAAGACGCCATTTTGAGTCCACCGCGTGGGCTTGAATTAGCCAAGGCTTGTTGCCCAATCCCGGGTAACTTCGACGCCGACGGCTTCATCCATCGTGGGACAGCTCGCCTCTCCATCCTGGTCGCCGACGACGCCTCCTGGTCCGTGAGATCTGCAGAGCCAGCGTCGCCCACTCACCTAGTCGAGGTGACTGCCATCCGGTGCCCTCCTGGTGCCCACTGACTACTGGCTAGTAGTCACGAACTTGGTCCCCTCTGCTTTCAGGTGTCATCCATCTTCCAGATCCAGGCTTGGATCAACTCAAACTATCTTCACTGGTCGCCTGCCAGCATCTTTCTTCCAGGCTCCTGGTCCGGCAACGAGGATTCCCGACGTCTTTTGAGACCTATGCAGCCGCAGCCCCTGGGCTAGGTAACTTCGGCATTTCGGTGCCCCAGCATAGCCTCACTATCCAAGGGTCAGGATCCACTGTCGTTTTCTCCCTACCAGGTCGGGTTCGCCCGTGAACACTAACTTTAGCGTTACTAGCTTCCATAGACTTTGTCCCGCATCCCGCGTGAGAGTGCACACTCTGCACCCGAGTCCTCTAGGCCTCCTAGAAGTAATCTAACGATTCTATAGTCAAGTCCTAGCGATTCCAAAGCCTATTAGTACTGTACTTACCTGCTAGTAATTTCGCATTCCACTTTTAGAGTATATGGTTTTTCGTGCCCCTCGGGCATTCGTGTATACTGTGCTAACTTGAGTATTTTCGTAAGAGTTTTGTTGTGTGCCTAGCACCCTGTCCTCATAAAGAGTACAGGGTTGTTGTGATTCTAATAAATACACTGTTTATTTTCATAACACTTGTGTGGTGTCCTTTCACTGGGTGTTCAAGGGGTAATGTGATGGTAAAACAGCTGGCTTAACACGCCCTCTAGAGTCTTAGCCTTAGACTGCTCGTATCCATGCTACTAGGATAGCTGGTCTATAAGGTTGACTTACAACCAATCATCAATAAGGGTTGTTTGGACTGATATATACTGATCACTAGAATAGTGAGCACTGCACATCAGGCCAACTTCTCACAGAGCCCTATTGTAGTCCCCACCGGGTAGCAACCATCTGTCCATCGCAAAAGCCGGGTTTAGTGGGGGAGTGTAGGTCCCATGGTTGATGGCCTCCAATTGAGAGGCCCAGTAATAGCGACGAATGTCCGGGAGAGCGATGCCGCCATCGTACCAAGTGAGTGTAAGCTTCGAGAGGGCGATGAGAGGACGGCCCCCCCATATCAATTGCCGCTGTAGACTCAATCTCCCGAAAATATTCCGCTGGCACAACATCAAGCGTGTTTTGAAGCGCATAAAGTAATCGGGGGAGCGACATCATCTTAAACAACGCAGCTCGTCCCAAGGGAGAAAGGGGGAGTCTGCTCCAAGTCCTGACATCCGCCCGAAGGCGTCTGAGAGGGGGCAGCAGATTGCGCTCATACCGAAGCGTGGGGTCCAAGGTGACAAAGATTCCCAGATATTTGAAACCATCTAGTACCACCGGAATAGGACAATCACGGGGCAGGAGAGGAGTATCACCGGAGAGAACATAAACGCAAGATTTAGACCAATTTATAACTAAGCCGGAATTCTTACGGAAAGAAGTCAAAACGTCGAAAAGGACGATTAACGACTTTCGGGGCGATGTGAGGTACAAAAGGATATCATCTGCATACAGAGATACACGGTCTTCAAATTCCGGAGACCATCGAATGCCCTTCATGGATGGTTCCCATCGCAGCCAAGCCGCCAGTGGCTCTAAAGCAAGGGCAAACAAGAGTGGGGACAGAGGACAGCCCTGGCGCGTACCTCTACCGAGAGCAAAGGAGGCCGAGACACGTCCATTCACCACTACCTGGGCTAAGGGATCAGCATAAAGCAATCGAACCCAACGGATAAAGGTGGGCCCAAACCCGAATTTGGAAAGGACCGCCCAAAGATAGGGCCATTCAATCGTATCAAACGCCATGGTGGCGTCCAAAGACGCCAAGATGGCCGACTCTCTCAATGTCCCCGCTCGCGCGAGGACTCCATGCAAGCGCCGAAGATTAAGTGCCGTATTGCGATGTGGTATAAATCCGGACTGGTCCGGATGAACCAGATCGCCTATAACAGTCACCAGACGATTAGCAAGAACTTTGGCCAGGATCTTGGGTTCAGCATTTATTAGGGAAATAGGCCTGTATGATTCGCAGCGGTCACGTGGCTTACCCTCTTTATGAATAACCACTATGGAAGCCAATCTCTGGTCAGGAGGAAGAAACCCTTCCGCCAGTGATTCCAAAAACATAGATCGCATATATGGTGCCAGCACATCCGGACGGAGCTTGTAGAGTTCTATAGGGAGTCCATTAGGGCCCGAGGCCTTCCCGGAGCGGATCGAACGGATAGCGGTCGCAACTTCATCCGCCGTGGGCGGAGCTTCCAGCAGGTCCCTCTCTGAATCAGACAAGCATGGTAGCGAGATATCGCGTAAAAGCATGTGGGAGTCCTGTTCAGGTCTATCGGACACAGGGGAGTACACTACCCGAAAATAATCGGCGAACCTCTCGACAATCCCAGCAGGGTCCGTGATACTTTCACCATTCGCGTCAACTATAACAGGAACCACTCGACTCGCGCATTCTCTCCTATCCAACCAAGCAAGCAACTTCCCAGCCTTATCTCCCACATCATACAGACGTCCCTGCTGTTCACGACTCATCTCCTTCGCTGCATCAGTCACCAGAGCTCTGTACTCATGTTGTTTTAGGTCCAACAGATGCAGCCTCTCAGGGGAGACCCCAGCATCAAACTCTCCCTCAAGAACAGTAATTTCAGTCTCAAGACGAACAACCTCCTCTCGTCTACACCTCTTAACATTGCCAATCGACGAGAGGGCCTGTCCCCGAATTACAGTTTTGTACGCCTCCCACAAGGAGACAGAAGAGGATACTAACCCCACATTTTCGGCAAAGTATTGATCAATTGTCTTAAGTAGTTCCGCTCTAATCTTAGGATCACGGAGGTACCATGGGTTGATCGGGGCCACTCGACCCTCCGATCCCCCATGTGCGTTCACAACCAACCACAGTGGGGAATGATCCGAAATGCCCCTGGCAAGATGTTTCACCTCCCCTATACGGGAAGTCTGGGAGGAGGGCATCAAAACATAATCCAGTCTCGAAAGGCTGCCGTGGGCCCCAGAGTGAAAGGTATACTGTTGTTGCCCAGGATGATGTAAGCGCCAACAATCGGTCAGCCCCAGCGCCTCCATGAAGTCCCCAAGCCAGGATTGGAACTTAGCGAGAACTCGGGGAGGGTAACGATCACACATCCCAGATACTACTGAATTAAAGTCTCCCCCGACTACAAGCAAACCCTCGGGGACTCCCAGAATCACTCTTCCCAGATCTGCATAGGTCGTAGTTTGAAGACCGGGGGGTATGTAAACAGAAAATAATGTAACCACCCTACCCTCCCAACGCCCCACAATGACGGCGTACCGCCCTCTATCATCAAGTATAATGTCGTCAACAGCGAGGGGGAGGGAGGTCCGGATTAGAATGCCCACCCCTCTGGAGCCAGAAGTGAAACCTGAGTGTGCAATGAGACGATAGCCACGCCTATTCATGGCGTGGCACGTATTACCCAGCAAGTGCGTTTCCTGAAGCAAAACCACATCAGTGGACAAGCGTCTCAGTAACTGCAAGACCACTCCCCGCTTAATTCTGTCTCCCAGACCATTTACGTTCCAACACAGTATCCGTAGTCCCCTACCCCCCATCCCAGAGTCCACCCCACGTCCCCCCCCACACCAGCCGCAACACCACAACACAGAAGATCATCAGCATTATGCCTTGAAAAAAAAAACAAAGAAACACATCCCTGAACTTCTCAACCCCCCAGAACAACATCATACCCCCCACCCCGCACCCCTGCTTTAGACTCAAAAGCCACCCCAACTCGCAGCGTGCCTGTCGCCCTAACATACAACTAATCTACGAAAAGAACCCCAGAGGAGGAAGTCTCACCCGCCCCTCACCCACACCCCAGTAAGACAACGGAGTAGCAATCATTATCAGTATAGCATCGAACCACTGCCGAAAGTCAAAACGTTGGTCCGGGAGCCGATGTCGCTCCCTATTCCTGCTCCATCGGGCCGCCCTCCGCTCCACCGGAAGGTTCCGATTGTTCAAATCGCCCTCGTCCCGTAGGCAGCGAGTCCAACCAGTCATTAGCCGCTTCAGGATGGTCAAAGAAAAATGTTCTATCGTTGTGGACGATACGCAATCGAGCCGGGAAAAGCATGGCATATTTCATGTCCCTGTCTCTCAGTCTCTTCTTCACTCCTTGAAATCCCAGCCGCTGCTTCTGGACTTGTTGGGTGAAGTCCGGGTAAAAGCTGACCGCAGCGTTCTCATATTCCGTGGGGCCTGATGTGCGGGAAGCCTGCAGTATCACGTCTCTGTCACGAAAGTTGAAAATCAGCGCAATGATGGGGCGCGGAGAGGCACCCAGCTTGGGCGGGCCACCCGGGACACGGTGGGCCCGTTCTACTGCAAAAAACTTGCTCAGGCCCTTGGGCGCTAAATGATTTAGGACAAGGTCCTCCACCAGTAGGTCCACAGCTGACGATTCCGTCTTCTCCGGGACACCGACCAGTCGGACGTTGTTCCGTCGTGCTCGGCCCTCAAAATCGTCCAAGCGACGGGAGAGATAGTCACGGGCGGATCTCAGATTACCGACCTCCGTCTGTAGGTCAGAGACGTCGGTGATAAGACTAGTAGTCTTCAGGTCGAGAGACTTGACCTTTTAGTTGGTTTTTGCAAGATCCGCCCTGATCAGATTGACATCTATGGCAACAGTGTCCAGCTTGTGGGTTAGGGCGTCATACTGTTGTCCCATCGCGGCCTTCATCCCAGCAGTGGCGCACATGACGTCTTTCAACGACGGGTCATCACCCAGCAGGGATTCGTCCTCAATGCCGGCCGGGGGTTTAGTCATTCCGCTCGGAGAGCTCTTAGTGAGGGTATATCGGTCCATGACGTTGGATTGGACAGAACCTCCTCGAGCTGCCGGTCTGGTCTTGCGCCTCTCTGCTTCAGGCTTGGTGGCCATCTTAGGTCGTGTGCCCCGGAGGGTACTCTGAGACCTAGTGAAAATGGCTACACTCGATGTGCCCGCAGAAGCTCAGAGAATTAAGTGAGGACCAGTCACTAGGCAAAGAGCAAGAAAGTCCGGATCTCCGAGCGATGTTGCAAATAGTTGAGAGAAGCAAGCCACCAGGGCGACCAAGGCAAGGTCAATGACGTAGGATCGTCAGAATCGAAACTGAAAGTAGAAGACCGGGCAAGGGAGGTTAGCGCAGGCCGTTGTTATTCAATTACTACCCGGCTGGCAGAGTAGGCAAGCCCGGGGCAGTGCCATGGAGCAGGCCGCAAATATTCAAAAATCCATATCTTCGGTTCCCGGAGACCAAATCGAAATTCGCAAACGGATAAGTGATCAGCAGGTTCTCGACCACAAAAGCCCGTCGTCCAAATCAGGATTAGTTGCAGTATAGTCGATGGAGGTGGCGAAGGTCCGGGAGCTCTGAGCTCACGCGACCATCTTGGGTGCGCGCTAAGCTCCTCCCCGATAATTGACATACTTGATCTTTGGATTTCCAAAGTGATTACTTAGGATTTATGAGGTTTTCTACCACAAAATCAAGGACAGAATATCGACTACCACTATATGGTCAACATGTACCTTGAAGAAATGCATCTTCCCTGCCATCAGATGTGGAATTAAGAAGATTAAACCTACACTTATCTATATATTAGTACAATAATGATGTAGTGTTAGTCGATGCTCTGACCTCGGTTGTGTAGCAGGCATTCTACACTCTGCATTTTGGTAGAAAACCTCTTTTCACTGTTGTCTACTTTGTAGCTTCATACTAACTGGCCTACTGTATGGACTCTTATTTCTGGTCTACATTGTATCAGATTTTTCTCCTTTTTTCTACCTCAATGCCTCAGAGTCTCCTGACATATAATCTTTGCTTTGTCTGGGGCTGGTTTCTGAGCCTTGTCTTCTCTATCTGAAACTTCAGTCTCTGAGTCGCCTTATCTCTGACATTCCCGATGCTCAAGCAAAAAAATGATGGACGGAATGCTGACAGTGCAAACATTCTCCCCCAGTCAAAAGATCTGGGTTAAACCCATCGTTATTTTGCCCACTACGCCACCCCAATTTGGACCAAGCCATATGCAAATCAGTCTTGACCCTGTGCCCCATGGGAACAGTCTAGACCGAACTGCCAGGCCAGGTCCTCCCTGGACCGGAAACAAGCATCCTGGGACCGGTTTCAGGGTCTATCACCCTTCTTCAACCAGGCTAGCTTGAATCCAGTGGCACAGTGAGCAAGGTACCCACGTCTGGGCATACCTATCCCACTTAGGGCGAAAAGTGTTACAGCAAAAGTGGGAAAAAGAACAATGGATTTAACCCAGATCTTTTGACTGGCGGAGAATGTTTGCATTGCCAGCATTCCATCCATCATTTGTTTGATGTAACACATTCCCTATGCTCAAGCATACATTTTCCTTTTTGCCTCTTTGTCTCAATGTTTCTGTGCCACCTTGGTGCTTAGACTCTGAGTATCCGAGCCTCACTGCCATTCACATTAATGTCATCTAGCGACTGCATGTACAGTATTGTAGTGTAGTGCTCTTGAAAATTCTCTAAACATGCCAAGCAGCGATTTCCCTCGGTTGACCCTAATTAGGAGTGGCTTAGTAAAGCCCTCCTAGTTACCGATACCGGGGGTACCCGTAACTCTGTGGGTGGGGAAAATCCAAACCATTATTAGTTGAACCATGAGGGTCTACCAAGAAATGAGGACGTACTGAGGAATCGGTAATTGTGGGTCAGATTTCCCCGGTAAAACCTCATTTTGGGCCAAACTTTCACCCAGAGATTTCAGCTGCTCGTAGTAGAGTATTAATGGATTTCATATTTGCGAAGGGACTTGTACCTGCTGTAATCAGCACCATGGTAATTTAGAGGCCTCTTGTAATAAGGCAGGGGCTTAACACAGGCCCCCGCAGCCCCTGCGGTGCGGGGGGGGGGGCAAACTCCAGGGGCCCCCCTCAGCACAGCAATCTGGCTGCAGAGCTCCTGATTGAGCCCGGAGGGAGCCTGTCCACGGGCCTTGCAGGGAGGCCCCCTCGAGTTTCGTTACGCCATTATAATAAGGGCAACTTGCGTGCACTGTGGTTCGTGTGCGGTAAGTTCGTCTGTTCAAGAACGGTGCTTGGGGCAAAATAGAAATGAGCCTGCTGCCGTCCTCCCCATGCACTTAATAAAAGGTCATTATTCAGGCCTTTTGCTGTAACATCTCCCACCTCTATGTGCCGCCCCCTATTATTTTACCCCATTTTATAGCATTGCCAGCCCTGCATCAGTTGCTCATTGCATTTTCGAGGGAAAAATAACATATACACCATTTCATTTATTCTACCATATTTTCTACCAAACCCTAAAGACAAAGTAGAGGGCAGTTCATATCTTATTTTCTAATGCAATTTCCACCCATTCTTTATTAAACAATTCATGTTTATGCATATCGGATACATTTTGATTCCTATACTTTCTGTCGTAACATACTGTTACCTCTATAAAACAACAGTTTACATGCAACTCAATTGCTTACTTGGGACATGGGCGGCATCAAGCCAGGGTCTCCCTTTGGAACTCCACCCGGGGGCGTTGGGTGATACACTGTTTCGGGAAGAACTCTGCGAAGTACTAACGGCTACTTTGACGCTAATTGGTTGTCCACCGCGCAGAGGGGCTGGAGTGGGATATCCTGAAACTCATGATGCGTGGGGAATGCATGTCCAGAGTTGGCGGTACAAGACGTTGCCTTGAGCTGGAGCTGACTGAGGCAGAGGGGGCTCTAACACACTGTTAGCTTAATGTGCCTGTAGGTGGGGAACGCCATGAGTCTTTTTTAGCTACGCAGTGAAGGACTGGAGACATATAGGGCAGGCTTGACGGTCTGACCAGGCGCGAATATCAGCAACAGCTTCACCGGGAAGGTGATAAGTCGGGGAGGATGCTGGCGTGACTGTTAAAAAGAGAACACCCGTCCCGATTCACACCCTCACTGAGCCGCCCGGATGGCATGGTGGTGGGTACACAGGCCAGCATTAACTCACTCTTACAAGACCACCTGGTAACTGTTTACAGTGCAGGTCCTGGTAATTCCCTGGCAGTGTTGGGTGGTTACTGGATGATTTAGTCCTCCCTTGCCTCACGGAAGCACAGGGACAGGGTTCCAAAAAGACCCTTCGGGTGGAAGAAATGCAGGAGGCGGTCAGTGTCATGTCGCAATATAAGGCTCCGGGCCCAGACGGGCTTCCAGTAGTATATTTTCAGAAATTTGCAGGACTATTGCTACCTCGTTTGCTGGAGATTCTTCGAGAATCCAGACACAATGGTCTGCTGCCGCACTCTACGCGGAAGGACCAGATTATCATGCTTTCAAAGCCTATTAGGGACCCACTGGATCCCGGTTCCTATCATCCCCTGTCCATGCTATGGGTTGACACGAAGGTCCTAGCAAAGGCCCTGGGGATGCGCTTTGGTTAGGTGGTAACCCATCTGGTACATGAAGACCAGTGTGGTTTTATATCCAGTAGTGGAACGCAGATGAACCTACGTAGGCTGTCCCATGTGCTTTACTTGGTGACTAGCACGGATCTGAAGGCTGTGGTGGTGGCATTAGACATTGAAAAAGCCTTTGATACTCTCGGCTTGGATCAGTTTTGGAAAGTGCGGCAGAGGATGGAACTGGGTTCAGTGTTCCTGTCACGTATACGGCTTTATGCCTATTCTGTGACACGTGCCCCAAATCTGAACGTGGTGTCCGAATGTTGGCCTATTGAGTGAGGCACGAGGCAGGACTGTCCCCTATCCCCACTCCTCTTTACCATGACATGGATCGTTGGGGTGTTATAGTGGGGGGACGCACTCACGTTGTCTTCCTATATGCAGATGATGCGTGGATATACGTCATTCACCCAGAGCGATTAGTGAGTGTATTCCTGGAGACAATTTCCAAAAGAAGAGTTTCCCAGATAAACCAGAAAGGACTGGGTATATGTAGTTTGAAAAAAGAGATTTCCTTTCTGTGTTCTTCCGTTTAAACTAAACCATTTGGCAAATGACAAAAACACTCAATTATTCTAAACACGACATGGTGAAAGAGTATAAAGTACTGAGAATTCTACAAATTCCTCATTTCTCACAATTTAATTTTTTTGAAAATCAGAATAAGATTTCAATACACAAGTTAAAAACAATATAAAACCAGGATGTACATAATTACTCAAGTTAGACGCGAGTTCTTATTCTATACAAATTGCAGACTAATCTATGAGTTGACAGATATTACATACATCAATCACATTACAATCAATTCAATTTCATCAAGTAAAATTAAAATAAAACATTTGGAGTCCTTATGTCGACGCGTTTCGGTGCTTCAGGCGCGTTCGTAGCCTAATCTCCTCCACTCGCGGTTCGATCTGCTGATATTATGCGTTTATTTGGGTAATACAACTCAGAACGTGATGCAGTGTGGTTTCGCATGTTGATCATCAGATTTGGACTCGGGCTGTGTAGGTGTGGATCTGCTGATCGAAACGCGTGTGGAGGAGATTAGGCTACGAACGCGCCTGATGAGCAACAGGAGGGTCCCCAACTAACCCTGTAACAGAAACGACTTGGGTGACGAGGGAGAGGAACAAAAAGCCCCCGTCGTCCTTTTAAGTAATATAAGAAAAGTTGGGACCTTGGGAGCGCGAGACGAAGGGAAGGTCTCCATATCTCAGAGGTGACGCCACGAGGATAAATTGGTTTCGCTCAAACTAATCCATACTACCAAGGTTAAGTAAGCTGCAGAAGATATGAATGTAGTACCCAATGGAAAGTTATACGATTGAGCCGTAACCTTTATGTACTCATAAAAGGACTAGAAAAGTAAAGAAGATGGTCCAGTATTCTGAAAAGATAATGAAGAATACTCAATAACAAAAAAGAAAATACCTAGTTTTAAACAAAAAGTTCAGTCCTGAGGAAGGTGTTTTCATTCCAAACCCAAAGCACCGAAACGCGTCGACATAAGGACTCCAAATGTTTTATTTTAATTTTAATTTTACTTGATGAAATTGAATTGATTGTAATGTGATTGATGTATGTAATATCTGTCAACTCATAGATTAGTCTGCAATTTGTATAGAATAAGAACTCACGTTTAACTTGAGTAATTATGTACATCCTGTTTTTATATTGTTTTTAACTTGTGTATTGAAATCTTATTCTGATTTTCAAAAAAATAAAATTGTGAGAAATGAGGAATTTGTAGAATTCTCAGTACTTTATACTCTTTCACCATGTCGTGTTTAGAATAATTGAGTGTTTTTGTCATTTGCCAAATGGTTTAGTTTAAACGGAAGACCACAGAAAGGAAATCTCTTTTTTCAGATTCCTGGAGACAATGACTGCCTTTGTAGAGGTCTCTTGATTGTGCGTCAACCGCCAGAAGCTGGTGCTCTTCCCTCTGGCCAAACTGGTAGGGGTGGGCGCTGCTGCTCTACCTGTGACGGGGCTCTGCTGGGAGCACAAACATTTCCGGTACCTAGGCATACAGGTAGCCCATTCTGCCAAAGTCAATTACATCCTGGACATGGGTAGAGTTCTCGAACATCTGGAGGTATTGATCTGTTTCTAGAATTGCCGAACTGTGTCATGGGTAGGGTGGCTTCAAGTAGGATGGTTTGCTCCCCTGCTGCCTCTATGTCCTGCAAAACTCTCTGTAGTATGCTGCAAGCTACCTTCAGCAGGCTGAATACTCTTCTGGGTCCCTGGCATGGGCTAGTAAGCGAGTAGAGTTAAGTTGGAGGTGTTAAAACTGGATGCGGAGCTCAGGGACCTGTGTCTTCCAGACCTCCAGATGCATTATTTTGCTGGACTGCTACAATATGCTGAGCCAAGGTGCGGGAATGGCCGAATGGAGAAAAGGAACTACTAGCGGGGTGGGGTGCCAGGATGGATCTTCCTGGGTGTCTGACGATGGGATCTAGAGTACCGTATGACTGCCCACTTAACGTCCAACAGTTCACAGAGGTCTGGGAGCAAGCGGTAATGCCAGTCTATTGCCCCTTAAATCGTTGCCTTGTTTCCGGCTGATACAATCTGTGATGGATATAACGCAGAGGTATGATGGAGAGGATGCACCACGGCAGGGGAGTTATATTTCATTGGTACCTTCCTCACTATGGAGGAGGCACCGGAATTCTTTCAAGTGCATCCCAGCCAATTACTCCAATATGCCATGGTGTCCCGCATAGAGTGAAAGGTTTGGGTTGATTACCCAACGTAGCTGGAGGAGTCACAGATGCTGCTGGACCCGGGCTCCTCCAGGGGCTTGATCTCCTGCATATATAAAGCTTTGAAGGTGGACTCTAGGATCGATATGATGGGGGTCCGTAGTAGGTGGTTAGCTGATTTACCGGAGCCTCTCACGGATAGTGAATGGAGATATGCCTGTGCGCAGTTCCAGGAAGTTGCCGGCAATGCCCGTTTCAAGCTCACCCAATTTTATTATTTGCACCTCAGCTATCTAACTCCTCAATGCCTGCATAGATTTAATACAGCACAGTCTCCTGTCTGCCCCAGCTGTGGGGTGGAGCCGGCGGCATTCCTCCACATGACTTGGGACTGCGATAAAGTGTGGAATTAGTGGGATGGAATACTGCATGAACTGTGGGAGATGATGCGGGTCTTGGTGGAGACCTCGATCAAGCATTGCTTGCTGGGAGTGTCAACGACCACAACACGGGGGACTCAGAAGAGACACAGGTTCGCTCTGTTGGGGTTGGTGCTGGCTAAGCGACGCCTAACCATCAACTGGAAGCATACTCTCCCACATTGTACAGATGGCAGGCTGACCTGCGTGAATGGGGAGTGGCAGAGGAGCGGCGGTTGTGAATGATGCGCACAGATGAGAATACTGAGAGAGACCTAGAGCTATGGGGTGATACGTTGAAATGTTTGGTGGTCTAAAAGCCGTGGCCCGCTACATCTCCTGAGCACTCACCGGAAGTGGATTTGGTAGCGCCCTCTGCTAACACATAGGACTGGTTCCCAGAATTAAAGATGGTGTGTCAGCCAATGTCTGAGTCTGAAGGGAGGATGTGGGGCTGACCACCCCTGGGTTGGGCCACAGTAATCCTGTGACCCCACATTTTCTTCCTTCTCCTTGCCCCCTCACCCCTCTGTTTTTTCTCTGGCTCCCGCCTCCCCTCTCTTCTTGCGGATGGTGGTCATGGGGAGAGGAGCACACAATGGGCATCTTCTGCCGCTGCGGTCGATTTACTTTATATTAACACTGTTAGACTCCTTTGGTTATTATGCGTTTATTTGGGTAATACAACTCAGAACGCGATGCAGTGTGGTTTCGCATGTTGATCATCAGATTTGGACTGGGGCTGTGTAGGTGTGGGTCAGACCTGCAGAAGTTTCTGGAGTTGGTCATCGGCCCCTAAATGTGTATTATTCTTACAATTGTTTCCTTTGATTGAAGGCTGCATTGGAATGTATTGTTTTATGTTATGTGACACCAACATGTGTGCTATGCTGTCCTCATGTAGATTATGCAACTGCTACACAATATATATAAAAGCAGTTTAGTTCCTTAATTTAAAATAAATACGCTCAACTATAGTGTTTATAACAAAAATAATTTATTTTTGGTTTTATGAGTCACTCCAACATTCAAATGGAAAACAAACTTCTTATGTGAAAAATGAAGGGGAAATTGAATTAAAACCATACCAGTATAATGTATAAATAATTACAAAAATAAACTTAGTTCAACATCCCCGTGTTAGCTGCATAGCACTATTTTTTAACTTACTGTGCAAGGAATACATAAATATTCATTAACATTTATGCTGAACGTCATCATGGTTTTAATTTGTACAAGCCCACATTTTGACCTGTGTGCATATTATCAACTCTTTCGTTATCAAAATTATTTTAATACTTTCATGAGGGAAACCATGTAAATTGTTTCACACCCAGACAGAGTTATTCTTAATGAGTTTATGTTAATGAGTCTTACATGCCCAATTGTGTCAAATTACATTAATACACTCACAGGAGCTAAACACTGTTGCTGATCTACTGTTTCTACTTCAGCTGAGCAAGAGAACTCGTTCTACCGTCTGCAGCCTGTGCTGGCTGTCTGAAGCTGACGCTGATTCCTCACTGTGTCGTGGCGCTGCCTCCCCCTGACTCGCTGGTGTGAGCGTGAGCTGCACTCGGCACGCTCTGCCTGTCGCTCCCAGCTGGAGTCAGAGGGGTTGAGGCCAGGGTGCAAACAGCGAGAGCACCTAGCCTGGGGGACTGCGAGGACCAGAATCCTTAGCGGAGACCACCTGGTTCCTCTTCCCCCAGGCGAACCGCCCACGGACACGCCCCCAACGACCTGGTTAAAGATTCGTGACACCCGCTTCGCGGCCGCCACTCACAGGAGCTAAACACTGTTGCTGATCTACTGTTTCTACTTCAGCTGAGCAAGAGAACTCGTTCTACCGTCTGCAGCCTGTGCTGGCTGTCTGAAGCTGACGCTGATTCCTCACTGTGTCGTGGCGCTGCCTCCCCCTGACTCGCTGGTGTGAGCGTGAGCTGCACTCGGCACGCTCTGCCTGTCGCTCCCAGCTGGAGTCAGAGGGGTTGAGGCCAGGGTGCAAACAGCGAGAGCACCTAGCCTGGGGGACTGCGAGGACCAGAATCCTTAGCGGAGACCACCTGGTTCCTCTTCCCCCAGGCGAACCGCCCACGGACACGCTCCCAACGACCTGGTTAAAGATTCGTGACACCCGCTTCGCGGGCGCCACTCACAGGAGCTAAACACTGTTGCTGATCTACTGTTTCTACTTCAGCTGAGCAAGAGAACTCGTTCTACCGTCTGCAGCCTGTGCTGGCTGTCTGAAGCTGACGCTGATTCCTCACTGTGTCGTGGCGCTGCCTCCCCCTGACTCGCTGGTGTGAGCGTGAGCTGCACTCGGCACGCTCTGCCTGTCGCTCCCAGCTGGAGTCAGAGGGGTTGAGGCCAGGGTGCAAACAGCGAGAGCACCTAGCCTGGGGGACTGCGAGGACCAGAATCCTTAGCGGAGACCACCTGGTTCCTCTTCCCCCAGGCGAACCGCCCACGGACACGCTCCCAACGACCTGGTTAAAGATTCGTGACACCCGCTTCGCGGGCGCCACTCACAGGAGCTAAACACTGTTGCTGATCTACTGTTTCTACTTCAGCTGAGCAAGAGAACTCGTTCTACCGTCTGCAGCCTGTGCTGGCTGTCTGAAGCTGACGCTGATTCCTCACTGTGTCGTGGCGCTGCCTCCCCCTGACTCGCTGGTGTGAGCGTGAGCTGCACTCGGCACGCTCTGCCTGTCGCTCCCAGCTGGAGTCAGAGGGGTTGAGGCCAGGGTGCAAACAGCGAGAGCACCTAGCCTGGGGGACTGCGAGGACCAGAATCCTTAGCGGAGACCACCTGGTTCCTCTTCCCCCAGGCGAACCGCCCACGGACACGCTCCCAACGACCTGGTTAAAGATTCGTGACACCCGCTTCGCGGGCGCCACTCACAGGAGCTAAACACTGTTGCTGATCTACTGTTTCTACTTCAGCTGAGCAAGAGAACTCGTTCTACCGTCTGCAGCCTGTGCTGGCTGTCTGAAGCTGACGCTGATTCCTCACTGTGTCGTGGCGCTGCCTCCCCCTGACTCGCTGGTGTGAGCGTGAGCTGCACTCGGCACGCTCTGCCGGTCGCTCCCAGCTGGAGTCAGAGGGGTTGAGGCCAGGGTGCAAACAGCGAGAGCACCTAGCCTGGGGGACTGCGAGGACCAGAATCCTTAGCGGAGACCACCTGGTTCCTCTTCCCCCAGGCGAACCGCCCACGGACACGCCCCCAACGAAACGTATATAGATAACATCTCGCAACGCGGGACGCGCGCGGGACTAAGCGCGGGGATAAGCCCGGGCAAAAGGGCGGGCCGTCTGTGGCCGTCCGGGGACGACCGAGGACGGGACGGGCCACCCCACTAACCCTCACTATAAGAGGAAACTCTTCAACTAAACTTTTGATTCATACGTGTAAAAAAACCCTCATTCCTTAACTGATCAACTGAGATAGTGTGATTAAGACAAGCCACAGCATATAATTAATACTATACATTACATCTATAAAATAGATTTCTGTCCCCAAGTATGAGGGCGCTAAAAAAACTACGCTCACGGACAATCTACATGAGGCGAATGGGGACGGACGCAGCTGTAAGAAATTCTGTAGACAAGTCACTAAAACCAGGACAAATATCAAGCACTCCTGCTATAAGTGAATACTTCTCTACCCTCTCCAAGAAAAAGTTTTTTTCCCCAAATTCTAATGATGATCAAAATAAGTTGGTTGAACCTGATCCGTTACATTTTTCTGACCAGAAATCCAACAAACAAGGTCAAATAACAATAGAGAGTAATTTGGCAAATTACTCTCCTTCGGAAGAATGTCAAAAATCTCGTCTGGTTGTGTCTCAAATAACAACTATAACACCTATAAAAAATCAGGACAATGACTTATTTTTCGACGTATCCGCAAACCATAACTCAAAGACTGAAGAAGAAAATAAAGAAATATTGCTAAGTCAAAGACATCCCCAAACCAGTTCGCCAGAAAAATCACCTAACCTTTTTTCTAATCTGACCAATCTATCAGACCCAAATTTTATAAACCCAAATTTTATAAACCTAAACTCTGGAAATACTGTCTCTCCCATATCAAAAGCACTCTTCTCACTGCAAGAAATTCTGGATTCAGTACTAACACATCTTGGACACATTTTAGCTAACTCAGATGATACTTTAGACGTACAAATAGGAATACTTAAATTCCTGGTTGAAGAAAAAAAGAAAAAAGATCTAACTAAAGTCTCATCAAAACAAACTGGAGAAGTCGAATCACAACAAACAGATGAATTTCATAAAAATGGAAGTGCCGCCCCAAAACAACAGGAAGCAAGCACACAAACGAACGACGTACTAATAATCAACAATAAAACTAACGGATCAAAAAACAAAGAAAAATCACCTATCACATATTCACTTAAAAAACTGTTCAAAGAAGAACTGGAAATCAAAGCTGAGAACAATACCAAACACTATCCGATTTTTTCGAATAAAGTATCCGATAACAATCGTGATCAGATTATCGGAAAAAATAAAACTGAGCTAACAGGAGTTACTGCTGAACAGGATTTCAACCAAAGAGAACAGTCTGAAAAAAGTAATACTAGGGAAAAAGTAAGGGGGAAGAAGAAGAGACAACCTATGAGGAGAATACAGAGGAAAAAAGGGAATAGGCTCAAATTCCAAAAATTTAATCCTGTAAATCTGGTGAACACTCCAGTAATTCAAAAAACATCAGTAGAAAAACCCTTAAATCCTGAAGCAGATGAATTTTGTCCTCCGATAGAAAATAGACCTACATCGCAAAATAACATGGTCATAAAAGAATCATATGACAATAATTTCCAATCATGGGAAATAAATCCATCCAAACACATAACTATTGAAGAGCTATTTCCTTCAGATAAGGAGCCGTTTAATCGCGGTAAAATCATTAATCTATTACATGAAATTCCATCCTTGAAATCTCTGACCAGCAATGAAATTGACTTAGTTCTGTTTCCAATAAAAGAAAATAACAAACTAGTACAGGTATCCTTTTATTCACCGGTTTTGCCTGGAATAATAATCAGAGAGAAGGAAATTCTTCACAAAAATGGCTATGATGTAATCTCGGTGGAAGATTTTAAAACCAACAACTCAAATAATGGTATATTAGGACAAACCCACAGAAGAAAAGAAAACAACAGTTCTAATCGGGGAGACCTAGCATCAAGTACTATGAGGAAAGATCTACTTAAAATACAAGTAATTCAAGGAGAGAGGTCAGTCTTGTCTCGGAATTCCACCTTTAGTAACAATGAGAACTCAATAAAATCATGGGCATGGTTATCAGAAACCTTAAACAGCAAAAAAATGGTAAATTCACAACAACGCGAAGTTTAGCAAAGGTCTGACGCTATTGTCCTGGAACCTGGCAGGGAAAACTGATATAAAAATGAAACATGCAATAAAAAATTCCCCTGATATCATCGCCCTCCAGGAAACATGGTTAATCAATACCTTTACTCAAAGAGGATACTATGTATACGAAACATTGGCAAAAAGATCAAGAAGGGGACACGCCAAGGGTGGTCTGGCAATATTATTAAAAGAAGATCACTCTTGGTCACAGGAAATAATTAACACAAACACAGACAATCTACAATGTTTAAAAGTATCCCTTAGAACCCATGCTTCAGCCAAACTAGAAAAAATATTACTCTTCAATATTTACGCACCTCCCAGCAGTAATAATAATGATTTGCTGTTTGACCGCCTAATGGAAATTATCACCCATATAATTGATGATCAATCTCACTTGCCATACCTCATAATGGGGGACTTGAATGCTAAAATTTCTAACTGCGAGATAAAGAAATGGGCTCGTCTCCTCAAAGAGGAATCTCTGGAACCATCACTCCCTGAATTCCCAAAAGGAACTAAATCGGATAAGAGGGGACGCGCACTACTAGCTTTTCTCTCTGGCATTAATGGGATTATATTAAATGGTAACATCAATGGTGATATACCAGCAACATACACACGGCAAGGAAATGGATCTCCTTCAACTATTGATTACTTTATATGCGGAACAGAAGGAAAAGAACAAATGAGTCAACTTTCGATAATATTCACTGCAGAAAGTGATCACGCTTTTTTAAACCTTTCAACCCACTGGATTGCACCGTCCTCTTTTTATAACCTGCCATTATTTCTTACAGAAAAAACGGAAGTAAACACAACTAGGCGTCGCATTTACTGGGGGACAGAAAATCTGGAATATCTGCGCCAACTAATTACTGAAACCAATATATTGACCAACATATATTCAGATGACCCTGTAAAGAACTTTGAACATCTAACGAATAATCTCAAACAAGCTCTGCAAAGTAAGCTAGAATACCACAGACCAGCAAAAAGAAAATGGAAAAACAAGAATAAAAACTGGAATCAACCAGTCGTAAAACAAATCAATAGACTGATACGTGCCCAGTATCTGGAATTCTCGTCAGTAAACAAAAAGGAAATCAATAGATTAAAGAATCAAATACGACGAGAAAAAACTAAAGGAAAAAAACTGAAGCAGGACTTTAATTGGACTGAAATTCAGCTAGCAGTTAAACATAATAACCAGCGTAAATATTGGTCACTGATCGCAACAATGACAGGATCCAAAAAAAAGCTGGAGGCTACACCTGTATCAGAAGAAAACTGGGACATATACCTACACGAGCTATACAAACAGAATCAATATATTAAAAATGAAGAAGTGGGAGGAGAAAACGTGGAAACTAAAGACATTAAGATCAATAAAACGTCGGCAGTGTCAGTCTCTATGAATATTAGGAAGGCAAGGAGCACAGGTGCATCTGGCCCCGATCAGATACCTGTCAAGGTCTACCAAATTGACCATAAAGAGTGGGGAACGGTGCTCTCGCCGCTATTTAACTATGTATTTGACAGTGGTCAAATGCCAAATTCCTGGAAAGGAAGTATCATAATCCCGATCTTCAAAAAAGGAAAAAGAAACACACCGGGAAATTATAGGCAAATTGCCCTCATGGACGCTGCTGGGAAGATTTTTGCAGCAGAAATCCTGGATAGGCTGAAAAATTGGGCTTTCTCATTAGGTCTAATTCCTAAATTTCAGTCCGGATTTCGCCCACACCATTCTGTTACTGACAATGTAGCAATCTTCCAAACTATTTTAGATAAGTACGCAACAGGGAAAAAACAAACTATTTACGCAGCGTTCATTGATTACTCGACAGCCTTCGATCGAGTGGATAGACCGACCCTGTGGTTAAAATTGAGAATAATGGGGATCCCGGAGCAGCTATTACACCTGATAGTGAATCTACACAGTGACACCTGGTGCCGCGTCCAAATGGGAAGTGACAAGGGCCTATCGAAGGTAATACGAACATCAAATGGCCTGAAACAAGGGTGCCTCTTGGCTCCAATTTTATTCTCACTGTATTTAAGTGACATACCTTCCCAACTGCAGCAAGGGATATGTACTCCTCCTAAGATAGCCACTGAATATATCCATTCCCTGCTGTATGCAGACGACATAGTCATGTTTGACCTAACACCTTTCGGATTACAAAATCTTTTAGATATTTTATATAAGTACTCAAGGAAAAATTACCTAATTCCAAATACGAACAAAACAAAAGTGGTTGCCTTTTCAAAGCAGAAGAAAAGGGTACGGTACGAATGGAAGCTGGGAGGTGAGAAACTAGAACAAGTAAAGGAGTATACATATCTGGGTAGAATTTTCTCACAAAACATGAGTAACATCAATCAAATCAACCACCTGAAAAGAAAAAGTGATCTGCATGCTGGGGCCTTGTCACGCTTATATTCGGCGACTGGACATAGACATTTCTCTGCACTGATTCAAGTCTATCGAGCTAAAATCACACCGGTCCTGTCCTATGCATCGGAATATATTCCTCTAAATCAATGGTCATATATGGATTTAACAGAAGGAAGAATATTGAAAAAACTACTGAAGATTTCAACATCTACCCCAGTACAGGCATTGAGACTGGAATGTACCATCACGAGCGCATATGCTACAGCTATAGCGAGCATCATAAGGTGGGCCCATAATCTTCTTCTTTCAAAAGAAGGTACTTTAAGAAGATTGCTAAAAGTAGAAACATTCGAGAGTAGCTCTACTCATACTACCTTTATTAAAAATATGCGAGAGGCTCTACAGCTTGCAAAAGTCAATGTGGAAATTTTGTCTACGTGGTCACCAGCTCAACTCAAACTTTTTCTAAAAAACTTCACTCCCAAATTGAGCTACGAGATTGATCACTTTCATTGTAATAGTCTATCGTCATATAAATTTTATGTAGCCTCGCAGGAATACAAACAACGTCAGCCTTACCTAGAGTATACTCTTCAACATGGCGCAAGGCGTGCAATCATGATGTTGCGCCTTGGAACACTTCCTGTACAAACCTTCACTTCCTCTTGGAGGCCTGACAGCTCTGCCCTTTGTACCCTTTGTCAAGGAGGCAACCAAAATTTGGAACACTTATTTTTTATATGCCCTAATGCAGAAATTGTAAATGCAAGGTCAACATGTCTTATGCCCATCTACCGGTCCTGCAGGATCACTAGCTCACAAGACTTTTTATCACTATGTAAAAGCCCCCCTAATGAATTCGTTTGTTACAGAATTTTTAAGTTTTTGAAAATCTCATTGAAAATGTATTAATACGGAATGTATAAATGTATATTTTATTTGTGGTCCTCGTAAGAGTACCGTAACAAAAATAAAACTTTACTTTACTTACATTAATAAAAGAAGATCATTAATACGTGATTACATAATTATGCGTGAATGTTTTTTTAAACTGAGCATCTATGTAAAAAATGCCTTGGGGCAAAACAGATGCATTTATAACCATTCTTGACGTATGCTTGAATATATTATATAAAAAGATGCCTGCCCTCAATGGATTGCGCTCTAGATTAGGGAAGATATTTAAGAAGGAGTCAGTGGAAGCCTCCTATGAATTAGGGTGAAAGAAGATTGTAATGTGGTGTTTAAGTGGGACCCTTAGGATGTTCAGCAAGCTCTTTCTGCTCTAGCCTTCATGATCCCCACAACTAAATGTACCCTGGTACCTTTGGCACAGGTACCCTGGCCGGACCAGGGATACCAAAAGGCAAACTAGGGGTAGCACCTGCTACCAACTCTTTACAGTTATGACTACAATGATATATATGCAGCGGCAGCTCCTCCACTGAGGCGGAGGAGAGCCGACCCTCAGCTTTAAGAGCAGTACGAAGGAAAAAAAGAATGATAATAACAGAACCTTATTATTATTTTATTTTTTGTCTGGCTGCAAGCTCCATGTTAGGGTGGGGCGGGGCTGGGATCGTGTGACATCAGAGGGAGGAGGTGTGCTTGATGCACCATAAGTGTGCATGGCGGTTTGGCTGGCCGTCTTGGGCCGGCCAAATCGTTATGGCACTTAGCATGTTCTCCACCAGCTATATTGCACAGCCTGGGAGGAGAACATCACAGCCTTGCACTCCCTGTGTGAGCGCGAACCATGGCGCCCAGACCAGTCACGACGATGTTGTCATGCTGATGACAGCATTGTCATAATTTGCTTGGGGAGTCTGGGAGCCTGGGTGCTTCCAGGAGGCAGGATACAGTGAGGAGGGAGGAAAGGCAGCGGCTGGCAACCAGCAGATAAGTCTTCTTTTTATTTTATTTTTTATCTAACACCCTGCCACCATTCCCTACCAGCAGCCACTGGATATATGTGCTTCTTGTTTCGAAAACAAAGCAATGTATGAATTAGAGGTGCTTTTTAGGTCTGGCTTGATGGTTCACGAGCCTCCGACTGAACACAATATGGTCGCATTTCACCAGTGTGTACACAATATGGCCTGTAGCAGTAACTTACCCCAATTTTACGCCCTGTGATGTCGCCTAGTCTCAGGGGCAGCGTGCTCGCAGTGTTCTTCAGTAGGACGAAACTCTTGTGAGCAGCCTCCAGGGAGAGGTTCCGGTGGGCATCGCTCTGCACCAAGCTCAAGTTGAAGGCATTGTAGGGATTCATGTCCAGGGGATCAAACTCCCCCAGGCGCATGCGCGTATAGAACAGTGGGCGCACCCTCTCTCTGACAGTCTGCAGAAGGAGAGAGTAGACATTGACAAGAATGTGGAGCAGAAAGAGGAGACAGGTGCATCAATAGCATGGGAGCCTTGAACTCAAATAAGAAGCCGGCAGAAAGAAACCTTGGCAAAATCCAACAACTGGCACAGAAACAGGGCAGCGTCAAACGCAACAAGCATTGGCAAAACCAATAGGTCTCGCCTACGCAAGAGCTATTGGCTTTGCCAATATGTTTTAGCAATAATGAACATGGCTAAAGTTGGTGGCGTAAAGGAGTGTGGTGTGGAGTGGAGTGTTATGGAGTGCTATAGAGAGTCATGGAGTGCCGTAGAGTAAAGTCGAGTGATGTGGAGAGTCATGGAGTGGCGTAGAGTAAAGGTGAGTGATGTGGAGAGTCATGGAGTGGCGTAGTGTTGTGGAGTATTCTGTAGGAAGTAGAATGAAATAGAGTTAAGTGGAGTGTCGTAGAGTGGAGTTTGGTAGAGTGGCACTGAGAGGAGTAGAGTGTCTTAGAGTAGAGTGGAGCAGCGTGGAGTGTCATGTTCTGTCGCAGAGTGGCATAGAGTGTCGTAGTGTGGAGGGGAAACAAACTTTACAACGCAACTTTTACAACACACTACCATTACAACTAAACTTTTACAACGCAACATCCATTACAATGCATGCAATTACAACACAACCATTACAACGCATGACACTACAACGCACACCACTACAACGCATGTCATTACAACGCATGTCATTACAACGCATACCATTACAACGCATACCATTACCATCCAACACTTACCCTACTGTTGCACCCCCTGGAGTTAGAATAGTAATTTTTACCCGTACACTATCCAACACTTATCCTACTGTTGCACCCCCTGGAGTTAGAATAGTAATTTTTACCCCTACACTATCCAATATTTACCAAACATGCAATGTAATGTTATGCGTTGTAATGGTAGGCGTTGTAAAGGTATTATGCGTTGTAATGGAATGCGTTGTAAATGTAGTTTTTAAAATTTTGTTGTAATGGCATGCGTTGTAATTGAATGCGTTGTAATGGATGTTGCGTTGTAAAAAATGCGTTGTAAAAGTATGCGTTGTAAAAGTGTGCGTTGTAACGTCATACATCCAGTGTGGAGTGGCATAGAGTGTCATAAAGTGGCTTAGAGCAAAGCGAAATGGCATAGAGAGTGCTGCATAGAATGGAGTAGAGTGTTGTAGAGTAGAGTGCATAGAGTGGAGCAGATTGTACAGAGGAATGGCATAGAGTAGTGTAGAGTGTAGTAAAGTGGAGTGGCATAGAGTGGTGTGAAGTGGCAGAGTGGAATATTGGAGAAGAGTAAAGTGGCATGGAGTACCTTAGAGGGAGTTGCGTAGAGTGTCAGAGTGGAGTAATGTCATAGAGTGGTTTAGAGTGGAGTGGAGTGCTGTAGAGTGGTGTGGCATAAGGCTGTTTAGAGTATCCAAGTGGAATAGAGTTTAATGAAATGGAGAGTCAGAGTGGACTATTGTGGAATAGAGTGGCCTAGAGTGTAGTGGCATAAAGTACAGAGGTACATAGTAGATTGGCTTAGAGTGCATTGGTTTGGAGTAAAGTGGCATACAATGCGTTGGTGCAGAGTGCAGTGACCGAGTAGAGGGGTGTAGACTGCAGTGGAGTAGAGTGCAATGGCATAGAGTGGAGTGGGGTAGAGTGGAGTAAAGTGCAGTGTTGTAGAGCATATTGTTTCCGAGAAGAGTGAAGTAGTGCAGGGTAGAGTGCACAGGTGTAGCGTAGAGCAGCGTAGAGTGCAGTGGTGTAGAGTGAAGTAATACAGAGAAGAGTGGCTTATAGTGCATTAGCATAGAGTGCAGTTGAGTGGCACAGAATCGAGAGGTGCAGAATAGAGTGCAGAGTAGCGTGGCATAGAAATCAGTAGTGGAGAGTGCAATCTTGCAGAGTAGAGTGTCGTAGACTGCAGTAGAGTGCATTGGTGTAGAGTGCACTGGCGTATAGTGGTGCAGAGTAGAGTGGTGTAGAGAGCAGTGGCGTAGAGTACAGTGGTGCAGAGTGGCATAGAGTGCAGTGACTGAGCGCAATGGTGTAGAGTGAGGTAGCGTGTAATGGTGCAGAGTAGAGTGCAGTGGTGTGCAGTACATTGGTTTTGAGTAAAGTGGTGGAGTGTGCACTGGCATAGAGTGCAATGGTTTGGAGTAGAGTAGCATAGAGCGCAGTGGCATAGAGTAGAGTGGAGCAGACTAGAGTAGGTCACCATAGATTGCAGTAGTGTAGAGTGCAGTGGCGTAGCATCCAGCGACAGAGTGCAGTGGTGTAGAGTAGATTGTTTCAGAGTAGAGTGAAGTGGAGTGGTGCAGGGTAGAGTGCAGTGGTGCAGGGTAGAGTGCAGTGGCACAGCTTAGTGACGTAGAGTGCTCTGGTGTAGAGTGGATTAGTACAGAGTAGAGTGCACTGGCGTAGAGTTAAGTGGGATAGAGTACAGTGACGCAGAGGAGCAGGCGTTGAATGGAATGGTGAAAAGTAGAGTGGAATGGACTACACTGAAGTGGTGTTGAGTGCAGTGTCGAAGAGTGTCGTGGTGCATAGTAGAGTGGGTTGAGTAGAGAGGTGTAAAGAGAAGAGGTGTAAAGAGAAGAGGCGTAGAATGCAGTGTCAGAGTGCAGTGGTGCACAGTCGATTAGAGTAGCAGAGTGGACTGGTGTAGAGTTTAGTGGCATAGACTGCATTGACGTAGAGTGCAGTAGAGTGGCATAGAGTAGTGAAGAGTACAGTGCAGTGACGCAGAGTATAATGGTGTATAGTTCAGCGGAGGTGAATGCAGTGTTGCAGAGTAGAGTGTCAGAGTGCAGCGTTGGAGAGAAGAGTGTCGTAGAGTGCAGTGGTGTGGAGTGCAGTGGTGTGGAGTAGAATGGTGTGATGTGCACTGGTGTAGAGGGCAGTGGTGAGGAGTAGAGTGGTGCAGAGTAGAATAGAGTGGCGTGGAATTCAGTGCTTTGGAGTGCAGTGGCATAGAGTGCAGTGCCATAGTAGAGTATAGTGGCAAACAGTGCAGTGGTGCAGAGTAGATTGGCATAGAGTGCAGTGGTGAATTGCGTTGGTTTTGAGTAAAGTGGTGTAGAGTGCATTGGCATAGAGTGCAGTGGCAGCATATGAGGTGTAACAATGTAGAACAGAGTGGCATAGAGTGCAGTGGCATAAGGTGGAGTGGCAAAAGGTAGATTGTAGAGGTGTAGAGTAGAGTGGCATAGAGTCCATTAGTGTAGAGTAGATTGCTTCAGAGTAGAGTGAAGTGGTGTAGGGTAGGGTAGGGTAGGGTATAATGGTGCAGGATAGAGTGCAGTGTCAGAATGCAGTGTCGTAGAGTGAGGTGGTGCAGAGTAGATTAGAGTGGCTTAGAGTGGACTGGTGTAGAGTGCAGTGGCGTAGAGTGGAGTGGAGTGGAGTGATGCAGGGTAGAGTGGCTTACCGTGCAATGATGTAGAGTGCATTGGCGTAAAGCGCAGAAGAATGGTGTAGAGTAGAGCACAGTGGCATTGATTGCAGTGGTGCAGAGTAAAGTGGTGTAGAGTGCATTGGCATAGAGTGCCGTGACAGAGTGTAGCAATGTAGAGTGCAATGTTGTAGAGTGCAATGGCGCATAGTAGATTAGAGTGGCTTAAAGTGGACGGTGTAGAGAGAAGTAAAACAAGGTGCAGCAATGTAAAATAGAGTGGCGTAGAGTGCAGTGGCACAGAGTAGAGTGGTGAAGGGTAGATTGCAGAGGCATAGAGCGGAGTGGCGTAACATGGAATGGTGCAGACTAGAACAGAGTAGTTTAGGGTGCAGTGGCGTAAAGTAGTTTGCATCAGAGCTGAGTGAAGTGGTTTAGAGTGCAGTGGCATAGAGTAGAGTGTTGTAGAATAGAGTGTCGTAGAGTGCACTGGTGCAGAGTAGATTAGAGTGGCTTAGAGTAGACTGGAGTAAAGTGTAGTGGCGAAGAGTGAAGGGATGTAGAGTAGAGTGGCTTATAGTGTATTGGCGTAGAGTGCAGTAGAATGGCATAGAGTAGAGCACAGTGGCATACATTGCAGTGATGGAGAGTGGCGGAGAGTTCAGTGGCTGAGAGTGCATTGTTGCAGAGTCGAAGTGGCGTAGGGTGGAGTGATGCATAATACAGTATAGTGGTTCAATGTAGAGTGTAGTGGCATAGAGAGGAGCGATGCAGAGTAGAGTTGCGCAGGGTAGAGTGGCATAGAGTAGAGTGGTGCAGAGTTCAGTAGAAGAGATTGCAGTGTTGCAGAGTGAACTGTCATAGGGTACCATGGTGTATAGTAGAGTACATTGGCGTAGAGTGCAGTGACAGGGTATAATGATGTAGAGTACATTGGCGTAGAGTGCAGTGGCATAGAGTGGTGCAGAGTATTATGCCATAGAGTGCAGTGACATAGAGCATAATGATGTAGAGTGCAGTGGCAAAGAGTGTTGCAGAGTAGAGTATAGTGGCATAGAAGTAGGGATGCAGAGTAGATTGCTGTAGAGGGCAGTGGTGTAGAGTAGAGTGCAGTGGCATAAAATAGAGAGGGACAGAGTTGAGTAGAGTGGCGCAGATTGTAGTGGATCAGCATAGAGTGCATTGGTCCACAGTGCAGTGGCATAGATTGTTTTGCAGTAGAATGATGTGGCGCAGAGTGGAGTGGTGGAGGGTAGATGCAGTGACGAAGACTAGAGCAGTGTAGAGTGGGTTGGCATATAGTGCACTGGCCTTGATGTGGGGAGGCAGAGAGTAGAGTGCATTGGCATAGACTGCAGTAGTGAAGAGTAGAGAGAAGTAGAGTGAAGTGGTGTAGAGTAGAGTGGTGCAGAGTAGAGTGCAGTGGCATGGAGTGGTGCAGCGTAAAGTGGAGTATGCATGGTCTGGTAGCGCACTGCCATTACAGACAACACATTTTCAATTGAAATGACCATTATATTTGCACAGACGTACAGTTTTACTGATAAAAGAATACAGTGCACAAACAATGTGTGGAAATGTCATCACCTAATGTATTGAATATTTTAGTTCGTACTCAAATATTTGTTTCCTCCAGCAGACCCTCAGTAGCCAGCATGATTGTCACACAAATCGTCTTACTTGGAAGTCAGAGAAAGAAAAGTAAACACCAAGCTCTCTGGAATACAGATCCCGACATTTGACCTCTGACCTCTGTCTTAGGATGCATAGCAAATTCGACAAGATCAGAACAAGATTTAAAGGCTCGTTTACAGAAATCGAACACTGGTGGAAGGATACAGTAAATAAAATATGGGCAATGAAAGGGATGAACTCAAGCTGGGCAGCCTAAAACAAATTAAGCCAGCAAATAGAAATCAAGCAAATGTGAGTTAGAAACCACAAAGCCAATCATAAGCATTACCCAGGGAGGCTTTCTGAATGCCCACAAGAAGTTGTAAACAAAATCAGACAACTGCGCTGTCTGGTAGGCTTCGACCTAAAAAGCATGAACAGAACTGAACAGGAAGTAGGACTGCTTTGGAATCGTAGAAAGGACAAAAAGCCAATAAAGGCAGGGTAAACGTGAACTCTGAGTATAGTGCGAAAGGGCTTGAGAGGCACCAAAGCAAGAAAAACTCAAACGTAGACAAAAGACATGTTCATCAGTTGGGGGGGGGGTACCTTTAAACTGAGAGAGAAGGACAGACATACACTGGGAGCCTTAAAGAAAAATGCCACTGGAGTACAAGAAGCAAGATAGCCTCAAACAATTAATAGGCTTCAGCAAGAATATAAACCCGGCAGCCTCATGCTCAGAGGAAAGGCTCATCTCGAACCAGTATGAAAGTAGCCACGCATAAAGGGAAAGGGGTTTCCGTGACCCCATATGGAGGGCTCCACAAACTAAGAGTAAAAGATGGAATAACACAAGAAACTAGGTAGCCTCAAGTCAAGAAAACATGTCAGAGATAGCACCAAGAAGAAGGATAGCCTCGAGCTCAGAAATTGGGATGTAGCAACAAAAGCAGGGTCGCCTCAAACTCGAAATAAATATAGTTTGGAAGCAAAACCGCTTCAAACTCAAAAGAAAGGATGAGTTGGCACCTGGAGTAAGTTAACCTCAAAGAGAAGGAGAGGCAGTTACATTAACTATTAATTTTCATCCATAAAACACAACATTAGAGCCTGTGGCCATGAGACGAGGAGCACACCAAGACTCTGCAGCTGCTGTGAGGACTCTTGCTTACCTCCAGTGAGATATTCCCATGCGCCACCGCTTCCTTGATCGTCATGAAGACGTTGTCTGCCAGGTTTTTGGAGAGCTCGAGATTGCATCCGGCGTTTACAGAGGCTATGTTAAAAGAGTAAAGAATTTGTCACTGCTACATCTCTCTTTCAGATCAGGGGCTGCATAAAGTTTACTGTACAAATTCTTCTTAACCACATGGAAATGATCATTTTTGGACGTCAGGATGTTTAGTGTACAGAAGGAAACAACTATTTAGTTGACGCTGATTTTCCAATATATCTGTATTTATGGATTGCTGTGCGTGATTTTCGACTAATCTGCAGGTAAAAGTTTGTCCTTCCTCTGCCCCTATCCTTCCGTTCTTCCCTCATCCTTCCTCTACCCTCTGTTATTTCGAACACTTCTGCATTGAAGTGTCAATGTCAATTTTGATTGTTTAGTTAACAAAAACCATAACAATTTAGATATGAACAATATTCAGCAAAAGCCATTCAGATACTGAAATTAAATCAAAATTTATATTTACCGATCCCATTAAAATTATTTCTAAAACAGAGGTCCCTTCTATGAAGAAAAGGGGATTACAAGTACATAACAGCTTTGGAGAGCAATCCACCCCACCCACCTCCGAACCAAACCCCCCCTCCAACAACCTTTGCGCCTGAGACCCAATCACCACTGAAGACACCATCCGCCTGATGAACTCCATCCACTCAGGATCGCCAACCGAGCCATGTCCCCACCACATTTTCAACAAAGCAGACTCCATTATCGCTCCCCATCTCCGAGACGTCATCAACTGCTCCCTCAACTCCGCTACCTTCCCGGAAAGCTGGAAACATGCCGAACTCAGCGCCCTCCTGAAGAAACCCACAGCAGACCCCACTGAACTTAAGAACTACCGCCCCATTTCGCTCCTCCCATTCCCTGCCAAAGTTATTGAGAAAGCCGTCAACAGTCAGCTCGCCGCCTTCCTGAAATCCAACAAATCCCTCGACCCTTCACAGTCCGGCTTCTGAGCCAAACATAGCACCGAGACCGCCCTCATCGCTGCAACAGATGACATTCGAACTCTACTGGACAACGGAGAAACAGCTGCCCTCATCCTACTTGACCTCTCCGCAGCCTTCGACACAGTCTGTCATAGCACCCTTATACAACGCCTCAACAATGTCAGAATACAAGGAAAAGCATTGGACTGGATCATCTCGTTCCTCGCCGGAAGAACCCTGAGAGTCCGCCTCAACCCTTTTAGATCAGAGGCCACCGAAGTCATCTGCGGCGTTCCACAAGGATCATCACTCAGTTCCACCCTCTTCAACATATACATGAGTCCCCTCGCATCCATCGCACGCCAACACAACCTCAACATCATCTCCTACGCAGACGACACCCAGCTGATCCTCTCCCTCACCAAAGACCCAAACACCGCCAAAACCAACCTACACGAAGGGATGAAAGAAGTAGCAGAGTGGATGAAGAACAGCCGTTTAAAACTGAGCTCGGGGGGGAGGAGATACGCCAGCAACCAAGATGGCCGCATAAGCTCTCGGCTCCGCTGACCTCCGCCAGCAGCTCGTATATCCTGTTCTCAATCCTGAATTTGCACCAGTCTCCCGGGTTTGTGAAGTATTCCTGCTTCTAAAGGTGTGATCCCGAGCTTTTTATCTTGTCGGATGCCAAAGATACGCCGTGTTCCCATTCTCGGCCTACCATCGTGTGGAAGCCGGGGCCTCGATTTCTGGCCTATCCGGGTTGGAGTTGATCAACAACGGCCGCTGGACCTGGATTGAGCCCGGTCCCCCGGAGTGCATCGTTAACTGCTTGTCTGATGCTGACATTGTGAGCGGTATACACCGTGGAGACAACAGCGTGCCGCGCCTGTTGCCGTGTTCGGGGGTCCGGCGCCCGGAGACCCTGCCCTTCCCGGGGTTGACGGGCCGGGGCCCTCGCTGCCGGCGACGGTGTCGATCTGGCACGACGGGGAGCGGCCATTATTGTCATCGGATTTGCGTGGCCTGTTACCCCGGAGAAGCCGGCCTCCGGGGTTCGAATCCAGCTCTGCCTCTTCGTGAGAGGAGATGGGGCGGACGGAAAGTACGCCATCGCTTAGGGCCGTCATGGCCGCCATTGAGGCGCTCCATTCGCAATCCGCCGCTGTATTCCGGACACTGATCGTGCAAGTGGACGGTATCTTGGGGCCGGTACACGACTCTCCGTCTAGTCCGGATACATCTGTGGTACCAGCGATGCAATGTACGCCTGAGATCGAGGTCCCCGGGCAGAACCTGGCTTCACTGTGCTTTGCTGGCCCCCAATGTACACTCAGCGAGCCCGTGATCGTCGCTATCGTTCCCTGCTTGATCCTGCTGCCGCCCCGTATAGATATGGACTGTCTTCTGTGCTGTAATAAGTTCCACAGTGACTGTTGGGGAGATTTGCTATTTCTGGACACATTCCCTCATTCGTTATGTGGTTATCGTGACCTTCTCTCCCTTTGTCGCTCCTGCAACACTGATGTGGACTTTAATGAACGTTCTGCCTTTTCCTTTGTGATGGTGGTTCGAGTGCAAGAGACTCTCCTGAAATGCCGTACTGGTCAGGGTTGAACTTGAGGGCTTGGACTTGATTGTGTGGCTTGACTCACTGCCGGGATTGTCCCATGTAATGTGCTGGGAGCTGGGTGGTGCTTTGTTATACTCCCCGATTGATTTGTATATTTTGCCAAATGTTGGTTCGATTATATCTCGGGGTGGTCACGGCTGGCGGGGGGTATGGGAGACCGGGGGTGTGTTTGCTTTTACGATATTCCCTCCTCCATCTTTTCCCTTCCCTGGGGTTAGTTTAGTGGGCGACAGGCACGCTGCTAGTGGGTTAGGTCGTAGCCATCCGCAGGGGTGCTGGGTGGGGGGTTGAGGGAGGGTTTGTTACTTTTCCTTTCTTTTGTTCTATGACCTTTCTTTTTCCCTTTTCCCTTCTTCACAAGAAATGTGGCGTATTCTCCTGATTTTTATTCCTCATATTCGGGAATCGAGTGTCTGGTCTTCATATCCTGTATTCTGGGTGGGCGGGATTCGGCGATGTTTGCTTAGGTTAACAGTAACGTACTGTTCTACCTCTGCCCTACACTGCTATTGATGTCTTTCAGATGCTTGTACTTGTTCTGTATTTTCCTAATTGATTTGCCCGTCCGCCATTACGATATGTTCCTCCGAATGATGCCCGATATGTATATTTTCACTCTTGTGTTATAATTAATAAAAATATATATAAAAAAAAAAAACTGAACTCGGACAAAACGGAAGTCCTCATCTTAGGATCATCCCCCTCCGCCTGGGACGACTCATGGTGGCCACCGGCCCTGGGAAACGCATCCATACCAACGGACCACGCACGTAACCTGGGCTTCATCCTGGACTCCTCCCTCTCGATGACCAGACAAGTCAACGCCGTCTCATCATCATGCTTCAACATTCTACGTATGCTCAAAAAAATCTTCCGTTGGATCCCCACCGAAACAAGAAAGACGATCACCCATGCACTGGTCACAAGCCGACTGGACTACGAAAACACCCTTTACGCCGGAACGACAGCCAAACTACAGAATAAACTCCAACGCATCCAGAACGCCTCAGCCAGACTCATCCTAGACATCCCCCGCCATGCTCACATTTCCGGTCACCTAAAAGACCTCCACTGGCTCCCCGCCAACAAAAGAATAACGTTCCGTCTCCTCACCCACGCACACAAAGCCCTCTACAACCTAGGACCCGAATGCCTCAACACGCGCCTGTCATTTTACACCCCCACCCGCCAACTACGATCGTCCAATCAAGCCCTCGCCGCTCTTCCACGCATCCAAAGATCCACCATGGGGGGAAGATCCTTCTCCTACTTAGCGGCCAAGACCTGGAATTCTCTCCCCACCGATCTCCGCCTTACACAGAACCACCTCTCCTTCAGAAAACAACTAAAAACTTGGATATTTGATAAGTAAAGTACCCCCCCTCCCTCAAGCGCCTTGAGACCCTCTGGGTGAGTAGTGCGCTATACAAATTTCTGAACTTGAACAAGTTAGTTTTAGCAAACTGAGTTGAAAGTGCATGAACAAGAGGAGGGGTTAAAACCAAGTACTGGGTGTTTAAAGTGCGTGGTGCAAGAGGTTCATGTAATTTACAAAGAAGGCTACAAGCTAAAGTCTTGGAACCCTTAGGTTACAGCAGTGCAAGGTTATTTAACTTATGGTAAACCCTCCACCTCTCCAAGCACCAATGTTAAAAAGTGTCTCTTGGACTAAAGTGCATAGGTAGGATCGTGGCAAGGGAAGAGTGTGCCGCATGGTGCTTAAGTTTGCTCCACTCAGAGCTATCTCCTTGGAGCTATGAATAAGGCCGAGAATTATAGAAACAGTCAACCATTTCCCAGTTCGCCCCCGATGATAAAGACAAAGTGCTTCATACAATATATAGACCGAGAACCCCTCACCACACCAACTTCACATTTCAGGATTTCTGCGGTCAGTAGACCGTTATACGTTTTTGGGTAAAGGTGATGGACTGGGACTCGGTGGTTCGGAGTCAAAATTTACCTCAGACTTCTTTGTCGTATTTTTGATATCTTGATAAAGTTCTTACATCGGTTTGGGTGAAGCACAGCAATGAGGGCTCCAAGCAAGTGCCAACCGCCTGTGTCAAATAAATTGGTATCAGCAAGGATCTCCTGATGACAGAGAGTGGAACAGCAGCACAGGAGGTGCAACCATGATTCACACTTAAAATTGCATAGCCTGCAAGCCCCTTCCTTTCCTGGATGGGCCATGCAGGATTGAAATAGACCACTGGTAAACCCAGCAAGTTCATGTGAAAAATATCTCTGCACGCAGCCTAATAATGGCCCCTGATAGATATGATTGTGGCTTCCCTACCAAGTAGGAATTATTCAAGGGAAGCAAGATGCCAGAGGACTTTAGGGAGGAAGCGTCCAGTTGGTAAGAAGTTAATTTCATCGGATGTGGATTGTCCTTTTCCAGGCCGTATAGGAGACGGCGTCAGATTTGAAGTGTATTAACATCATGTCTGATGTGCAACAATGTACCTCAACTTCCTTCCACTTAAACAAAAAAATAAAATAAACAGTGTGACACTACATATGCAGAATTACAAGATATCATGAGGTGATGCTTGCACCAATATACACTATTATATATTTATTTACATTTGAATGGTATCATGCAGTATGTACTGGTGGCAGCAGTTCTCTGTACCATTTCTTGACGTGTTACGATGGGAAGTCTTTCAGACAGACGTTGACCAATGGATGCTGGTTGGCTGGTCACAGACACTTGACTTTCCAGACGAAACGCAGAGATGGAGTGGAGGTAATGGAAGGGACGAAGACTAGCTTTTAGACGGCTTGTCAAATTATCTGGTAATTAGCTGGCCTGAGATCTCTAATGGCTGCGAGTGTGAAAGGTGCAAAGATGGCAGAGCTGAAGATTAGTGTCATTGGAGAGAAGTCAGCAATCAGATACTGACCGTCTAAATGTACATGTTTGACTGACCAGGTTATCCATTTACACAGGAGATGGACAGGGAACAGCCAGGGGGGAGCTGCCTTGGTTTACCCTTTGGAATCCCTGTCACTGCCTTTGATACCCTGTGTGTCAGATACCATAACATCATCAGCAGAAACACAGTGTAAACAGAGCTCTGAACAGTCGCATTTACTGAAGTGCCCAATGCTTTTCTTTACACTCACCATCAAATCGAATGTTGTTAAGGGATCAATATTGTAATAAGGGGTATCCCTGTGATCTCATTGGTGGGCAAGGGATGCCTGCTATCATTAAAACTACCTCTAACTTTTTAGAGAATCAACTTTTGTGCAAGTGTTCATAAAACAACACGGGGATGCGTTTTCTGTTTATCACTGTTGTTTCACTGCTCGGTCACTTGTAATGACGAGATGACAGGGAGAGATAAAGTAAGCGACCAGCTTTATTCAATAAGAGATACGGAATGCAGTTGGAATAACGGCTTTAGCACAAGCCCCCACAACGTTCTACATGCACGCAGGGGGACATGGGCTCGGACACAGCAGGCAGGACGAGGGCGGGGAAGGGAGAAGACAGGGAATGGTCACAGCATGTTACATCTCCCATTTTTCCTAAGTAACTCTGGAATACATAGTTTCAAAACAAGCAAAGGAAGCACATACGTTTCTGCTTTCTCTAGAAGAGCTAATACATTGCATAATCCTTGAATCTTATGGGCGGAACAATTGTTCTCCTATCACGAATGGTATCAACAGGACCAGTGGCCACACCAGGAAGAGATACTCTGGGAATATCATCAATTGACACAGGAGTAGTTTTATCCCCACATGCTCCACCCATGCACCACTCAGCAGAGGACACCATACCATCGTCCTGCGAGGCACTGGGCCTGCTCACAGGCTCAGATACCCTGCTTCTTGCAACTTTCAACCCATTCCACCATTGACCAATATCTAGGAGAACGGCAGTAACCTTTGTTTTGACCACGCGCCTAGGTTCACTATACTTGCTCATGTTGGCCCCCTTCCTCGGATACTTCACTCTCACCACGTCACCTTCTTTCACGGACATCTTTCGTACAGCATTCCTTGTGTCATAATTTGTGGGCATGCGCTTCTGGAGCTCATCTACCAGACCTGTCATCTTGCTCTCATTTTCTTTATGGTTTTCATTTTCCCATTTTTTCCAAGCCAATGACCAATGTGGTTGCAAACGTGTGATCGCTGCCCTGCCCCTGAGGAGTTCAAATGGGATTCTACCAGTGGTACTGTGGGGGGAGGTATGGTATGACCATAACCTGGTGCGTAGTTCTGCCTCAACAGGAATATGAGACTTCAAGCCCATTTGTATGGATTCTTTAATCAGGCGATTGGCCCGTTCCATTGGCCATTGCCCTGTGGATGATATAAAGAGGATTTTACATGCTCTATGCCATTTTTTTTAAAGAATGAGACTAACTCAGAGGATACAAACTGCACTCCATTGTTGGAGACCAGTTGATGGGGAAAAACCTCTCTGCAAAATTACTCCTTCAGGAAGTTAATTACTTCACGTGTGGTGGATTGAGACACAAACTTGACTTCCACCCACTTGCTGAAATAATCAATCAGCACTATGGCATAACATAATTCCAGACTCAAGGCATTCATGGGACCTATGAAGTCAATGCCGACTTTGATCCACGGAGCTTCTGGTAGTTCAAGGGCGTCATGGGATAATGGCGTGTCGTCAAAGGTTTGTCAGCTTCAATGCACATTGAGCAGTGAGTAACAAACATATCGACATCACGATCCATGGAGGGCCACCAGTACCCTTCCCTCAACCTCTGTTTGGTGCCTGTCATTCCTACATGCCCTTTGTGGGATAAAGCCACCAACCTGCTTCTCCTGGACATTGGTGCTATTAAAGTTCCACCCCGGAGAATGACATCTTCAAAAACACCAATATCATCCTTAATTTTCCAGTAGGGTCTGTGTGTTTCGTCAAGTGCCCTCTCGCGTGGCCAACCTTTGATCACATATTTTTTTAAGTGTTTCTAACACTGTGTCATCTTTTATAGCTTCTAACCATTTTGATTTGGTAATGGTACCAATTGAATCATGACCTTCAAATAAGCATGCAAGAAGTACATCATCATCATCCATTTTGCATTCAGAATCATCTTCGCACGGGGCACGTGATAAATAATCAGCCGATATATTCACACAGCCGGGAATGTATTCCATCTTAACTTGATGCTCCTGCAATTTGCATGCCAACTTCGCAATTCTTGGGAAGACTGGCCAGAACCTTTTTCTCTCAAGAATACTGACCAACGATTTGTGGTCGGTACGGATAGTAAATTCCGTGCCCCACAGGAAACTTTTAAACTTTGTTACAGCCCAAACACAAGCCAATAATTCACGTTCAATTACGGAGTACTTTATCTCCAGGCCCCTTCGCTTCCTGGATGCAAATGCAATGATTTTCTCCCCGTTCTCAGTAATTTGGCTAAGCATAGCTCCCAACCCGACTTGGCTGGTGTCTGTTGTGACAGTGCTTTTTAACTTCTCGTCGAATGACTGCAGAGACAGTGCTTGCTCAAGTTCCATCTTAATGGTCTTTATGCTTCGTTCACATTCTTCATTCCAAATGAACTCTGCATCCTTCTTTACCATCTTCCGAAGCGGTTCGACCTTGGCTGCATAATGTTGTATGAATTTGGAATGGAATTCACACATGCCCAAGAAAGATGCCGGTTCATCCTTATTTTTTGGATTTGGTGAACAGTAAAAAGCAGAAATCAAGGAGGGTTTGGGTCGTACCCCATTTCCATCGATGAGATGTCCCAAGTACTCTACAGTTTCTTTTAGGAATTTGCAATTGTCTTTTTGCAGTGTAAGACCACTGTCCTGAATCCTCTGAAAAACTTTCCTCAGGATGACCAGGTGTTCCAATCCGAAGGGCAACCTGCAGAATTGATATGTTCCTTCTGGTGTGATGAATGCCGTGTATTTTTTGATTCATCTTGCAATTGTATTTGATGGTAGGCGGCGCTGAAGTCTAGTGTTGTGAAGATCTTCCCTTGACCTAACGTCATCACCATTTCGTTAATCTTGATCGAACGACTGTCTGCGAGTGGAATCGGCGGTAGGGCACTGGACTGGATCAAAAGCTTTCTCTCCAACCGCACCCAATCTGTCACCATGGGTGAGTTCAAGTCGGAGGAAGTTAACATTACCAAGGGGGTCCCGCAGGGTTCCTGTCTGAGCCCGACCTTATTTAATACCTATGTGGCTCCCTTGGCAGATGTTACTAGAGCTTTTGGATTCTGCCCAGTGTCCTACGCTGATGATACGCAGCTGCTCTTCCCTTTTAAACAACTTACCCCGGAAATTATACAATCTTTTTCCGATGGGATGAAGGCAGTTGCAAGGTGGATGTCTTCCAACTTTCTTCAATGTAATGTTGGAAAGACAGAGGTGATGCTCTTCGGAGAAGCCAGGGTACAATGGTCCCCCGAGTGGTGGCCTCCTGATTTGGGCCCAGTTCCTGAGCCTAAAACCATAATCAAGAACTTGGGAGTTAGATTGGAGCCGGAGCTGACCATGAAGCAAAATGTCAATACTACTGTGGGATCTTGCTTCCATGTGATCGGTCTCCTCCGTAGAATCTTTCCTTTCCTCCCTGACTCCCATAGGAAAACCTTAGTTCAGGCTCTGGTTATCAGCCGGCTTGATTATTGTAATGGTCTTCTGGCAGGTGCAAGTGAGGAGGTTTTGGATCGTCTACAGGTGGTGCAAAATACAGCAGCTAGGCTGGTGCTAAATGCACCCCCCAGATCCTCCTCCAAACCGTTACTTCATAAACTTCACTGGTTACCAATACGCCAACGAGTGAAGTTTAAGACTTGCTGCATTATCCATAAAGGCCTCAATCAATTAGGACCAGAGTATTTGGCTAATAAATTTGTCCCTTATGTCCCCACTCGTGCCCTTAGATCCAGCGACCAGTTGTTATTGAGTGTCCCTAAGATAACTAAATCTAGGCTTGGTGGCAGGGCTCTGTCTGTAGTAGGTCCCAACCTCTGGAACTCACTCCCGCTCTCATTGAGGCAATGCCATAACCACCTTCAATTCAGAAAATACTTGAAAACTTTTCTGTTTAGTTTATTTTAGCTAGCACCTCTGTAGGCTTATAGGAGCTTTATTGCACTTTTTACTTCATTGCTTCTTTTATCAGTTCTGTACCGGTTGTCTGCAGCGCGGAGATACTCCTACGGGAGTTTATTCATAGCGCTATATAAGCATGCAAATAAATAAATAAATAAAGAGGTTGGCAATCAACTACCACGTGGCGGTTCAGCTCCTGAAGGTCAATGCACAAACGGATCATTCTGTTAATTTCCCTCACGATAACCATTGGCGACAACCACTCAGATGTGTTGATTGGTTCAATAATACCATCCTTGCACCAATTCTCCAGGATTGTCTTGACTTTGGCGCAGGTTGATAAGGGTATATTCCTGGCTTTCTGTTTCACTTGGTATGCTTTATTCTTCAGGATAATCTGATGTTCAAAGTTCTTTAGGCATCCTAATTGTTAGTTGAACACCCCCTCAAATTCCTTGAGAATAGTCTCCAGGGCGTCCTCCTGAATTCTAAATACATACGGTGGTTGACAAGGATTAATCATCATTTTAAGTTTTTGTTGTTCCAGCCAACCCAGAATGTTCACATTGTAGTCCACTACAAAAACCTTTGTGGAGGTGTTCTTTAATTTAAACGACAAATCCGCCTTGAAGACCCCTTCTAATTTTATCTTGTATCTGCCATATGCACCTGGAATGATTCTGCTAGATTCCAACGGTGTCTTGTACTTGAGTCCGCTGTATGTGTCCTTAGATAGAATTGTTATTCTTGACCCGGTATCCACCAACATCTCGACATCTTCACTATTCACACCAATCTCACACCTTGGTTGGTTTTGTGCATCTTCATCTTTGATGATGGTGACCTGCAGCACCAGGTTCTCCAGTAGCTCATGCGAGTCTACATCGGACTTTGACTCGTTTACCGTGTAAATTTTTTTTAGAACGTGAAGTTCTGCAAACCTTAAGGAAATGTCCCATTTTTCCACATCCATGACAGATCCTGCCCCTCGCAGGACACTCTTTGCTAGTTGCCATATGCGCGTTGGATCCGCAACTATAACAATTCGGACTTCCAACATGAGTACTGGGGTTTCTAGGCCAAGGGAAATTCTTGTGTGGTTTGTTGGATGCGGAATACTCCTCCTTCCGCACAAGATTGACACTCACTTGTTGGTTATCTGGTTTGCGCAGCAATTTAACACCTTTGGCCGATCTTTCCATGCTTTTGATGGTAGAAACCACTTTTTCTAGGTTTGGATTCTTGTGGCATAACAACTTCACTTGCGCCTTTCATGTACGTGGTACGCATCATCACCTGATCCCGTATCATCTCATCTGCATCTTTGAATGCACACGTAGCAAACATTCTCAATGTTGCGATGTAAGACTCAATCGCTTCACCTGGTGCATGGTACCTGTAGTAAAAGTTATATCTCTCCATTATCACACTCATAGTGGTGTCAAAATAGTATTTCATTCTCAATTTGGCCTCCTTAAATACATCCCATTCTTGATCCCCTTCCTCTTTTTCAATTGGAGTTATGTGGTTGAATAATCTCCTTCCTTCTGCCCCCAAACAATTGTACATTATTGCTTGTTTTCTCGTAGGATTATATTCAGTGCCATCAATTGCCTCCAAATGTTTCTCAAAACATTTTACCCACTGTGACCAATTTTCCGCGGGTGGCCCAGGGACTTCTAGGAAGGTGCTGGGCATTGCCACCACATTCATTATTCCAGTCATTCTGACACAGTGCAAGCATTTGTTAGGAAGATGCTTTAAATTTCATGAAGCGAAGGTTAAGAAGGCGTCAGGCTCTCTCCGTTGGCCGTTTATGGTATTTTCTAAGTTGACAGCCAGAAATGTCACTTCGCTCATGTTTCGTTGCAGCTTCTCCCCGGGGCTGACAAGGATGAGGGAAGGCAAATGGTGTGAGGCTGAGGAGTTGATGAGCGTCACACAGAGGCGGAGCGAAAAGAGGAAGTCCGCCTCACAAAACACTCGGTGGGAGAGTGTACAGGACGTCAGGAGCCTCTGGTGTTTGCCGTGATCCAATGATAGGTCCTGATCCCGTGATCGTCGTCAAAATTAAGATGTAATGACGAGATGATAGGGAGAGATAAAGTAAGCGACCAGCTTTATTCAATAAGAGATACAGAATGCTGTTGGAATAACGGATTTAGCACAAGCCCCCACGACGTTCTAAACGGGTGCCGGGGGACACACGCACGGACACGGCAGGCAGGACGGGTTGGGGAAGGGACAAGACAGGGAAGAGTTACAGCATGTTACACACTCCAGTCTTTTTCCTCCGCTTAGTTGGTCGGGGAGGGGCATACTAGGAACAGAAGAGGCTTCCTAGGTTCAAAGATGCTACTAAGGTAAAAAGAGAATTTCAAAGGGCCTCAGTGCAATGGCCCAAAATGGCTGCTTCACAGGGGAGGCAGGAGGGACAGCGGCCACACAATCTCTCTTGCAGGATAAGATGGAATTCCATAGGGATAGCTGGGACTTCTTCCGTTCTCTAGCTGCTAGCGTCTTTGCTGCTTTAGTCTCCTAATCTGAGGCTAGCTGTTCCTGTAACAGACAAACTGTGCCAGAATCTACTAATTTTTTTCAGCTTCCCAGACCAAGATGGCTTACAGATTGCTAAAAGGGCATGGATTCCAAAGCCCAAGATGGACTCTTGCATGAATTATAGTGTGAACTGAACTATCATCACTGCCTGCAAACATGCTCTGTCATTCTTTTTTTACATTTTTTTTAGAAAGTATCTTTATTAACATTTGAAACAATTATGACAAGACATTCGGACATTCTCGGAGTTATACACAAAGTGTAATCATATATTTGTAGACACAAGGGTAACTGGACCAAATACGTTCAACGCCTGTGTATTAATCCCACAGTTAACAACTTAGTCCCATCGACGTGAGCTCTGTGGTATCGATCCTCGTTCCTATAAAGCCTAATTCCTTAGTCCAAGTCTTCATTACATTAAAAAACATTCCTATATCAAATAATCTCAACCTCTATCCTCTCCCCCCATAACTGTACCCTACCCCTCCCATATCTAGCGTGCATCTCTAATATAAAATCTGTGTCTTTGCTATTTATTGATTGCACTGCGCTATCCAACATGTCAAGGATGGGCACTCTCCTCTTTACCTCAGTTGCCTTCTGGCCCACTTCCTGACCGTACAGTTCCAGTGGCCTCCTCATGTGGTTCCTCATCCCCCCTCTCGCTTTTGAGGTCACCTAATGTTGCCCTCCATGCCCTCCGATCATCCTCTACCTTTCTTTGGTTTGTTTGAATTTCCTTTAGGTTATGAAAGAGAACATGCAAGAAAATGTCTTGGCTATGTAAAGCAACTGGTGGCTCAGTCACATCATGGCAATACATTTCTCATAGGAGCTATAATACCTTTAGAAGCCTTACCAGTGACTAGGCAATAAAAAGGATATATAAATATAGCGTAATCACTTCAGGGGATGCAAAATAACTATTTTTCAAAAACGTTGATTAGAAGTAAGTCAAGAAATAAAATTTACAATAGAAATTTACGTGAGATTTAGAGGTTTTATCATATTCTAAACATGTTTTCATCTCAGGAATAGTAGAATCCTAACGCCCTGAGACAGGAGAATTGTGACCGAGCATCCTTTTAACATTTCTCTTTTATGATACTCTTGGAACCAAATAATTTAGAATTATTTTCACTAGTAGTTCAGGTTATGAACAATAGAACCTAAAGGCATGCTCTCTGGCCCCATATTGGCAATCATCTTTTGTTTGCATAATCATGTAAATAGATACTACCCCTTCTAGTTTCATGCTTATTACTTCTTGCTAGGGAAACTTACTGCTATGTGTAAATATATACTAAGGGTTTCTCTAACTTCTTTATGGGGAAATTGTTCTTTAACGTTTTGTTCTCAGTGAAAATGTTCTATTCTAACCTCCTGCCTGGCAATTTGTGGTGACACAGACAAAGGGCTGCAGCTGAGCTGGGTTGGCTATAAGGGAATTGTGTAAAATAGTTGTTTTTTTGTATGCTGTGATGTGTACGTCTGTTAATCTCCACCAGCATTTCAATACTTGTGACAATATCTACTACTGTGTCCATACTCACCAATGGCAGTCTCCAGGAAGGAGCTTGTGTACTTGTGTGCCCGTGAGATGAATTCCAAGGCCTCTTCATCGCTCACCACGTACCCCTGGAATCCCCATTCCACACGCAGAATGTCAGTCAGAAGCTTTGCGTTGGCACAGGCAGGTACTCCATTGACTCTAGTGGAAGTCATCATAATGTCAGAGTAAGAATGCCACTGCGTAAAGAGGAGTAGAGGAAAGCACTGCTTGGCCCAGAATAAGTCACCTCCCAGTCTTAAGAGAAGGCTAAACTGTAAAGCAGATTATCTTAATGTTACTAGACACGTTTCTCCCAAGCACCCTCACCAACCCAGATTTTTCTCCAAGCCTTCTCAAGAATAAGTCCACTGATTCCTGCTTAAGTTACAAGTAGGGACCATCCTTGCCCAAAGTCATCAAGGTTGGAGGTTTTCCACCTAATGCAAGGATACATTTGGATGTACCTAATCCACGTGTATGGGCATCTTTGGAACCTACCTGGTGCCCTTTGCATCTGTTACCCAAGATCGAAGCCTAGTGTTGCATTGCATACAGCCAATCCTGAAATTCAGTGATGTGCACCTGTTCCTACTCTTGCCTAAAATTAAATTGAGGGGCGGTCACCACAAACATTGTGGAACACCATAGAATGAGAAGGAGGGCACTGTAGAGGGTGTAGTGTTTAAGAGCCCATGGGTGAGCCTTTGACAGCTCACCATCACTACCACAGAGTCAAGTGCAGAAAGAAAGTATTTGGCCCAGTTTGGAGAACCACTGTAGGATGAGACCCAAGACACTAGAGTCAAACAACCCCAACCACTAGAGTTGTGGCCCATTAGCCCCCTGTCTTCCCTGTGTCCCTACCCAAACAGGGTCTGACACCTCTCATTGTAAAACTGTGAGAAAGCACTTCACTGGATCTGTTCTGAAAAGCATAGACTGGTCACTTTCCTGTGGTTGTGTAAAATGTAACAAACTAGATGTTGTTAGGAGCAGAGTCGTGTGGAAGGCTGGAGGCCTGTTTGCAGAGACTAGTCCCTATGTGACCCGTCTGGAAGGGCTACATGAAGAGTTAGGGTGGAGGTGTGCTCGGGAAGTACTGTGGGACTCCCATACCTGTTATAGCTGCACATGACGCTGAAACTCCCCGCTTGCACACAGTCCTGGAACTGAGGAAGGAACGTCATCCTCAAGTCACGCTCCTGCACCTGTTAGATCAGGGACACAAGAGGAAATGTCTGGTTAGGGTGTGTCCACTATTTTGTGTAATATCACTCCTGCAGGACAGGGGCACTGATATCTCATGTGAAGGTGCACGGCTGAATCGGCTGTTCTCAACTTTGGTACAAATACTGCGTATTGTTTCTGCTGTCATCCCATTATTAGCAAAAGGGATGGTGAGTACTTTGGATGCTCACCAACAGTAGTGAGTAGCTCTGAGGCTTCTTACCATTTCACTCTGTGGCTGAGAGCAGTAGTATCTCTTGCAAACTGATTGCAACATTTTGTAGTCTTTCCTCTATGCCTATCACAGGACGCACACAACAGCGGTGTGAGGAAAATTGCAAAAACATTTTTGCAAATGTTAAGCCAAATTATGTGCAATTTTGCAAATTTTCCTTTTTTACCATTTTTTACTTCTCCAAAATCACATTTTGTAAAGACAACAAAGGATTAAAAAATGTAAGTCAGTGGTTTCAGTTTGCAGCTTCACACACCCTTATTGCTGACCTGGCATGGATATCAATGTGAGTCCACATACGAAGGTGTTTTGTTTACACGTGCACATGAAAACAGAAGAAATTGTAATAAATAAAACACTGACCACAGAGCCTGGTGCGATGATCTGTTGAAAGCTAGGCATGGTTGAGTCTCGTTATTATTATCGCCCACATTGCAATGTCTTGTTAGTGATACGTTTCCCTATCTTTTTAGTCTGGCCAGGCATCACTTAAGTATAGGAGAACAGAATACAGCGGGGCTTGTGTAAAAATGTCCTATTTTCTTCTGTCCGAAAGGAGGTAAAGCAGCAATAGAAACCTTGCTTCTGCACTTTATTAGGACATTTTGTCAGGCAGGCTGTGGTCATTTTCATGTGTTACAGCCTTTAGTGTCTCCAGTTCTTTTTCTCTTCTAGTGCAAGGCCATGAAAAAAGTGAACGTATTCTCAGTGTGTTATGGATATGTGGGTCTGCACGTCTGAGCCACGTATGTGAGTGACTTGTGAGAGTGTATTGGGACAGCTGAATGTATATGTGTAGTAGGTGCATACGACTGAGTAGCAGTGTATATACCAGTGTGAGTCTGCACGTGTATGCGTTACCCCGAGTGCGATCACAAATGTGAGCCAGTCTGCGTGGCACGACTGTGCACTTATTTACAATGTAGGCACACTTTTAGTGCTTGCACATAAGCATGCCAGGGCATGCATGTGAATTTACATGAAAGCACAAGAATGAGAGTGAATACACATACAAGCCTGTGTTTGCATGGAATGGATAAGGATGCACAGGCATGTATGTGCACTAATACACATTTACGAAAATGTGTTGTGTTATTCTGTTGTTTAGGCTAATCACTTTACAAACACCATGGTCAGAATTTTCTCTTGACATGAATCCCCTGAGAACGTAATTCATATACATATTTTTTCTTAACGATTACTTGTGTGCTATAAGAACACAAATCTACCACGTGTGCTGATATATTTTATGAATCAATTGTAATTTAGTTTTTGTATCAGCTTGAAGCTCACTAACTCCATAACATTATTGCACGCTTACATGAATTTCAGGGGTGGCTCCTCTGCAATGATGGAGTGTCGCCCCAGAGGCTCAGAGCCAGCAGGTTAAAAATAAAACGATAAACTATAATCATTTTATTTTTATTTTCTCGGCTCTGAACCAGTGTGTGCAGGGAGGGATGGGGCTGGACCATGGGAGGGGGGAGGAGGACTGGTTTGTGCACTCATAAGTGCACATGTGTTTTTTTGGCCGGCTGTCTCAGGCCGGCCAAACACACATGCACACTTTGGTTTCTTCATCTGGGCTGTATTGAACAGCCGGGTTGGACAAACAGCACAGACTCCCTATTCTGAGCGGAGCGCCAAAGCAGCCTGCTCAGGCCAATCCCAGCGCTGCTCTCCTAGCATGAGAGCAGCGCGGGGATTGCACAGGGAGTCTCTGCTGCTGTCCCAGTGTATGCAAGGACCAGGAAGAACATGGAGGCACGAGGAGTGATGTGACTCGGCAGCTTCAGGTAAGTGGTCTTTAAAAAATTATTAACACCCAATGCTCCCTGCGCACCCACCCCACCACCTCTTCATTGTGTCAGACGCAACGGATAATTTTAAATTTTTTTTTATTCATCATCAAGAATTTCCGATTCATTATTTCATTATTACACAGAATATATACATTGATTGATTAAACCAACTAAAAAAGGAAAGACAGAAGAGGATTTCCCTCCAAAATATGCAAATAAACATATTCAAACAAAATATATAATGGAAACCAAGAAGGAACATTTTCTAGTCGTCTTCAAACCTCAGTTTCCATTCCGCTACTGGAGCCCATATTCGTTTGCCCAATTGTTTTGCCTTCCATCCCCTTTTGTCATATAATGCTTTCTCTAGCGTATATATGGCAAGCAATCGTGCCATCCATTGCTGAAACGTTGGCGGATTTGGGTCTTTCCACACAGTTGCAATACACAACCGACTTACTGTCATTGCTAAGTATATAAATACACGCAGTTTTTGCCACAGAACCCTGGGACTGTCATAGACCTTCAACCGCCGCATTAAGGATCACCACGCCTCCCCACTAACCTGCACTCGCTGGTGAGAGCGTCTTCTGCAATCGGCAGAAGTAGATATCGCTTCCAGCTGTGTGCTTCGTGGGTAGAGGCCAGCGGGGAATCAGAGGAACAGGCTACCGACCGGGGGACTGCGAGGACCAGCATTCCACAGCTAGCGCAGCTGGTGCCTCTTCCCCCGGCGGCCACGCCTACTGCTACCGGCTCAATACCTTTCGCGACACCCGCTCCGTGGGTGCCGCTCACACGCAGTTTTTGCCACAGAACCCTGGGACTGTCATAGACCTTCAACCGCCGCATTAAGGATCACCACGCCTCCCCACTAACCTGCACTCGCTGGTGAGAGCGTCTTCTGCAATCGGCAGAAGTAGATATCGCTTCCAGCTGTGTGCTTCGCGGGTAGAGGCCAGCGGGGAATCAGAGGAACAGGCTACCGACCGGGGGACTGCGAGGACCAGCATTCCACAGCTAGCGCAGCTGGTGCCTCTTCCCCCGGCGGCCACGCCTACTGCTACCGGCTCAATACCTTTCGCGACACCCGCTCCGCGGGTGCCGCTCACACGCAGTTTTTGCCACAGAACCCTGGGACTGTCATAGACCTTCAACCGCCGCATTAAGGATCACCACGCCTCCCCACTAACCTGCACTCGCTGGTGAGAGCGTCTTCTGCAATCGGCAGAAGTAGATATCGCTTCCAGCTGTGTGCTTCGTGGGTAGAGGCCAGCGGGGAATCAGAGGAACAGGCTACCGACCGGGGGACTGCGAGGACCAGCATTCCACAGCTAGCGCAGCTGGTGCCTCTTCCCCCGGCGGCCACGCCCACCGCCTACACGGTCATAAGAGAACAGAACTCCACCGCGACGCGGGACGCGCGCGGGGCGGAGATCAGGGCGAAGTCCGGGCAAAGAGCGGGCCGTTTGAGGCCGTTCGAGAACGTAAGAGACCGGACCGGGCTACCCCTGGAAATTTTGGTTGTTCCTTTCTGCCTCTCCTGCCTCTCCCTCCTCATTCCATCATTTGGCCTCTTCCTGCATCCCAAAGACATATCGTTAACCATGAGTAAAATGGAGACGAGGAGCAAAGCCAACTTGGCTGTCACAGGACCCACGACGCCCGCTGCTGCCCAAGGTAAAATTGACAATTACTTTTTAAAGGCTGGATCTTTGTTGATCGATGACATTACTCTTTTAGAAAGACGTATTTCCCAAGAAATCGAGTGGGTCCGGAGATCGTCGATGGGTACTCTAGCAATGGCAAAAACCCCCGAGGACAGGCGGAATACAGACAGCTTGCAGCTTGGAGCTTGTGGAGGGGTCCAGCCATCTATCAGCATAGATCTCCCAGAGGGAACCCTAAGTGACCTCGAAGATATGAGTCTTCTCTCACTCCCATTGACACAAACCACACAACCGCCAATCTTTACAAATATGGGAGAAGACATTGAACTAACGGTACAAAGCCCTATTTCACCGAGGGGAGTTTCTCCACTGGCAACAAACACCCCAAACTTAACAGGGTTGTCAAACTCAGGTCGGGGTCAAAGGGAGGGTGCAATACAAAAAAGGAAAATGGGGAAACAGAGCCATAAGGAAAGGAAATCGAAAAAATCAAAGTCAGGGGCAACATACAATAAATCTAGCATCGACAATACCATACATGATAGATCTCCATCAGCGATAATGAAGGGCCCTCTTCTGGAATTAGCTAGTAACACCACCACTGAACTGCCACCTCCTGCACTAGAACACAACACCGAGTCAGCTGAAGAGGACATAACATTAGCAGACATAGGAAACCTCCTTAAATCAATCATAAGTCCCCTAGAAGCGCGCCTGATTAAAATTGAAGCGAGGCTAATTAAAATTGAAAAAACTGCCTTACAGCTTATGGATAGCAGGAAACCTGGGGTTCCTTGTCCTATAGCCTCCAACATAGACCCGAAGCAGAAAAAGAACCCTGAGCTTCAGAAACTTGCCAAAAGCAATGAGGCCGCAATAACATTAATTGGTACCAAAAACTATAAACCAGCCAGTGATCATTTATCCAACCTAAAAGCCAAACCACTTCTACCAGCGTCCCCAATAGGTGTCTCCCACAAGCAACCCCCTAGTGTACAGCAAACATCTGCAGTCATTAATACTGCGCATTCACAGTCACAACATACAAGTGCACCAAAACCCACATCAAGTACCAATCAAAATTCCCAGGATTTTAATAACACGGTGCCAAAATCACAAAAAACAGTAACTGTTAATCTCCCGCCAGAGGTAGCTCCATACACCGTTATTTTAGCTGGGGCACCCGAACAAAAACCGGCTGCAAGCGAGACAGGGGCCTCACTAAAAAACAAAGTAATCAACTGGCTATCCACATACAGACCACTTCCCAGAGGTATGACCAGCGACATTCGCATGGTAAGAAGAGTCTCGTGGGTAGGCAAGAGACCTAAAACAATCAGTGGCGACTGCATATTGGTGAGCTTTAAAGAACCAGGAACAGTCTCTTATATCTGTGGTTCCTTCTCAGAGGATGAGGGAAATAACATTCATCCACTCCCTCTTTCGTTCTTCTATCCATCAAATACTCACATACCCACTGACCAGAGACGGGGACACTACCACGATTCACTGGGAAATTGGGGGGGCAACCAGGGAGGGAGGAGAACCCCCTATAATCAAACGCGAACACCTTTTGATTACCCGCTAACTTATGATGACCCCCAAGGTTGGGAGACTGTAAAGAGAAGAGGAAGGGGTGGATTCGAAAGAGAAGTACCCTGGCCCCCTAGATATTACCAGCCACTGTTTCTACCGACCTTCAACCGATATGACTGCCTTGAAACGGTGGATTGACAGCTGGCCTCTGAAGAAAGGGCATCTAGGCTAACACCAGGGCATGATATATCTCAATCTACCGACGATGGCGGTCTAAATCCCCCCAACTCTATCTACGGGGAGGAGAACTCCGTTATTAGAACTTCTGGAACTTTTCAACAGAGAGAAGAAAGGGGAAATAACTTAGAGGGTACATCCATGGGACAAGGTCTGACTCAGAGGTTATCCCCACCAGCCCACATAAACCAAATGACTAACCAAACCATGAAGGGGACTAGGCTCCATGTCCCCCAAATACTAAAACTGCTATCATGGAATCTGGCAGGCCTGGCCAATAAAATAGACTCGGACTCCTGGGCTGAATTAATCAATTCCAAAAGTGCCTGTCTCTTTCAAGAGACCTGGGCAAGGGAGGAGTTCACTTATAGGGGTTTTGAGATATTCTCGATACAAGCTAAATGGGGAGGGAGAGGCCGACCATCTGGAGGTTTGGCAATCTGGGTGGCTTCGGATCTAGGCTGTTAACTTCACGATATACCGTGGACTCGGAAGACATACTGGCTGTTCTCCTCGAATGGCCAAGTCTTCACAAATTACTTGTAATAAATATATACTCCAGGCCAGTTCCAATAGCTGCCACTTCCAAAACCATTGAGGCACTGTCCCGGCTTCTAGAAACCATCCCAGAAGGCATACCATACCTAATAGGGGGTGACTTTAACTCGCATTTTGAACCGCTACCTGGTTTACTTGATGGACCCTCCCTAGAGGAGGATTCAAGTTGGCAGGTCCCGCAAACAGAGGCTCCCCCTCCCAGAGCATGGACACCGCTAGCCGTACAGATAAATACATTTACTCTCACCCACGGACTGAGAGCTTGTAACGGCCGCACTAGGTCTGACATCCCGAGCAAATGTATGTACAATAAAGTAGGGAGGGAATCTAGACTAGATTACTTCTTGGTACAGTTGCATGCCTGGAAAAGGGTGGTGGATTTTAGAGTAACACCTAGAGAGGACAGTGATCACAATGCCCTTGAACTAGACTATGTCATCCCTTGCTTGGAGGAGAGGGCGCTAAATGAGCAAAAGCCCAGAGAGGGATACCTCCTAGATAACAATAGAAAGAGGATAAGATGGGAAAATCTTGCTTCCAGCGAAGACAAGCTAGCTGCCCTTTATGCTGGAATCATCCCAATCTTGGAGGAGGCTTTTGAGCTATGGAACCTAGACTCCTTAAAGGAAACTAGCGAGGATCTCGTACATGTACATGAGCACCTAATTAGAAAACTTGAAGCTGACCTCTTCTGCACCAGACCTCTTAGAACTCAGGGATTGAACAAAGGCACTTGGTTTAACACCGCATGCCGTGTTGCAAAACGTGACCTCCTATCTATTATAAAAGCAGGAGGCCCGAGGGAAGAGATCTGCTCCAGAAGGAGGGCATACAAAATACTCATAGCCAACGCCAAGAAAGAGTGGGATGTGCAGCACTGGGAGAATCTATCGGAGTCCTTAGCAATAAGAGACTCCCGTAGATTCTGGAGAATAATTAATCATGGATGTGGAGATCTTCCCCCGGCAATTGAACATAACATTGCCGCATGCGTCTGGCAAAAACATTTCCAGTTGTTATACTCCCTAGAGAATGGGGGGACAGAACCATCACCACCCATCATTCCTGATAGTCAGACCCCTGATCCCTTTACTGTAAAGGAGATCAGGATGGCGATAGCAGGGCTGTCCTCGGGTAAGGCACCAGGCCTAGATGGGGTGCCGGGTGACCTATATAAGCACGAACCTGGAATCTGGGCACCCTACCTCATGGTGTAATTCAATGCAGTGCTGGGGGGAATGAAAATGCCAGATACTTGGCTGGGGCAGAGGTGGTCCCGATTTTTAAAAAGGGGTCGCCCCTGCTCCCAGCCAACTATCGCCCAATCAGCCTCATTGATGTCTCCCAGAAGTTATTTGGAAGATTAATACTCAACAGGCTGCAAAGTTGGATAGAGGAGACTGACATTCTGAGCCCTCTCCAGGCGGGATTTAGAAAAGGAGTCTCCACAGTCGACCAAATACTTAGACTGAATATTATCTACTGGAAGACGGTACTTATCGAAGGTGGGACTCTGTACGCGGTCTTTGTAGACCTCCGTGCCGCCTTCGATTTAGTCCCGCGGGCTAAATTGTGGGTGGTGCTGGCTGAGCTGGGTGTCCCAGGAGATATTCTCCATATCTTAATCAGGTTGCACACTGACAACTATGCCCGAGTTAGATATGGAAAGGGAGGCAGGCTGACGGACAGATTCCCCGTTCACGGAGGGGTAAGGCAGGGCTGCGTACTGGCGCCGACCCTGTTTTGCTTATTCGTGAACGGGGTGATAGAGCACTTGAACAGGATCCCTAACATCGATGCTCCACAATTGAACAACAGCAGGGTGCCAGCGATTATGTTCGCAGATGACACCCTGCTGCTGTCAAAAAACACCAATGGGGCTTCAGAGGATCCTGAATGGGTTTTTGGGGTTCTGTAACGGAAGGGGCTTGGAAATAAACCCCTCCAAAACAAAATTTATGATCCTCAACCCCAAACCCAAAAGCTGGCCAAATCCCCGCCTAGGAACTACATCCCTGGAAAGGGTTCATGTAATAGAATACCTTGGTATAACCCTCAACCAGAACCTGACATGGCTGCCACATAAAACAAAAGCAACTACAAAATTAGTCCAGAGGGCAGGTGCCATTACAAGAATTGCCAAAAAATCTCCTCTCCGTCCATTGGCACCCGCCATCCACATTTACAAAGCTCAAGCCCGGGGGGGTATCACTTATGGGGGTGAGCTCTGGGGACACATCTTGTTAGGCACCATACAAGTTGCAGAAAATAACTTTATAAGACAATTAGCTGCACTTCCCCCGAGCACTCCTCTTCTCCCCCTAAGAATGGATTTAGCATTACGACCAATCACGGAGGAATTGGGCCTTAAACCCTTGACCTACTGGAAGCGCTTGTGGAGCAGTCAGGATCTGGTACATTACAGAAATGAACTGCAGGAACTCCTAAGATCAACCTACGCCACCAAAATCCCATGGATAAAGTACATTAGGGATATGTGTTCGACCCTCGGAGTCCCAGAGCTATGGTCCAAACCGGAAATAGTGTCCGTAAGGATCTCTAGAAAGGAACTTTCAAACTTATTCTATAGCGTTATGCTCCAGAAAACTCTGAGTTCTATTCGGGAAGGATCCTTAACCGACACATTCATCAAGGTAAAAGACTCATATAGCTCTGAATATGTACTAGATGACATGACACCTGTGTTCGTACGGAAGATCTATATGCAATGGAGGTATGGATCTCTCCCCTTGAGGTCCCTTACTAAATCTTGGGCAGGCCATCTGGACTCAGGGGTCTGTCCAGCCTGCAACTATAAACTGGAAAGTGATCTTCACGTGGTTCTGTTCTGTAGAGCCTACAGCAGAATAAGGAGTGTTTGGCTGGTCCCTTATTTAAAGAACTTGGGCTTCCGAACCTATGCTCCGGCCTACAGAATCCTTAAGACAGACCTATCGGCACCAACAGTGTTCGTAATGGCAAAATTCCTGACGGCAATGTGGCGAATACGCACAAAAATAATCAAGGACACTATAGCTGCATGATCATTTTACCTTTCAACTGCCTTGCACATTAGTCTTCAAATAGATTTGCTCTTATTTTAAGTAAAGTGCACCTTAGTAATTAGATTGCATCCATGAGTTGGGAAACTGTTTTAAAAATGTATAGTATATTTTATAATGTTCTTAACCGTAGAAATGATGGAAATCCCTTGTACATCTTTTATGATCTTTTACGATCGAAATAAAGATTATTTATATTTGAATTTAAATATAAATTCATCATGACGATTTTCTACCCCATCTTTGATGACCCCTAGAACCATTACTTTGTTTGCCAAGCTGATAGGGATCTGCAACTGATAAATTTTAAATGAGTTTATTTGTTATTCTGTGTTGCACACAGCACATTTTAGTTAAGCCGTTCTAGTTGGCGCCTTCTTGTTCTGCAGATGGCACACTGAAGAAAGGATGTCAGAAAGTAGTGGAGTCGGCCTTTTGCTGGTGAAAAATGTATCTCCTTCCAAAGATTTCTTTCATTCTTCATATAACAAGAGCCTGATACCTGCTCATTAGTGCCTCTCTGTAGGTTTCTGTTGAACACGTGTTCCACCTCCCTTCACTTGCATTGGGAAAAAGTGCATAAATGTAACACCAAAATGTGTGGATTTTTGCATTAAATGCTGCAACTGATTGGAATTGAAGCATTGGTCCATTGACTAAACAATTGGTTATTTTGAAAGCTTGTTGGCGATGGCTATTTTTACATTAAACGCTTGTGCTAGCCTCAGTTTTTGTTTTCTTTTACACCCAGAACTAAAACCTCATACTGCTAGCAGGGTAGCAGAGGGATAGATACTAGAATTGAGGGATGTGCGAGAGAAGGTGGAGGAAAATAGCAAACCATAGACCTAGAAAACAGGTACTCCTTTTGCATCGTGATTCATGCCCACAGAAGCATGGTATTATGTTGTGTTGTTTTAGCGTGCATACACACACACAGACACACTAATACACGTTGTGTTAAAAAAAGACTACATTTATATGTTGTATTCATCCTCAGCAAAGCAAGGTATGCCATGTGAAATGTTTGTTAAGTCTGAGAAAACTTGCAACATTTTGCAGAATTCTACAGCGTGCTTCGAGACTCTTTAATGGAATGAGAGGATCTTCTCGCCTCCTGTGGGTGTGGTACACAAACCGCAATCAACGCAGGGGAAACCTCAGTTCTCCTTATCCATCCCCCACAAGCACTCTGAATTTCCTGGAATGATCACACAAAAGTGAGAACAGAGTGAGTCATGCCATTTATATAACAGTTATAAGCATTGTGTAACATGGTATAGGTTCAATATTTTTTTTTTTTTTTTTTAAACAAAACCCTGCTTTGGGATTTTGTTTCTGAAGAAACAAATACTTGTTAAAAGTTTGATGGGTAGCCGTCATGTTTTACAGAGCTGCCTGTCAAGCCTTTTACTTATGGACAGGGACTGCCGTGACAGCGGTTCCTGTCAATGACTAGAGTTGTCCGGTGGGCCAGCAGACAACTCTATAGTGCCCACACCGCCATTCACTCCCGCCCGCCTGTACATATACACACTTCCTCCCCAATGAAACTCTGGAGACATGATTATGGGAAAGAACTGCTGCAGGTTTATTTCATACAACACACGTATGACGTTTTAGGTGGGTCATCTTACGGGCAATCCAAAGCAGGCAGCCCCTCGCTGTCCCGCATGCCTAAGGAGCCATCTTGCACGGCGAGTCGATGCTCAGACGGTGCAGCACATTACCAACTTCGTTATATTCACGCCCCCCCCCCCCCCCTGTCGGGGCGGAGCGGTGTGGCACACCCCGGGTCGGTTCAGGCCCCCCGACCGCCCGAAGGACTAACGGGGCGCCGTCGCGGTTTCCAGGAACCTCCTTCGGCTCCTGGTCCTTGGCTCAGGCACCCTTACTGTGCCAGGCAGAGGTACCCTTACTGTACCCTTCTGCTGCAGAGGTACCCTTACTGTACCCGTCTGCTTCCAGATTGCCCTGTAACTCCGCCACAGCTCTGGAGGAGGCCCCCGTCGATGACAGAGCCCACCCACCCACCTAGCCACTTCCAGTCGCTTTTCCGTGCCTCTTGTACTACCAGGAGGAAATGTCAACTCCCAAACTGGCCAAGTGTTCCCAGTCTTAGTCATCGCACCCTTCGATTTTCCTCTCGTATTGGTACTTGCCTAAAGAAACCCAAGTCCCTCCCCCCATGAATCATCATGGGTCTGTTGACCTCCTTTAGGAAATGGTCTACTGCTACAGTTTCCCCTTAACTTAGTTTATACCTAATGGATCCAAAGATCATCGCATTGGTGGTGACCCCTTCCAAACGCTGCATGCCCTTGGATATATAACATGGGGAGGTCTCAATTCTAGCAGGGCTAGTTACCATCGCCATTCCCTCCGCTTACATCAGTCGGCTCGGTGACCTTGCATAGGGATTGCTGATACCGGAGTTAACTGTAATGCACCCCAGGTGCTCAGTATCGTACATTACCCTCAGTCTGAACAGGACCACCTTGCACCTTTGCGTCATTCCTTTCGCCCACCCCAACGATTGGGGCCCAGTTACTCCAGGGGTTGTCTTATTCCGGTTTCGAAACTCGCTTCCTGGCTAATATCCAGGATAATACCCCTGAGTTATTTCTTCCACACACTGGAATCCTTCGAATGTCGCATTGTGGACTGTGGAGGATATGGGCTCTAGAACCTTGGGACCTCCGCTGTCCCATGTAACACAACATGCATCACATGCAAACTGCTTTGATTACCCACTTGCACCATGTCTTGTCCCTGTGTAATGTGCATGTTACCGGACAGCGTCCTGCCATCCTGCCTTGGGATGCGTGGCATCGCAAACCGTTGTTATCCCTATGAAATAGCAGAGGGCAACCTGAACTGAAGTACTTTCCATTGCGAGGGTGACCTGGCATGTGCTTGGCATGTTTAGCATTTTAACATGTACATATTGGGGAAATTATTTATTAGCCAAACAGATCGCAAACCGTTATTATCACTATGACATAGCAGTGTTGGGATAGAGCACAGTATGTTTGCTTTTGTAGGAGCTAAGGAGTTACCTATTTCTGAAATATGCATCGATATTTTTATTGCATATGCGGAGAAATTATTTGCACAGGGTTTCAGCTCGCCGTCGAATTCTAGGCACCTTCCCTGCACATCAGTTTACTATTTCGCATTACTACCATAATGTGAGCAACCCTTGAATTTAAATTATGAAACACGTGGAGGTAAAGCTACTTCTGTAGTTTGTCGAGGGGCCAAAGTCACACAGATCTTTCTGTAACTTACTCTTGTTTTAAGGAGCGTTACAAAAGTTACCCGTACTACTCCATCAATCCGTAAAGGTGTCCTAAAGTGGTTCATTACATAATGTATACAAGGTTAACGCATAGTAATGCCCCTTCTGACAACTACTTGCACTAGATCATGCTACAGTATAGCATTGTTGTACCTCTACTTGTACTCTGTACTTCAGCGACTTGCCCATCCGAGTTGCAAGAACCATTTTGCCCACCATATCCTCTCGCAGGGGTATGTTGCAGAAGTGGTGTCTCCACCTGCTCCTTCTGCTAACGACCATAGCTCTAGGGGTGAGTGGTTTAGGGTCACTTCGTGAACTCATCCCCCTATCCTCCTCTTCAGGCCTTAAAACTGACCTCCAAGTTCTCATTGGTCGGGGACACCTCCAAAGTTACTTGGTGCCCTTTCATCTCTCCCCTAGCCTCAGGAAGTGTTGTCCCCGTGCGGTGCTCGTGGTTGGATGGTCTGCCAGTTCCAGCAGTCCATCTTCTACCTGTCTATAGTACTTTGTCATATTTACTCGAGTTAGCGTCATAACTGCGTTTTGGCACCACTAGCTGTCCGTTCATCAGCTCTCTACTAATTGAGAATCGCTACCTAAAACCTCTATTATAGTTATAGTTATGCGCTTACCCAATTTTTATTGCACCGCTGCAACCTAGTTACTAGAAGACAACACCACAACCCACCTGCTGCCCTGGCTAAACGCAGGTGACTTGTCTTCCCTGGCGTAAACCGTGCCTGCCCTTGTTAGCAGAGGAATGCCCTCCCGTGTCTATCTTGGCTTGTTTCTATATGCTGCCTGATGAAGTTCCTCCTAAAGGCCCGAGCTTTGGGTTGGTGCTCAGCTAGGGTGCCGCTGGCTGGTATTTTACAGTTTGACATTGCTTCCAATTAATAATACCAGACCACAGTACACATACGACACGCCCGTACCAATGGCCTGCCGATGCCCATTAGTATAATATACCTGAAGCCATGTGAGTAGGGTCGTTCCCCAGCGTGGTTCCTGCATTGGAGACAGAAAATATTCATTAGAAGCCCTGCCCCCCCCCTTGTCTGCCAATCCAATTCTCTGCAATGCAACAGGGATCAACAATGCCCCACACGCTACCCAGGCCAGCCTGGTTGGAGTTACGCTAACTCGATTGTCCCCATCCTCTTCACACTCCTGAATATAACACAAGTCCTATCTATCTTCCTTTCAAATAGATATTATATTCCCCTTGACTCTGGACGTGCCTTTATAGCGTGTACCTGTGGTTTGGAGCTTCCATTTTGCAGTGATATCCCTCACCCTGAAGTTGATACTCAATTGTGACGTGCACCCGTCCCTTTCTCCTGTCAATACACTGTCTGTTTCCTCTTGCATTGTGTTTGTTTCGTTCCTTGTGCGGGTGGCCCTATTGTCTTACATGATGCTTGTCTTTTATGTTTGATAGTCGCTATGTATTGCAATATTATTCCTCACTTGTCCCTCTTGTGGTTAGTGTCCGCCATTTATCGCAGAATTATACTTCTACCTGTGTTTGGCGCTCTACTGTAACACGCACATGCCACCTTTCTCTCGTAACACACTGTTTGCTATCTCTACAAGTCTCTGCATCTGGTTCTTGCACCAATGCCACCCTTGCCTACGTAACGTATGTTCGTGTGTTTGACTGCCTGCCATGTATTGCAGGATGTACCTCTAATTGTACTTTGTATCCCTTTGTAACATGCCCACCTGTCACTTCATCCTCCTGCAATGCACTGTTTGCAACCTGTTGCATTTTTGCACACATCCATCGTTTTCTGTCCAGTATCCCTCATTCTAAGTGCTGGTTGTGACTGGGCGATGCTGCAACCTACGTACCAATCCAGGGAAAACAATCATTCAGTTTGGACCCTTGCTGAGGCATCACGCTGTAATTTTGTCCAAAACCAGCACTCTGATCTAGGCCAACTCCCAAACTGGGCATTCTTAACAAGCACTACATACCCCCGCTGATATTATCTGTCACCTGCTTTTCTTCCCATAAAAGGCATAATCTATTTTTATGACACGCTACTGTGCGTCTTTACATTAACAAGGTTTCCTATACTGTCTTGGATTGCTCTCGTTATTGTGCTCGGATTCAGATAGATTGCTCCTTTGGCAGGGTTCTGTCCTGAGCTGCTGTCTTCCTACCACGAATCTACCTAATGTCGGGGATCCAAGGTCATCCAAACTCCAAAAGGAGAGCCTTTGTTACAGCTATACAGCAAAGGAAAGCTTGGGGGCATGGAGTCCTCCATATTCAAAACCCCACCAATGGCTTAGACACCAATGACAGGAACTACTGACTTGCCCTTAGCTACCCCTTGCAATACCTGCACCAAGGGGTATTAAAGCAGTGGCAGAAACAAATTAGACATGTCTCTTATATCCCCATTTCCTTCTACAAAGTGCATGCTTTGTCAAATCTCTCAAAGGAGCATAGATGAGCATACTGAATGGTAGGGGCATAGGCCACAACAGTGATGTCGCCGGCTCTGGTAATCTAACCGGTCACCTCACCATGAGAATCATCTGTACACCATCACTTTCTAATAAAAGGGAGAATATACTTTTATAAAGATGGCAATAAAAGATTGCTAACCATGTCGACCAGAATCCAGCAGTGCTTGTCCGCACTGCAGCACAAAATCTGCCTAGCTGGTGGCTTCAATACAGATTTAACAGCAGCATGCTCTTCGATTTTATGGGCAGAGTGGGAATTATTTAAGCAATGTTATCAAAAGGGGGAGAGCAAACCAAGGTAGTTACTGACTCGGATTTGACTCTAGAATATTAGGTGCATGTCTCCTGTGAATGACACATCCACAGACAAAGTGGTTCCCCTTGGCTAGTATGGCAATGTGTATTATTTGAGAGCACGAACATCTTTAGAGTTGCCCGAGCTAAGCAATGCCCAAACTAAAGTTCAGGAAAATCATAATACAGAATTAATCACTGCCGAAGCCAGCAGGCTGACCCGAGCGCTGTTGGCTCGCTAAAGCTTATTTAAAGTTGTTTCAAATCTACTTTACCAAACTGCACAATTAAACACCAAATGTTGCCATCTTCTTACAAACTTTTAATTCCGAATAGAAGTCCAAGGGTCGCGCCACAGTAGAACACTGTGGAACTGGCAAACGCGGTGCTTTTCATGAAGTATTCGAACAATTCACTCAGCTTTGACAAAATTTGTAAATTAATATATTTGGGAATTTGCGGAGTAATTACATTCCTTATAGCTTCGTGGCCATGTTCTCAAAGATGGCTCATCAAATCTGAGAAGGTTTTCAAGATGCTTGACCTGGTCAAAATGCCCTACATAGGAATAATGTTTTTTTTTTACGTGCTTTTTTCCCCTCGTTATGTTCGCTGCAACCTTTGTTGTATAAGCCTATTGTAATCAATACTTTTTATGCCATCATTGTGTAGGCGAAATAGTTATTTATGACTGACTGACTAAAGATTCCTAGCAGCCGTTAAGACCTCCAATAAATATTGTAACTTTGACTAAAACCCTCCCATAACTTCCGCCTACCAACAATTGACCATCCAACATGATCCTAACGAGTGCATTTGTATACGACTGCAGGAAAGATGCTAAAAGCCGGGAAAGGCATCCAATGTGTAAGTTAAGGAATAAGTAAAATCTACAATATAATAGTTCAAAACAGATTCCAAAAGGCACCAATATCTAGGCGCTGCTGGTGTCGGATGTGATACAGGGCCCCTTAATAGTAGTACTGGAAAAGTCACACGTAGTCGGCAGGATCGAACCTGCGCGGGGAAACCCCAATGGATTTCAAGTCCATCGCCTTAGCCGCTCGGCCACACTAAGCGTTCTATTCTGGGCCGGCGCCCCATCCTAGGTAATGGGGCGTCCCGTCGTCATGCTCCGGTAAGATGCGCCAAAGCGCTTAAGACAGTTTATGATTTAATGTTTGACCGGTAAGAGCCTGGCGTTCGGTCTGCTCTCTTCGCAGTGCGCATATGTCAATGCACTTTAAACAGTGTGGACGGGACATCTGGTATTTTTTGGCGGTTGTTCTACATCAGTCAAATTCTAAAGTAGACCAATAAAACGAAACAAACATTCCCTTCAACTTATCTAAAGAGAAACCTGTTTCCAGATCATGGGCGAAAGGGGAATGCATTTAGTAAATACATAAAGGTTGGGGACCCTTAATCCAAACGTCCTACATATTCGATAAACAAAGATTCCAAAATTGGACCACTTTGAAGTGATGAAAATATAAAACTTTGCGAACCGAAAGAAGTAAGAAGCGTTTGGGTCTTCTTTTCATCCATACACCGTGGATAAACGGAGGTTGCAGATTTAGTACTGCGGGGCATGAAGGAGTAACTAGAAAGACATTCCAACAATTTTAACACGATAAAAGACTACACCTTGGGTTCGCTGTTCCGTACTATAAACTGTTAATTTACAAAACTTTAGCCACAACGCTATCGGGGCACTTACAATAATGTTCTGAAAACCTTTTACAGCTGGCGCTTTATAGCTACCACAAAGCGCATGAAGTAGATAGGGCTCCGAGGTAGGCGCGCTGAAACCCGGCCTACCTGACTGAACGAAACCGCCTGACGCCCCCGCAGCTATTCAGATAGGGCTCCGAGAGCGTGAAAAAGTGTGCAAGGCCTTGAAGATTTATTCCCTCAGACACTGGGGAAAGTTACCATCCCGAAAGGGAGAGAGACCCGGGGGCGGGCCACTAGATGGGGTCCCATGTGGGCCATAGCCGGCGTGCGTGGACCCAGGGGCGGCGAAAGCTACTGGCGCTGGGCCACGTGGGGTGCACAGCAGGAGCCGAGGGCACCGACCCCGGCTCCCATGCGCGCCGGTAAAGTGAAGCGTGCAGGAGGCCACAGAGGGCACTGACGCGCATTCACAGAAGCGATGCTCCTGCCCATTATTCAACCTGGCGGCGGTCCAGGGGGGGGGAAAGCTACTGGCACTGGGCTGGGCGTTAAAGTGCAGCGTGCAGGAGGCCGCAGAAGGCACTGACGCGCATTCAATCTGTAGGCGGTAAAAGCCGGGAAAATAACGCTCTAAAACGAGGAGCAACTCTCACCGCCCGCCTGGTAGCAACTCGAAGTGCTCAGCCGCCCGCCTGCCCATGCGGTCGCGACCGCCGTTTGGCCTCGTCTCCCTCCCCCCGTGGCATCCAACCACATGCCCCTGTACAACCTGGGCTTGACCCAGGGACGGGGCGGGGGGGGAGGAGAGAGCGTGGCACTCACCCAGAAGATGACGACGACGACGATTAACAGCGCTTGAGCCGCGGGAGACTGGGAGAACGAGAGGCCGAGCCTTGGCCACCTTGGTGGATATAGTGCGTTCGCCCCTCCCACCTGAAGGCCCTCCCCTGGCCTGTGATTGGTGAACGCGGGGCGCCCTATCAGTGTCGGCTGGAGTTTCTGCCGGGTGGGACTAAACCGCTGTCCCGCCCTTGTTCCCCTGCGGGTCACGCGGTCATCGGGCAAATTTGGAGGATGGCGTTGGATTATTTTACTCTGTCGCCCTGACGGAGTTGAATCTGTGCTCTGACGTCTAAGCCAGGCCCTGAGTTTACAACATTGATGTCCTTTAACACTATGAAGGGCACTGCTGGGAGAACATCTGTACTGGGAGACTTGGACAGGGACTTCGTGTAAAGATAGTCTGCATTAACAGCTGCTATCTATCTATAGCTTTCCCATTGGTTGCACTCCCTAGCACTGCTCTTGCGATACTTCGTATCAAGAGTCATGTAGGCAGTCGAAATAAAACGAAGTAATCACGGCTCGAAAATTACTCTATATTGCTTCCCATTGTCTCTGAACAACAAATAGAAGGATTTTAAGTACTAAAGGTGGGGTAAAGGTTCAATACTCATATGTCATTGTTGTATGCTATGCAGTTATGTTGTTTATGCATGTTGTTAGTAGTTGCTGCATCCCTGTATCAGTCTGACACGCGATGACATGTGATATGAATGTGTGAGTGGAATGTTGAAATCAAATGCGGAGTGCGTGAGGAGACAGCTGGCTGAGCAGGCTGTGCACAGGATGAGATGACTAGCGAGCGGCTTATTTGGATAAAATAACCTAATATTCCCATACCTACCTTTTCTTCACTCATTATTGGACATCACATAAATATTGGCGACGAGACGAGGATGGGTGGCCTCCAGAACTGATGCCCCAGCTGAGTGCTGTGGTATGCGAAGTTTGAAGATGACCCATCAGAAGTTTAGCTGAATGCTCTGCATCGAAGGTCTCATACAACCAGCGAGGGGTTTCTTTGGATGAAATAGAATCCTGTACATACCTTTTCTTCACTCCTTATTGGACATCACAGTCATCAGGGGACAAAGGGTGCATGAGCCCACTTTCACTACTGACAGCTTTTTGGTGAATCTGTGTCCATGGAATACCACTGTTCTGACAGACTATTGTTGGAAGGCAGACCACACTGCTTGGTGCAGTGATAGGCAGTGGCGGCCGGCACGGCTAACAGGTTGAAGGGTGGGTGGGGGGGCTGTCCATGGGGGTGGGGGAGAGGTGCAATGTAAATTTAAGAAAAATCTAAAAATACTTAGCTTGCTGCCATATCCCGCGTCTCTGCTCCTGCTCTCCTCCGTCAGACTCCTGGAAGAGGAAGCCCAGCCAGGCTCCCCTGACCAATCACAACGCTGCAATGCAGAGTTGTGATTGTTGAGCACCCAGGTTCCCCTAACCAATGAGCGCCGTGATTCGATGCTCAGACAGGGAATGGGGGCCTGGGCATGTTTGCCACACAGGCTGTAATGCAGCCTGCCTGGAGAACAGGGAAAGTGCGCTTGACTGTTTAACCGGCCCCAGACGGCCAGCCAAACAGACATGTGCACTTAGGAGTGGGCAAACCACTACTCCCCTGCCCTGCTCCAAGAGTAGACCAGCCCTGCCTGCCCACCCACAAAGCTGCACGGAAACATAAATTAAAATAACTCAAAGTTATTATCATTTTGTTTCCTTTATTTGCACTGCTTAAAAAGCAATGAGGCCACGCTCCTCCACCATAGCGGAAAAGCCGCCACTGGTGACAGGACACTACCAGTATAGATGGAGAGAGACAGAACAAACCTGGGGTCTCTCAGGAGAGGAACAGGGGTGGGGGCACACCACTTCACCTCCCAGCAAGGTTCTCCCCTGGCATTGTGGTAAATGCAGTTTCAGTTACTTGCTTGCTTCAAGAGTGTTCGAGTATTTCGCCACAGTTGGCGCAGATAGTGCTGATCTCTATACACGTGTTTCTGGTTCCTTAACCGTCATCAGTAGAGATTACAGTCTTTGAAATTCGGGGTTTGCTGAGTAGGCTGCCAATATCTTTCTCAGGTCAGGTACCTCTCACAGGCATGCGGGTGCGATTTAAAGTACTCCCGTGAGTCATTGAGCTGACGGCCTTGTGGATGAAGCACCTGCGCGCCAGTGAGAGCTACCTGACCTGATATAATGTTTGGCAGCCTACTCAGCAAACCCCAAAATACAAGATTGTATTCTCTACTGATGACGGTTAATAAACCAGAAACACGTGTCTAGAGATCAGCACTATCTTCGCCAACCTTGGCGAAACACTCAAAAATATCGGAGCGAGCTACAAGAGACTGCATTTCCCAGAATGCCAGGGGCGAACCTTGCCTGAAAGGTCAGCGGTGTGCTCCCACATCCTGTTGTCTCTCAGATGAGGCTCTACTCCTCTGGAAAGATATAACAAGGTTGTAGAATTGTCAGTCAGAGATCTTCGGAGAAAGATAACAATGTTGGGTACTGTAAAGCTCGACAATACTTCTTTGGAAATTACAATGCTTGGGCACCATAACATTTACAGTGCTCTTCTGGAGAAAGAAAGAGAACAATGCTGTTGCATTGTCAGGGCAGAGCTCTTCTAGAGAAGAATAACAATGCTGGTATCCTTGAGCTGTGGTAAAGCTCTTCTGGAAATAGATTACAATTTTGGCGCACCTTACAGTACACTTCTGGGGAAAAAGAACAATTTTAGGGGGTTTGAGGCCCTCGCCATAGTATACGGGAAAGAGACAACACACTTGGCTCACTGCAACTCTGCCAGTGGTCTTCTGGAGGGAGATAATAATACTAGGGCAACTTTTCAAACAAATAACACTGTTGGGCAGAGAAAATATATGTTGCTGAAATCCAGTACACAATGCTAGTTATAAATACACATACACAAACAAGCACACACCCAACACATACCATTCTCATAGTTACCACTCATTCATACATCATTGATACACTTCTTTCACAACCTCCATTGCACACATACACCATAAAAAACAACATCATTAATACTTAAACCATTATCACCAATCCTGTCACTCTCATGCTTTTAAACCTACACGCTACTCGTGACTCATTTAAACATATACAGATTATACCACACATAAACATGCACTGCAACTGGGCCATATGTGCTTCCTCTAAGATGGTCTTGAGACATCACAAACCATAACTTATCATTACTTATTTGTATCAGTAACTTTTGACGCTCTCCCTCTTTATAGGCATGAACCGAAGGGTTCAGGGCCTTTAACAACCGTTATTGCTCTTGGTAGGGGGTATAAGGCTATAATAGAAGCCGACAAAGAATCAAAAGGGGAGTGAAGAGGTAGTGCTAGAAAGCACTCAGGTGGGCGCACCCTCCTCCAGTTAATGGTATAAATAAACAACAAGATCTACCTCTAGAAGGTTTCCTGTGAGCCAGAGTATATCAGGCATACACAGTATGTGTTAAAATACCCCTCACACACCAAAAGGGCCCTTGGTGTCATGCTTCATCATCGGGGTCTTCCCGCCTCGCTGCGGGACGGGGCGTGCTACGACTAGCAACTACGCTGGAGCACTTAGATATTGTAAGTGCTATGTGAAGTGTATTGAGTGAGTGTGAGTAGGGTCAGGAGTGAAATGGAAAAGTGAGATTTAAAAGAATACCTGGCCTTATGAAAGCAAAAAATTATTTATTAGTCATAGGCTGGTATCGTTAAAAGTAGTGTGGCGGAGACAATCTAGCTTAACAATGGGCTAGTTCTCCTGGTGTTGTCAACATGTTTCGAGGCTGACTGCCTCTTCGTCAGGACGGGGTCAGATCCCTCTGTCACTCACTAAGGTTGGCAACAATGTGTGCTATGTGTATATACAAGTGAATAGAATATAGATTATAATACAACTGCAATATGGCATTCAATTTTGAACAGTTATAGCCCTGTCAGTATTTCTGAGTCGTGGGCTGGAATAAATAGGAGTCAGTGCCCCATGAGCCGGTCTGGAAGAGGGGTACATGGAACTTCCATTAATTCACAAGCAGTCCTCGCATCCTCCCTCATCCGCGGCTTCCAGAGAAGCCGTCCTGTGCAGGAAAAACTACCAAATGGTAAAAGACAGAAATAACAACCTGGGGACAACAAATAAATCCTGGATCGTTTGGGGACAGACAAGGAACAATAAGATGTGTGTATGATCTAATGTAAATAAAGGCAGTATTCATCAGATATCGCTGCTGTGTGAATGGTAGTCTGGGCACTATTTTGTAATTTTTTTATTAAAATAAACTTTCTATGAATATATTCCATATGCTGTTTCTGGCTTTGGACTAATGTGCTTCAAAAACAGGTAAAGGTCCTCTCCAGGTTTAGGAGTGGAGAGCCCGTTGAGATCCTTACTTGCACACATCACGCATCCACTTGTGGCATGCACCTTTCCACCATTCACTATAGCAGATAGTTCTTTGTAGCTGTTCACTCATTGGTGGTCGTTAGTAAGTATTAGACCTGCAGTGCCTAGCAGGTGTATACGCGAGGTTTCCACTTGTACGGTCACCTCATCAGGGCAGTGGGCTCACCTTGGCGTTGAAGCTGAACCTGGACTCCGGAATGTTCTCTGGTCCGCCGTGGACAGCAAAGTGCTTGCAGCCTGCACTGGCCTTGACGTAGCGGGGGTGGGCTCCTTGCAACCCCTTCACAAAGGCTACGGAGAGGGTTCCACTCAAGTAGGGGTCTTCACCATATGTCTCCTGCAGGGGAGGACAAGATTGGGGATGTGTCAGACAAACGCAGAAGGCAAGGGCAGGTTTTGTATGCATCAGCATGCTAACCAGCTGTACCTCAGGGCTTCAGTAACATACAATAGGCAAATCACTTTCCCAATAAGTATAAATACTGTGTGGATGGGGAGAGGGGGATATGACAGACGTTTAAAATCCAAATAGACACAAAGTAGAATAGGAGAAAGGTGAGACATTAGTGAGACATTAAAATATTTTACTGTTAAGATTATTTTTAAAGAACAAGAGGAAATGGCGGAAAGGTTATGCACTTCAATACCCAGTGGCAAATGTAGTGGAGAGGAGTTGTGGAGGTGATGATGAGGAAAAACGAAGATATCAGAAAGACATTTAATGCCCCCTCACCCCCGGTATAAATACTGCAGAGTAGGAAAAGGGGGAGACTATATAATATACAGAGACTGAGGGAGAAGTAGAAAGGGAGATTTGAATACCCTTAGGACAACAATCTGAAGAAGAGAAAAGAAAGTGTATATATGAATCATAAATCAATGTATCTTATTGATACACACATAGTAAACTAGGGAGGGGGTGCCATTATATTACTCATGGCTATGAATGCTGGAACGGAGAAAGAGTTATATGGAATACAAGAAAGAGGCATGTAACTATCTCCTGGATATAAACAATGTAAAAGGGGAGGGAAAGGGAGATACCTATTATGTCTTTTCTTGTTATTTAAAAAATGTGAACCGCAAGCCGAATAGCATCTAGTCACTTATATACACAGCAATCATTGGCATCTAATGTGGATGAAAGAAAACCTTTGTCTTAGAGTCAGTTCTTAATAGCATCTAGGAAGAACAGCAAACATGCCTCCTTCTGGATGT